>NW_027507784.1:232051701-232651701 GCF_037356315.1 Lithobates pipiens
CCTCATTAAATGGTGACAGGACAGTACATGCATCCATGATCAGTAGCCACTGGCATGGTGAAAAGAAGCCAAGCTCCCTGACTTAGTAATGGTACCATACTCACACAGGTACTCATTGATGGCCCTTTGCTGAGTCTACAGCCACTGCAGCATTGCCAACGTTGACTTCCACCTGGTGGACATGTCACAAATGAGGCAGTTTTATGGGCAGGTTGCATTCCCTTTCAATGTCAGCCAGCCGAGCACTGGCATTGTATGACCGTTGGAAATGACCACATACTTTTTCTGGCCTGCCTCAGGAGATCGTATACACCTGGGTACCTGCTCAAGAACCAGTGTACCACCAAATTCAGGATGTGTACCAAACATGGAACATGGGTCAAGTGTCCCTGTCGGAGGGCAGAGAGAAGGTTGGTGCCATTGTCGCATAAACCATTCCTGGCTGAAGCTGGCGTGTCGTCAACCTCCTCTGGGCCTGCCACTGACGGAATCTCTGCCCCAGTGTGGCTCCTGTTACCTAAGCAGTGGTTTAACCTTAAACTAAGTAGAGGGTTCTTTACTGTAAGAGTGGCAAGGATGTGGAAATCCCTTTCACAGACTGTGGTCACTCTCAGTGGGGGGCATCGATAGTTTCAAGAAAATATTAGATAAGTACCTGAACGAATGCAACATATATACAATGTAATACTGACATATAATCACACACATAGGTTCGACTTGATAGACTTGTATCTTTTTTCAACCTCACCTACTATGTAACTATATAACTCATGCACTGCATGGTATATTTTTGCCTGAGTGCTTGCGTAGCCCCTTGAATGCTTACAGAGCACCGCTGGTTCAGAGAACAAATCTGCAGAAGAGGCCATAGAGGAAGAAGAGGAGGAAGGGGTGGAGGAGAATCACCGCTAGCATTTTAGAGGTGTGGTGGCGTAACAAGCTCCAACAATACTGAACCCTGTCCTGCATCCTTCCCAGCTGCCAGCAGAGTTACCCAGTGCGCCATGAAGGAAAGGTAACATCCCTGCCCATGCCTGCTAGACCATGAGTCTCCGGTAATATACACCTTACTGCTGACTGCCCTGTCCAACAAGACAAAAACATTGCCTCCCACATGCCGGTAGCGAGCTGGAATGGCCTTCCATGAAAAGAAAGTGCGTTTTGGTACCTGCAACTGAGGTACAGCTCATTCCACAAATTCACAAAAGAGGGCAGGGTCTACCAGCTGAAAAGGCAGTAGTTGCAGTGCTAGCAATTTGGCCGAGCTGGCATTCAAGCTAGCATTCAGAAGGTGAGCATGTGGATGGCTGGAACTAAATTTATTTTTACTGTTTAGTAACTGGGGTAGGGAAATTTGCCTGCTAAAATCAGATGGTGTTGTACTGCTAGCAGATTGGCTGCAAGTACTTGGGACACATTACTAGACCTTCATTACTCTGAGGGCAGGTTTTCCTGAGGACTGGAGTGAAGTTGGAGAGCCCAGATGAAGGAGAAAGCAAGGAGAAGTTTGCATTTTTCTTTGATGTGTGTCTTTTGAAGTGCTGTTGCTGTAGGATATTGTAATTATGAATATATGTAATTTATATTTCATTTATTTATATTTAAATAATATATTTAATTTAGCTTGTAGCTATGTAGGGCGGAACATATTATATTCACCGAAATCTCTGGTAGACCAGACAAGTCAGTGCCTAGGCTTGTGTATACAATGAGATCCAAACCTCATCGTTTTACACTTACTCACTTCAAAGGATCCCATGCTGGGATATGCTATGAAGGGAGACCAACTCATAATCAATACTTAACCACTTCAATACAGGGCACTTAAACACCTTCCTGCCCAGACCAATTTTGAGCTTTCAGCGCTGTCGCACTTTGAATGACAATTGCACGGTCATGCTACACTGTACCCAAATGAAATTTTTATCATTTTTTTCCCACAAATAGAGCTTTCTTTTGGTGGTATTTGATCACCTCTACGGTTTTTATTTTTTGCGCTACAAATAAAAAAATACCGAAAATTTTGAAAAAAAAATGTTTTTTTTTGTTTCAGTTTCAAAACTTTGTAAATAAGTACGTTTTCTCCTTCACTGATGGGCACTGATGGGGCTACACTGATGGGCACTGATAAGGTGGCACTGATGGGCACCAATGTGGCACCAGTGAAGTGGCACTGATAGGCGGCACTGATGGGTGACACGGATGGGCAACACGGATGGGCGACACGGATGGGCGACACGGATGGACACTGATAGGTGGCACAAATTGGCACTGATAGCTGGCACGGATTGGTGGCACGGATGGGCATGGATAGGCGGCACAGGTGGGCATGGATAGGCGGCACAGGTGGGCATGGATAGACGGCACAGGTGGGCATAGATAGGCGGCACAGGTGGGCATGGATAGGCGGCACAGGTGGGCACTCATAGGCGGCACAGGTGGGCACTCATAGGCAGCACAGGTGGGCACTCAGGTGGCACAGGTGGGCACTCATAGGCGGCACAGGTGGGCACTCATAGGCGGCATCGGTGTTATAGTAATGGATGCCAATCAGTGCCAAACAATAATGCATGCCAATCAGTGATGCCCATTGTGGGCACTGATTGGCATCCATTATGGGCACTGATTGGCACCCATTGTGCTGACTGGCATCCCTGGTGGTCTAGGGAGGATTATGGATTTTATTACCTTTTCCCTGGTGGTCTAGTGGTGTCCCTGGTGGTCCAGTGTGGGCATCCTCGGGGGGGCTGTGCTGATAATCGATCAGCACAGACCCCCCCTGTCAGAGGAGCAGCCGATCGGCTCTCCTCTACTCGCGTCTGACAGACGCGAGTGAGGGAAAGCCGATCACCGGCTCTTCCTATTTACACTGTGATCAGCCGTGATTGGACACGGCTGATCACATGGTAAAGAGTCTCCGTCGGAGACTCTTTACCGAGATCGTAGTTGCCGGGTGTCAGACTGACACCCCGCAACAACGATCGCCGCAATGCGCGCCCCCGGGGGCGCGCAGCGGCTCATAATCCTAATCACGTCATATGACGTCCGGCTAGGATTATGAAACCACTTTGCCGCCGTCAATTCCCTATCGGGCGGGCGGCAAGTGGTTAATTTCCCAGGAAAATTCAAGTTAAGCTCCTGCTCAGAATAGTCACAAGGATTTGCATTAAAGGGGGCTGACTTATGCAAAGTATAGGGATTGGAGATGTAGCCAGTCCTTAACCAGAAATAGAGAAGCTCACCAATCAAAGCCACGCCAACCAATGAGGCATCAGCATGTAATATACACATGAAAACCCAAATAAGGAAAATAATACTGCGATAATCTGTGAAGAAGTAAACAAAAAAGAGCTGCTACATACGAATGTGACAGATATTCATATAGAGACGGTTAGTGAAAAAGGTAGCGCTAATAACACAAACCATGGACTTATTTTTTAAATGTACATTTAGTCACTAATTAATGTTTCCAATTTTTATTCACTTTACTTTATGACATGAACATATGGTTTGTGTTATTAGTGCTAAATTTTGCACTAACCATGTAATATACATAGACTAGTGGGAGGGAAACACACACTTTTATGGGAGAGCAACCATCAGAATGGGTGGAACCTTGGTGCAAAGGGTAATAATGGGAAAGGGCTGCATTTTAATTGTAAGTAACTAAATATGTTTGTAGATTGTTCTCAGGAATATACTATGTATTCCTTCATGTAATTCTCTGTTTTTAACCTAATATTTTCTTTCTTGTTGTAGATAGATGGTTGTGTATTAGATAGACCTTCAACTACTCAACAATAAATGTTGTTATTGTGTTAAAGCTTTCACTCATGGTCAAAGAACTCTCATTTAACCCAAATCATACCTGAGAGATATTAAATCTCAAATATAGTATACGGAAAAAAGACTGCATGGGAGGTCATTATATGTCTGGTCAAGCATGTGGTGCCCAAGTGGCTGCTGTTGTGGCCACGCTTGATTCGCTTCAGACATAGGTTTCAAACAGCAAAGGTGCGGTTTGCTGCACATGTCCAAAAAGGCCCACACCAAGGAACTTGGAAAAATCAGTGGGGAGTCAGCAGCGCCCTGCACCTGAGGAGCTCTGCGGTGTGATGCAGTAGGGTGGCTGCCCTTAAGCTGCCCCCTAGAGGACATCCTGCCTTGTTGGAGTTGTGCCTCCTCCTCTATTCTATCAGGCACCTAAGAAGAGTCAGTGACCTCATCATCCCCTCTCTCCTCATCACTGGAGCAAACTTGGCACTATGCTGCAGCTGGGGGAACATGATTGCCAGTTTCTTGGCCTTCTTGGGCACCCCCTCTCTCTAGGCTCACGTTACTCCCTTCCTCAACCTGGGAATCAACATCGGAGCCTTCAAATTGCTGCGCATTCCTCCAGCAGCATGTACCTGACACTGTGGTTGAATAGTTCGGGGGACTCCTCCATACATGATGGTTAGGCTACGGAAAGAGTGACTGTGGACAAGGAGCCGGTGGAATAGGCCGCTTTGGCAGCTGCATAGGAAAAAAACCTACTCTGAGCCTGGGTGACAGAGAATGAGGAGGATCTTTGTTATACACTCCACCAACTCTTCTGCATTTTCTGGCTCAATAACATGGCCAGCAGCAGAAAAAAAGGACAAGTTTGTCCATGTCCAGCACTGTTGACTGTAGACATAGAGCCTACTTGCCCTCTTTTAGGGTCCTGCTGTTGGCATTTGCCTCTCCTTGGTGGCTTTCTGGACATGATGTGTATTTTGTTTTGCAACACTGCACTACACTGTATTGTGTACTGTGTACACCACCAGAAAAGAAGTAGCAACTGCACTATGGCTGCACTGTATTGTAATTACAATTTTTGATCTAGTATTTCACAGCAGGGCCCATTCCTGCACCCAGCAAGAGTATCTGTGAGGGGTTACAGTGTTGTGCCACCACCACCACTGCCTAAGACCCAATTTTTCTGCCCCTGTTTAACAGGGGCGTGTAATTAAAATTCTTGATATAATATTTTGCAGCAGGGCCATTCCAGCGCCCATCAAGAGTAATGCTGGATTCCCACCTATGCATTTTTAGTGCATTTTGCACAACAGAACGTGTTCCATAGGAAACCATGGTGAATGGACTGTAATAAAAATCAGCAAAATGCAAAAAGCACTAAAAATGCATAGGTGTGAATCCAGCCTAACTGTGAGGGCTTTACAGTGTTCTGGTACCAAAATCAAAATAAAAGAATTATTTTATACATTATATTTGATATTTTCTTTGTTGATTTGCACCTATAAAGTCTCAATTTTGTCCAGTGTTTTATTACCACTAACACCTAAGGCCCAATTTTTCACAGAGTGTATAGGGCAGGCTGTATAGTATATACAGGTGGTCCTCTATTTTCAAACATTTGACTTACAAACACTTCCTACTTACAGAGAGAGACAACAGAAAGTTAGAGGAAATCTACCCCTAGGAAGGGAAATTCTCGATTAGACATGACTAAGGGAGGTGCCTATTTTGTGAGGCTCCCCAAAACAACACACACCCCCCTTATCGTAATTAACTTATGATTGACCAGACGACACATTCTCTTCTTTGGAGTCGAATGGCCATAGCAGCCTTCTTTTTTATTATCAACATATGAAAAATACAAAAATCTTAGAAAAAACATAACTTAATGCATATAAATACATTTTACAACAAACATTATAAACCAAATATATATATCTCAGTATTACACATTCCTGATCTAGAGGTCTTTGAAGGTAAATTATAATTTCCAACCAACTAGTTGTATCGGTACACCCATGAACAGGCCCCCCGCCGCGTATTACGAAAGCTCGGGGACAAAAAACCAGCAACTTCCTTCCAGATACAACCTTCTGCACCATCTTTACCATTTAAGGGAATGGACACCCATAGCTCCATATGAGCCCAACTCCCCTAGACCTCCATTATTTTTTAGCACCGCCTTCAAAGACCCGATAGACCTAATGCCACAGCACACGCACGTGAAAACCTTACGTGCGTGTCGCCCTCCACATCCTAAACGCCCGCTGAATGCCATCCTGCAAACCCAGCTGCCAAAGATCAATCCCGATGGCATTCAGGTGTACACCATCCGAACGCAAAAAACGCCATGTCTCGTCCTCCAAATCCCGGTGACGAACTGCCAAACCCCCGTTCCGCACAAAAAACTTGGCCACCGCTTTGTTCACCTTAACCCTAGCTCTGTTCAGGCCCGCAACAGAGCGAGCCAAGCGCCAAGCTGTTCTGGCCACAATGTCAGACCAAATAAAAATTGTGTCTGGAAAAAAGGATTGCAGCCGTAAACGGTCAAATTTGATGTCCCGCACCAACTCCTGTGCACATCGCAAACCCAGGTCATTACCCCCAACATGTAACAGGACCACATCAGAGGTATGGTCCAATTGGACGTACCAGTGCATTTCAGGCACCACCCTGGACCACAACATACCCGGGACTCCCAACCAGCGAACCGTGCCCTCCTCCCTGGACAAACCCAACAGCCTGCCATCTCTTCTGACGTCCGCCCTCCTGGCACCCCAATACACATAAGAGTGTCCCAGGATCCACACCAGGAAGGATTCTGAATCTGAAAGAAAAGAAAAACAGAGAAATAGGAGAGGGGGGCGGGGGGGGGGGGGTTGGGGCAGCACTCACCCTGCTATAACATAAATATGGAATGAAGAATCAGAAAAGAAAAGGTGAAAAATCACAACCATAAACCTCCTACCCCTTGAGCCCGACTGGACGTAAGGTCTTACAACAAATGGGGGCGGTCGTACAATTTAAATCGCGCTGATTCCCAGCGACCGATTCTCTGTACCACTCTATCGTCCAATCCCCACCGAACCGCCTCTGTGGCCGCCCCTATACGGAATGAATGAGAAGAGAAGTTTGTGGCTGACAATCCCGCAGCCACCAAACGTTTTTTGAACACTGACACTGAAATCGGGACACGACAGTTCCATCCTCATGTTGAAAGAAAACTCCCCCACCCTGAGGCGACAAAAATCCCCCACAGCCGCCACTGGACACATGGGAGAACCTGGAATCGACCTCATTTCCACCCAGGCCCCCTTTCCCAATTGATCGGTCTTGGACCTCCTCAGAAACACCCCCAACGTATTGTCACGCACCAGCACATCCCTCACATCCAGACCTCCTTCCCCTTTCTTGCTCCTACTCACCAGCTTGCCCACCCGAAAGGCCCCAAAGAAGGCCAGCACAAAGACGGCCCGAAACAAAACCCTCTCAAATTGTGAAAAACAAACGTTCCCCAACTGCGCCACCACGTCCCCTAAAACCTGAGAAACGTCTTTTGTCAGCTACCGTGCGACCTGAGCGATATCCACGCATAGTGCGCCAGACCATGAACGCTTTAGTAGCGTCCCGCTGACCCGCCAACTGGAACATGAAGGCCAGTGCGGCCAATTTTTTGGACATATGGGATACCGACACCCCACTTTCAAAATTCCTACCAACAAAATATAGCAGCACGTGAACCCTGTCCTCATCGAGAGCACAGTCCCCTACTTCCCGCATCAAGGCACCCCATTCCAGCCAAACCTTGCTGTACGCTCTCCAAGTAGCATCGGAAACTGATCTGCGAATCAACATCTGGGCTGTGGCAACACGATGTCCCATAACCAATCTGGGCAAGGAATCCTGTCCACCTCCGCCTCCGGAGCCAGTTGATGAAATCTGTCCCACTGGAAACGAGACAACGCATCAGCCACTGAATTATCGATCCCTGGAACATGCACAGCAGTCACAAAACAATTAATGCATAAACACTGCAGAACCAGGTGCCGCAACAAGCGCATCACCGGAGGGGAAGAGGCCGTGTTATTATTGATGGCCTGCACCATCCCCAGATTGTCACAATGAAAACGCATGCGGCGGTCGCGGAACTCCTCGCCCCACAGCTCAACTGCTAGCACGATGGGAAACAATTCCAACACCGCTAAGTTGTGAGTTAAACCGTCCGCCTTCCAAGCCTCCGGCCACTCCCCAGCACTCCACCGGCCCTGATAATAAGCCCCAAAGCCAAAGGAACCGGTCGCATCGGTGAACAATTCCATATCAAAATTCGACACTACCTGCCCTAACCAGAGAGAGCGGCCATTATAAGTTGCAAGGAAGGAGTCCCACACCCTCAAATCCGCTTTCTGCTCCCGCCCTAGCCTGACAAAATGATGCGGCGCCTTAACACCGGCCGTGGCCGCTGCCAGACGCCTGCAAAAAACACGCCCCATTGGCATGATGCGGTAAGCAAAATTCAATTTGCCGAGAAGTGATTGCAAGGCCCGAAGCTGTATCTTTTTCCCCCTTACCGCCCCGGCAACCTCCAACTTCAAACCCTCCAGTTTATCCAAAGGCAAACGGCACTCCATCCTCACGGTATCAATCACTATCCCCAAAAAACGCATCTCAGTGGCTGGACCTTCAGTCTTGTCAGGTGCCAACGGGACCCCAAAAACTTTGAAAAGCTGCTGAACTGTCGCCAGCAGGGAAGCACAGACTAGGCTATCCGCAGGCCCTACACACAAAAAATCATCCAAGTAATGGATGACGGATGGCAAGCCTGCGACATCCCGGACTGCCCACTCTTAAAACGAGCTGAACTGCTCGAACAAGGAACAAGAAATAGCGCACCCCATGGGCAAACATTGGTCAACAAAAAACTGGCTCTGCCACCGACAACCCAACAAACGACAGCAGTCGGGATGAACCGGCAAGAGGCGAAAGGCCGACTCAATATCCGTTTTAGCCAACAACGCCCCCTTGCCAAAACGTTGAACCCAGGCGACCGCCGTGTCATAAGAAGTATACGACACCGTGCAAAGACCCGGATCAATGGAGTCATTGACCGACCCCCCCCGTGCGGGTGAGACAAATGGTGAATGAGCCGAAACTTGTTCGGCTCCTTCTCAGGAACCACACCCAATGGTGATATAACAAGATCGGGAAGCGGTGGCTGCTCAAAGGGGCCAGCCATACGCCCCAACGCAACTTCCTTGAGTAACTTCTCAGTCACAATGCCAGCCTGTTCCCTCGCCGACCTCAAATTGTCCGCCAACGGCGGCACCACCTGGAGTTGACTGTTCAACCGAAAACCCTCGGTAAACCCCAACTCCAGCAACTGTGCTGCATCCCGATTAGGATAGCGCCTTAGGAAGGGAACCATCCTTCCTACCCTCACCGGCGTCTTCCCTTTTCCCAGGATCACCCCCTTTTCCGCGACTCTGCTTGAAACACCTAGACTGTGGGTGCGAACCCCCGCAAGAGGAACACTCATGTGGGAATCAACATTTTGCCCCGAATTTGCAGGAACCCACGTTAAAGTGCCAGCAGAAACCCATGCGATTTCCGGCCGGTTGTCCGGCAGCTGCCTGACCACCAGCCCCGCCCTGAAAGGGAGACAACGCACTTCACGGAGACGACATTAGCTTCATCCACAGACTAATGTCCTTATGATCCCATTGTAAGGACGGACGGACAGCCTTTCTTTGCCTGAATTGCTCATCATAGCACAACCAAGCGGTACCCCCATAAACCCTCTGCGCCTCCCTGATGGAATCGAGGTAGCAAAAAAAGGGGGGAGCAGTTTTCCGGCGCCTTTTCGCCGATAACACTCGCCAATATCGCAAACGCCTGCAACCAGTTAGCAAACGTACGCGGTATCAGACGGTAGCGCCGCTTCTCCTCTTCCTCTTCCTTGCTCTCATCGGGCTTAACTTTATCCAAGTTAAACTTCTCCAAAGGCAACAAGGAGAAAATTTCGACATACTCCCCTTTCCAAATGTGGCCTTTCACCTCAGTCTTCAAGTGAGCGCCCAAAGGCCCCTCAAAACAGACGTAGACCTCGCATTTTGCGGCGTCCGCCAGACGCACACTGTCCGCCCCTACAGTCGCTTTCACGCTCGCCGCGGCCTCCCCGACAGGCGCCGGCGTCACCGCCACAGCCGGCGAGGATGCAGAGCACCTCCTGCAGACCCGCCAGCAACGTCTGCACCATCCCCCCATCATGGGGCCCCGCCACCCCAGGTGATAAGGCAGCCAAACCGGGACCCGCCCCGCCAGTGCCCACCCCCTGCACCACTGGTGCTCCTGCACCCCAAAACCCACCCACAGAAACCCCTTTTCTAGTACAGGATAGGGAGAAAAGAGAACAGAAGAAACCTTACCTGGCTGTCGCTGCCCCAGCGGACATCCAGCCGTGCGTCCTGTTCCGCGTGACATCTCCGGTACCTCGTCCTCGTCTCGCTCGACCAATTCTCCCTCCAACAAGCTGTCCTGGGAACTCCCGGCCTCTCTTGGATCCGCTTCCATAGGCCGCCGATCTGGATTCCCCACGATCGCAGGGCGCTCAGCAGTGACGACCTCACTGCGCGCCGTACCGTACCGCGCCACTTGCTCAGGATCGTTGCCACGCTGGCCGCTGACCTGGACCGGACCTCGGCTAAGTCCCCCCGATGGCGCGGCGTCGTCCCCTCCGGCCGCCTCCTCCCTCTCTCAGCAGGAATACAGGCTCTGGCCATTCCATGTGTGTGGCCATCACCCACCGAGGCACCTCTCCCCTGCCGAGCTGCCCTCGGTCCAGGTAGGGAACCCGCCGAGGCAGCCGCCTCCCTTCCATCATCAGCTGCAGGATATTGGGGTTCAGGCCTGCCGTCCTCCGTTCCCCCCGTGTCCGTCGCCTCTGGGGAGGCCCATCAGCCGCCGCGCAGGCCCAAGCATGTTTACGCATGGCCGGCGGGGTCAGCAGGGCCTGTTCAGGGCTCCCAACCTCATCGCTCAAGCTGGCTGCCCCGTGGCTATACCGCTCGGGAGGCCTTGACCTCCTAGCACGTGTCCTAGGTGGGGGAGGGGGGCCGGTGGGTGCACTGGACGAGGCCTGGCTGGGTGCCTGTAACAGTCCGGCGACTGAAGCCTGCAGCCAGCCAGTGCCTCACGCCGCAGCCTCCTCCCTGAGCCTAGCGAAAATAGCCTCCACATCCCCCATGGTACCTGCCGCTACCGCCACCGCGCTACGAGAAGGGGGGCGAAAATACTGCCACCGCCGGAGCTCCGCCAAAAGCTCCTTCTTCCTATGTTAAGATGGCGCCGACTGATCGCGCTTGCGTGCAAGCTCCGCCCACCTCAGCTACTATCGCTGCCCCATCGCCATCTCCCATTCAGCCTGCTGCCTCACGTCCGCCCCCCCTCGTCATGCTGGCCCTCCCCCTAGTGCCTGTGTCCGGGCCGTTTCTTTCCGACATCAAAATCTGTCTGATTTTGTCCGAAACTGGTGTTGCATACACGCGGTCGGACAAAGTTATCAGAAAATCCGAAAGATCCAACGTGATGACATTATTTAGTTACGACGGGACTACGTTCAGGCTAGTAGCCAATAGCTTTAGTCTAGGAATTTGATCTGAGCATGCGTGGCACTTTGTCCGATCAGAATTCTCTACAAACAATTGGACATGTTGTCGGAAAATGTTATATCCAGCTCTCAAACTTCGTTGGTCGGACATTCCGACGGAAAAAGTCAGATGAGTTAATATGGGAAAAAGGTGTCTCCACTGATGGTTTATCACCAATCCTTCTTTCCCTAATAACCTCAAATTTTCAAAATCCAATTGGCATTGGGACAAAAAGTGAGTTGAAATATTCTGATCAAGTGCACAGACAGCAAAAAAAATGTTACAGGGGTGATAACCCTGCCCTATATTATCCAAAAAGCTTAAACATAGATTTTGGGGCTGGAGCTACAATAAAAAAATGTACCTGTGCCAAATTACAAACATCTTCAACTTAACAACAAACCTACAGTCCCTATATTGTGTGTAACCCAGGGACCACCTGTATGCTGCTGTTCAGAGTATATAGAGCCTGGGGACCCCAAGGATTTTTTTTATTTGGGTGCAGGGTTCCCCTTAATATCCATACCAGACCCAAAGGGCCCATTAATTGGCTGGGGGGGGGGGGCAATATTACATTACAGTTTTAAATGACTTTTTTTCCTTTAGAAATATCATTTTGTGTAGGGACTGTTCTAAACACGGGAAACGCGTGCCACTTTACAGGCATATTATAGACACCCCCCCAGGTATGATAGATAAAGTAATATTTCACTTTTATTTTTTAACTTTAAGCATTATTAAAATCAATGTTCCTGAAAAAACTGCAGTTTTTAAAACTTTTTTTTTGATTGATACATATCCCCTGAGGCAGGACCCGGGTCCCCAAACACTTTTTTAGGACAATAACTTGCATGTTAGCCTTTAAAGTGGTTGTAAACTCTCCCCCACAACTTTGTCCCATGTAAATTAGCATAAAAAACCCTAATGAACACTGCTTGTAGATATCTCCTTACTTGCTTAGTATTGTTGTAATACTTGTTGTTCTTTAGAATGATGTCACTGAGCATGCCCAGATATCCCCTGATTTATGGCACACTTTCTATGTGCTTATCTATCTTTTATCAGGACTTCCTATGGCACACCACATATCCCAGGAGGCTGCAGAATCATTCAGAGCTTCCTCCTACACACCATGTGACCATGTGACATTACATGCAGTGTAAGCCTGGCCATTACTGCAGTCTTATCAGTTGAAGCTGTTAAGACTGACAAAGGCAAACCTTATACAATCGGCACAAGTAAATACTATGAAATAAAACAAGTCAGCTATGAACAGGGAAGCAGGGTTGCCATAGAAACTTTGGATTGAGAAGGAGGCTTGGTTAACAGTACAGGAAGTGCTCGATGTAAGGGCGGAAATCCAGTTCACTGTGGACTCAGAAAACAATACTTAAGAGGGCACTGCCTAACCCCTGGAAACACGTTTTTTTAAAGTTTCTTTAAACAGTAAGTAATATGCAATTTGGGCTGGATTACAGTGGCTATAGTTTGATAATTACTTATTATAATGGACTAAATGAAAAGAAGCATCAGAGTGGGAGCGTTTACTTCCTCTTTAAAAATCGCACTTTAGATTTTTCATGTTCGAGTCCCATAGACTTTAACGGGGGTTTGGGTGTTTGCATGTTCTGCCACAAACCAAACCGGGGGGTGTTCGTCTCATCCCTATTCAACAGGGTCGCAAGAAAAAAAAATTGAAAAAAAAGATGCAAATTAACTGACAAAGGTGACATTACCAGGAACCCATTATGCTCTAGTGCTATCATATTCCAGAACTGCAACCTACCTGGAGTGCCCAGAAGTACAAGGTGTTCATCACTCAGAGAAATGGTCAAGGTAGGGAAGGCTAAAACACGATCACCACTGAACAAAACACATAAGTTGAAATGTCAAGACTGGGCTAAGAAATATCTGAAGACAGATTTTTTCTAAGGTTTTATGGACTGATGAGATAAAAGGGAATCTTGACAGACCAGATGGCTGGGCCTGTGGCTAGAACAGTAATGGGCACAGAGCTCCACTTCAACTCAGATGCCAGCAAGGTGGAGATGGGTTACTGGAATGTGAAGTAAAACATGTGCAGCATTGAATGTACTTATATGTCCCAGGTGTAAACCTGGACATGAGTAGAGGTACACACCTGAAATTGTGCTAAAATAAGCAAGGTGCTTAACCACTTGTCGACCATGCCATAGCCGAAAGACGGCTACAGCGTGGTCGTGTTTTTCTGGGTGGACGTCCATTGACGTCCTCCCAGAATGTTGCTCTCGCGCACCCCCTGGGGCTCGCTCCCACAAACATCCGTGACTGCCGGGTCCAGAAAACCTGGCGCATCACGGATCACGGTAAACAGCTGGGGGCACAGTGGTGTAATGGTTAACACTCTCACCTAGCAGTAAAAAGGGTCGCTGGTTTGAATCCCAACCACGATACTACCTGCCTGGAGTTTGCATGTTCTCCCTGTGCCTGCGTGGGTTTCCTCCGGCACGCCAAAGACATGCAAGTAGGCTAATTGGCCTTAGTATATGAATAGGGACCTTGGATTGTGGACTCCTTGAGGGTAGAGACTGATGTGAGTGTGCAATGTACAGGGATAGGGACAATTGTAGACACTCACTCAGGTGGAACTGGATGGACTGCTGTCTTTATTCAACCTTACTAACCATGTAACTATCATTATTGTGGTGTGTCAAACTGACACACTGCAACAACGGTTGCCATGATGGGCTCCCCCAGGGGCGCGCAGCAGCTTAATATCCTAGCGACGTCATATGACGTCCGGTCAGGATATTGAAACCACTTTGCCGCCTTCATTTTGCTATATGGCGGGCAACAAGTGGTTAAAATCTTGATAATTTACTCCAAATAAACTCCATATTTACTCCAAAAATTACCAAGATTTTAACATTATGATTTTAACAGCATTACTGTTCAAGCAACTCAATGGAAGGAGAAGGGAAATTTGTCCATGGCAAGAGGAAAAGCCCTCTTAAACCATTGACACGAGAACAGTTGTTTTTTCTGTATTATGTGTTTTTAAATGTTTGTTAATAAATCGTTTACAAATTTTACTTGCCATGTTTTAGGTGTACTCTTTAAAAATCCATGGACAATTTTGTTTTTTTGTTGTATGCAAATAAATATGTGCTAACAGTGAATAAACTGAAATCAATGGCGACACAGGTCAGGTGACACCATAATAACCAGATAATGAGCTCCTATAACAATGTATCAAGTGCACGTGCTATATCAAATAATAACCAAATAATAAAATATAGACACATACGACAATGTATCAAGTGCACGTGCTATATCAGTGAGTAATCAAATAAACATTAACAGATTATAACACAATGTAAAGTCCATCAGAAATATCATGATGTGTTTTCCACTAGAAGAACCATTGGTAGGTGTGAGATATTAATGGATCTCATAGACATATGTGGTGATGTTCCAGTGTTCAAATGATCTCCATTATAGAACATCAACTAGTCACCAAGACTTTTTTCAAAACCACCCACACGAATGGGTACATCCTGGTCAACAGTTGCCATCACAATTCATGGTTGAAGTCAGTTCCACAAAGTCATCTTTTGCGCATTAGACGCAATTGTACGAATTTATCAGACTTCAACCACCAGACCACAACTATCAAGTATAGGTTTGTATCATCCACCAACTATAGATGTGGAAATTAGTAACGTGTCTTTGTTAGATAGGAATACATTGTTAATAGACCAACCTAAACGCATACAGGATAAAACGTTTAAGTGGTTCTTCATAACAGAGTTTTCTGTGCAAGATAAGAAAATTAAAGATATTTTTAATCGTCATTGGAAGGTACTCAAGAATGATCGAGTGCTGGGCCCTGTTCTTCCAGATTGTGCTGGGGTCATTTACAGGGAAGAGCTACCTTTGAGTGGACAGATTGCTCCAAACATTATCGACCCACCAGTAAGAGCTTAATTTTTCCACAATCTTAAGGGATACTATGCCTGTCGCAAATGCAATGTATGTTTGCATAACGCTTGTGGCAGGAGGAAATCGGAGTCCTTTGAGTCCACCACCACTTCTCCAAGATATCCAATGAAACACTTCACCACTTGCGCCACCCGTTACATAGTATATGCAGCAATGACCCCCAAAGGAGCTGCTGGTTTTATTGGGCTTACCGTTACCTTCTTGACTGCTTCTCCATCTAGGGTTTCCCGTGGTAAATGGCCCAAAGAAATGTGGAAACTGACACTGAATCTTATTTTGGGTTATTTATTTGAAGTATAAACAGAGTCTCTCAGTTTAGGGTAGAGGGTTAAGATTAAGTTCAGGTACTTTGGACTGCAAAAATAACAAGTCTCTTATAGAAGAAATCCACAGAATAACCGTTTCATAGCTGGATTTTACAACCCCTGGATAGACCTTCTCTCACTAGGCCTAGCAGCCAGCAGGGTGTTAAGAAAAGTCCTTGCCACAGATTTGAGTGTAACTGAGGGACATAGACAAATTTAAAAAGCTATCATATGGTACCAGTATCTCTCAGCCAGTTTGGCGATACCGTATGAGTGTAGATCCGTGAAGTGTCCTTCAACTGAGCCTCCAGGCTCCTTCAGAGAAGCTAGCTTTGCGCACGGCCTTCTCCTGAAGAGTCCTCCCCTGGGTGCTTCTCCAGTTGCTGGGCCCAGACCACCTTTGAATCAATAGGACCCAATATCCATTCAGGCCTGTCCCTGCAGTTGCGTCGCCTCAGCCAGCCCCAAGACTTGGAAATGCATGGTTCCGCACCCTTGCCAGGAGGGCTGTGGGGGCTGGTCAGGAGCACCAGAACCAAGCAGACAGACAATAACTTCTGGAACAGAATGGATGGAAGACCAAAAAATGCGTGATGTCAGTACCTTAAATACCACCTCTGAGAATGCAAAGCAGGAGAAAACTCCCACTGGCCTGGCTCCGAAAGAAACGTGGCATTCAAAACACCCAGCTAGACTGCGTTCTCACACTTGCCAGCGGTGACAACGACACCTGCGGTCAAGGAAATCCCAGTGCAACTCAGCCAGACGGAGAATTAACTTTGAAAAAACATATAGCGCATGCTCGTAAGGAGCCAGCGCTACATATATTAAATAACTTACCCTTGCAAGAAACAATACGTAGGACGTACTATAATATCTTTCTTGTGAGGTTGAATGAACACATTGCCAGTATTAAAAAAGGCTGCATCAATCACAGCGTTCCTAGGCATTACTTTCAATAAAAATCACTAGGTACCACATTTCAGATTATAGACGAATTTGTCCCCCATTGGAGAGGTAACTTTTGCCTACGAGGGGTATTGCGTGTTGGAGACATTCTGGATTTACCAGTTGAAATCATATTCAAACCCATGGGATGAGTATCGATTGGGACATCAATGCCTTTATCAACTTAGCATAGAATCACACATTGTTTATTAGTGGTCTGGGTTCTGCCTTTTAGTTTATCGCCTTATCAGTGCATGTTTGGATTTTGTATTAAGGCCCACATACCTTATCAGTCTAGATTCACACACATTTTAAATAAAGGCTTATACACTATATACATATGTCACATATTATTATAGATTTCATTATGACATTTTATCCTTTGTGATTAGTAATACCATCACTTGACTGTTTTTTGTATAGTCATTACATAACCGTTGAGAAATTGATGGGATATAAACTCATTTGTTTTGGCTTTTGTGGTGAAGGACAAGTCGCAGAGTAAGTGCTTTTCAGAATGCTATTCCCCTGTTATACCAGAGGGGTGTGGATAAGACACTTATGACTGCTTGATTGATAACCCCCCAACATCCCAGTGGATCTTACGCTTCAGAACTACATGGGTGGGGCTTGGGTGATGCGAGCCATGACACTGCGAGTAGCACGTGTGCTCTACACCTCGCAACGTGTTTTGACATGTTAGAGATTATGTGACCACATCCACAGTGAGGCCTGGACGTTTACCATAACATCTCTAAGGTAATGACGCTTCTCACGTGACATTGTGAAGATGACAGCGTGACCCTGACGCCACCAACCATGATGAATTCTAATTTAGTCCTGTTTAATTGCGGTCTAATTAATGAAGCATATTTTTATATATATATATATATATATATATATATATATATATATATATATATATATAGCACAGTGACAGAGTACAGGCTTACACCCCAGTTGAAGTCCTGTAGGATGAAATGCGTCTGGCTAAGCTCTGCACACTGCGCCTGTTTCATAAGCTTTTTGTGATCACATTTTTATTGTGCACATCTTGAGCGATGTTTGTACCATTTTTTAATTAAACCCATATGTTGTTTGATCTACATAATGTGGAAGCCTTATTTTTTCTTTTATGAATACCACTTTATTATCGTTGGATTAGAGATTCGTGGAGTCTGCATAAACCAGGAGATTGTGGTCAGATTCCTGTTTCCTCTATCATTGGTCTGCTGCATCACTGCTGGTGTGTATCCTCATCTTTCCAACTTCAGGAGATCATGGTCTGCTATCCTGGATTCCATCCATGCCTGTTTGACTCACAGCCATTTGCGTGTGTGTCCACATCTCATGGTAAGAGTACCTACCCCTCCCCTAGGTGGTGAAAGCACAGCCCCGGGTGCCTGATCATTTGAACTCTGGAATAGGGATGAGCCGAACACCCCCCAGTTCGGTTCGCACCAGAACTTGCGAACGGCCCCCACGTTCGTTACGAACGTTAGAACCCCATTGAAGTCTATGGGACTCGAACGTTCGAAATGGAAAGTGCTAATTTTAACGGGTAATATGCAAGATACTGTCCTAAAAAGGGTTTGGGGACCTGCCTCCTGCCTCAGGGGACATGGGTCAATGCAAAAAAAAGTTTTAAAAACGGCCGTTTTGGCGGGAGCACTGATTTTAATGACGATTAAAGTGAAAAAAAAAAAGTGAAATATTACTTTAAATATGGTGCCTGGGGGGTGTCTGTAGTATGCCTGTGAAGTGCCACGTGTTTCCCGTGTTTAGAACAGTCCCTGCACAAAATGACATTAAACGGAAATAACACCATTTAAAACTGCTTGCGGTTTTAATGTTATATCTGGTTCCTGCAATATGGTTGAAAATCATTGAGAAAAATGGCATGGGTAGCCCTCCCTGCCCATTACCAGCCTATTTGGGTCTTGTACGCATATTAAGGGGAACCCTGTACCCATATTAAAAAAAGGAAATGCGTGTGGCCCCCAGGCCCTATATACTCAGAACAGCAGTATACAGGCGGTGCAAACAAGACAGGGACTGTGTAGGTTTGTTGTGTTAAGTTGAATCTGCTTGTAATTTTCAACTGGTACATTTTTAAAGTGTAGCTCCAGTCAAAAAAACAATTTTTAAGCTTTTTGGAAAACATAGAGAAGGGTTATCACCCCTGTATAATTTGTTTTGTCGTCCGTCTTTTTTCATCTCACTTGCTGCTGTCTCCTTGCGTTTGCAAGTAGGAGATGTTTGTAAGTTGGATGTTTGAAAGTAGGGGCCTGCCCTATATTATAGCGGTATGTACTGGATACAGAGCACGCAGACAGCACGCACTATCTCCTAACACTACTGACTGCAAGCTCTATTATTAACCACTTGACCACTGGGCACTTAAACACCCTTAATAACCAGACCAATTTTCAGCTTTTGGTGCTCTCACATTTTGAATGACAATTACTCAGTCATGCAACACTGGACCTATATGAAATGTTTGTCCTTTTTTTCACACAAATAGAGCTTTCTTTTGGTGGTATTTAATCACCTCTCAGTTTTTTTTTTTTGTGCTATAAAAGAAAAAAGACCGGAAATTCTGCGAAAAAATGAATTTTTCTTTGTTTCTGTTATAAAATTTAGCAGATTAGTAATTTTTTCTTCATAATTTTTTTTTTACTGGTTACATGTTTTGAGTTGCAGAGGAGGTCTAGGACTAGAATTATTGCTCTCGCTCTAACGTTCTCGGTGATACCTCACATGTGTGGTTTGAACACCGTTTTCATATGTGGGCGGGGCTTACGCATGCGTTCGCTTCTGCATGCGAGCACATGGGGACATGGGCGCTTTAATTTTTTTTTTTTTTTTTTTAATTGTTCATTTTACTTTATTTATTTTAGTTTGACATTTTTTTCCCCAAAAATATATTTTTGATCACTTTTATTCCTATTACAAGGAATGTAAACCTCCCTTGTAATAGGAATATGGGATGACAGGTCCTCTTTACAGTGAAATCTGGGGGTCAATATGACCCCACATCTCACCTCTAGGCTGGGAAGCCTGAAATAAAAAATAAAAAAAAGATTCTGGCTTTGATCGTACTGGCGAGTTGGTAGAAGCACCGGAGGGCGGTGAGGGGTGGGGGGTGTCTATGGCTGGGTATTTCAGGGTATCACAGAGTATGGCTGGGTATCTCCGAGTATGGCTGGGTATGGCAATTTATTGCAGGGTATTGCAGAGTATTGGTGGGGTATTGGCGGGGTACTACAGAGTAATAGCAGGGTACTGCAGAGTATTGGGGAGTACTACAGAGTAATGGGGGTTACTGCAGAGTAATGGGGGGTACTGCAGAGTAATGGCAGGGTACTGCAGAGTAATGGCAGGGTACTGCACTGCAGAGTAATGGCGGGGTACTGCAGAGTAATGGCAGGGTACTGCAGAGTAATGGCAGGGTACTGCAGAGTAATGGCGGGTACTACAGAGTAATGGCGGGTACTGCAGAGTATTGGGGGGTACTGCAGAGTATTGGGGGGTCCTGCAGAGTAATGGCAGGGTACTGCAGAGTAATGGGGGTTACTGCAGAGTAATGGGGGGTACTGCAGAGTAATGGCAGGGTACTGCAGAGTAATTGGGGTTACTGCAGAGTAATGGGGGGTACTGCAGAGTAATGGCAGGGTACTGCAGAGTATGCACTGGTATTGCAGAGTATTGGCAGGGAATTGAGGGGTTAAATTCGGTGAGCAGCGATGTGGGCACTGCAGATGCAGCCCACATCGCTGCTGACACCGATCTCTTTCCCCTCCGCTGTACCGATCGGTACAGAGAGGGGAGGGAGGAACCGGCGTCATAACATGACGCCGGTTTGTTTACAAGTGATCACTCCGTCATTTGACGGAGCGATCACGTGGTAAACGGCCGTGACGAGCCGGCGGTCACGGATGCTCTCGAGTGCGCGCCCCAGGGGGCGCGCGAGAGCAGAATTCTGGGAGGCCGTTAATTAACGGCCTCTCAGAGTTAAACAACCGCCCTGAAGCCGTTAATCGGCAATGGGCGGTTGTTAAGTGGTTAAAGATAGATCACTAGCTAGCTATATAGGTGAGGTGAATATAGTGTAGTGGAGTATACTGCGGTCAGGGCACAGACTATAACCACTACACAACAGCAAGATAGGAAATGAGCCAAAAACGATTGGTGTGTACTGTGTTGAAGGTACACAGAACACCCACTGCTTCAGATGCCAACACACTACACGAGGTCGCCTCAAAGGCGGCCTTATATAGTGTGGGGCGTGCACTACACAGCCTGAGCTATGATTGGCCACAGGCAGGATGCCTGTGGCCAATCATGGCTCTCCTCGCTGCTGGCGCTGCGATTGGCCAAGCATGCGGGGTCACAGTGCATGCTTGGCCAATCATGAGCCAGCAAAGCACTGCGCCACCGCAGTGCATTGTGGTCCGCGCGCGCCACACGAATTTTGACGCGAACGGACCAAGAGTTTGGATTTCGTCGAACGGACGAACAGCCAATGTTCGAGTCGAACGTACGTTCGACTCGAACACGAAGCTCATCCCTACTCTGGAACATCACCACCTATGTCTATGGGATCCACTAATATTTCACACCTACCAATGGTTCTTCTAGTGGAACATATCATGATATTTCTGATGGACTTTACATTGTGTTATAATTTGTTAATGTTTATTTGATCACTCACAGATATAGCATGTGCACTTGATACATTGTCATATGTGTCTATATTTTATTATTTGGTTATAATTTGATATAGCACGTGCACTTGATACCTTGTTATAGGAGTTCATGATCTCATTATTTGATTATTATGGTGTCACCTGGCCTATGTCAACATTGATTTCAGTTTATTCACTATTAGCACATATTCACTTATTAAGTGCACACACGTATCCTTTATTGGTTAAAGCACCTTGCTTATTTTAGCACAATTTCAGGTGTGTACCTCTGCTCAGCTCCAGGTTAACACCTGGGACATATATACGTACATTTAGTGCTGCACATTTCACGTACAATCAGTCTCATTGTGTGCTGGCAGCTTATTCTTAAACATTGGTAGTGCAGTATTTTTTTCCACATAATGGGTTACTGGAATGGGCAGATATTATGAAAGATGAGCTATTTGGACCTTTTCGGGTTAAAAATTGACTCAAAATCAACTTTCAAACATACTGACAATTTTTAGAAGACAATTTCTTTAAGCAGGAAAAAGTCTGCATCTTTCAAGAAGACCACAATAGTTATGTAGGACAATGCACCTCACATTCATCAAAGTACTCCACTGTCTGGCTAGCCAGTAAAAGCCTTAAAGATGAAAGTATGATGACATGGCCCTGTCCTCACCTGACCTAAACCCTATTGAGCACTTGTGGGCTCTTTTTAAAGGAGAAGTCCAGCCAAAGCTTGTTTGGCTGGACTTCTTCTA
This sequence comes from Lithobates pipiens, assembly GCF_037356315.1. Lineage (NCBI taxonomy): Eukaryota > Metazoa > Chordata > Amphibia > Anura > Ranidae > Lithobates > Lithobates pipiens. The sequence continues at coordinate 232,073,817 of NW_027507784.1, forward strand.
TGGATCACAGGAGTGCAATTCATTTGCACTCCTGTGAACCGTTTTCAGTGCAGGCTAAAGTCCGCTTACTGCTGACATCGCCGATTTCAGTCCAAGGCACCGCATGAACCAGACCATGGAGTTTGGATCCATCAGGTGCCTGGACTGACACCCATATCTCAGCCTCTCAATAAGCTGCTGAGAGCCTGAGATGTCCGAATCGCCCCCCTCCACAGCTCAGCGCTCCAGTGAGTGAGGAGGGAGAACAACAGAGAGCTGTGACTGACAGTCTACAGATCTCTGTTCACAGAGCTCTAAAAACCGAGTGATTGGCGGTGTTTGATCATGCGGTTCTCAGTGTAGAGGCTCTGGGGGACAGATGCAGTGTATGATTGGGGGAAAAGAAAAAATCCTTTACTTCTATTTTAAACAGGAGATTTACGGTGATGGAAAACAGTACACCTCTCTGAACAGTGTGTAGGAGGCTGTAGTTGCTGCTGCACAAAAAGTTAATCGTCAACAGACTTTATAATTGGAAAGCTTATGACTGTTATTATAAAAAGGGTGGCTATATTGGTCACTGATTCTTTTTTTTCTCTCGAAATTTGAAAATTTTGAGTTGTTTATGATTCTCATTGGGTTCACATTGGTGTGATGCCAGACATCACAAGTGATTCGCACCGCATGCCTGTGCACATCAAATACGATGTCTGTGCGATGAAAATTCAACCATACAGTTTCTATTGCTGAAATCACATCACATTTGCACCAAAATGGTACAGGATCCTTTTTTGGTCCCTACTGGAATCAGATCGCATGGGTGTTCAGACCCATGCGATCTGATTCCACCGTTCGCACTGCCGTCTACGAACCAATTTTGGGGTGTCATTAATATTATATTAGACAAACAACATATTTGGGGAAGCACACCCTAAAAAAATGCATAAAGATGGTGCTGCCATAAGACCATACAACAGAACAAAAATATTACAGCACACACATGCAAAACTAACATTTACCTCCAGTGAGGCGTTTTAAAAACACCATTAGACATTTTCAAAAAACATTATCAAAAAATATGGGGATTTGGTCACACGATATTGCTATATGGTGCTTAAGCCCACTTACTGCGACAAAGTACCCCATGATTAGTGGGTCCTACACTATCCATAGATTGGGAGATCCTGCTTCTCTGAACCATGGGAGCTACACTCCTCTATATGGGAGAACATGAGGTCTCCACCATGACACAGGTGGTCACTAATGAGAGGTACTTAATGAGGGAGTGGGGTGCTCCAACCAAAAGGATTTGGTCAGTATCCATACAATAGACAAACAAGATATTTGGGGGGCACACCCTAAAAAAATGCATAAAGATGGTGCTGCCATAAGACCGTACAACAGAACAAAAATGTGTGCGCTGTAATATTTTTGTTCTGTTGTATAGTCTTATGGCGGCACCATCTTTATGCATTTTTTGAGGGTGTGCCCCCAAATATTTTGTTTGTCTATTGTATGGATTCTGACCAAATACTTTTGGGTGGAGCACCCCACTCCCTCAGTAAGTACCTCTCATTAGTAATATGGTGTGACCAAATCCCCATATTTATTAATATTATAGTGACACCTGCAGTGGTTTGCAGAGAGCAGTGTGAACTGCATGCAATTCAAGAGGCGATGTTGGAACCTACACAGGAATTGCTGTGGTTCCCGAATTGCACCAGTGTGAACAGAGCCTTACAGGTGAAAATAAACAAGTAAGATGGGAAGATGTTCCTTTTTCATTTGGTAGCATAATAATTCTGCATATTAATATTTGCCCAATAATTGTGCACACATAGATATTCTATTCTCACTTTTACTTTCTTAAATATTCAGGTTTGAGGTTTATTAACATTTTTGATTGACCAAGAGTACTGTAGTTGTTCCATAATGAAACTAATCCTCAAAAATACAACTTGCCTAATAATTGTGCACACAGTGTATATAACTATCCTCAGTGTTAGTGCTTAATGAAATTCATATACATCAAAAAAGTCCATAGCAATATTAGTGTCCATTTGAAGAGAAATGTGTATCACAAATCCAGTGCATACAAACCCCTTGCACGTCAGCGTTACAATGCTTAGCCTCAACCAACATGTATGTTTTGTCATACTGGATGTCATCAGAAGAGCACCTGAATTTTGTGTGGATTTGTGATATGGGAGTGTTTGCAGTGGTTCAGTGCCTGAGAGGCTACATTATCTTTTTTATGAGGAGGTAAGCAAAACCTTAGACAAAGGATTGGCTGTGGAATCCAGTATATTTGGATTTTGCAAAAGCTTTTGATGCAGTTCTCCACACACGACTAATGTGTAAAGTAAAGTCTACCAGCTTGGAAAAATCAGTTTGTAAATGGATAGAATACTAGCTAAAAGACTGTATACAGAGAGTAGTGGTTAACGATTCATACTCTGAATGATCTAAGGTTATTAGTGGTGTATAGGGATGAGCTTCTTGTTCGAGTCGAACATCGGCTGTTCGCCCGTTCGGCGAATTCCGAACGTTATGGGCCGTTCGCGCCAAATTCGTGTGGCGCTCACGGCCCACAATGCACTGCGTCATCGCAGTGCATTGCTGGCTCATGATTGGCCAAGCATGCACTGTGACCCCGCATGCTTGGCCAATCAAAGCACCAGCAGCGAGGAGAGCCATGATTGGCCACAGGCAGGATGCCTGTGGCCAATCATAGCTCAGGCTGTGTAGTACACGCCCCACACTATATAAAGCCGCCAGCGCTGCGGCCTAGTGTAGTGTGTTGGCGTCTGAAGCAGTTAGTGGGTGTTCTGTGTACCTTCAACACAGTACACACCGATCGTTTTCGGCCAATTTTCGATCTTGCTCTTCTGTAGTGGTTGTTGTCTGTGTGCCCTGACCGCAGTATACACCGATATATTCACCTCACCTATATAGCTAGTGATCTATCTTTTATAATAGAGCTTGCAGTCAGTAGTGTTAGGAGCTTGTGCGTGCTGTCTGCGTGCTCTGTACCCAGTACACACCGCATAGCTCTTCTCTATTTGAGCCCACTTGCCATCTGCAGGAGTTATTGGAAGTTGTGTGTGCCTCCAGCACAGCACAGTATACATCTGGATATACCCCTTTATCTCTGGTGTTCTATAAAAAAGGCATCTGCAGGAGTTAGTGGGTTTTTTGTGCCTCCAGCACAATATACACCTGTATCTACCCTTTATTGCTGTTCTCTAATAGAGCCATCTGCAGGGCTTAGTGGGTGTTGTGTGACTCAATTACAGTATACCCCTTTATCTCTGGTGTTCTATAATAAAGGCATCTGCAGGAGTTAGTGGGTGTTGTGTGACTCCAGCACAATATACACCTGTATCTACCGTTTATTGCTGTTCTCTAATAGAGCCATCTGCAGGGCTTAGTGGGTGTTGTGTGACTCCATTACACTGCTGTTTTACCCAACTCCCTTCAGGCCATTACCATGTCTGGAAGGCCAGCAAGGAGAGGCAGACAGGCGCGAGCCGATAAAAGAGGGCAAGCAGGCTCTGTGTCTAGAGACAACAGTGCTGGCCGTGGACGCGGTGCATTGTCATCAACACGTGGCCATGGGACACGCTTGTCCTTCTTTTCGGCAGCTGGACATGTTGAACCGCAACATGCCAACGACTTGGTAGAGTGGATGACCAAGCCCTCTTCATCCTCCTCATCCTCTCTCACCCAGTCTCAGGGTACTAGCAAAGCAGCTGCCAACGCATCGTCTTCCCTCTTCTCAATGTCATCATCAGTGACTCCTTCCCTAGACCCACCACGTCCTCCTGAGGAGTCTCCTGAACTCTTTGAGCACAGTGTTGGGTACATGCTCCAGGAGGATGCCCAGTGCTTTGTGGGCTCTGATGATGACACTCAGCTAGAGGAAGGCAGTAGCGTGAGCGCAGAGAGAGGGGATGCTCAAGAAGGACAGCAATCTGGCAGTCATGTTCCACAAGCTGCAGCATACTGCCAGGTTTGATACAGCGATGAAGAGGGAGGGGATGATGAGGGCACTGACTCCACATGGGTGCCTGGTAGGAGAGAGGAGGAGGAGTAGGAGGCGGCACATGTCCAACGAGGCAGGATGCCCTCCGGGGGCCAGCTTAGGGGCAGCACACCGACTGAATCACACCGCAGAGCTCCGCCTGTGCAGGGCGCTGCCTCTGCGCGTTATTCTAAAAGTTCTTTGGTGTGGGCCTTTTTTGAGATGAGTGCATCAGATCGCACCGCTGCTATTTGCAACATATGTCTCAAGCGTATCTCGCGTGGCCAAAACATCAGCCGCTTGGGCACCACATGCTTGACCAGACATATGTTGACCTGCCATGCAGCTCGTTGGCAAGCGTACCTCAAAGACCCACACCAAAGAACAAAGCGGACCTCTCCTTGCTCCTCATCAGCTGGCATCTCCAACCCCACTAGACCTTCAGTCTTCTCTGAAACCTGCTCTGAGAGGAATGAAGGTGTAGAATTAGGTGTGTCACAGCCAAGTGCTTCCGGGAACTCTACTAGCGATACACCCACGTCCGATTATAGCAGGCAAATGTCCCTGCCCCAGCTGCTGGACCGGCGAAAGAAGTTTACTCCCAGCCATCCACATGCCCAGCGGTTGAATGCTAGCTTGGGTAAATTGCTAGCACTTCAACTGCTGCCTTTTCAGTTGGTAGACTCGGCCCCCTTCCGTGAGTTTGTACAATGTGCGGTTCCTCAGTGGCAGGTCCCCAAACGCCACTTTTTCTCACGGAAGGCGATTCTGGCTCTCTACCGGCATGTGGAAGGCAATGTCCTTGCCTCACTGGACAGGGCAGTCAGCGGTAAGGTGCATATTACCGCTGACTCATGGTCCAGCAGGCATGGACAGGGACGTTACCTGTCTTTCACGGCCCATTGGGTCACTCTTCTGGCAGCTGGGAAGGATGCAGGACAAGGTGCAGTAGTGTTGGAGGTTGTTCCGCCACCACGCCTCCAAAATGCTACTATTGGTTGTGACACACCTCTCTCCTCCACCCCCTCCTCTTCTTCTTCCTCCATGGCCTCTTCCAGTGCACTGTCCTCAGAACCAGCGGTGCTCCGTAGGCGTTCCAGGGGCTACGCAAGTACGCAGGCAAAACGATGCCATGCCATGCTTGCGCTGGTTTGTTTGGGGGACAGGAGCCACACTGGGGCGGATGTTTTGTCAGCTCTGCAGGGGCAGGCCGAGAGGTGGTTGACGCCACGCCAGCTTAAGCCAGGAATGGTGGTTTGCAACAATGGCACCAACCTCCTCTCCGCCCTCCGACAGGGACAACAGACCCATGTGCCCTGTGTAGCTCACGTCCTTAACCTGGTGGTGCAGCAGTTCTTGGGCAGGTACCCGGGCTTACAGGATGTCCTGAAGCAGGCCAGGAAAGTCTGTGTTCATTTCCGCCGATCATTTAATGCCTGTGCTCGGCTGGCTGAGCTCCAAAAGGAGTTGAACCTGCCCAAGAACCGCCTTATATGTGACATGCCCACCAGGTGGAACTCAACGTTGGCCATGCTGCAGCGGCTGCACACGCAGCAGAGGGCCATCAATGAGTACCTGTGCGACTACGGCACCAGGACAGGGTCAGGGGAGCTCGGTTTTTTCTCACCACGCCAGTGGGGCATGATCAGGGATGCATGCACTGTCCTGTCACCGTTTAAGGAGGCCACAAGGATGGTGAGCAGTGACAGTGCATGCATCAGTGACACTGTACCTCTTGTCCATCTCTTGGAGCATACGCTGCGTGGAATAATGGACAGGGCACTTGAGGCAGAACAGAGGCAAGAAGAGGAGGACTTCCTTGCCTCTCAAGGCCCCCTTTATCCAGACAGTGTTCCTACTGTGCCACCCATCACACAGGAAGAGGATGAGGATGAGGAAGAGGAGGAGGAGGATGATTGTGTCAGCATGGAGGTGGAGGCTGGCACTCAGCATCAGCAGCAGCAGTCTTGTAGGGATGATTTACAGTCCCAAGAAACACGTGGACTTGTACGTGGCTGGGAGGAGGTAGCTGCGGATCATGTTGTCCTTAGTGACCCAGAGGACTCCGGACCGAATGCCTCAGCTAACCTACGCTGCATGGCCTCCCTGATCCTGCAAAGCCTGCGGAAGGATCCTCATATTCTTCGGATTAAGGAGAGGGACCATTACTGGCTGGCCACTCTCCTTGATCCACGGTACAAGGGTAAGGTTGCAGACCTTATCTTGCCATCGCAGAGGGAGCAGAGGATGAGACATCTCCGGGAGGCCTTGCAGAAAGGTCTGTGCAACGCGTTCCCAGAGACTGGGAGGTTACAAACTCCTGGTCCTGGACAACGTGTTGCTGAGGCATCGGTCAGAAGGAGCGGTGGAGAAGGTGGCCGTCTGACTGATGCTTTCAGACAATTTTTTAGTCCGCAGCCCCAAGGTATGATCGGTTCCAGCAACCATCGCCAGCGTCTGATTTACATGGTGCAGGAATACCTAGGGGCAAGGTCAGACTTGGACACCTTTCCCACCGAAAATCCTCTGGCTTACTGGGTCTTGAGGATGGATCACTGGCCAGAGCTTGCACAGTATGCAATTGAGCTACTGGCCTGTCCTGCATCCAGCGTTCTTTCGGAACGCACCTTCAGTGCTGCTGGTGGCTTTGTTACCGATCACAGGGTGTGCCTGTCCACCGAATCAGTTGATCGACTGACCTTCATCAAGATGAATCAGTCTTGGATCACCCACAGCTACCAAGCACCTGAAGCTGATGTAACCGAATAATTTTTTTTGAAATATCACATCCCTTCAAGACTGCCTATGCTGATGCTGAGTGACTGTCCTGTTATGTTGATTGTCTATCTTCTTCCTCCTCCGCTGATATGTTGGAAGAACATTTCTGGTTCTGGGTGATGCCATTAGCCCAATTTTTCTGCCCCTGTTTAACAGGGGCGTTTAAGTACAATTTTTGATGCAATGCTTTGCAGCAGGGCTAATTCCTGCAATAAAACTAGAGTATATGGGAGAGGTTGCAGTGTCGTGGCACCAGTGCCTAAGGCCCAATTTTTCTGCCCCTGTTTAACAGGGACATGTAATTACAATTCTTGATATAATATTTCACAGGAGGGCCTGTTCCTGTGCCCACCCAGAGTAACTGTGAGGACTTATAGTGTTGTGGCACCAGCACCACAACCACCAAAGGTCAATTTTTCTACCACTGTTCAACAATGGCATGTAATTACAATTCTTGATATAATCGTTCACAGCAGGGCGCTCCAGCGCCGAGCAAGAGTCACTTTGAGGGCTTACAATGTTGTGGCAAAACCAACACTTTGTTCCGCCATTTCTGCAGAGCATATAGGGCAGGCCCCTACTTTCAAACATCCAACTTACAAACATCTCCTACTTGCAAACGGAAGGAGACAACAGCAAGTGAGATGAAAAAAGATGGACCACAAAACAAATTATACAGGGGTGATAACCCTTCCCTATGTTTTCCAAAAAGCTTAAAAATAGTTTTTTTGACTGGAGCTACACTTTAAAAATGTACCAGTTGAAAATTACAAACAGATTCAACTTAACACAACAAACCTACACAGTCCCTGTCTTGTTTGCACCGCCTGTATACTGCTGTTCTGAGTATATAGGGCCTGGGGGCCACACGCATTTCCTTTTTTTAATATGGGTACAGGGTTCCCCTTGATATGCGTACAAGACCCAAAGGGGCTGGTAATGGGCAGGGAGGGCTACCCATGCCATTTTTCTCAATGGTTTTCAACCATATTGCAGGAACCAGATATAACATTAAAACCGCAAGCAGTTTTAAATGGTGTTATTTCCGTTTAATGTCATTTTGTGCAGGGACTGTTCTTAACACGGGAAACACGTGGCACTTCACAGGCATACTACAGACACCCCCCAGGCACCATATTTAAAGGAATATTTCACTTTTTTTTTCACTTTAATCATCATTAAAATCAGTGCTCCCGCCAAAACTGCCATTTTTAAAAACATTTTAGGCATTGACCCATGTCCCCTGGAGCAAGAGCCAGGTCCCCAAACCCTTTTTAGGACAGTATCTTGCATATTAGCCGTTAAAATTAGCACTTTTAATTTCGAACGTTCGAGTCCCATAGACGTCAATGGGGTTCTAAAGTTCGTTCGAATTTGGGGTCCGTTCGAAAGTTCTGGTGCGAACCGAACCGGGGAGGGGTGTTCGGCTCATCCCTAGTGGTGTACTCCAAGTTTCAGTATAGGGACCCTTATTTATAAATGATTATAGAGTCTGGGATTAAAAACAGATGACACCAAGCTATGTACTGGAATAACATCTTTACAGGATGTTTCCAACTTACAAGCCAACCGTAATGCACTGTTTAATTGGGCGACTATGTGGCAAATGAGATTTAATGTTGATAAATATAAAGTTATGCACTTGGGGGCTAAAAACATGCATGCATTATACATACCAAGAGTACAACTGGGAGAATCAATGGAGAAGAAGGATCTGGCTGTTTTGGTAGATCATAAGCTTTGGTAGATCATAAGCTTAATAATGATTTTCAATGCCAAGCTATGTTTTCCAAAGCTAGCTAAATAATTTCTTGTAATAACCTCTTGGCGCTAGCCGCAGGCAAATATGTGACCTCTCAGCAGGTGGGCCTAGTTGCGTAAAATATTGCAAAAACAGCTTTTCCCAAGAGTATGCGCCCTGCTTACTCTCGGTACAGTTACCATGCTGGGACAGCCAACCACAACAGTCACATGATTATAAACCCCTCTCTGCCTACTGGCATCCTAAACCCCTTAAAGGGCTGGGAGGGAACAGCTCCAAGGGCTTAAAAGGGGTATGGACTGCAGAGAGAGATATCATTTTGCCACTGTACAGATCATTAACCACTTGCTTACTGGGCACTTAAACCCCCCTCAGTCCCAGACCAATTTTCAACTTTCAGTGCTCTCACATTTTGTTTAACTCGTTTTTATTATTTTGAAGTTTTTTTTTCTTCCCTGCAAACAGGGTTTACACAACGTTCTTATATGGCACTTAACAAGTGAAAGTATAACAATATACATCACAAACTACGGGCTGTCATACAAAGAATACAAAATTGTACAATAATGACATCGGTCTCAGATTTGGAGAACTCTATCATTCGGTCATCAATAAACTGAACAATCAATCTTTCTGATTTCAAATATGTCCGAGGCTTCCACTAACTTTGACAATTATGATAGTGGAAATACATGAAACAATCATAGAGTAGATTATCAACTGTAACCTATGAACAAAGGGGTGTTTTTACCTTGTTGTGCTACGTAAATAAAAGAAAAGGAAACGTACAATTACACTAGACTACCCCTATAAACGTATTCCAAGGGGACCAGGTGACATCAAATTTTTCGGTGTTGCCATCTCTATATGCTAAAAAAAAATCGTATTCCCTCACAGTATTCACTCTCACTACTAGGTGTGTAACAGAAGGAGGATCCGGCGTTTTCCAGTTGCTCAATATCAGGGATTTGGCCGCTAGCAGAATATGCATGATTACTGATCTAAATTTGGATGAAAATGCATTTAGGTCTATGTGTAGAAGGGCTAATTCTGTCTTAGGGACTACCTGTCTTCCCAAGATTTGCGATAGCATCGAAAATACCTCTAACCAGAAGGGTTGCAAGCATGGGCAAGCCCACAGCATGTGTACCAAACTCCCAACTCTCCCACAACATAAATTTGAAACATTTTTAGAAAATGTAGCCACAATATACGGAGTGTAGTACCAACGCACCATAATCTTTTGCATTAATTCGTCATAATTCGAGCATTTGGAGTACATGTGGGTATGTTTTATTGCTGTTTTCCATTGAAGATCTGTAAAGTCTTTGCCTAGTTCCCTTTCCCAGCCAATGAAGTTTGTAGATTTCGTAAAGGCATCTTTGGAATCTAAAGCATTATAAAGCACTGAAATGCCCTTTGGTTTTGGAGAGTTTGAGTGTAGGCGGAGCCAGATATTTTCAAGAACTGGAATACTCAACACTTGAAGCGTTTGAAAGTATGAGGCTAGCTGTGTGTATGTCAAAAATTCAGAGTTGGGGAGATGGAATGTCTGTTGTAAAACATGGAAAGGAACAATCTTACCCTGTGAGGTTATGTCTGACCAGTCTTTCAGCTTACGAGAGAGCCAGTTTGTCAATCTAATATTTGGTGTCACGTACCTTACAGCGGAGTCAGACTGCTGAGGGTGGCCTCTCGCACGCTTCAGGTCTCCACGCCCCTGGAGATGGGAACAGGGAGCGCGAGGACAACGAAAGGGTGCAGGTGCCTGCAGGTGGAAGTTGAAGACCTTGGAGACGCTGGGTCCTCACGGTAGAAGAGGTGTTGACTGGTCACGGAGGTAGGCAGCGGAAGTCCAGCAGGTGTGCAGGAAGCACTACGTGTCTGTAACAGGCAAGGTCGGCAACTGGCGGGCAATGCGGTACAATAACAAGAGGCAGGTGCGTAATCAAGGACGAGCAGGGGTCTGGTAACTTGTTAGCAAATGAGGTACAGAATCAGGAGGCAAGCCAAAGTCGAAAGTCCAAGCCGAGGTCAAAGGTAGTCCGGGAGATAGTAACACGGGGTATCCAAGGAGAGGGTATCAGGAACGGGTCACAGGAACAAGGATCACAGGAGCAAGGTCACGGAACAAGGTTCACAGGATCAAGGTCACAGGAGCAACGATCAGGTCTTGCAGGAATAGCTGAAGACGATCCAGCACTGGTGTCAGGCCAGGATCCTGTTTATATAGAGGGAAGTGAGCCAGGATTGGTGGAAGTGGCCGTCCGTGCGTGAATACGTACATCCGTTCAATTTGCGCGGGTGTCTCCGTGTGTTCGGATTGGCGTACGTCCACGTGTTCGGATTAGCATACGTCCGGTCGTCCTGGAACTCGTACGCCTCTGACGGGGACACCGCGCATGGCGCCTGGAACGAAGGGGAACTGCAGCTATACGGGGACGGGCATACGTACGGTGAGTTCCCTGACATTTGGTATTATCCATTTTGTAACTTCTAGGGGAATTGGTATGTTTTTCGATGGACAGAATTCATTGCCTTTAGTTGCTATTTCTTTCCAGGCTATCACTGAAGCTTGGATGGTGGGGTGGTTAGGAATTTCAGTGCGCTTGTCAATGCATGCTGCAATTAGGAGAGCCTCCGGAGAAGAATCACGTAACCAAAGCTTCTCCAACCTGCACCACGGCTTAGCCTCCCCCTCCGTAAACCAGTATCTCAATTGATCTAATAGAAATGCAGTATAGTAGTCTTTTAAAATCGGGATTCCCATACCCCCTGTGGATTTGTGTCTATATTGCATATGCAGGGAGCACCTAGATTTCTTTCCATCCCAAACAAAGTGCAACAACTGTTTTTGCAGCCTAACGAAAAAAGATTTTGGTAGAGGGATGGGCAGGGCTCGAAAATAATAGGTTAATTTAGGAAGCACAAACATTTTATACGCTGCGATGCGGCCTGACCAGGAAAGATAACATTTTTGCAGTCTGTTAATATCTTGTTGGAAGATATTCAGCAAGGGTGCATAATTCTCTCTGTAAAGCGAGTTAGTAGGGAATGTAAGATTCACTCCCAAGTATTTAATCGAAGCGTCGGTCCAGGGGTAAGGGAATGTTTGCTTAAGGTACAGTTCCACCGACGGTTTAATGTTCATTCCTAAGATAAGCGACTTAGACGTATTAATTTTGTAATAGGAAACATTGCTAAACTCAGTTAATACTGAATGAGCTGCTGGTAACGAGACTGCAGGATCAGAGAGGGACAGTATGACGTCATCTGCAAACAATGAGACTTTGTACTGATGGTCACCTGCTCGGATGCCCTCAATAAGACGGTTTCCCCTTAGTTTTTCCGCTAGCGGTTCCATGACGAGGGCAAAGATAATAGGGGAGAGGGGGCAACCTTGCCTAGTCCCATTTGTTATAGCAAAGGGCTTCGAGTACAAGCCCTCCGTATACACATGCGCTGAGGGGTGTGAGTAGAGGGCTAGAACTGCATTACGTATCGCTCCGTCTATTCCAAATTTAGTAAGTACCCCCCGTAGATAACCCCAATGAATCCTATCAAAAGCCTTCTCTGCGTCTAATGAAAGAAGCAGAGAAGGCTCCTTTTTGAGTTCGGTTATGGAAAGAAGATTGATCAATCGTCTGGTAGCGTCGGTATTGTGGCGACCTGAAACAAACCCCACTTGGTCATAATTAATCAATTTGGGGAGAATATCTTTCAATCTGTTTGCTATTAATTTGGCATGGAGTTTCACATCCACGTTGAGGAGCGAAATTGGCTGGAAATTTTGCGGTGCGTTGGGCTCTTTCCCTGGTTTAGGTAAGGTAATAATCGTCGCCATAAGCATCTCTTGGGGGAATGATGCTGCTGTAGTAGCCGCATCAAACACCTGCGATAAGTATGGAGTCAAAATAGGGTTAAACAGTTGATAGTATTCTGATGAAAAGCCATCAGGGCCTGGAGCTTTATTTCGCGGAAGAGAGGTGATAGCTTTTGTAATTTCTTGTAGCGTAAAGGGCTCATTGAATTGGGTATGGTCATCGGTTGAAATCTTGGGTAGTTCGATCGATTCTAAAAAGTCGTTAATAGAGGACTCGGTGGGTTGAGGCGTGGCCGCATCTGCACATAGATTATACAGTGATTCATAAAAATCACTGAAAATGTCTGGTATTTCTTTTGGGTTGGTATGTTTTTTGTTAGTTCTAGGGTCCAGTAGGAAGGGCAGTTTTTGCTGGATAATTTTGTCCCTGACCTGATCCGCCAGTAATTTACCTGCCTTATTACCGTATCTATACGTTCGGGCTTTCAGAGCTCTGTACTGTTTGTCATGTTGAGCAAGTAATAGTGTTCTTAATTCCTGCCTTGTCGTAAAGAGAGTCTCTATGAGGAACCGAGAAGGTTGCCGCTTATTTTCAGTTTCTAATTGTTGTATTTTATCTAATAAGCCATTTAATTTCTCTGTCCTTTGTTTCTTAAGTTTACTACTCAACTGTATAAGTAAGCCCCTAATAAAGGCCTTGTGGGAGTTCCACAAGATAAAGGGATCGGACACAGAGGGAGCATTACGGGTAAAATAATCTGTAAGTTCTTTTTCTATGAACTGTTTGTGGCAGGGCTGCGACAGGGTATAAATATCATTCCTCCATCTATTAGCCCTCGTTTCCAGGCGGCGATCCACTATATCAATTGAAATCGGAGCATGGTCGGACCATGATATGCAGTGGATCTCCGACCTGGAAATTTGCTGCAAGGTAAACTTATCAACTAAAAACAAATCTATTCGAGAGTAGCTCTGGTGAACATTGGAATAAAATGTAAAATCAGCTTCGGAAGCATGTTGGCAGCGCCATACATCAAATAGCTCAGATTGGGCAAGGAATCTCTCCAAAGGCACCCTGCTGGTCTGTGGTCTACCGTGTCTGGAAACATTCATTGCCCCTCCCGCAATCGCATTAAAGTCACCACACCACAACACTCGACCTTGTTGCACCTTAGATACTCTCTTTCTCAATTTGTTCATGAAGGATAGTTGTTTGGTGTTGGGAGCATAGACATTAATCAGGGTGAATCTTACGTTATTAATTTCACATATCAAGATGATATAGCGACCTAGCACATCTGAGATCGTTTCTATACATTTAAATTGCACCGTGTTTTTTAAGGCAATAGCCACACCTCTCTTTTTGGAAGAAAAGCTGGCCAAATACACATGGGGAAATTGTCTGTTCTGGAACACTGGAGTTTTCTGGGCAGCAAAATGAGTTTCTTGGAAACATATTATGTCACTACGTAGCCGTTTGGCTTCCTTCCAAGCTAGTTGCCGCTTGAAAGGGCTATTAAGGCCCTTTACATTCAGGGAGGTTATACGGAAGGGCATGGCAACAGGGAACTCCTTGTACCTACGTCAGTTGGGATAATTAAGACTGAAAACTGCTTGGATGTTAAAGTGGAAGGAGTCCCCTATGTGCACTGGGCACTTGAGAGTTTCTAGGCAAGATATAATCGTGTATGATCTGTATGGTATCCCCAAAAAGAGAGATGTGCTCAACACTGAAACTTGAAAACAGTAGTAAAGAAAAGAAAAAAAAACGGATAAACCACAGTCCCACTATTGGGAGTCAGATATAAACAGAAATCTGAATATAACAGAACCGTAATGAACAAATAACTTGAATCGGTCAGTAGAGACAATTCGCTACCTTGACAAGCGAATCGCTTTAAGACCTGTGCGGTGAGATCACCGCTCTACTCGAGGGGGTAGTAATGTAACAGTTATAGTCTGTTAAAGTTGGCAAAGATTGTAAACGGCTACATAGCGGCCGGGCACTTAAGGGGGGGTATAGGGGTATGATCCCCTTGTAACAAACTTGCTCGTGTCCATGGTTGACACCTATGGGGGGGCGCAAAGTCATCCTTGATCTGAGTCGTCTTCAGGCTCTGGGTTTAGGATCTTCCAATCCTGCAGGAGTCGCATACCTTCCTTCAAAGTAGAAATGAGATGTGTAGCATCCTCTCTAACAATTTGCAGTCTCGCAGGGCATATCCACCGATACGTAATTCGATGGTTGTTTAGCACTTTTGTGATCGTGGAGAGTTGCCTGCGTTGTTGCATTGTAAACGCTGATAAATCAGCAAAGAAAGACAGGTCCTGAAGATCATCCGGTAAGGAATCTCTGCGTCTGGTCGCTGCCATGAATTGGTCTTTAATGTGGTAAAAGTGGATACGAGCAATTGTGTCCCTGGGAAGATGAGCCGCCACATGTTTGGGTTTGGGAAGCCTGTGGATGCAATCTACTACAAGATCTTCCAGCGGTGCATCTGGCAGGACCGCTTTCACTATTTGCAGAAAATGCTGTTTCAGATCTGGAGGTTTAACTGACTCGGGTATACCCCGGATTTTGACATTATTTCTCCTAGACCTGTCTTCCAAATTTGCCAGTTTAAGCTTCATAAGCATCATCTCTTCTTCCCTGTCATTATGGGCATCCACTAAATCATTAAAAGTCATTGCAAACTCCCCCATTTTGGCCTCCACATGTGTCACTCTGTTAGAAACTGAAGCTATTTCTGACTTGAAGTTTCTAGTGAGAGCCTGAATATCAGAGTGAATAGTGGATCTTAAAAACACTAGCATGTCCTTTAAGGTAGTATCCAGGATAGGGGCATTAGTAGTGGGAAACTCTGAGAGGGAGTCCTGTAGCTCTCTAGTATCCTCCAACGAGGAGTCTAGGCTTACCTCAGCCTCATCTTTGTCCGTGCTGTCCAGTCTGGGCTTGCTCTTTGCTGGACTGTTCTCTCCTGATGGTGGAGGAGTGCTGGTAGGTTTTCCCATAGAGCGGTGTGGAAGAGCAGTAGAGTGAGAGACAGGCTGTTGCTTGCTAGATTTATCACGTCCTCCCTGCTCTCCTCCGCCACGTGTACCGCCGCCATCTTGCTCAGCATACCGCCGCTGTGTGAAGAAGTATTCCGGGAGTTTGTTCGGTTTGCCACCGCTTTTCCGTTTTCGATGAGGCATCCTCTGGCCTGCCCGCACCTCCTGGGAACAATTGCGCCGAAAAACGAGGCTTGTAAGCTGTAGAAAGAACCCCTTTTGGCCCGTAACTAAGAGGAGCTCTTCACTGAGCGTCCATCCGCTCCGCCGGCTAGCCACGCCCCCCAGTGCTCTCACATTTTGAATGACAATTACTCAGTCATGCAACACTGTAACCAAATGATTTTTTTGTCCCTTTCTTCATACCAATAGAGCTTTCTTTTGGTGTCATTTGATCACCTCTCTTTTTTTTATTTTCTGCGCTATAAATGAAAAAAGACTGAAAATTTTGAAAAAAAAAAGAATTTTTCTTCGTTTCTGTGACAAAATTTAGCAAATTAGCAATTTTTCTTCATAAATTTTGGCCACAATTTATACTACTACACATCTTTGGTAAAAATAACCCAAATTATTGCATATTATATGATCTGTGTGAAATTTATAGAGTCTACAAGCTATGGTGCAAATCATAAAGATTTGCAAAAAAAGATCACATCTGATGTACTAAGGCCTATCTCCATTCTTGAGACCCTAACAAGCCAGGAAAGTACAAATGCCCCCCAAATGACCCCTTTTTGGAAAGTAGACATTCCAATGTATTTAGTAAGAGGCATGGTGAGTTATTTTAAGTTGTCATTTTTTCCCATAATTCTTTACAAAATTAAGATTTTTTTTTTTTTCACAAAATTTTCATTGTAATAGCTTATTTCTCCCACACGGAATGTGCATACCACAAATAACACCCCAAAATACATACTCCTACTCCTGCTGAGTATAACGATACCACATGTGTGAGACTTTTACACAGCCTGACTACATACAGAGGCCTAATTTTGAAGTAGCACCTTCAGGCATTCTAGGAGCATAAATTACACATTTCATTTCTCAACCACCTATTACAGTTTTGAAGGCCCTGGAACACCAGGGCAATGGAAACGTCCAGAAAATGGCCCCATTTTGGAAAGCTAACACCCCAACGTATAATCTATGAGGCATAATGAGTCTTTTCAATGGTTCATTTTTTTCTAGAAGTTTTTGGAAAATGTGGAAAAAAATGAAAACGCATTTTTTTTTACACAAAGTTGTCCGTTTATAAGATATTTCCAACACATAGCATTTACATAGCAAAAATAGCACCCCAAAATACATTCTCCTACTCCTGAGTATAACGATACCACATGTGTGAGGCTTTTACACAGCCTGACCACATACAGAGGCCTAATTTTGAAGTAGCACCTTCAGGCATTCTAGGAGCATAAATTACACATTTCATTTCTCGACCACCTATTACAGTTTTGAAGGCCCTGGAACACCAGGGCAATGGAAACGTCCAGAAAATGACCCCATTTTGGAAAGCTAACACCCCAACGTATAATCTATGAGGCATAATGAGTCTTTTCAAAGGTTCATTTTTTTCCAGAAGTTTTTGGGAAATGTGGAAAAAAATGAAAACGCATTTTTTTTTACACAAAGTTGTCCGTTTATAAGATATTTCCAACGCATAGCATTTACATAGCAAAAATAACACCCCAAAATACATTCTACTACTTCTCCTGAGTATGGCAATACCACATGTGTGAGACGTATACACAGCCTGGCCACATACAGAGGCGCAACATGCAAGGAACACCGTCGGCGTTCCAGGAACACATATCCTGCACATACCAAGAATTACACCCCCAAATACATTATGCTGAGCAAAGGGTAAAGAAAAGATTACCTGTGGTTTTAGAAGCGCAGTTGTCCACAGGAGGATATCACTGGTCCAGGCAGCAGGCAGGGACTTGGTCAGCAACAGCGAACACAGTTTTTCAGGCAGCAGGCAGGGATACTGTCCATATTACAGTCCAGGGTCAGTGCAGAGATGTCAGCAGTGCCAAAAATATTGGTCCTGGTAGTAGGCAGGTCCTTGTGGTGTGGTCAGTGCAGCATGATGGCAGTAAGTCCTACAGGCAGCAGACAGAAGTATAGCCTCGTTCAGGACAGAATTGGGATAGGGGTAGAGGCTTCTCCCTCCCAAATCTCTTTGAAGTCTCCGAGTCTCCAGACCCTAATCTAGGAATAAGAAAACATAGAAAATTGTTTTCTTCTTCCAGAAAAACTATACTGGAGCCCCTCACATATGTGAGACCCCATGTTGAATCCTACTAGTCCAGTTGCAGAATACAAGATCAGTCCAAGAGGCAGGCAAATATCGTGGTCAAACAGTCCAAGGTCAGTTCCAGATCAGGCAGAGATATGTACAGAATCGTTAGACAGAAGCATGGTTGAATAACAGTCCAGGGTCAGTTCCAGATCAGGCAGAGGTATGTACAGAATCGTTAGGCAGAAGCATGGTCGAATAACAGTCCAGGGTCAGTTCCAGATCAGGCAGCGGTATGTACAGAATCGGCAGGCATAAGAGTGGTCAAATAACAAGCCAGGGTCAGTTACAGAGCAGGCAGTGGCATAAGGGGTGTGAAGGTGTATGAAGGCAGGAACTGAGGATTATGTTTACCATACTTCACTAAAAATTTATTGAAGTATGGTAACGCCGAAAACAGTCGCCTATGCAGAGGCCTGGTTGGGAAGGACATTGTGCACAATAATAAGATGTGTCTCTTCTGACTCCTGCTCTGGTACACACCTTACATCTTTTTTGACATCTTTGGCCTGTTGGTTTGGGAGGGATTTTATCGGGAAAGTGGCGCTCGGAGAGTCGACTAATAACATCTGATTGGATATTTTCTGGTGGGCCGTTTGGGAAAATAAGGGCAGTGAAAACTTCCTCCTGGTAGCCAAAGAAACGTTTGGGGTTTTGGGTGGAGTTGCGGTAAATTACATAGGAATTGTAAATGGCCAATTGAAAAAAATTAATTGCTACTTTTTTGTACCAATGGTATGTCCATCTTGTGACAAGATATGGTTCCATCATTTGGTCGTTGAAGTCGACTCCCCCCATGAACAAATTGTATTCGTAAATGCATTTTGGTTTCTTTACGGGGCCATTCCTTCTGGGGATTTCCACGAAGGTATCATTGTGGATAGAAGACAACATATACACATCCCTTCTGTCCCTCCACTTCACTGCCAGAACCTCCTTGTTTCTCAGACTTGCGGTTTCTCCTTTTCGCAGCTTCTTATTCACAAGACTTTGAGGAAAGCCCTTCCGATTCCTTTTTACGGTGCCACATGCTGGCGTCTTCTTCCGGTGAAGGTTGTGGAACAGGGGAAGAGATGTGTAGAAGTTATCTACATACAGGTGGTAGCCTTTATCCAATAGGGGGTATATGAGGTCCCAAACAACTTTTCCGCTGGATCCCAAGTAGTCCGGACAATTAGGGGGCTGCAGCTGGGTGTCCTTCCCTTCGTACACTATGAATGAATATGTGTACCCTGTGGCTCGGTCGCATAATTTGTAGACCTTCACCCCATAGCGGGCCCTTTTGCTGGGCATAAATTGCTTCATTTTAAGCCTGCCGCTAAATTTAATAAGGGACTCATCCACACATATGTGTTGGTCTGGGGTAAACAATTTGGGGAATGTTACTGAAAAATAATTAAGTATTGGTCGAATTTTGTAAAGCCTGTCGTAATTTGGATCATTTCGTGGAAGGCACTGGGAATTGTCGCTGAAATGTAAGAACCTCAGGATCATCTGATACCTGGTTCTGGGCATTACCGCGGAGAAGAGCGGTGAGTGGTGGAGCGGGTGGGTTGACCAATAGGTACGCAATTGATTTTTTTTGTTGAGTCGCATGTTAAATGTGAGGCCTAAAAAAACCTTGAACTCCTCCACCGTTAGGTCTCTCCATTCGTAGGGACGGGCATAACAAGAGGTCGGATTTTACAAAATAAATTGTTGTGCATACTGTGACAGTGTGGTCACTTTGGACACAGGGTGAATAAAAGAAACCCCCGATATGGTCTGTGATAGCCATATTCAAGGCTGTATATACATTGTATATAGATTGGAAGTATACTGTATATGGGGGTTAAGTATCATTGCTGTGAGGAATTAAGTTGTTTTGCATTTCTATTGTTCATTTAAGTCTGTCCTTGTGTGTATTGTAAAGTGCCAGACAGACTGGCTGCCAACCCTTTGTGAAAAGATGTGTATTGGGTGGGATCGTTTGAAGCCTAGCAGACGTCAGGATGAGGTGTTGAGTCTTGGGATGTGTGGGTGGAGCTGGGCCCTTGTTCATGTTAAAGCATGTGCCTTGAATTGTGTATAAAGTTACAATGTTTCTCATTAATAAAGTCATTCCTACTACAGAAGAGACAGAGTGTGTCTCGTCTTTTTGCCAGAGGGGTCGGCTCCTATAGGAAAGGGTCATTTAGCTGTGGATATTGGTAGCGAGTGGATGTGTGTCTAGGAGAGGGAACACTGTAAATGGCGTTAACCCCCTTTATATTAGGGGTGCCGTTACACATACAGGTTGCACTGGGCCACAATTGACGACAACATATCCTCCGTAAAAATTAAATTAAAAAAATCTATTGGGGTAAAATTCTCCATGTCCACCTGGTCTCCTGGCTGGGCAGTGAAAGGGGGAACATTGGCATTAGCCTCTCCTGAATTAGGAGGAAGCCACAAGGGGTTCTGAAGGGCATAGGGAAGGCCGGCATGGCTCCTAACCCTTTGGGGCTGAGATGACACCCCACTGGTACTTGGCCTTTCTTGCTGGGGCACTGCGGTGCTGGTGGACGGCACTGCGGTGCTGGTGGACGGCACTGCGGTGCTGGTGGACGGCACTTCGGTGCTGGTGGACGGCACTGCCTCACTATAACACCTTCATTTGATGGGCCGGATATCTTCCTCCTCGGATTCAGTCAGTGTTTCACTGCTGAGGACTGGCTCATAATTTATGTCGGCTTCAGAATCCGAATCTGAAAAGGAATCTGAAGAGGAGAGCTCCCCATTGCTCTCATCGGCTGTGGAAAGAATTTGGTACGCCTCCTCGGCGGAAAAGACTCGTTTAGCCATGGTTGCTGGTTAAGCCTGTACTGATGGGCACTGATGAGGTGGCACAGATGGGCACTGATGAGGTGGCACAGATGTGTACTGTTGAAGCAGCACAGAGGTGGCACAGATGGGCACTGATGAGTCGGCACAGATGTGCACTGATGAGTCGGCACAGATGTGCACTGATTATACAGATGGGCGCTTTTGAGGTGGCACAGATGGGCGCTTTTGAGGTGGCACAGATGGGCGCTTTTGAGGTGGCACAGATGGGCGCTGTTGAGGCGGCACAAATGGGCACTGATGGGTCGGCACAGATGTGCACTGATTTATTGCACAGATGTGCAGATTTATTGCAGATGTGCACTGATGAGGCAGCAGATGGGCACAGATGGGCACTGCTGAGGCGGCACAGATGGGCACTGCTGAGGCGGCACAGATGGGCACTGCTGAGGTGGCACAGATGGGCACCGATTGGTACAGATGGGCACCAATTGGCACTGGCGGGCACTGGCGGTGCACATATGGGCACTGGCGGTGCACAGATGGGCACTGGCGGTGCACAGATGGTGCACAGATGGCACGGGTGGGGTAGAGATGGGCACTGGCGGGGTAGATCTGGGCATTGGCAGGGTAGATCTGGGCACTGACAGGGATGTGCACAGCAGCGGCATGCAGGCGATCTGATGGCCACTGAATCTCTGGTGGTAAACCCTCTTCCCCGCAGGTATTGTAATCTTAGAAAAGGTTTTTCCCTAGACAGACTGCCCCAGGGAGACACGGAAAACATAAGGCAGGATGGGGGAGGTACAGAGCCCTCGCTATAACAAATTATGGAAGCCATACAGACTTGTCAAACTACCCTGACAGAACACATTGATGGCATAAGAGCTGAAATGTCCTTTCTCAAGCAAGACATGTATAATGTCAAAGAAAGAGCCACAGCAGCGGAGCAAAGGATTAGTGACCTGGAAGATACAGTATACCCCTTGGAAGAACTATTGTCTACTTGGCACCTTTATACTCCTTTCTATGAGGACTCTTTGTGCTAGGTAAACATTTCTTTCTAACTAAAGACCGTTGACCCACAAGGTCATTCTATTGTTTGGTTATGGATGGAAACATGCAACAACTTGGGGTTGAGTGTAGGGTGGGTGGGGTTGTATGCAGGGTGGTTGGGGTTGGGTTTTTGGTATTCTTAGTTTCATGGAGTGTGCTGCTATTTCTTCTGAATGCCGGAATATACAGGTTGGAAAAAATTATAAGGTTCTTTGGGACCTGATGAGAGCTGTTTGGCCCTATACCACTGATGGTCTCACAATGAGTTGGGTCTCATGTGATTTTGTAGATATGTATTCTCTATGCAAATCGAATATAAACTAAGCTTGATGTCCTGGAATGTTAGCGGCCTAAATTCAAAGGTAAAATATCCGTTAGTATTTGACTATATCAAAGGGCACAAACCTCATATTGTTCTACTCCAGGAGACTCATTTACAGGGATTTAGGGTCATGGCTTTGAAACAAGCGAATGTTATGCAAGTTATACATGCTATACATATTCTACCTACTCTAGAGGAGTGGCTATTCTGGTCACCAAAATGGGGAATATTCATATCTTACATATCAAGACGGACCCTAAGGGCCGGTATGTCATCTTGGTCTGTAAGATATTCAATATCTGCTTAACACTGGTTAGTGTATACATCCCCTTCCATTTTCTTTTCAGGTTCTAGAGAAAATGTTGACTGCAACTGGAATGGTAGCAAAAGCTCCAGGGATGTTTCTAGGGGATTTTAATGTGGTATTTGATGTGGCTATGGCTTGTCGGGGTCATCTCCTTCCCTTTCTTCATGGTTGGAGAGCTATGCCCTCATAGAGATTTGGCAATATAACAAGCCTGGGGTCAAAGAGTTCTCCTTCCATTCAGAAACACATTAAACCCTCTCAAGAATTGACATGGTACTTTCCACGATGGAGGGCCTTCCTTTAATACATAGTGTTAAATACTTACCAAGGGTTATATCTGACCACTTTCCAATGGAGGTCACATTGAACTTAGCTGTAAATCAAGGGAAAAGCACTAGTGTATGAATGCTCACTGGTTGCTGGAGGATTTTATTATGATAAAGTGCCAGATGACCATTTCTAACTACTGGAGGGAGAATGGTACAGATACACCTGCTGCTAACCAATGGGAGGTATTAAAGGTCACCCGTAGAGGGAGGATTATTAAGGAGATAAAGGATTTTTCTAGGGCTCTGGCCTCTGATGTGGTACAGGCAGAGGATAATGTTATTACAGCTGAACATTCTTATGTACAGGATTCCTCACCTACCAATTACAGGACCTGGCAGGAATATATGAGAGCATACCGCCTACTCCTGGCAGAATTAATTACACTAGTGCAGACGCATTTTCGAATTTGGGGGACAAGAATGGACGCCTTTTAGCCTTTCTGGCAAAACCTTCTTAGGCCGCGTACACACGGGCGGACTGTTCGTCCAACTTTGTCCGCTGAACAGTGTTTGGGCGGACAGTCCGCTCTTGTGTGGGCTTTCAGCGGACAGTTTCAGCGGACAGTTTGACGGACAAGGTTTTTCGGAAATTCCGTAAAACTGTCCGCTGAAACCTTGTTTCAGCGAACAGTCCGCTCGTGTGTAGGCTTGTTCGTCAAACAAAGTTGCGCGCATGCTCAGAAAGGATTTTCACGCCGAAAGCTATAATGCAGTGTATAGGACGTCGTATTTTTCGTCCCGTCGTACGTGCCGTTCACGTCATCGCGCACGGTTTCAGCAAACTGTTCGTCCGTCGTGTGTGGCCATGTCCGTCCATGCTAAGTTTGAGCGGACTGTTTGCCGAAACTGTTGGACGGACAAAGTTGGGCGAACAGTCCGCGCGTGTGTACGCGGCCTTATACCCTGACTTCTGTTATGCACCTTAGAACCTCAGAGGGCACTATTGTTAAGGATCCCGAGGAGATTCTACATACTTTTGTGGAGTTTTATGAACTACCAATCCTAGTCAGAGAAGACAGCTGTGGATTTATCAAGATATCTAGATGCTGTTCATTTACCTACATTATCTACGGAAGATAGAACAATTTTAGATCAGGCTATAACACAAGACAAAATTGGTAACTCCATTGCCACTTTTAAACCACATAAATCAGTGGGCTTGGATGGGTATCCGGTTGAATGGTATCAAATACATAAGGAAACTTTGGTGCCGCACCTACATAGGGTATACACTGCTGCTAGGAAGGAAGGTATACTACAGTGATCCATGAGAGAAGCCCTTATAGTAGTGCTGCCAAAATCTGGCAAAGACCCTTTAGCGTATGTATCTTACAGACCAATCTCACTGATAAATGCTGATATCAACATTTTGGCCAAGGTATTAGCAATTAGACTGTGATTGGTGATCAGTGGTAATCATCCCTGAATGATGTGTCTTTGGTGGGTGAGTCTCCTTCTCCTCGTTTGTTCTCTGAGATATGTGTTGTACATGATTAATTGACCTATCTTTTGAATTAGATCCTTTCTCCATGGAGTTAGTGGGTGGGATATACGGTATACCATTAAAGTTAAGATCTAATTTTTACCCTATAGGTTCAAGGGGCAAGTATATGGATCTTTTCCAGAGACTTGTGGAGAGGGATTTGACTCATCTGGCTCACAGGTCTTTTGGTAGTTCAGTCTCGTATAACCTCATGGGTCCTGAAAAAATGGCACTTAGAGCCCTCAGTGAGGATGGCAGCATTACTATTAGGAATGTTTATAAGGGGGGGCTCGGTGGTAGTCCATGGTTTAGAGGTTTATAGAACTGAAGCAGTGCGCCAATTATCCAATTCCGATACTTCTCTTAAGCTTAGGGGTGACCCTAGACAATCTTTTAACCAATTACAGACCGGACCATTTTGCTGGTCAAAGACCAGACCACTTTTTGCGATTCGGCACTGCGTCGCTTTAGCTGACAATTGCGCGGTCGTGCGACGTGGCTCCCAAACAAAAATTGATGTCCTTTTCTTCCCACAAATAAAGCTTTCTTTTGGTGGTATTTGATCATCAATGCAGTTTTTATTTTTTGCGCTATAAACAAAAATAGAGCGACAATTTTGAAAAAAACGCATTATTTTTTACTTTTTGTTATAATAAATATCCCCCAAAAATATATAAAAAAAACAATTTTTTTCCCTCAGTTTAGGCCGATACGTATTCTTCTACATATTTTTGGTAAAAAATCGCAATAAGCGATTATTGATTGGTTTGCGCAGAAGTTATAGCGTTTACAAAATAGGGATAGTTTTATGGCATTTTTATTAATAATTTTTTATTATTTTTTTTTTACTAGTAATGGCGGCGATCAGCGATTTTTATTGTGACTGCGACATTATGGCGGACACATCGGACATTTTTGACACATTTTTGGGACCATTGTCATTTATACAGCAATCACTGCTATATAAATGCACTGATTCCTGTGTAAATCACCCTGGCAGTGAAGGGGTTAACCAATGGGTGGCAGTGTAGGGGTTAAGTGTTCCTAGGGGTGTTTTACTAACTGTGGGGGGGCTGGGCTTTCATTTAGTGAACACTGATCCCTGCTCCAATCACATGGAGCAGAGATCAGCGTCACTAGTTGCTAGGCAGAATGGAGAAATGCTGTTTACCACGGCATTTCTCCATTCAGCCGTCCCGTGAGACGATCGCTGGTATGCCCGTGGCGATCGAGTCTGCGGGACCCGCCCACCGGACTCACGGGGGTCCCAACTGGCACGCGAGCACGCCACTGGCGGCATGCTCGCGATGGCAGGGCGGCATTGAAGATTGGACGTACCTGTACACCAATATGCCTGCCCGTGCCATTCTGCCGACGTACATCGGCGTGCGCTGGTCGGAAACCGGTTAAAAAGGATTTATCAACACTATTAGAGCAGTGGTAGCTGGCATTTTTACACAACATGAGAGAGATATATTTATTCCAGAATATCTGTGATTTTTCATCACCTCCCTAAGGTCCATAAGGGATATAATCCCCTTACAGGTAGACCTATTGTCGCAAGCAAAAGATCATTGAACAAGCACCTCGGCCAATGGGTGGACTTTCAACTACAGGATTTTGAATGGAGCACAAGCTACAGGTGGAATACTTGTGATGTCACAAGTCTAGGCTTACAGGCAGTTTCTTTATTTTTGAAATGTTTCAGTGGCTATTCACTAGTTCATCAGGAATTTATTTTATTAAGCCTGGAGTATTTACTTACCCATAATCTTTTCATGTTCAACGGGGACTGCTACATCCAAAGATGCAAGGCATTTATATTTTCCACCTCCTTAACCAACTTCTTCATGGGGTGGTGGGAGAGGTCCTGCATCGTGGATCTGGCAGTCCCTGTCTTTTTATTGTTGCTATATAGACAACCTGTTTTTCATTGTTCCCAGTGATGTGATAATTTGAATAATTGGTTATTATATATGAAAGACAATGATTTGAATTTGCGGTCCAAGGGCCATTGGGAACCTAAGTCTATTGAATTTCTGGATGCCCTATTAACAGGTGCAGGAAGTAGGGTTGTGTCCAGCTTCTACAGAAAACTATCTGTGGGAAATGCCCTTTTGAGAGCTGATTCCAGTCACCCTAAGCATCCTTTAAAGGGCGTACTGGTGGGCTAATTTTTGAGATTAAAGCATATCTGTAGTGTGGATGTGGCGTTTAGGAAAGAGGTGGTGGATAGCAATGCTTTGAAGATAGAGGCTTTTCGAGATCTGTCCTCAATAGAGCTATTAACAATGCTGAGAATACCCCACATGATAATTTACTGCAGGACAGAAATAAAAACAACAATAAAGACAACATTTCTCAGCAAACTGATATTTCTGTGTTCTCCACTCCTTTTAGTATGGAGTTTGGCAAAATTAGGAACATTGTTCTTAAATATTTCCCTGTATTGTTTAACGATTCTGTGTATGCTCAGATTTAATCGAAAGAAGTTAAGACAGTTTCCCGCAGAGCTCCTACCCTAGGCAGTGCATTGTCCCCTAGCCTATACTCTAGTAAAAGACCCTGTCCACATTGGTTGCAGTTTAAGGGCACTTTTCAGTGTGGCATGAATGGATGTTCATGTTTCTCTTAAATTAAGAGAGGGACACAATCCATTCAGCTACAACCAATAAATAATCTAAGATTTTGTCTTTTAATAATTGCGATACCAGATATTTAGTATACATTATCACCCGTCTGCCGTGCCAAATCCAATATGTAGGTCGGACAACTCACAGGTTAAGAGATCGTCTTCATGTCCATCTGTACGACAAAATGTAGCTAAACGTTGGAATGATTATCATCAGAAAGATATATCTAGCTTAGTTATCCAAGGAGCTGAAAAGGTTTTGTCACCAGTCAGGGTTGGTCATAAGTTCAGGATATTGTGCAAAAAAGAGGTTTACCGGATATTTGATCTAAAAACTAGAAAGCCAACTGGCTTGGATTTTGAATAGAATGTCTCCTACTATTATGAATGAAAGTACTAATTCCCCCTCCCTCTCTCTTTTTGTGTCTCTTGTTATGCACGGGAGGTGCTGGTCATGATGTATGGCATTTAGTGGCAAATGGATCGGCCTCTTGTGTGGATCTATCACATCGCATTGTTTTTTTGTTTATGTAGAGAGTGTAGGTCTTGTGATCTTTTTGCTGCATTATTTAACCCTTTAACATTAAAAGAGCAGATCTTAACAGTACCCAGAGTATCAAGTATTGTATAGTTGTGTTTTCAACGGAATGAAATATTTTTTCCATTAAATTAATATTTAGAATCCTTGTTTTGAGATGTATTAGTGGAACTGTTGTTGATTTCCAGTGATATGCAATTAACCAGTGGATTGCTACACATATAGTATGGATTAATGGGGAGACCTATGATGGGAGAGAAGAGAAGGCAGTTGTGTAGGGTAATGATATTTTTATTTGAAATTTTGGAGGCAAACTTTTCTAATTGTTTCCAGATACGAGTGATCTTATCACAGGTCCAAAAGGTGTGCGAGAAAGATCCTGTGGAGTGGCACTCTCTAAAGCATGATGGGGAGGAAGTAGGGAAGATGGTGTGGAGTTTGATTGGGGTGTAATACCATCTTGTAAATAACTTCAATGCAGTCTCCTTAAAGAGGAGGGCCGGTTATACAAAAAAAAAAAAAAAAAAGTCAGCAGCTGCAAACACTGCAGCTGCTGACTTAATCAACACACTCACCTGTCCAGGGTGCCCGCGATGTCGGCCGCCCGAGGCCAACCCGTCCCTCGGCTCTCGGGTCCCGGTGCTGCCATTCCTTGTAAGGGAAACAGGCAGTGGAGTCTTACGGCTTCACTGCCCGTTTCCTACTGCGCATGCGCGAGTCCCGCAGCTACTGCGCATGCGCGAGTCCCGCAGCGCTTTCTGAATGGGACGCGCTGTGTTCTGGAACACACAGTTCCCAGAACACAGCGCGACTCATTACCCAGAAGACGCCGCGACGAAGACAGAAGACAGAGGATCTCCGCGGAGGAGGAAGAGGAAGATTAGGAGAAAGTGCCTAGCAACAGGCATTTCTGGTAAGTAAAAAAAAATAAATTTTTTCATTTTTTTTTTTTAATATTTTTTTGTAATTTTTAAGATTTTTTTTGTTTTCAGGGTGGCCCTCCACTTTAATGGCAATAGATTTAGTGCATTTGTGCAAATTGTTTATACAGATACTCAAATTAACCGAAGAGTATGTGAAATTTGTCTCTTGTTCCCATTTAACCATGTATGGGAGCTTGTTTATGTTTGTATTATTGATTATGCAAATCAATAATACACTCACTAACGCCCTTTCACCTGTGTATTTATTTTTTGTAATTCTTTTATTAATGGAAGAAAATATTACAGAGGCATGGTCAACATCAATGGAACAAGTACACTTTCAGAGACAAAAGATACAATAGCACTTAGGTGAAGACACAGTAAACAGCCCCAAGCCTAGGCGTAAATATACTGGCAGACGCTCCCTAGTTGGGAACAGACCTCTAGTACAGGGCCTCTAAAACCACTTAAATAATTCAGACCAACCCAAGTGGGCAGCACTCATTGCTTGGCCATGCATAGCAGTAACATATAAAAGGTTTTAAATTTTATTAATTTTATAAGGGGGGCAGGAAGCGAAAAGGGTGGTGGGCTGCAACCTGGTCGATCAGAGCGTGTATAGTTGGTGGCATGTAAAGCCAGGGGAGCCCACCAACTATCCAGATCCTCGAGAACTGACAAGGGTCTTCTAAATGAATGAACAAAATAAAGTGGAGGGGGGGAGACAGGAGAGCAAGAGATCGACGGAGCAACGGTCCGCCCTTATCTGGCAGCTGGTGCCATCTTCCAAAGGTAGGCTTCAGTGTAGGTGAAATGCTGCCATGGTCTCCATGTCTCCTGGAAGGCCTCCTCCCTGTTATGCAGCGTGGCCGTGAGGTCCTCCATATCTCTCAGTTCATTCACTTTAGAGAACCATAAGGACTTAGCTGGCGGGTTCTCCGATCTCCAGCACAAAGGGATGCAAGCCTTCGCTGTGTTCAGCAGCTGAATAGTTAAGGAGTTCTTGTACTTTTTAAGGGGTCGCTCTGTTAGGTGTAGCAGACAGGCCGCTGGATTCCCCTCCAGAGAAACATTGGTCAGGTGGCCAATCATGCCAGTCACTTCACGCCAAAAGGATGCCAATTTAGGGCAGGTCCAGAAGACATAAAACATTGTGCCCTCCGCATCCCCACAATGCCAGCAGCGGTCAGGCACCTGTGGAAAGATGCGGTGGAGAGCTGTGGGCACCCTGTACCACCTGGTTGTAATTTTGTAGCATGTCTCCTGAACTCTGGTGGCCATGGAAGATTTCTGTGCGAAGTGGAGGATTTTCAACGTCTGGTCCGGGGTAAAATGAGTGCGGAGTTCTTCCTCCCATTTAGAAATGAAGGGGGGGACATACCCCTCCGCCAGACGGGTCAAAGCGGAATAGAGGAGCGAGAGACAATGCGGCACCGGTTCCCTCCTGCAGCAGATTTGCTTCAGCTCTGTAAGTGGGCGAGAAATGCCCGGCGTCCGCAGGCATTTGCGTAAAAAGTTCCTTAATTGTAGGCTGCTCCAAAAATCCAGCAGGGGGTCTGTTGCCAGCGTCCCCGCTTCTGGAGTGAGCTGACCATCTGGGCCTAAAAAGTCACATAACCGTCGCCTATCACCCATCATCAAACGTTGGAAACAGGGGTTCTGGAGGCCCGGTATAAATTCCGGGTTGCCCAGGACTGGCACCATTGGGGAGGGCACCGGAGACACAGAGGAGCTCAGAAAAAGGCCTCCCTTGCCACTCGCAGCGTACTACCCAACGTGGGGTGATCTAAAATGTCTCTTGGCAGGGGTGTTGATAACCAAGGCCTACTCCCAATCATGCCCCCCGAGTCCTCCCCCTCCATGGTCGTCCAGAGCTTTGCCTCTGCATGACAGTGCCAATCCACTATCCTAGTTAAATGTGCCGCCCTATAGTATGCTTTCACATCTGGGAGGCCAACTCCACCTCTGTTCTCCGGTAAGTGCAGGAGTTGCAATCTGATGCGTGGCTTACAGTGTGACCAAATAAAATCACAAAACATAGAGTCAATTCGCTTGAAAAACGTGGAGGGAAGGCGTATGGGCAAGGTACAGGATCTGTGGCAGTAAGGTCATCTTAAGCACACTGGAGCGGCCAAACCATGTCAACGCAAGTGTATGCCAATGCAGGAGGTCTGTTTTAAGGTGGTCCAACAAGGGCTCAAAGTTGGCCGCATACAGAGCTGCCGGTCCGGTGTTATATCGACCCCCACTTAGCGAATGTGGTCGGTCGCCCACCTCAGTGGGAAAGCTGCCCGTAGGCGCCGTACTACATCTTTCCCAACTGTGACGTTAAGGATAGAAGATTTGGCCAGATTAATTTGAAATAAAGAAAGGGATCCGTAATCTGCAAGAGACAGTAGCAAATTTGGCAGTGAAGTGAGGGGGTCTGAGAGAAAGAAAATCAGGTCATCCGCGAAAGCGGCCACCTTGTGAACTCCCGAGGACTTGACAAAACCAGAGATGCCTACATTCGACCGGACATGATAGAGGAGGGGCTTGAGGGACAAAATAAAAATCAGCAGGGACAAGGGGCAGCCCTGCCGTGTGCCGTTCCTAATGCAAAAGTACAGAGATCTCGTCTCGTTAACCTTGACTGCCGCAGTGGGGTTCGAATACAGAGATAAAATCCAATGGAGCATGGAGGGGCGCAGCCCAATATGTTCCAAGGTAGCACGGATAAATGATCAGTCCACGCGGTCAAAGGCCTTCTCTGCGTCAGCCGACAGCAAGAGAAGGGCCCGCTTGGAGGTTCTGGCCGCGTGGATCAGGTTCAAAACTCTGATGGTGTTATCCCGGGCTCTCGCCGCGGGACAAAGCCGGCTTGATCCCTATGTATGAGGCTTGGGATATGCGGAAGCAGTCTGTTGGCCAGGACTCTTGCAAAAAGCTTCAGATCTGCATTCAGCAATCCGGTCAGTCGGTAATTTCCTACATCACAGTGGGTCCTTTGCCTCCTTCAGGATAAGGGATATATGGGCCCTGAGAGAATTGATCGGGAAGGAATTCCCATCAGTAATGGAGTTGAGGGCAGAAACCAGGGGCTGTCCAAAAATCCCAAAGGAGGTTTTATGATAGGTCGGCGTGAAGCCATCGGGGCCAGGTGCCTTCCTCAGTGCCTTCCTTAGTTTCGCTACCCCCAACTCCTCAACCGAAATGGGCTCCTCCAATTTGTCACGAACCTCCCCGGGAAGGGAGGGCATACCTGAGGAAGCAAGGTACGACTGTGGGGTTATACCTTCACCATCGCAGGGATCAGGTGGAGGGGACCTTCTCAGCTTATAAAGACACTCTTAATATGCCTGGAACTCGTGCTCACTTTCTGGCCGGATGCCGTCTTGATGTGTGGGATATAGGTCTGAATGCGTGGGCCCCGCAAGGCCCTGGCCAGCAAAGACTGCAGTTTGTTCGAGAATTCATACATAGTCCTCCTGGCCCAGGCCAACTTTTGCTTAGTCTTATGAAATAGGAGTGAACGTAGTTCTTCACGGGCTCTAAGGAGGTCCTGCAGGGCAGCCTAAGCCAGGCTTTCCTTATGCAAGGACTCCAGTCTATATATTAAGACCAAAAAGTCCTCCGTGCGTCGCATTCTCTCCCGCTTGAGGCGGGCTCCTATTTTCATTAGCACACCCTGAACCACCACCTTATGTGCCTCCCAGACAACAAGAGGGTTGGCCACGGAGTTTCCATTGATGGAAAAATACTCACACAGTGGACTCATAATGTCAGATCGCGTGTTTTCAGATTGGAGAAGGAACTCATTGAGTCTCCAGGACGACGGGGGTTGTATCGCATTACCCAGCTGCAAAGTCAGGTGGACCGGCGCATGGTCAGAAAACGAGGTGGCATCAATAGAAGTGGGCATCACCATGGGCAGATCTTGTGTGTGTGACACCAGCAGATAGTCCAGCCGGGAATATGTGTGGTGCACTTGTGAGAAAAATGTGTAGTCTCTGGCCTGAGCATGCAATAGCCGCCACGGGTCAACCAGGGCAGTGCATGGAGGTCTGACGCTTCAGGTGTGTGTACGACAAATGGGAGGCCCCCCTGGAGACATCAAGAGCTGGAGACATCAAGAGCTGGATCCATGGCGAAGTTAAAGTCTCCGCCCAGGACCAGCATCCCCTCCGCAAACTCTAGCAGTTCCAGGAGGAGACTCTGCATGAACTATACATGATCTGAATTTGGGGAGTATACGTTGGCGAAAGTGACCTGCCTGCCAAACACCATCCCCTTCAGGAATATAAAACGGCCCTGTGTGTCTGCCCGCTGCGCCTCGAACGACCATGGAACAGATTTCACCACTAGAATACTCACCACCTTTGATTTGGAGATCAGAGAGACACTATGATAGGCCAGTGGAAAAGCCCCATTGGTAAGTCTGGGGATGCCACCTGCACAAAAATGCATCTCCTGGAGAAACGCTACCTGCGTCTTGCCTTTACGCAGGTTCGTCAGGAGCTGGGACTGCTTCTCAGGTGCATTTAGACCTCGCACATTGAGAGAGGTGACCTTGAGGAGACCCATTACGCCAATATAAGGCAACTAAAGGTGGAGACGAGTATGCAAAAAGTTGCTACTCACATAAATGAAGGATAAAATGAAGGATAAAACAGCGCCTCAGTGTATGTGCTGATTACAGCGTTTGAATTTGCCGCAGCCGCAGGCGTGGCCTATGGTGAATATTCTCTCGCAACGGCGGTGAATTCAAGCGCTGTAATCAGCACATACACTGAGGCGCTGTTTTATCCTTCATTTATGTGAGTAGCAACTTTTTGCATACAATAAACTTTGGCTTTTAAACGGGATTACACTATGTATGTTTCATTTCCATTTACAATGAGGAAAATAACTGGATGGTAACCGGAGCAGATCTATATAGCGACACAGGGGCTCACACTGTGGAGGCGCATTAACCCCTTAAGGGGCAGGGGAGCTGGTGAGTGCGGAATATTGTCTTTATGCATGGAAATCGCACCGGTTGCAATCCAGGAATCCACTAAGCACTGAAGCACACTGTCACTTTTGCTCTGAATACAAAGGAACTTTTTGATAACAATTTCTGCTGTTGGACTGGTTCATCAATTTATATTTGTATTTTTCCATTTAGCGACTTTATACCTTTGGAGGCGTTATGATGGAAGTTAAAGTGTAAAGCACTGTATTTACTTATTGTGGCACTTATATAAGCACTTAGCTCTTTTGTGATAGCATATACTGTGATTGTGGCACTTTATAATCACATAGCTCTTTTTTATGATAATATCAATTGTGATTTGCATAAATGCACATATGCACTTATTAACACTGTGGAAAGGGTGGAATATTGAAAAAATAAAATTTGTACCACCACATAGCATTTTGGAATAATATAATTTGTGGTCTCTAGAACACTTATACTGCTATTTGTTAGCCATTATATATATTGCACATTTGGAATTTTTATTTAGGTTTAAATTACAATTAAGCATTTTGGGTGATAAGCATTCACTTTAGTTATACTTTTTGATCTTAAACTGACCCCCGTAGGGACTAGGTGTAATAATAATAGTAGGCGAGCGCCGTAGCTACCCCCTTAGCATTTTTTATGCAGGAGAACAAGCCTTGCGAAACCTTGATCTAAAGGGAGAACATACATGACAAACACAACTTAAAACAATAAAGCATGCTGGCCGTCAGAAAGAACATAGCCCACCACCCCCAACAGTGTCCTATGTCCGACTACTGAGACTAAGAACAATGTTGCACCCAATATTGGCAGGTAGATTCAGCAGTTATTAGCTATATAGATGGTGATTGTTGAGTCCACACCCACGGTGCAGTAGCCCTTTGGCCAAATGTGGCCAAAAAGGAAAGGGGAGGGGGGAGAGGTGCGGGGGACAGACACGACAGGTTCACCTGGAGACAGCCCAACTGTGTCCACAAAGGTGGGAGGAGCGGGGGGAAGACCCCCAGAAGTAAAATTAGGGGCAACCCCTCAACTGGAGGGGGGGGCGGGGGGGAGGGGAAGGGGACAGAGCTTCTGGCAATACCGTGGGTGGGAGAACCCAACTGCACCCCCCACAGCCCCATCACCCACCAAAAGAGACACACAAAACACCCCCATCAAGTCCCCCCCACACCCCCCCACCCCCCATTGTCCTTGAGAGAGGCCTCATCCCCAGCCGGTTAGCCGGCTAGGGATGCGTAGGAGAGAACAATCAAAGTGTCACCCCGCAGTCCATCTGCTACAGGAACACACAGAGAGGGCTAAGCAGGTGACGGTGCGCTGGTAGTGGGCTAGGTTCATCATCTTCTTCCCCACCCCCGGAGTGGGGGTACATGTCAGTCTTCCGATGCCAGGGGATGTGGTCTGACGTCTTCTCTACTCGGTGCACGAGAACGCGGGCGACGCACCCGTTGCGGTCCAAGCGCCTCCTTAGAGAGCAGGTAGTCAAACCAGTTGGGTATGGTGATGGCCGGTTTGCCGAGAAATTTGAATAGATCCGGAAGCTGGTCAGGTGAACGAAGGTGGAACTCTGCTCCTCTCCTCCTCATGATTAAGTGGAAGGGGTGGCCCCATCGGTAGGTGGCTTTGGCGGTTCAGATCACTTTGAGGAGAGGGCGCAGGAGACCTCGCATAGCTCGTTTGTCTGGAGACATCTGGGTAAATCTGGATAGGAGCTCCATCAAAGTCAATAGGGCCCCTTTCCCAGGCGAGGCGCAGGACCTCTTCCTTTACTGTAAATAAGTGTACTCTGCAAAGTACATTGCGTGGCAAGTCCGCTGTCGCCGGGTCCCTGGAGGCTGACGGGGCCGTCCTTGGGCCTGGTATCCGGTGGACTCGGTCCAATTCCAGTTCCGTTCCCGGGGGATTCCCCAGCACCTGGTTCAGCAGGGCTACCACTGTGGTGCGTAGATCAGGCCCCCACGGTCGCCTCCGGGATGCCCCGGAGGCGCAGGTTGTTCCTCCGGCTCCTGTTCTCGTCGTCGTCCAGGCGGAGTTGCACCTCAATCAGGTGCCCCTGGAGGGCCTGCTGTCCGGACTCAAGGTTTGCTGAGTGGGTCTCAGAAGAAGCGCTGGAGAATTCCAAGACCGTGACCCGTTCCTCCACAGTGTCCACTTGCTGGTGCAGATCATGCAGCTCACGTGATAAGGCATTAACAATGCCACAATATCCCACCATGCACCATTCGAACCATCCAACGTGTCCCCTCCACCTGGTGAACTACATGGAATGTCCAAGTTTGGCGAGGCAGGCGAGGGGGTGGGGGAGAATGCTCTCTCCTCTCGGCGGTGTGTAAATGGGACGAGGCTGGTCCCACTGCGGCGCCTGTCCCCTGCTGCGCGGTGCCATGTGTGGAAGAGAGACGCTGCGGTGCCATCTTGGACTGCAGGGAGGGGGAAGCAAGTCTGTGCTGGCGGAGAAAATAGCTACCGATTCCGGGTCCCTTTGGTGTCCCTGTGCCCCACGGGTGTTTGTGCGATCCGGGCATGTATTTCTCTGCCTCGTTTGATGAGCCGATTGTCAGTTTCAAGGCAAGCTCCTGCAGAGCTCCGGGAAAGTGCGTCCTCACGCTTCCATTGTTTAGCCACGCCCCCTCACCTGTGTATTTACCACTGCGCTTCCAGCAAAAGAACCCTTCCCCACTAAGCAGCCACTTAAAATAATGTGTAATTTCTGTGTATTTGTTCCTATTATAAATAATTGAAACACATGGCACTAAACCAAGTGACTGTTACACCACTAAATATTATACTACAAAGTGTATCAGATATAGCTAAAAAAAAAAATTGTATACATAAATAAAAAATAAAAAAATTGTTAATAGTAAATAAACATTAAATAAAAATAAATAACCCAGTGAATAAGTGATAGTTCACACTATACATTTAAACACTCCTCAGGGAGTATTTCAGAGCATATGCAGTGTTCATACAATGTTGCAAAAGTCCATGAGTCTCCAAAATATATTTCACTTTAACAAGCAATATTGATCAGTGTTTTTTCTCTCTCAAACCGCCTTTCCTTCACCACACCGCTGTGAAATGTGATTCCTCTCCCCCTTATGTGAATTAACTCACGACTAAATCAGCCTCACACTCAACGTGTTTGGCAGAAAATCGCTTTCCAAACTCTTTTTGCA
Organism: Lithobates pipiens; assembly: GCF_037356315.1. Lineage (NCBI taxonomy): Eukaryota > Metazoa > Chordata > Amphibia > Anura > Ranidae > Lithobates > Lithobates pipiens. The sequence continues at coordinate 232,110,091 of NW_027507784.1, forward strand.
GGGATGTGGATGACAGGCATACAATCCTTCACTTCAGCGGGTGAAAAGCTGACCCAATTGACACTTTCATTGACAGTGCTCTCATGAAATAGAAAAAAGGAAATGCTCCCATAGCGTGATACCGTAAAAAAAACGTTTAATCACACATAAGAAGATCCTCTTAAGTTACACTCACTTTTAAAAACTTGTAGCAACGCCAAATAAGTCAAGCCACTGCACACTTTAACACAGCTGATTGCCAAAGCATTGGTGATTTTTAGCGGACCCAGGGTATGCGAGACACACTCTTTAAATCTCTCACTGCTCCTTGGCCTCACCAGCACCTTGGTGAAGATAGACGTGAGCCGTCCAATGGTTCTTCTCACTATCAGTTACCTTAAATAAATAAAAAAATATATATTTTTTATTTATGTATACAATTTTTTTGAGCTATATCTGATGCACTTTGTAGTATAATATTTAGTGGTGTATTATTAATTAGATTGAAGTATACTTCAGAGATAAAGCCTCGTTTTCTAGGTGACTTAAGGCAAAGGTTTTCATAGAAGGATGGGGACTGTATATTCGTGGTTTGATAGTGTGTAATGAAAAATTGTTTAATTTGGATAAATTTGTTGTATTCTGTTTCTGGGACTTGGTGTTTTGCTTTTAGCCCTTGTACACACGGTCGGACATTCTGACAACCAAATCCGTTGGATTTTGTCAGACGGATTTTGTCTGAAACTGTTACATACACACGGTCAGACAAAGTTGTCCGAAAATCCGATTGTACATAACGTGATGACGTTATTTCGTTACAACGGGACTACGTTCAGGCTAGTAGCCAATAGCTTTGGTCTAGGACTTTGATCTGAGCATGCGTGGCACTTTGTCCGTCGGAGTAGGCTACACATGATCGGAGTATGTCCGATCGGAGCATTTTGTCGGAAAATTTTAACGGCAAGTTGGAAAAGTTGGTCCGTCGGATATTCCGACGGAAACAGTCCGATGGAGACCACACACAGTCGGAATATCCGACAAAGCGGTCCGATAGGACACATTTCGTCGGAATCTCCGACTATGTGTACAAGGGCTTAGAGAAGAGAAGGAGATGAAATTTGAGCCTTCTATGAAATTAAAAAGGGACGTAAGGTTATTATTAATCCACCATGTGAGATCGGCAGGGCCCTGTATGTATCGGCTGAGTTTTGGCTCGTTTATGAAAGATGCGGGTGGTGGGGTTTTGGAGGTAAGATTACATTTTTGGTTATATAATTTCCATAATTGGTATAGCTGAGAAACAATTTGATTTAGAGAGTCTATATCTTGGTTGGGAATTTTGTTTCCCCAAAGTAAACTTGAGATTGCGAATGGTGAGATGGAGTTCTTTTCAAATTCAACCCATGGAACTTTTGGATTGGGGATGTGCCACTGTGCAATTTGGGTTAATCTAGCTGAAAGGTAATATAACCAAAAATCTGGGAGGCCCAGTCCTCCCTGCCTTTGGGATCTATATAGAATTAATTTTGATAGACACGGGGGAGAGTCTGACCAAATGAATTCATTGATATCAGATTGGAATTTCATAATCAGTGCTTTGTTAAGTCTGATAGGGAGAGCCCTAAATAGATATAGGATCTTGGGGAGTAGCGTCATTTTAATTGCTGTTATCCTGCCCAAGAAAGACGTTTTATATGATTTCCACATTTTTAATGTTGCTCTCAATTTATGCATCAATGGCATGTCATTTTTAGCCGCTAAGTCAATGAAAATAGGAGTAAGGTGAATGCCTAAGTAGGGAAGAGAATCTAATGAGCAGGAAAATTGAACGAGCAGCGTAAGGACTCCAGATTTGATGTTGGGATATTGATTGGCATACCTAACGATTTAGAAACATTTTCTGTTAAACCTGACAGAGATGAGAAAATATTGAGAGTGTATAAAAGGTTGGGTAATGCAGTATTAGGATGAGAGAGGAAAAGTAACATGTCATCTGCGTACAAGCTTAGTTTATATATATTATGTTCTGTGGAGTAACCCTTAATGCCATCATGGAGTAGAATAGCTGTAGCTAGTGGTTCAATCGCTAGTGCAAATATTAATGGGAAGATGGGGCATCCCTGACGTGCACCTCTACTTATTTTGAAAAAGTTGCAGTCTGGTAACCTTATTCTAGTGGAGGGGTTATGGTAGAGTGCATGAAAGGCGTGCCACAAATGCTCCATTGAAGCCATATCTTAGGAGGATTAAGTCTAAAAATTTCCATGAGACACTATCAAATGCCTTATTAATATCTAGGCTTAACATTAAAAGAGGTCTAGAGCGTAGGTTTGCATCCTGTATAATATTTGTAACTAATTTAATATTATCAGTGATTTGTCTTCCAGGAATAAAGCCAGATTGAAATGGGGAGATAAGTGTGGGAATAATCGTGGAAAGTCTGTTGGTGAGGAGTTTACTGAAAATTTTAAGATCATTGTTTATAACCGAAATTGGTCTGTAGTTTTGGGGTAGTGTGTTATTAGGTTTTGGGATGAGTGACATATTGGCGAGTAACATTTCCTCTGGGAATTGTTCTCCTTTTAGGATATTATTGAATAATTTCATAAGGTGGGGAATTAGAAGTTGTTGATATTGTTTGTAGTATAGAGATGTAAAACCATCTGGGCCTGGAGCTGAATTTTTTTAAAGAGATTTAATAATTTGAACTAGTTCTTCTTCTGGTGAGTTTAGGGTTTCCTGTTTAATTTGATTTAATTGTGGGAAAGCGATATTATTCATCCAGGAGAGTGAGGAGGGGGGAAGTAAAATATTAGGTGATGAGAGAAGGTCGGAGTAGAATTGTTTAAATATTGAGAGTACCTCCTGAGGGTGTGTGACCAGTTGGTTTGTATTATTTTTAAGCGTGTATATGTGGGTAGGTTTTATAGATTGATTAAGTTTACGGGCGAACATTGTAGAGTTATACCGCGTACACACGACCGGACTTTGAGGGACTAGGTCCGACAGACTTTCGACGGAGTTCTGACGGAGTTCTGACAGAGTTCTGACGGACTTTCCGAATGAACGGACTTGGCCACACACAATCACACCAAAGTCCGACGGAATCGAACGTGATGACGCACGACTGGACTAGAATAAGGAAGTTCATAGCCAGTAGCCAATAGCTGCCCTCGCATCAGTTTTTGTCCGTCGGACTAGCATACACACGAGCGGATTTCTCGGTAGGAACTGGGTCCGGCGGAGTTCTGGCGGAAAAATTTGAAACATGTTCCATTTCTAAAGTCAGAGTTTTGCAAATCAAAAGTCCGCTGCAGCCCACACACGATCGAATGGTCTGCCGGAATCATTCCGTCTGACTTTTGATGTTGAAAAGTCCGGTCGTGTGTACGCGGCATAAGAGTTACTGGAGAGTAAGAATTTGGCTTTAGATCAACGGAGACCTTTCTCTGCTTTAAATGTTAGTAGTGAGTTTAATTTGTTGCGTTTAGTTGTGATTCGTTTAAGAATATCTGGGTCATGTGTGTGTTTACAGTCTTTATATAGATTATGGAGGTCTTTAGTAAGGGAATTAATTTTTTCTATCCTAATTTTATTACATTGTGCTGCCCTTTTGATAAAGTGACCTCTTATGACCGCTTTATGTGCCAACCATATTGTGGAAGGAGAGATATCTGGTGTGACATTGTTGAAAAGTATTCCTTAATCTCTGACGCTAATTCTTGTTGATGGGCAGGACCATGAATAAGGGGTGGGGGCAAAGGCCTATAAATTTAGTATTTAGGGTGACAATATGATGGTCTGACCAAGAGCAGGGGTGTATTTCAGCATTTAGGGCATTAGCTAGTATTATTGGGGTGCAAAAAATATAATCTAAACGTGAATACGAGTCATGTGGGTGTGAGTAAAATGTATAATCCCTTGCGCCTATGTTTAACGCTCTCCAAGAATCAATCAATTGTAAGTCATTTATATGTGAGGTGGTAGTTTTAGAGAATGTTCTGGATTATTGATTTTGTTTACTTCTATCTAGGTATGGTTGAGGTACCAAATTAAAGTCTCCAACTACAATGATATGAGGAGAGTGATATTGTTGTAATATATTAAAATATTGTGTGAAAAAAGTGGTTTGTGTGTGATTGGGAGCATATACATTTGCAATTGTGATACTTCTTCCAGCCAATGAGCCTTTAATAATAATGAACCTACTTTCTTGGTCTTTATAGACCTGTTGGACTTCTAAGGGAAAAGAATGATGAATAATATTGCTACTCCCTTGGTTTTTGAGTTATAAGTGGTGTAAAAGTATTGGTTGTATGCTTTATGGAAGAATGTAGGATGTGTAGCTATCATAAAGTGTGTCTCTTGTAACATTACTATTTTTGCATTCAATCTTTTATAATGCAAAAAGGCCTTTTTCCTTTTATTAGGGGAAATGAATCCCTGTACATTATGTGATATTATTGTAATCGTCATGGTATGGCGTTATAAAATTGGATAAGTGATAAATGAAAGCTTTTAAGGTATGGAAGGAAAAAGAATACATATGCTATAAGTCTTTTTAAGGAATATGAAAGGTAAAAACCTTTCTGTGAGACTGATTTAGTTTTTTGTTGTGTCCAAATTGTCAATTAACAAAAAAATGGTACCATGATTAAATGATCTTATGCTGAAAACTGTATATGAAATAAAACATATTTTAAAATGAAAAAAACCTTTGGGGTTGGAAAGAAAATACATTTCCAACCGACAGTGAAAAAATAAAAGACCGTCCGGTCCAAAACTCAGTTTTGTCAATTTACTAGTGCAATACAGAATCATCTGAAATAGTGATATAATTAAATATATGAGAAAGTTTGTGAGTTTGCATTTCAGTTGTAAACAAGTCCTCCCTCTAAAAAGAAGGATTACTCTGAGTGGGGGAAAATCATGGCGTCATAGGGTGGAGAGCCACAAGAAATTATTTTCTTAAAAATAACCTGCGCTAGGCATAACTGTTGATGATAAAGCTTCTACAGACAAAGAAAGCATCATTCCCCAGCACATAGAGTAAAGTAGGGTATACATAAAAACAGGAGAATAAAAGATATTACCATACTTTATTTAGAGGGTCAATGACTAGTTTAACGTGAATTCTCACGAGAATTCTCCACGGAATATATGGTTTCATTGGAATGAACAAAATGAACAATCTCTAAATAGGAGAAACCAATAACTAAAATTTCAGGAAAACCAGTAAAATAATATGGGTGACACTATGACTGTGATCATGTTGTAAAAAAAAAAAAGAAAGGGGGAGCACATAAATAAAATTCTCATATACAGTAGAGTAAACAAGAAGGTATTATGTTGTTAGTGATTTAGCTCCTATGATTAATTACTTGAATATGCCTATTGAAAAATCCAAATAACAAATATATTTTAGGACTATTATTATGGCAATAGAATAAGTAAACAATAATGTGGGTGTTGGTGTCAGAATAATAATAAAAATAAAAAATAAATAAAAAAAGGTTGTAGTATCGGGTCCCGACCGAAGATGTCATTGTTTCTCCATAAATGAGTAAACTTATTTTATAACTGCAAAGCTTAGTATAAAGTGATCTTCACACTGAGAAGATTTGTGATTATAGCTGTGAGCACAAAATATGATCAGAGAAAAAAAGAGAGTCAGCCTCTAGGGTGCTCGAGGATTGAAATGAGAGAACATCCAAATAGCCTTGATTTAATTGAAATTCAGGATTCCAGCTTCATGTCTGAATCTGCGTCTGTCTTACTGCGATGCCGGGGTGTTCCAGATGGGAGCTGGGCGAGATGAGGATGGGGTGCGTGGGAGATTGCCTGCATCCATCAGACCTAGCTTGATCAGAATGTCCTGACCTGTGGTGGCAATGTAGGTGGTTCCATTATGGGGAACAATCAGTTTAAAAGGGAAACCCCATCTATATCCGATCCTTGCTGTGGATAACACTGTAGTGATTTCTTTCATTTTTCTGCATCTGTCCAGTGTTGCTTGTGAGATATCAGGATAGATTTGTAGTTGCACTCCATCTAAGACTATGTTACTCCTGGCAGCCCTCATAATTTCTTCTTTTACCAAGAAATCTTTCATGCAAAGCACTATGTCTCTAGGGGGCTTGTCTGGGGGAAGTTTAGCTCTTAAAGCACGGTGAATGCGATCACATAAAAATGCTTGAGCATTCTGATCCGGTAGCAGGGATTGAAAAAGCTTGTTAGCATATACTGTTAAATCAGTGATGGATTCTGGGACTCCTCTAATCCTTAGATTAGACCTTCTATTTCTATTGTCCAAATCTTCAACATTCTCCTGTAACTGAGTGAAGGCAGATGTGAGTGACTCATGTTCTCTGGACAAGTCATTAAAAGCAATGGACAGTTCATCATGTTTATTTTCTAACAGGTCAGTTCATGTCCCTAGTGCTGCAATCTCCTGTGATAATCTGCTGGTGGACTTCTGAATCTCTGTTTGAAACTTATTCAGAAGTTTAGAGCACATGGCTTCAAGACTGCCATCTAAGTCTGCTTTTGTCAGGGGAGAGTACTCGCTGTTCTCTGCAGAAATTGATTGTTGCGATGGCAGAGGTTGTGGTTGAGCAGGGAAGGAAGGTGGAGAGGAGGGCAGCTCGCCAGCGACATTTTTAGACATCCTGTTGTGCTCTTGGGATCTCAGGCAATAAAGAGTAAGATTTCCTTGTTTTTGGCTGCTCCTCCTTCCCTTCTTCTTAGTGTTCGGCATGCACAGGTGTTTATGTACGGGGAGAGATAAATTTAGCAGTTTGCAGGGACTTTGTTGAAACAATACGGAGAGCCTTGCTGTCATCCTCGCTACTCCTCTCCTCTTCTCTTCACGGGACCCGAAGGTATCTGAGCTGCCGTCCTCGGTGCAAATGAGTTTTCCCTGTCGAGCCCACCAGCTTCAGCTAAGTGCTCTCGGTTCGTTCTAAACTCCCGGCCGTTAGCCATCATACAGCGTGCAGAGCCACACAGGGAAAATCAGATCATTGGAAGCAAATCATTGGAAGCTGCTGCAGCTGATCCCCGGATCAAGGAGGAGCAGGCTCACACATCTATCCCAGTCAGTCTCCTACTGGCCAACCTGATTATATATTTTTAAGCATTTTCTAAAAATGATTTTTTTATAAGTATAATATGATGAATTATATCTTATAATTTTTAACAATTTTATTACAATTTAATTAAAGTTAGTGTTATCAATTCACAGTTATATAAACACTAATGCATTTGCTAAATAACCCCCCCGCTGTGTGTAGATATTCTGTGCCTGTGAACTCCGTACTCCTGGTCTGCATGATGCCATTGACTGACGATGTGGAGGGGTGGGGGGTTCAGTGTATAAGATTACCATAATGTATGAGGGCGGTACCTGAAGAAGGAGGCCACGCCTCCAAGACATGTTGTCCTAGCAACCGTACTAAGCACATCAGAGGAGTTTGTCACTTCACTGCACATCCCCTCCTCCGGCCTCGAGTATCATCACACTACGCTGGTGGGTCTAAACGAGTGCTCAGAGCGGCATATGATACCAGGAAGTAGGTGGGCTGTGTTTACAGTTCCCCCAAATCACGCCACTAGTTGCTGTGAGCCAACTGACTGTTGCAGGTCAGGAGAGGAGGCTTTCATGTATATGCCACTGTAAACCGGATGTTTGTGAGTGCAACCCTCGGAGCAGAGTTTATACATTCAGACTGCTTGCTGTTGGATTAGGAATATTGGGGACAGCTCTATATTTGTTTTGTTTTTATGTGTTTGGATTATATATAGGGGGTTATTTACTAAAGGAAAATCCACTTTGCACTGCAAGTGCACTTGAAAGTAAAGTCGCTGTAGATCCAAAGGGGACATGCAAGGAAAATAAAAAATGGAATTTTAGCTTGCACATGATTGGATGATAAAATCAGCAGAGCTACCATTCATTTCAGAGCTACCCCTTAGATTTAGGGTGACTGCACTTCCAGGTGCACTTTCAGTGCAAAGTGGATTTGCCTTTCGGAAATAATCCCCATAGTGATAATTTGAATTTGTATGGTTCCATTGTTAGCCGTGCACTCTTCTGTTTTGATTATAGGTTATGGTGCGGCATAGAATGTTGAATGTAAATGAAAACAAACTGATTTGCTGAAATTATCACATGATGGTTTTTAAAAGGAAGAATTTAGATCCTATCTGGTATATATAAAAAAAAAGCAATATTGCCTTATTCTGATAACAGCAACAGTTTTCCTTTTGGATGTCTTCCTGGCGATCCAGTAAGTCTGTTGTTTGTCCTGCAGATGTAGCAGTTAAAGGGTTGAGACAAACTATTTTACACTGGTGGGAGTGCTGAGAATGGTCAGCTTTCATTTATTTATACAAAACCTTTAGCACAAACCGAACAAAACGGTTGCTGTAACTGCTTAAAAGGTGTTAGCTGGAGTTATGCCTCAATTTGTTAGTATATCTAAGCCTGCTAGTAAATCTAATATCCCCCTCCATCCAGACTAAAAATGCTTTTGTCCAGAGGTGCCTCCATTGCTCCTTCATTTAGAACAGTATTTCTGAACCAGGGTTCCATAGAACCCTAGGGTTGCTCCAGAGATTGCTAGTGGTTCCTTAAGCAATAAGCAGTTTCTTCCTCCCAGGTAAGTTACCAATAACAACAGTAATCTTTTTAGCTATTTGTAACGGGGGTATTCTTCCCAATTGTCACTAATGTAATGGGCAGGGCCAAAACTAGGGGGGCAGGCACCTGCCCTGGTCACAGCACTGAGAGGAGCACCACCCACTGGTAGAAGTAGTGACAGCGGCATCTGTCAGTTCAGCCCTGGGAGCGAGGAGAAGAGAGTTGGTGTTCTGTTGATTTGTGCTCTCCGTCAAATAGTGCCCATGCATGAGCAGAACGGAAGGGCACTCCAGCTGATTTCCTGATCCGCTGGCGTGACATGAGCATGGCACATGCGCACACCATAGGAGGCTTTTTTTCCTCTTATATTCACTGACTGACAAAGCTTCTCTCTTAGCCATTGGGTTGTTACGCCACCTTTAGGAGAAGACTAGGCATAACATGTTATGAAAAACACAGAACTTTAAGTTCCGCCCAAGGGGCGGTCCCTTAGGTAACAACCCCCCAGCCTGCCATGCAGCCTCAGTTTTATTTTGCCTAGTGAAGGAGAAGGACCTAGGAACCCTGCGGGCCGATCGGTCCATGTTTTTCCTGCAGAAGCTTTGCTTTTTGCGCAAGATTACAGATTCTGTGATCTGCTATCAATAGCCGGCTGGGTGACAGGCTGGATACCCTTATCCTTGTAGTCTCCCCAGCCTGGCCAGCGAGTGTGTACAGACCAGAGCTACACGCTGGGTTGGCCACGACATACCTCAGCTCCAGAGGTGGTCGGTGAGCTTTAATGCTCCGGGGCACACATATGACCGGGCTACTGATGTCTGCATCACAGGGTGCCGTGGCCAGCAGCCACCCCGTACTGATCAGAGAGTGGGTCTGTGATGGAATGTCTCCCAGCTCTGCAGGACTGGTAAGTACAGCTCTCCCTGCCTCAGGGGAGCTGAGCAGCTGGGCATTCCCTGGGAGGTCAAATCGGGGGTCCCTCACTTCCCTCTCTTCTCTCCCTATCTTCTCCCCCCTCTTTGTGGGGGATGCTGCATGTGGCTGCTGAGCAGTGTGTGTGTCATGTTCAGGGGCTGTCCGGGGGGCTCTCACCTGGGGGGGCTGCGCTGGCTGGCTGTGCCCTGATGTGTGTTTTTTTCTCTCCCTGGGGTGTCTGGTGAGGCTGTGTCTGTGATCCCTGCAGCGCTGTTCACCGCCATTTCTCTGTCACTGTCCCTCATGGTATTCAGCGTTCAGCGTCCATCTTAGGTGAGGGCAAGGAGCAGCATGCTCTCCTGTGGCGGCCATTTTCCCTGTGTTTTTGTCCTTTATACTGGATGTCCGGCGGACATTTTCTTGAAGCTTGAGCACATTTTTTGGTCAGTCTCAAGGGGCAGCATGCTTTCCTATAGCTCGGCGGACATTTTCCCTGTGTTTATGTCCTTTATACTGGATGCTTGGCGGCCATTTTCTTGGAGCCTGAACATGTTGTAGATCAGTTTCAGCACCATAAGCAGCAGCTCTGGATGACACCGTGTGATCTCCTATGCACCTGGGAGCTGACAAGGGACACAGGCACTACTAGCTGGACAATTAGAACAATTAGTGTCGCAGATACTAACTGAGTGGGCAAAACTGTTGCACCGTGAATTGGGAGGAGAACAGGCTTCTCCTGTCTGTGTGGAACTGTGGAACTAGTGTAAGGCCTGAAGTACATTTGTGACGTGGCCCTGGATACTCTCCCTCTGTTATCCAGGGCTTCAGTGTCAGCAGTGGTGCTGAGGCGCCTGATTTGGTTAAAATGCTGGTCTGCTGACCAGGCATCCAAAAAAGCCCTGACAGATCTTCCCTTCCTTGGCAACTGACTCTTTGGAGCCTCTTTGGATGACATTAATAAAAATGCCACAGGAGGTAAGAGTACTCTACACTCCCACAGGCCAGGAAGGCTAAGGAGCCATGCCGTAGGCAAGGGTCCTCATTTTCCACTCACAAACGGCTTTTTTGTCTGCCCGGAGGTTCGACCAAGCATCCCCAGCCCGACAGGACGACTGCTGAAGGACCAAAGCTTTCCTGGAACTGCAAGCCTAACACATCTGTGAGCAACTCGGGTGGGGGGTCGTCTTTGGGAGTTTGCAGCCCGGTGGACCTCTCGGCTGGCCGACCAATGGGTCTGCAATCTGATTTCCTCCAGCTACAGGATAGAGTTCCTCTCTTGGCCGCAAAACAGATTCTTCCCCTCCAGCATACCCTACTCAAACCTGTTTGTAGTCCCCAAGAAGGAAGGAGTAAGTCCAATCTTGGATCTAAAAGGCCTCAATTACTTTGTGAAAGTACAGAGGTTCAAAATGGAATCAGTTCGCTCAGTAGTCGCTGCACACCATCAAGGGGACTCCCTGGCGTCTGAGATTCGCAGTCGGGGAAGCCCACTACCAGTTTGTGGCTCTCCCTTTTGGTTTGGCATCAGCCCCCCGAGTCTTTACCAAGGTATTGGCTCCTGTTTTGGCGTTGCTACGGCAGCGCGGGATCGTGACCGTGGGATACCTAGACGATCTCCTCCTGAGAGCATATTCCACCTCAGAGTTAGAGGAGGATGTGGCGATCACCATGCAGACCCTGCAGGAATTTGGATGGCTGTTGAACCTAAAGAGGTTGGTGATCATACCGACTCAGCGTTTGGAGTACCTAGGCTTACCGCTGGACTCCATGGAAGTGAGAGTGTTTCTCCCTTCAGACAAGCTGGAGACTTTTAGAGCTGTGCTGAAACTGCTGATGAACTGCAAGTAGTCGTCGCTACGCTTCTGCATGCGAGTCCTGAGACTCATGGTGGCCTCCTTCGAGGCAGTACCGTATGCCCAGTTCCATACCAATGTCCTGCCGAAGGAGATTTTGACAAAATGGGAAAAATCTCCGTTGTCCCTGGATCGACAGATTCAGGTGAGCCAGTTAGTCAGGGATTCCCTGCTCTGGTGGCTGAGGTTCCCGGCACTACAGTCCGGAAAGTCGTTCCTACCTCTGAAATGGACAGTGATCACAACGGACGCCAGCCTATCAGGCTGGGGTGGAGTAATGGGAGTTCAGTCGACCCAGGGCCTCTTGGTCGGTGGAGGAATCCAAGTTGCCGATCAATCTGCTCAAACTGAGAGCGATCAGGCTATGCCTCTCCACATGGTCGATAAGACTGCGAGGGCTTCCGATCAGGATCCAGTCAGACAACGCCACGGCTGTGTCATACGTCAATCACCAAGGAGGAACAAGAAGCTTGGCCACCGCATGGGAGGTCACTCACATACTTCTGTGGGCAGAGTGACACGTACTGGCCCTGTCGGCCATTTACATCCTGGGAGTGGAGAACTGGCATACGGACTATCTAAGTCGCCAGATGCTGGACCTAGGAGAATGGGCGTTGCATCCAGAGGTGTTCAGGCTACTGTGCCTGCGGTGGGGCACACCAGACGTGGATCATCTGGCCTCCCATCTCAATCGGAAGGTGCCGAGATTCGTGTCCAGGACAAGAGATCCGTGGGCAGATGCGTCGGACGCGCTGGTGGCTCAGTGGGATCAGTACCAGCTGATCTATGCCTTTCCTCCACTGAAATTGTTACCACGTCTGCTTCGCAGAGTGGAGGCCGAGGGGATCCCACTAATACTGATTTCCCCTAGATTGGCTCCAGCGTCCCTGGTACGCAGACCTAGTGCGCCTGGCGGCAGACACTCCCTGGCGACTGCCGTTACGAGAAGACCTTCTGTCTCAAGGTCCGATTCTCCATCCTGCTTTACCATCGCTGGTTTTAACGGCATGGCTATTGAGAGCCAAGTGTTGAAGAGCCGGGGTCTTTCAGACTCTGTGATCCCAACTATGCTGAGAGCACAGAAATCTTCTTCTCGGAAGATATATCATTGTACCTGGAAAGCCTACATCTCCATGTGTGAGGAGAAAGGATGGTATCCGCTCTCCTTTTCTATATCCAGGGGCCTGCTGTTTCTTCAGCAAGGAGTAGACCAGAAATTGGCTTTGAGCACCATTAAAGGACAAATATCAGCTTTGGCCTTTTTTTTTTCAGCTACCCCTGGCATCTCACTCTCTAGTGAGCACTTTTGTTCAAGGGGTGCAGCATGTAGTTCCTCCGGTGCATCCACCGTTACCCCCATGGGATCTGACCCTGGTGTTATCGGCACTGCAAAAACCGCCATTTGAAAATATCAGAGAGATCCCTCTGTTGACTCCCAGAAAGCGGTCTTTCTAGTGGCCATTACATCGGCCAGGAGGGTTTCAGAACTGGCGGACTTGTCCTGAAGTCACCCTATCTGTTTATCCACAAGGATAAGGTGGTGTTGCATCCGCAACCTTCTTTTCTGCCGACGGTGGTCTCGGCGTTTCACATCAATGAAGACATTGTGTTACCATCTCTGTGTCCTAGGCAGACACATTCTAAGGAGGTGGCCCTGCATTACTTGGATGTTGTTTGGGCTCTGAGGGTGTATTTGTCTGCCACGGCTCCCTTCTGGAAGTCAGACTCCCTGTTTGTTTCGGTGGCTGGTTCAAAGAAAGGCATGGCGGTCTCGTCGGCCACCATTTCCAGGTGGATCAGACAGATTGTAGTACAGGCCTATGCCTTGAAGGGGCAGGTGTCCCCCTTTACAGTCACGGCCCACTCCACGAGGGCAATCAGAATGTCTTGGGCCTTCTGACATCAAGTGTCTGTCGCTCAAGTGTGTAAAGCGGCGACCTGGTCATCTGTTCACACCTTTACAAAATTCTAGGTAGATGTCAGTGCATTGGCTGATGCCTGTTTTGGCAACAAAGTTTTTCAGGCGGCTGTATAGTTGCAATTGCATATCCAATTTTTCCTTTTTTCTTGTTTTTTGGGGTAAAAACGCAGTACCATTAAGTTAATGCACTGTTGCATTTGTTGCCACAGTTTTGGTGCGGCTTGAGGGTAGTGTCTCTCTGTTGACTAGCACCCTGTTTTTGTGGTGGTTTTTGTGGGTAAAGTTTATACTAGTTCCCACTAGCCATGGTGAATGAAGTTTTTATGCTGTTTTTCCACCCCTTGATTTGGCTCTGCTTGGGGACATCCCAATGGCTAAGAGATGAGCTGTGTTAGTCGGTGAAAATAAGAGAAAATATAATTTTTTGTACTCACCATAAAATCCTTTTCTCTGTAATTCACCAACTGACACAGCACCTACCCCTCCTATTTTTCTTTACGTTATACTGCTTGTTGACGTACTGACGCTGCATGGCAGGCTTGGGGGTTGTCACCTAAGGGACCGCCCCTTGGGCAGAACTTAAAGTTCTGTGTTTTTCCCAACATGTTATGCCTAGTCTTCTCCTAAAGGTGGCGTAACAACCCAATGGCTAAGAGGGGAGCTGTGTCAGTCGGTAAATTACAGAGAAAAGGATTTTACAGTGAGTACAGAAAATCCAATTTTTTCAATGGGAGATACCATTTGAAGGCCACAACTGAATGCTATGCAAATAGTGGAGGGACACCGTATTTGTCATGTTGTGCCTCGCTTTTGCAGCGTGGGTTTAAAGCAGGGGTAGGCAACCCCCAGCACTGGTGCTGCAAGCGACACGCAAAGCCTCTTTTTCCAGCACTTGACTCCCTCCCCATCAGCAAAGCAGTGCAGGGAAGTGTCAGTCAGACACTAATGCAATTTCAGAATTGCCCATGCCGCACATGCACTGAGGGGAAGGCGCTGTGCCCCCACACATTGTAAAAGACGAGAAACATTGTCTGGTTCTCTAACTTTGCTGTAGCTGCGATCATCAGCTTTTGTGAAGGGGAAGAGATTGGGTGTAGTTCTGCTGGAGGGGTGGTGCTTGTTTCCAGGAGGAGGAGGACTTTCATCGGCCACTGCTAAAGCCAATCACAGTCCTGCTAGCCCTGTTCACCATCTGGGAGGGAGATGACTTGCTTGGTTGCCACTACCATTCTCAGAAAGAAGGGATTTCACTGTTTTTGAGAAAACAACAATCAGATGACAGTTTGTGGAATTCCAAAAATACAGCTGCGCTAGAACTTATAAAATACCAGAATAATCCTGTGACATATTATATCCTGTTTTTAAATACTGAAAAGTGTATGTGACTATAAAAAGTGCAAAAATTACTCAAAATTAAAACACATAAACAGTCCAAAAAAGGAGCGAGAGAGACACAAGGAGATGAATTTCAGTCCATTAAAGTGACTCCATAAAACACCCTTCAAGTATATAGCAGGTGCGCCCAGAGAGAGAGGTTCATCCACCACCAGATTCAGTAAGGCTTACCAGCTGACAAGATCTCTTTTTAGGGAGATCATACAAGCTTGCAAACAAAACGATCGTTCCTGGTCCCTTCAATAGGCTCTGCTGGCGTCTCCAACTCCTGTATCCCTTTCTCAGATCGTCTCACGTTCCACCATAATCTATTTTGCTTCACAGACTTCTGGCAGAGTTGGTCTTAGCTCCCTCCCATTTTGTTATCTGTAAACTGAAAGTAATTATTTCAGATTTTTTTTTGCAGCCAGAATGACACATTGGGGAAGATTTACTAAAACTGGGGCAGCGCTGTTTTCTAACGATTTTTTTAGTTTGTGGAATTACTGTTGAGCTTCTGGGAACTTTGTTGAAATTATGAACCTTTGCGTCACTTACTACTGAGCCCATGCACTCTGTGTCCCTTTAAGCCAATGCCAGAATTCAGTACAATGAAAAACACGCCTAACTTTTGCTGTGTTACCCTGGATGTTAGTGTCTCACTATTACTAAAGTAATTTACAACATTTACTTTATAAAAAATCCTTTTTGTGATTGAGAGTGTGAAGTTGACATTTTTTTGTTATAAAATCGGCATGCTTAATTTCTTTGAAAACATTTTTGCACACACTGTGCTCAAAAGGTTGCCCTACCCCTGGTTTAGAGTGTGCTCAAGGTCTGGTTTTGTCTCAGTGGCAGGGCAGGTTTGGTGTGTTGAACGGCAGGTTTTTCCTGTGTCTAAGGGCGGGTTGCAACACAGACAAAACCCGCCCTTCAACACACCCATAACCCGCCCTGCAAGAGCGAGGCTCAATCTGACAACTACGGTGTCCTCCCTCACTTTGCATTGCTTTCAAGTGTGCCCATGAAATGGTATTTCTGCTCAAGAAATCAGCTGGAGTGCCCTTCTGTTTGGCGCATGCGCAGTCACTTTTCGACAGAGAACACTATTTGATAGAACACCAGGAGGAAGTGTGGGCTATGCATAGCTCTAGGCAGTCCTGCCTGTTTGTCCCCTGGATGTTTTCAGGTCAGGTTCCATCCCTGGGAAGAGTGTGCCCCCAATGAAAAATGTAGAGGCTGTTACAGCAGACAGCTTCTTTCCCCTTCTACCCTCTTCACCTCCGTGCTTGCAGTGAGAGCTCTACATGGAGGACACAGCTGCTGGGGGAAGGGGCGGGCATCTTTTCCCCAAAAGAGAGAGAGAGAGGTGTGGGCTGCCTGCCTGAAAGGAAGAGCAAGGTGACTGCTGTCTGAAGCACACAGTGCAGAAGAATCCAGCATGGCCACAGACATCTACAGGTCTGATTTTAACCACTTCCCGACTGACGCGCGATGATGTACATCGGCAGAATAGCACGGGCAGGCATATTGGCATAACAGGTACGTCCGTTTGTATTTGCCACCCTGCCACCGCATGCACGCCACCGGCGGCACACTCGCGGGCCAGTCGGGACCCCCGTGAGTCCCGTCGTGGGTGCCACGAACTCGATTGCCACAGGGATACCCGCATCTCCCCGTTCTGCCTAGCAACAAGTGACACTGATCTCTGCTCCATGTGATTGGAGCAGAGATAAGTGTTCACTAACACACAGCCCAGCCCCCCACAGTTAATAACACGCCCCTAGGACACACTTAACCCCTACACTGCCACCCCCTGGTTAACCCCTTCACTGCCAGTGTCATTTAAACAGGAATCAGTGCATTTGTATAGCACTGATTGCTGTATAAATGCCAATGGTCCCAAAAATGTGTAAAAAATGTCCGATGTGTCTGCCATAATGTCACAGTCACAATAAAAATCGCTGATCGCCGCCATTACTAGTAAAAAAAATTATTAATAAAAATGCCATAAAACTATCCCCTATTTTGTAAACGCTATAAATTTTGTGCAAACCAATCAATAATCACTTATTGCGATTCTTTTTACCAAAAATATGTAGAAGAATACATATTGGCCTAAACTGAGGGAAAAAAATTTTTTTTATATATTTTTGGGGGATTTTTATTATATCAAGAATTAAAAAATAATGCGTTTTTTTCAAAATCGTCGCTCTATTTTTGTTTATAGCGCAAAAAATAAAAACCGCAGGGGTGATCAAATACCACCAAAAGAAAGCTCTATTTGTGGGAAAAAAGGATGTCAATATTGTTTGGGAGCCACTTCGCATGACCACGTAATTGTCAGTTAAAGCGACTCAGTACCGAATCGCAAAAAGTGGTCTGGTCTTAAGCCAGCAAGATGGTCCGGTCTAAAAGTGGTTAAAATAGCAATACAAAGCTTTTGTTCTCTTGTCAGCATTAAGTGATGAAGGTTGCACACATCCATGATTATCATTGTCACTGGGACATTAGGTTGCTGTTAGAGATGTTATACTATCAATCTATCATTATGTGTATGAAGAAATGGAAAGTTGCTAAAGTGACCATATGCACTGTAAATGTGCTTTTATATTTGTAGCACTGCCCCCTTGGGGGCTGCTGGGAATTACCTGCTCATCTGCACAGCCATGACCAAATGAACCTTCCAACCCACCTGACACTCTGGGTTCAGACATCCTTGTAACACTGTGCAGCAAGAATCAAACAACTCAGTAATATTAGGTTCTGAAATATTTTACTTGAACCAAATAGAGGAAGTTATTTCACAAACAGAGGTAATAAATGTGCTAAGCTGGGATAACAGCACTAGTGATGGACGAACTTCCGACGGGACGTTTCACGAACGTGGACCGCGAACGCGGCCGATAGTTTGCGAACCGTAACGTTCGCGGCGGGCACCATTGACTTCAATGGGAGGTGAACTTTGCAAACCTACAGGTCAAATTTGCAGCCACAAAATAATTACTAGCTGTGCAAACATAGTCCCACCACATGGCCAATGACATAACACATGTATGAGGTGAATCTGGGATCGACAACTACAAGCATTCTTTTTTTATATGTGAAATTGTTCTGACAATTCAAGACTGTGGAGCGCATGAAGGCAATGGAGGAGAGGGAAGGTCAGGGTAGGCAAAGAAGAGGGTGCAGGAGATGATCACCAGCAGCGTGACATACAGCAATGACACCTGCACCGTGATAGAGTCATCTGACACCAGCACTGTGATAGAGAGCACTGACATCAACAGCGTGACATAAAGCACTAACACCAGAACCGTGATATACAGCACTGACAGCAGCACCGTGATAGAGAGCACTGACATCAGCAGCGTGACATACAGCAATGACACCTGCACCGTGATAGAGTGATCTGACACCAGCACCGTGATAGAGAGCACTGACATCAGCAGTGTGACATACAGCAATGACACCTGCACCGTGATAGAGTGATCTGACACCAGCACCGTGATAGAGAGCACTGACATCAGTAGCGTGACATAAAGCACTGACACCAGCTCCGTGATATACAGCACTGACACCAGCACCGTGATAGAGAGCACTGACATCAGCAGCGTGACATACAGCAATGACACCTGCACCATAATAGAGTGATCTGACACCAGCACCGTGATAGAGAGCACTGACATCAGCAGCGTGACATAAAGCACTGACACCAGCACCGTGATATACAGCACTGACACCAGCACCGTGATAGAGAGCACTGACATCAACAGCGTGATATACAGCACTGACACCAGCACCGTGATATACAGCACTGACACCTGCACCGTAAGCAGCCCCAGGAGGAAGTCAGCATAGCACAGGGATGGTGGGAGCCCCTCATAATGAGCATAGCACAGGGATGGTGGGAGCCCCTCATAATGAGCATAGCACAGGGATGGTGGGAGCCCCTCATAATATGCACAGCAGAGGTACAGCCCCAGGAGGAAGTCAGCACAGCACAGGGATGGTGGGAGCCCCTCATAATAAGCAGCCCCAGGAGGAAGTCAGCACAGCACAGGGATCGTGGGAGCCCCTCATAATAAGCAGCCCCAGTAGAAATATGACACTGCTCAACCTCTTTAAACAGGAGGGTACGGGCATATACTACGGTGTGCTTTTTTTGGACAAGGCAGTGAGCCAAATGAAGAAAGAAGGTCTGTGTGCTCGATTAAAAAAATTGTTTATAGACATATACATGGTTTACTGGTCACATGTGTTGAATTCCTCCGAGATCCATGCCTCATTCATTTTTAGAAATGTGAGGTAGTTAACACTGTCGTGAGCTAGGCGAATACGCTTATCGGTCATGATCCCCCCTGCTGCGCTGAATGTTCCTTTCGGACAGGACACTGGAAGAGGGGCAAGCCAACAGTTTGATTGCAAATTGGGCAAGCTCTGGCCAGAGGTCAAGCCTGCCCACCCAGTAGTCCAGGGGTTCATCACTCCTCAGAGCGTCCACATCGGCCGTTAACCCGATGTAGTCGGACACCTGACGGTCTAGGCATTCCCTGATGCTGGATCCGGATAACACCTGTCGATGGGTCGACTGAAAGAATTACCTCATATCCGAAGTCACCAACACATCTTCAAACCGGCCTCTTCTTGCAGGCGCTGTTGGATTGGTACCCGCAACTCCTTCTCTGGGAGTGGGAATTGCTCCTCTGCCAGTGCACGCAAAAGCAGAATGCAGCATTTCTCGAAGCAAGGCCTGGAAGTGCTCCATTCTGACAGCCCTCTGTGACGGCGGTAACATTTCCGCCATTTTGTGTTTGTACCGGGGGTCTAAGTACGTTGCCACCCAGTACTGGTCCTTGACCCTTATGCTTTTTATACGGGGGTCCCTATTAAAACACTGGAGCATGAAGGCCCCCATTTACACTAAACTGGAAGCGGTGTGGTGGCCTGGCTCCTGCTCATCATCTAGGATAATGTCGTCCTCTTCATTCTCCTCTCCCCATCCACGCACAACAACAGGGATCCCAGAAAGGTTTAAAGCATGCTCTTCTTGCTCCTCCTCATCCACCCCGGCACCATCCTCCTCTGACTCCTCTTCAGACTCCTGTTGTTGACTTGTCTCAGATAGAGTAGCCCCCCCTGGGAATTAATCCAGCATTGCGACTTCCTCATCTTCCCGCTCCTGCTCCTCCACAGCTTGATCAATGACACGACGCAATGCACGCTCCATAAAGAAGGCATAAGGTACCATGTCACTGATGGCGCCATGGCTGCGACTGACCAGTTTGGTGATCTCCTCAAATGGCTGCAGAACCTGTTCTGCCGCAGAGTTCATACAGGTATACGTTAACTGCACGTTTCTGCTGGAGCAGCCTATCAAGCATATAGAAGGTTGAGTTCCATCGCGTCGGGCAATCGCAAATAAGACGTCTGACCGGCAGATTGTGTCGCCGCTCAGCAAGGCGAGCCATGGCCGTGTAAGATCTTCTGATATGGGCCGAGATTTTCCTTGCCTGCCGCAAGATGTCCTGGACCCCAGGGTATTTGACAACGAATCGCTGCACGACCAAGTTTAAGACGTTTGCCATGCATGGCACGTGCGTAATTTTGCCCTGTTTCAAAGCACTAAGCAGATTGGCACCGTTGTCACACACCACTTTACCAACTGTCAAATTGAGCGGTGTTAGCCACTGATCTGCCTGTGAACACAAAGCTGAAAGGAGTGCCGGGCCAGTGTGGCTCTTGGCTTCCAGGCATAACAGACGCAGCACGGCATGGCAACGTCTCACCTGGCATGTCGAATAGGTTCTGGGGAGCTTGGGCGGCGCAGCGGAAGAGACGCTAGCAGCGGAAAAGGAGGAGTCAGCTGAGGAGGAGAGGGAGGAGGATGGAGTAGGAGGAGGAGGAGAAGAAGAGCCAGGCCTGCATGCAATCCGTGGCGGTAAAATTAAATCTACACGGGTGCCACGGGTTACATGCTTGACGGCCGTCAGAAGATTCACCCAGTGGGCAGTAAAAGTGATATACCTTCCCTGCCCGTGTTTGCTAGACCACGTGTCTGTGGTCAGATGTATCTTGGCACCGACACTGTGTGCCAGAGATACATTCACTTGCCGCTGAACATGGCCATATAGCTCTGGGATGCCCTTCTGTGAGAAATACTTCCTTCCTGGGACCTTCCATTGTGGTGTTCCAATGGCCACAAATTTTCGAAAGGCCTCCGAGTCCACCAGTTTATATGGCAGTAGTTGGCGGGCTATCAGTTCTGACAAGCCAGCTGTCAACCGTTGGGCAAGAGGATTATCCGGCGTCATAATCTTTTTACGCTCGAACATTAGGCCCACGGAAGCCTGCCTTTTTGCAGAAAAACGTGAGCTTGGCGTGATGGAAGGTGGAGTGGAGGACAATTGTGAGGAGAGAGGAGAAGGAGAAGTAGAAGACGAGGCTGAACGGTGAGAGCCTGGAGTGTGGCTTTGTGTGTTCCGTTGCTCCCACTGGGCTCGGTGATGGCTGCTCATGTGCCTTCTTAAGGCGGTCGTCCCTAGGTGAGTGTTGGGCTTACCACGACTAATGCGTTGTCTGCAAAGATTGCAGATGGCAACGCTATTTACAGCAGCGGACACGTTAGAAAAAGCCCACACTGCGGAGCCATGTGCCGGTGTCCTGGGAGCGCCAGATGTGACCGTACATGGTCGATGACTCGCTCCTGATACATTTGCAGTCTGCTTTGTCCCTCCTGTGCAATGTAAGTTATTCCTGCTTCTCCTCCCTATCTGCTGGTCCATATCTCCCTCTGAACTCCCCTCCTCTTCCTCTCTTGTGGGCACCCACGTGACATCACTAGACACGTCATCATCGACGTCACCTTCCCCACCGCTATAAGTAGTGATCTCGGAGTAGGCAGCAACACCGGGGACCAACCTCCTCCTGAAGCTGATCTGGGTACTGTCGTCAGACAGCTGAGTAGCGGTTGTTGCTACCTCCTCTTCCTGATCCAATACCAAGAGTGGCTGCGCATCAGAAATGTCTTGATATGGATCGGGAAATAATTCCTGTGACTCAAGCGGAAGGTATGTGGTGGTAGTGTCTTTGGGGGTGCACATAGCAGAGAGTGAAGAAGAGGGTGCAGATCGAGAGGATGAGGAGGGTGCAGAAGAGTAAGGCTGAGTGAGCCACTCAACCAAGTCTGGTGCGTCCTTTAAAGTAATTGAACGCACCTTCTGCAACTTCCCACTTTGGCTCAAGCCTGTTGCTCCTGCCCTACCCCTACCACCCCTGCGGAAGGGCCTGCCTCTTCCTCTGCCTGTCATTTTTTAAATGACCCTGTGACAAAATTTTCAGTCCCTATACTGATAAAGGACTGCTGCAGTATAGGGCAGCAGTCAGCAGTAGTGCACCTCAACCCTATGTATTGTGGACCTATACCAGTCCTTAAGGAATAGAAGACTGTACCTCACTCAACCCTATGTACTGTAGCACCCTAGACCTTACCAGTCCTTATAAGGACCTTTGTGGAACAAGTAGGTTGTGAATGATTAGCAGACTGTACCTCAGTCTCTATACTGATAAAGGACTGCTGCAGTATAGGGCAGCAGTCAGCAGTAGTGCACCTCAACCCTATGTATTGTGGACCTATACCAGTCCTTAAGGAATAGCAGACTGTACCTCACTCAACCCTATGTACTGTAGCACTGTAGACTTTACCAGTCCTTATAAGGACCTTTGTGGAACAAGTAGGTTGTGAATGATTAGCAGACTGTACCTCAGTCCCTATACTGATAAAGGACTGCTGCAGTATAGGGCAGCAGTCAGCAGTAGTGCACCTCAACCCTATGTATTGTGGACCTATACCAGTCCTTAAGGAATAGCAGACTGTACCTCACTAAACCCTATGTACTGTAGTACCCTAGACCTTACCAGTCCTTATAAGGACCTTTGTGGAACAAGTAGGTTGTGAATGATTAGCAGACTGTACCTCAGTCCCTATACTGATAAAGGACTACTGCAGCAGAAGGGCAGCAGTCAAGTATAATATTCTTTCTATATTTGGAAGAAAGAATATTATACGTGTACAAGCCTATTACCATACCAGTCCTGAAAATAACTTTTGTGGACCTAATAGTAACAGCTACTGATTAAACTGACTGTCCCTCACTGCCTCACACACAGCTTCCTGCCTGTCCCTATTTAAACTGACAAAACAGAGGCTGCTGGAACAATAACTTGAATAGCACTTTTGTGGACCTAATAGTAACAGCTAATGATTAAACTGACTGTCCCTGCAGCACACAGCGTCCCGTCCCTCTCTATACACTGACAAGAGACAGGCTGCTGCAACAATCAGTAGCACAGCAGTGCCTCAAACCTATATCCTGAACTACACCTAACACCTATACCAGTCCTGAAAATAACTTTTGTGGACCAAATAGCTATCGATTTGGGTCACTGCAATCTCTCCCTGCTGCACACAGCAACCTCTCCCTATAGTGACAGAAGAAAGAATGTAAAATGGCCGCCGGATCGGGTCTATTTATAAGTTAGGGGGAATGTCCAAGTGTCCATGTGCTGTAATGTCTCAATTGGCTGTCCTGTACCCCATGATGGATGTTTCATCATAGGTCAAAGTTCTTTTACACAGTAAACACGGAGGTCCGCTGGGTGAACGGCGGCAATAGTCTGCCGATCAGGCGGACGGCGAACAGCCGAAATTCGCAGCGAAACGACCGACGGGCGAACTGTTCGGCCATCCCTAAACAGCACCAACTCAGAAAACAAATTCCTGCCAAGGACACAAACAATGGTCCAGCAATGAACAATATAATATACATATAAGTACACTATATTTAGATACAAAGTCACCTCCTAGCGGATATTTCAGTTAACACCTTATGTGGCTACTTTGAGAATGTGAAAATGGCTTTCTATTGCTACAGCTTCAAATGACTGATTGTGAGATGAATTCCTTAATTATGTCTGAGTCAGCTTAAATCAAACCGTGTGTTTTATTGTATGCACAAAAGTAGAAAAAAACTTAAAAAAATTAGTACATTCATATTCAGAATTAGTGTTGCTTCATATATGATCAAAAAGATTCAAGTATAGTTCATTTGTTTCAAAGATAGAAAGAATTCAATTAAAAGCCACATATGAGACCATGTGCTTTTAAAATCTAAGATGGGTGATTAACCCTTTGTATGCTGAAGAAAGTCTGTGTGCTTCTGAAGATGGATGAAGTTAGAAAGAGCTGTGTGTAGATGGCAAAGAGAGCTTTGAAATTACGCTGTGTCCTTTTAAGAACTTCTGCTTTTGCACCGAAAAAATACACACTCCCTGAATACTACTACTATCACCTCCCCTTTACTCCCCACAAGGTTGGGGGCAAAAGAGTAATATGAACAGCATCTCGAATTAGACACAGATACATGAAGAGTGAAATTCCATCTAAATCTACACAGGATGTAAGTGAAATTCCATCTACACAGGATATGGGTGAAGGCCTTTGAAGTAGAAGTCTCAACTAAACAGCAGGATGCCATTCAGACTAGTTTTGGAATGCCTCTTTTAAACAGACCATCGGTTAACACAGTCAATACCCAATTCCATATTAACCAAATGTCCTTGACATTGTGGAAACCTTGTAGAAATTTCCCATTCTGAAACATTAAAGTTCCACAATATAATGACAAACTTTCCCTCTCTCAAAAGCATTCTGGATTCAAAATGGTTAATCTGAAATGGATTCACAGAAACACTTTTCTTATCAATACATGGAGTTTTCCTTGGAGATATTACAAGGACACTTGCCTTAGCACATTTCACTGGATAATAGCCTATTGATATGCAACATTCATATATACCAGTATAATTCAAAGATACACTCATTTGTTGATAAACAAATGTATTATTGATCCAATTCACGCTAATTGCTTTATGAATTATGATAGTAGAACTGTGAAGAAAACGTCCCAAAAATTCACCGTTCCTTTTCCAAGTTAACAATGAATTTTGAGGTAAAGATATTTTTGTATTACATATCAAATGCAAACTATCTTTGTCTTCAACTATTTTTAAAGATAGTGGAAAAATATTAATTTCTGGTACAATCATATAAACCACAGAAATACTAATTTTAACCCTTATTTGAGCTAATTTTCTTGTTACTTTAAAATCCCATGTTCTTACAACGTCCATTTTATTAACTCCTACAACGGGCCAAAACATATCATTACAGCTGATATATATACATCAAACATCCTCATAAACATTATATACATATCCATTCAGATGTCCATGAAAGATATCCAGGAGGGTGTAGTTTAACTTAAACCTCATATACATTTTTCTATTTGCTACCCCCTAGTATCCAACCCCAGAAAATGCTTAAACACAGAATTCAAAATTACCTGGCACCATTTTCTCATATTCAGACAACAAATAACACAGCACAGAAGAAAAAAAAGGGGGGGGGGGAATAGGATAGAATCACAAAAAAAAAGGGGGGGGGAATAGGATAGAATCACAAAAAACAAAAAAACGGGGGGGGGGGGGGGGTCATTGTTGGCTCTGGATAACCAAGGTGCTCCATATGTATGTTTAAGATTAAGTTCCGTTTCCCAAAAGGGTCAAACCTTCCGCAGATAAAACAAATTGTTTCCACAATTTCCAAGTTATCTGATATTTTTTCTGTTGTTCTTGTGTAGCCAATACTAGTTCTTCCATTTTACTTATCTCTTCCACTTTATGTAGCCAATCCGCCACCATTGGCGGTACCTGTTTCTTCCAGTAAAGTGGAATACAAGATTTTGTGGCATTTAGGAGGTGTCTTACAATAGAATTTTGATAACTTTTAGCCGAAATAGTAGACACATGCAAAAGAAAGAAGGGCAGTTCACCAGATATCTAGTCCGTAAACTTTTGAGTCACTTCTTGGACGATCGTCCAGAAATTGGACAATTTGGTGCATGATCAGAATATATGAAATAGAGTTCCTCTATCGACCAGACATCGCCAGCAGTGATCAGTGGTATCACGATAATATCAATGTAAAAGATGTGGGGTGAGATACCATCTTGTTAAAATTTTGTAATTAGACTCCTGAATCTTTGTGGAAACTGACGATTTTAAGATGAATTTTAATATGTGTTGTATTTGATCCAATGTAAATTTTCGCTGAAAGTCATTTTCCCACTTATCCAAAAATGACAGAATGTGGCAAGGTCGCTGGGCAATTTAGTAGGGAGTACATTTTAGAAAGTACCTGTGTTAGGACACCTTCTTCCGAACAGTATTCCTCTAATGTCATCAAGGGGTGGACAAAATGCATAGGATCAGGCAAAGTATCAAAAAAAATGTTGCAACTGAAGTGCCTGCTAGAAAGACAATATATATGGTCCTGACTCCTCCATCAGTTCCTCTATAGAAGGCCATCTACTCTCCATTATAAAATGGGAAACTCGAGTTTTGAACATCTGTCATAGGATTCTGAATGTATTAAGACAAAGACCTGGGGAAAACTCGAATTTCCCAAGATCGGAAACAATGAAAAATCTGGGGAGATAAGAGAAAATTGTTTGCTGACATGGGATCCTATGTGAAGCGTAGCCCCTATTGTAGGGTGATTTTTCAGTGTCATCTGAAAATGATTATAACACCACAGAGACTCTGATAGCAAAACCTGTGTCTGGGCTTGTTCTATCTGAGCCCATAATTTAAATTTACTGTGACGGCACCAATCTATAACCCTACTCAAGTGAGTAAGCACTAGCCTTAGTGCGAAATGCGTCAGCTGTTAGCATCTTTCGCTGTGATGTAATTTTCCGTTTTGAATAAAGCATCGTTTTAGCATTGGAGTGCAGCCGTCCAGAGTTTTGTCATTATCCACACCATATTGTTTAGGTAATGACAGTAAATAACAGGGGAGACGTGATTTCTTCTGTGCCCAGACAAACTTAACAAAGAGCGAATTAACCTGTCTAAAGTACCCCAAAGGGATCTTAATTGGTAGGGCTTAAAATAAATAGAGGAACTTAGGTAGTATAGACATTTTTAATAGATTGAATCTGCCAAACCATCAATGTAAGCCTCTAAGTTTATAGGGATATATGTGCCCAAGTATTTTAAGGCCATCGCCATCCATTTAAAATTAAAACTCAATCTAAATATAGATAGAAGAGTAGAAGATATCCCAATTCTCATTGCCTCTGATTTGTCCTAATTTATCTTCAGATTGGAAGAAGAACCATAGATTTCAAACTCTTGTAGGAGATTAAGAAGTGGTATAGCAGGGTTTGTCAAGGAAAAAAGTAAGTCGTCTGCATAAGTTGAAATTTTATACTGATTGCCTCCAACAGTCAGACCCTCTATGTCTCGATTTAAGTGAATTCTATTCAAAAATTGTTCTAATGACAGGGCGAATAGCAAGGGAGAAAGTGGACACCCCAGTCTTATACCATTTGCTATAGGAAAAGAGTCGAACAGAACTCCATTAATTTTGATCTGAGCTGTGGGTTGAAAGTATACTTTAGTGATCCAATTGATAATAGTTTCCCCAAAACCTAGATGTCGAAGAACTGTAAACATATTTCCAGTTCACTCGATCAAATGCTTTTTCAGCATCTGTACTAAGGAAAACGCTGGGTGTATTAATGGATCTGGCTACATGAAGTAGATTGAGAATTTTCATCGTATTATCTCTAGCTTCTCTAGTGGGAATAAAACCCACCTGGTCCAAGTGTAACAAGTCTGGCAGATATTCGGCTATACCAGTTGCGAAGATTTTTGTAAATAATTTAAGATCAACATAATGATATTGGCCTGTAACTGCCGCACAAAGTCAGGTCTTTGCTTTCTTTCAAAATTACAGAGATATGCGCCTTCAAAGTATCTCTGGGTAGATTTACTTCATTACCTTCATTAAACAAATCTACCATGTGAGGGCCTAAAATAGGGAGCAACATTCGATAATACTGAATAGTAAGACCATCTGAGCCCGGAGCTTACCTGGCTTAGTAGAACCTATTGCCCGTTCCAATTCCTCTAGATTTATGGGTGCGTCTAAATCCGCTCCAATTTCAGATGAAATTATAGGTAACTGAGAGGAATGGACATGCTCATCCATTAAAGTTTGTGGCTTCATAACAGTGGGTAGGTTATACAGAGATAGACTTCTGATATTCGCTTTGGTAAGGTAATCTTCTGAGCTTTCGGGGACATAAAGTGTGGTATATATGACTGGAGTCGATATTCTCTAACTGATCTGGCTAAGGTTTTCCCACATTTATCCCCATATTCATAGCTAATCTTCCTACATCTCTGTAAAGCCGTTTTGGCCTTATATCATAACAGATCGTTAATCTCAGTATGAAGTACAGTAAATTCCGGTTCTAATATAAAACTCGATACACACCTCAAAAATCGCCACCTCAGTGTATCATCACCGCGCCAACACAACCCCTCCCCCAGCTGCTACTTAAATATATGAATAAATAAATAAGAAAGTGAATATAGCTCTGCCCATCCAAATAACCATAGAATATCACCTTGTAGCGCTAAATTAGTGTAAAAATAATCACATTAAAGTTACCCGTGACCCCCCTCGTTGGAGCACTCTCGTGCCAGGCTAGATGTGCGTTTAGATCACTCAAACGATGACAGCAGATATTCAGCACTCAATGTATATTCTCCTTTAAGGCTTCAATAGAGCTGCCCCTCAAAGCACCTCAGAAAGAAAAACAAAGACCTCCCATAGTGCAACACTGTAAAAACTCTTTAATTCCAAAATTAAAATCCACTCATTGATGCACTCACATGGAAACAGCTTGAACGAAAGCACTTCAAACTCACTCCACTCCTCAGTAACAGCGCACTCTGCTCCGAGGCATTGGTGGTCACAGTGGATACTGGTTAGACTAGTAGCACAAATACTGTCTCTCACCCTTCCTTCTGCTGTTTGGTACCTCACAGCGGAGCTCACAGTTTAAACACAGCGCCACACTCTCCCAGTTCTGTTCCTTGTGTTAGACACCTCCTTCTGCCTTGGTTGCAGTGCCAAATTCCTGTTCTAAACTAAGGGAAGATGCATGTTTGTGCTTGGATTCAGTCATTTGAAGCTTAGTCAACAGTTATTTTTAATTGCTTCTCCCTCTATTTTTTAAGCCTGGACCCGTGTTTGATAAAGAGGCCTCTTATAACTGTTTTATGCACCTCCTAGACCATATCCAAGGTACTGTCTGGGGTTTGGTTCGTCTGAAAATATAAAGATAGTTCTTTCTCAATTTCTGACAATATTTCTGGAATTTCGAGGAGGCTTTCATTTAACTTCCATATACTTGATGCTTGAGCAGTGTTTGTGACAGAGCATATGTCAATAAAATGGGAGCATGATCCAACCATGTTATTGACCCTATAGAAGTTTTACGAACCGCATGTAATTGGACGTGGGGGATCAGAACGTAATTGATTCTTGAATAAGTTTATGAGATGAAGAGTAAAAAGAATAATCCCTTTCTCCTGAGTGTTGAAGTCGCCACATGTCGATTAACTGAGCCATATTACACAATATGGATTGTGTAATTCGTTTATGAGAACTTACCGGGATAGAATATGAACCTGAAGATGTATCAACCTTGGGAGTTAGGGGGACGTTAAAGTCACCTCCTAAAATTAACTGACCCTCTAAAATCGAATAGTTTGGTCAAAAGTCTGACGGATAAAAATATCCTGGTTATCATTGGACCCATAAATTGTTGCCAGTGTCAGGCTCACTCCACCCAGAAGTCCTTTTATTAACGCAAAACAACCTCCTACATCCAGCAAAGTTGTACTACAAATCCATGGATTTTTACTAGAAATTAAAATAGATACCCCCTTAGATTTAGCTGCCCTATTGGTAGAGTGTTAGGTTACTGGGTAAAATCTGTTTTTAAGTACCGGCAGCTTATCATCTCTAAAATGGGTCTTCTGCATAAATGCTTTATCAATACAGGACGTCTTTAAGTCGTGTAAAAGCATCTTTCTTTTCTCGGGAATGTTCAGACCCTTAGCATTAAGAGAGAGCACCTTAAGGCCATCCATTGGCAAAAAAAAGGAGGGAACGAGAAAGGGGATGGGGAACAATAAGGTGGAGCAAGGGGCGGGGACACAATCCGATCCTCATGACACCTCTTAATCTAAATTTGGTTAATACTATATACCCATATACCCCCTTAGGCCGATCGGGGGGGCATATGTGTCAACCTATATGGGGAGCGGATAGAACAGGCACCATAACAGCGTCCCTTGCCCTCCTCCGCCACCCCGGGCCCCAATGAAGAAATATATTTAAGCAGCATGCCATAATCCTATAACAACATCCCTGTAAACCTGAGACTGAAGCATAACAATGACAAAACAGTCACGTCCTCATCCCACCATCTGTCCACCACCCCCTGAGAACATGAACAGGGTGTGGTAGACAGGTGGCGGGAGGCCAACACCACAGAAGACTCCCCCGCCCCCTGACCCCCCAAATGAACGTGGATATTTATATATTTAATCATCAGATATTTTAATCCCACCAACGTTCGGCCATAGATCCGGGCAGTATATCACTCCCCTATCTCCCAATGACTTTAAATCTATTGAAAACCTGATGGCTACCAACATTTTACATCATGGGAATAGATACAAGTAACAGTTAACTGGTAATAACAGATGATATCACTCATGTCATGTCCGGTGACAATCCATAAGTGATATTAAACAATTAGAAATCCGCTAATGGTGCTATATAATGTGACAAATAACCAAGTGATGATCTACAGATAATGACCAGTGACATTTTATAAAAAATAATAAATAACGCCACAAGTGATAGCCCGCCTATATCAGCAGGCGTGATAAGTGACCCCTTGCAAACTAACCATCCGTGTGTGATGTCCAGTGATGCTTTTACAAGTAGTGACAAGTGTCAACTGATTGCTATAGGTGACATGACTTAACTAGTGAATAACGGCAGATATCTACATACTACGTGACCAGTGATAATCTACTAAATAGCAATCCACAAAAAATAACCAATACATATCCCCAAATAATATCAAACATACAAATCAAAATCCTCAAACAGTGCCTGGTGACGTGACAAACAATGATCTAGAGTTCGTTATGAATGATGTGATTTTTCTCTTCCCTTTCCTTTTCTTCCCACTTTCTTCCTTCCCCCTTCCCTTCCTCTCTCTCCCCCTTCTCCCCCTTCTCCCTCCCCCTTCTCCCTCCCCTCCCCTCCTTCCCCTCCCCTCCTTTCTCCCCCCTCCTGTGTCTTTATTACAAGTAAAATTTTCAAATAGTGATAAATAACATAACGGACAGTGCTCTAGAGGAAAAAAATAAGGGAAACCCTTAATTCATAAGTAGTGACATATAGCGTGATATGCGACTCTCCGCTTTAGTGGCTAGTGATGTGACTTGTGACAATACTAGTGATTATCCACCAAGAGCGGCATAAACTCCCCCTTTTTCATCTCCTATAATATTTATGTAGCAGTGACCCCCGAAGGAGCTACTGAGTTTGTTTGGACCTGTACTCTGCTATTAAATCCCCACTGAATTGGCTCAATCCCCTTGTCACAGCGGTGGTGCGATGTTGGTGTGAAGCTAATAGTAAAGGATAACCCCACAATGTGCAGTATAACAACAATATACCTTTGTTATTACCTGAGTATCCGATGTTCCACCTGCTAGGAAAAGAAAACACTCCACACCAATGGTACTTAAACAAGAATGTATGTTTACTGAAACTAGTGTATAAAGTAGTCGTAATTACAGTGTTTGTACTATCACACCAACATAGTGTAACAGCACAATAAACATTTACAACAGTTTGTACATTTACAATTGTCTATGATGGTCTCTGAGAATGTGTCTCCAATTGGGACTAATACTCAGGGTGAATATACTCTGGGTACCTTTTCACTTCCAGCACATTGTGTTAACTACAGGAATGCAGGGTTAATAATGAAATACAACACAATTACTAGGGATCTCCCCCTACTTTAAATGGATGCAAGGCCTTGCAATGAGAAGTGCCGTCTTTGATCTTCTTTCTTCTGCTAGCTATTTGTGTTGTAATAATTGTAATCCAACAGTGGAACAACAAGGGTTAACTTAAAGAGAATATTAGAACTGTTCCTGTAGTGTGATACACCTGCAACTGCCTCCGGTGTAATTGGCTTTGCATGACTGTCAGGTCACCTTGATGCGAGGTGACAGATGCACACCGTAGGGATCAGGAGTGAACCGCAAGGTTGTGGACCCTACGGCTGACTGCTGCGGACGGGAGACAGATCCCACCGGGGTTAGAGCGTAAGATTCCCTGGGGCGCGGAGTCTAAGAGCCAGCAGGTGTTCACCAGAGCCTCTAGAGGTGAGGATGGACTGGGCTGCAACTGGCTCCAGGTCGCGACCCCCAGGGTCCCCCAGCTCGCACCCACAGCAGGCAATAGGAGGATAGGGATAGTGAGGGATAAAGCCAAGGTCGGGGCCACAAGCAGACAGAAATAGTCAGGGACACACCAATAGGTCAGGATCACAGGCAAAGAGGGATAGTCAAGGACACGTCAAAGTCGGTAACGGAACAATAGAAGAGCACACGGCAGGTAACAGGAAGTTAACACACAAAGGTTGATCAGCAGGGTTGGCCTGCAGTGCACAGGTTAATATAGAGTCCTCTGATAGGAGCTAGGGTGGAGCCATGCCAGAGGATGGATTACAAAAGCAGTCAGGTGAGGGTCGGCTGGTCTCTAGAGACGAACACATGGAAACAGGTAAGCAGACAAACTCTATTGCATAACCATGACAGTACTCCCCCCCCCCCTCTTATGAGGCCTCCCCCTTCCCCACCTGGGACCAGGTTTAGAGGGGAACTTCAAATAAAACTCCCTCAACAGACGAGGTGCAAAGACCTCGGAAGCCGAAATCCACGACCTCTCCTCAGGACCAAATCCTTTCCAGTGCACGAGGTACTGGAGAATGCCTCTACAGAGTCGGGAATCCAAAATTTGGCTAACCTCGTGCTCCTGCTCATCATCAGAGACCGGTGCTACGGTAGAGAGAGGACGAGAGAACTTATTGAGGACTAAAGGCTTCAGAAGGGCAACATGGAAGGAGTTCGAGATGTTGAGGCTTTTGGGAATCTGGAGCTTGAAACAAACCGGATTCAGTTTAGAAGTTATGGTGTATGGACCAATGAATTTTGAGGCAAATTTGAGAGAAGGAACCCGGAGTTCGATGTTCCTGGTGGAGAGCTAGACTTTGTCTCCTGGCTGAAGAGAAGGTGGCTTACGCCTGCGACAGTCAGCAAAAGTCTTGAATTTGTTGGCAGCTTTCTGGAGGGAATCATGAACGTCAGCCCACATGGAATTGAATGATTCCTGAACAGTAGCCAAAGCTGGAATGTCAGAAGAACAAGTCATAGGAAGAGGGAGTTGAGGATATCTTCCATAAACAGTGACAAAGGGTGTTTTCTGAGAACTGACGTTGACATGATTATTGTGGGAGAACTCAGCCCACGGTAATAGAGATGCCCAATCATTATGATGGGCTGAGACCAAGGTACGGAGAAAGACCTCCAACTCCTGATTAACTCTCTCAGTCTGGCCATTGGATTGGGGATGATAAGAAGAGGTAAAATCCAAGGTAATGCCGAGGGATTTGCAAAAGGCTCTCCAAAAACGAGAAGTAAACTGCACACCCCTGTCCGAAACGACATGAGAAGGAACACAATGAAGGCGGAAAATCTCTCGTACAAAATGGAAACCAAGGCAGGGGCAGAAGGAAGACCAGGAAGAGGAACAAAATGAGCCATCTTGGAGAACCGATCGATTACCACCCAAATGGCCGTATTATTCTCAGACAGTGGAAGATCAGTGATAAAATCCATGGCGATATGAGACCAGGGCTCCTTAGGAATGGGCAAGGGCATGAAAAGACCAGCAGGGGCTTGAGTGGAAGATTTAGACTGAGCACAGACGTGACAAACCTTAACGTAGTCTTTAACATCCAAGCGGAGATTAACCCACCAGTAGTGACCACTGATGAGCAGGAAGGATCGGAGGAACCCAGCATGACCTGCCACCTTGGAATCATGTCCCCAACGAAGGATCTTAGCTCTTAGCTTCGTGGGAACAAAGGTCTTGCCAGGAGGAAATTTTGATTCCAGGGTGGTAGAATGGGCAACAATGTATGTATGAATGATTGGCTCAGGATCAGGGGTGGACTCCTCGTCCAAAGTGTCAAATGACCTAGAGAGCGCATCAGCTCGACCATTGCAGGAACCAGGTATGTATGTAATCGTGAATTTAAAACGGGAAAAGAAGAGACTCCACCTGGCCTGTCTGGGGTTCAGATGTTTAGCATTTTGAAGAAACTGTATATTCTTGTGATCAGTAAAGATCGTTATGGAGTGAGGGGAACCTTCCAAGAGATTACGCCACTCCTCCAACGCCAATTTAATTGCGAGAAGTTCCCGATCACCAATGTCATAATTTCTCTCTGCCTGAGAATTTTTTTTGGAGAAGAACGCACATGGTTGATGCTTCTTCTCAAAGAACTGAAGAAGCCCAGCTCCCACCCTCATCGAAGAAGCGTCTACTTCAATAAAAAATGGGTCCCCAGGATTTGGTCTCCTCAAGAGAGGTCCAGAGACAAAGGCCTGTTTCAGATCGTGAAATGCAGAGACAGCCTCGGGAGGCCAGTCTTTGGCATTCGCACCCTTCTTGGTCAAAGCGATAATAGGCGCGGCAATGGAAGAGTAATTCCTTATGAACTGCCTATAATAATTTGTGAAGCCAAGAAAGCGCTGTGTGGCCTTGAGGCTAGCGGGAAGGGGCCAGTTGGTAATGGCTGAGACCTTTCCGGGATCCATGCGAAGAACCGCACTAGAAACAAAACATCCCAGAAACAGGACCTCAGAACATTTAAAGGAAAATTTCTCCATCTTGGCATAGAGATTGTTCTCTCTAAGGCGCTAAAGTACGGTGCGTACATGGTTTCTGTGAGCAGGCAGACTTTCGGAAAAGATGAGAATATCATCCAGATAGATGACAACAAACTGGTACAGTAGATCCCTGAATATTTAATTGACGAAGTTCTGGAACACAGCTGGAGCATTACACAAACCAAAAGGCATAACCAGGTATTCGTAATGCCTGTCCCTAGTGTTGAACGCAGTCTTCCATTTGTCACCTTCCCATATTCAAATGAGATTGTATGCACCTCTGAGATCCAACTTAGTGAAAATGGAAGCCCCCTTCAACCTGTCGAATAGCTCAGATATTAGAGGTAAGGTGTATCGGTTTTTAATAGTCACTGCGTTTAAACCTCTATAGTCGATGCAGGGTCTGAGGGTACCATCCTTTTTGGCAACGAAAAAGAACCCTGCTCCTGCAGGCGATGAGGATTTCCAGATGAAACCTCTCTCCAGATTCTCTGCGACATACTCAGACATGGCCTGGGTCTCTGGAATGGACAGAGGGTAGGTACGACCCATGGGCAGGGTTGCTCCAGGGACAAGGGCAATAGCACAGTCAAAAGATCTGTGGGGAGGAAGCACCTCAGCAAACTTTTTACAGAACACATCCCGGAAATCTCTGTATGCCATGGGAAGATCAGATGATACGGATGTGGTAGCAATGGGAAGTTTCCCCTTGGGGCTCACCTTGAGAAGACAGGACGAGAAACACGAAGGACCCCAAGCCAGGATCTGCCCAGAGACCCAGTCCACATGTGGCGAGTGGAGCTGTAGCCAAGGAAGGCCCAATACAATGGGGGTAGAAGACTTGGGTAGGATGAGGAAGGAGATCCACTCCTGGTGGGGTATCCCTACCGACATCCTAATAGGTAGCGTCTGGAAACGGATAGGGCCCCCTGGGAGCACAGTGCCATCAATTGCCGAGACTACCAGTGGAGTAGCGATGGGAGAAAGGGTAAGCTTCATAGAAGAATTAGTTCTCCAGTCCATAAAATTGCCGGCAGCCCCAGAGTCCAGATATGCTAGGACCGATTGGGGAGAAGTGCCTACATGGAGGAACACCGGAAGAAGAAGACAAGAAGGTGATGTTTCTGGGTCCAATACTCCACCTTCCAAATGTATTACTCGAGCGTTTCCCGGACTAAGCGAGCAGCAGTCACGAAAATGACCCTTGCCCCCCCAATAAAGACACAAGCCCAGAGTTCTGCGTCTAGCACGTTCTTCGGGGGTTAGTCTGGTCCGGCCCAGCTGCAAGAGTTCCTCAGCAGACAGAGTGCTCCACAGGGCGACGGGAAAAAAGTTCAGGCTGACTAGGACCTAGGGGGTGCTGGAGTCTTTTTTTCTAAGGACCTCTCCTGGAAACGAATGTCAATCTGATTGCCTAAGGAAATTACATCGTCCAGAACGGTGGGGATAGCTCTCCCTGCCAATTCGTCCTTCACTCGGTCAGAGAGGCCATGTAAAAAGGTTGCGACCAGGGCCTCATTGTTCCAGCTCAATTCAGCTGTGAGGATACGGAACTGAAGTGCATATTGTCCCACCGAACAAGATTCTTGGCAAAGGCGTAAAAGGGCACTAGCCGCAGAAGAAACCCGAGCTGGCTCCTCAAAGATATTAAGAAAGAGCTTCAAGAAGTTGAACAGGCTGGAAACCACCCGATCATTTTTCTCCCACAGGGGAGCAGCCCAGGCTAAAGCTTCACTGGAGAGGAGGGAAATGATATAGGCTACCTTTGCCCGATCAGACAGAAAGTTTTGAGGCTGGAGCTCAAAATGGATGGTGCATTGGCTGAGGAAGCCCCTGCAGGCCTTGGAGTCCCCAGAGAAATGGGACGGAGCTGGCAGTAATAATGCATGCGTGGATGCGACTGGTGCGATAGGTGCAGCTGCTGACTGTACTTGAGGCTGCAGGTTCGGGGTTCCCAAGGAAGCCTGTAGCTGCTCGAAGCGGGAAGCCAGATCTTGAAGGAATTGCATCACTTAAGTCTGATTAGATTCCTGGGTCTCGAGTCTCTGAACTATGCCCTGCAAGGGATCGACTGCAGGGAGCTGCACGTCAGCCGGGTCCATGGCTGATCAAACTGTCAGGTCACCTTAAGGCGAGGTGACAGATGCACACCGTAGGGATCAGGAGTGCACCGCAAGGTTGTGAACCCTACGGCTGACTGCTGCGGACGGGAGACAGGTCCCACCGGGGTTAGAGCGTAAGATTCCCTGGGGCGCAGAGTCTAAAAGCCAGCAGGTGCAACTGGCTCCAGGTCGCAACCCCCAGGGTCCCCCAGCTCACACCCACAGTAGGCAACAGGAGGATAGGGATGGTGAGGGACAAAGCCAAGGTCGGGGCCACAAGCAGACAAGAATAGTCGGGGACACGCCAAAAGGTCAGGATCACAGGCAAACAGGGATAGTCAAAGACACGCCAAAGTCAGTAACGGAAAACAGTAGAAGAGCACACGGCAGGTAACAGGAAGCTAACACACAAAGGAATACACAATGGTTGATCAGCCCTGATGGCCTGCAGTGCACAGGTTAATATAGGGCTCCCTGATAGGGCCTGGGGTGGAGCCATGCTTAGAGGAGAGGTTATAAAAATCACCAGGTGGAAGTGGCTGGCATCTTAGTCTGAAGACATGAGGGGAGGTAAGCAAACACAGGAAGATCACTGCATAACCATGACAGTACTCTCCCTCTTACAAGGCCTCCCCCTCCCCCGACTGGGTCCAGGCTTAAAGGGAAACTCCAGATGGAACCTCCTTAACAGACAGGGAGCAAAGACCTCAGATGCAGTGATCCAAGACCTCTCCTCAGGGCCCAACCCTTTCCAAAGTACGAGGTACTGAAGAATGCCTTTACGGAGCCGGGAATCCAAAACTTGACTAACCTCGTATTTTAGATTATCCTCAGAGACCGAAACAGAGGTAGGGAGAGGACGAGAGGACTTGAGGACTAAAGGCTTTTTAGGAATGGGTAAGGCCATGAGAAGGTCAGGAGTCTGAGCAGGGTCCCCCACACCCTTAAAGATGAGCTGGGCATCCATAACAGGACCACCAGACTGGGCAGAGGTCAGTGGATCCCTGAGGTCAGGTTGGTTAGAAAGTGACATGTCACAAGAGTCAAGCTGGATAGCTGCAACACAAAAAGAATGCAGAGGACCCTGAGAAAAAGATTGAAAACCCCTCCTGGCCGAATGAGGTATTCTATCCAAGGGATGGATTGAGCCTCTTAAACGGGTTTGAACGGACATAGTAGCAGTAGGGTGAGGCCAGGTCACCGAAGGTGCTGAACAAGAAGCAGGAAGCTCATTGGGCATGGGCTGGACTGGCATAACTGGTGCAGAGGTCGACTGAATAGTATTGTCAGGTGTAGCGACCATCTCAATCGTATCACAGGGCATAGCAACTGTGGAACTTGCAGACAAGTTAGCCTGGCTGTGCGTCCAAGGGAGATTAGGGACAGACAAAGGTAAATGGTTATGCGAACTGGAGCGAATGATCGACTCAGGTTCATAGGTGGGCCCCTCATCCAGAGTACCACATGACCTAGAGAGTGCATCAGTCCGACTATTGCAGGACGCATCCCAGAGATCGCTATATACATCGGGAAGAGCAGAAGATAATGGGATGGTGGTAACAGGAAGTTTCTCCTTTGGGGTACCCTTGAGTAGGCAGGAAGAGGAACAGGAGGAACCCCAAGCCAGGATCTGTCCAGTAGACCAGTCAACGTGTGGAGAATGGAGCTGTAACCAAGGAAGACCCAATATGATAGGAGATGAAGCCTTAGGTAAGACAAGGAAGGATATCCACTCCTGGTGGAGGTTCCCTACTGACATCTTAACAGGAAGAGTCTGAAAGCGGATAGGGCCCCCTGGGAGAACCGTGCCATCAATCGCCAAGACCCCCAATGGCGTTGTAAGGGGCAAAAGGGTAAGTCTCATGGAGGATGCAGTTTCCCAATCCATGAAATTGTCAGCGGCTCCGGAATCCAGATGTGCTGAGACCGAATGAGTGGAAGCACCGACATGAAGCAACACAGAAAGGAGAAGACGAGAAGGTGAAGGTGATATTTCAGGGTCTAATACT
The DNA here is from genome assembly GCF_037356315.1 of Lithobates pipiens. Taxonomy (NCBI): domain Eukaryota; kingdom Metazoa; phylum Chordata; class Amphibia; order Anura; family Ranidae; genus Lithobates; species Lithobates pipiens. The sequence continues at coordinate 232,148,856 of NW_027507784.1, forward strand.
CCACCTTCCAGATGTATTAGCCCTGAGCGTTTTTCCGGACGAAGAGAACAAGTGTCAAGGAAATGACCTTTGGCCCCACAATAAAGGCATAGGCCCAGAGTTCTGCGCCTAGCACGTTCTTCGGGAGATAATTTAGTCCAGCCCAACTGCATAGGTTCCTCAGTAGGCAGGGGGTGTTCCTCGGATCGAAGAGAAGGGACTGGGGGCTCAGGCTGTCTAAAGAACGGGGAGTGCTGGCGTCTTTTTTCCAGGGCCCTCTCCTGAAAGCGAATATCGATCTGGTTACACAAGGTGATGACACTGTCCAGATCAGCAGGAAGGGATCTTCCCGCTAATTCATCCTTCACTCTATCAGAGAGGCCATGTAAAAAGGTTGCAACTAGGACCTCATTATTCCAGCTCAATTCAGCTGTGAGGATACGGAACTGAAGAGCATACTGTCCCACAGACGCAGACTCTTGACGGAGACGTAAAAGAGCGCTAGCCGCTGAGGAGACACGACCCGGTTCCTCGAAGATATTCCGAAAAAGTTTCAAGAAATCAGACAGGCTATAAACCACTGGATCATTCAGTTCCCACAGAGGGGCGGCCCAAGCTAACGCCTCGTCGGACAGGAGGGATATAATATATGCGACTTTTGCCCGATCGGACAGGAAGTTTTGGGGCTGAAGTTCAAAATGAATTGTGCACTGGCTAAGGAACCCCCTGCAAGCCTTGGAGTCCCCAGAGAAACGGACCGGAGCTGGTAGTTGTAATGAATGTGTGGCTGCAACTGATGCGATAGGTGCAGCGGCAGATAGCGGTAGAGGTTGTTGAACCGGGGGTCCTAATGAGGCCTGAACCTGTTCAACACGCAATGCCAAATCCTGAAGGAATCGCATCACCTGGGTCTGATGCAATTCTTGGGTCTCAAGTCTGCGAACTAAGCTCTGCAATGGATCATCTGCAGGAAGCGGCACGTCAGCCGGGTCCATGGCTGATCCAACTGTCAGGTCACCTTGACTCGAGGTGACAGATGCACACCGTAGGGATCAGGAGTGCACCGCAAGGTTGTGGACCCTACGGCTGACTGCTGCTGACGGGAGACAGGTCCCACCGGGGTTAGAGCGTAAGATTCCCTGGGGCGCGGAATCTAAGAGCCAGCAGGTGTTCACCAGAGCCTCGAGTGGTGAGGATGGACTTGGCTGCAACTGGCTCCAGGTCGCAACCCCCAGGGTCCCCCAGCTCACACCCACAGGAGGATAGGGATGGCGAGGGACAAAGCCAAAGTCGGGGCCACAAGCAGACAAGAATAGTTGGGGACACGCCAAAAGGTCAGGATCACAGGCAAACAGGGATAGTCAAAGACACGCCAAAGTCAGTAAAGGAAAACAGTAGAAGAGCACACGGCAGGTAACAGGAAGCTAACACACAAAGGAATACACAATGGTTGATCAGCCCTGATGGCCTGCAGTGCACAGGTTAATATAGGGCTCCCTGATAGGGCCTGGGGTGGAGCCATGCTTAGAGGAGAGGTTATAAAAACCACCAGGTGGAAGTGGCTGGCCTCTTAGTCTGAAGACATGAGGGGAGGTAAGCAAACACAGGAAGATCACTGCATAACCATGACAGCCAGGCTCTCTGGAGACTTCCTCACAGGTCCTTGTAGGCAGGCCACGCGTCCAGAAGAGAGAGAAAATGGACATGCATGTCCTTTTATAGCCTACCCAGCATGCAGTTCAGTCCAGAAGAATCATGGGTAGGTCACCTAGCATTCTGGGTCGGTAGGTCATAGCAAAAATGCAAACAACAGTCACTTCCTGTAATATTTCTAGTGTTATAGAAAAGAAAATACTAAGAGTCCATTTCTTGTATAGGCCACTAGATGGTGCCAAATACTATGTTATAACAGTGCTCATAGACTTGCATTGCATTATATTAGTAGGCAAAAATATCAGTGCTACATACTCCCCCTGCTTTGAGTCTTTGGTCCCCAGCGATATCCAAAATCTTAGCTCTAGTCTGTATTTTTGCCTCTAGGCGGTTGCATAATACAGACAGAGGAGCTTCCCACCAATTCTCATGTGATGGGGAGCTGTTCTGTGCACTCACAGCTGACAATACAGTGTCTGGTACCGATGTGTCAAGGGGTGAACTGGGGTTATCCCTTCCTGAGTTGACAGTGGAGGGACCAGGCACTTCAGGATTTCTTTTGCTGGTAATTTGGGTTGCTTCAGAACATTCGCTCAATGTATCGCATGTTAGTCTTTTAGGTGGGCGAATGTCTCTTTTTGCTCTTTGTCTTTTTGGTGTGTCCACCACTCTTGGAAAAGTATCCTCATTCCTCATTTCAGGCTCTTGCATCTCCATGGTAGTAGAAGTCAATTGCTCTTCAGAGTACCAAGTTAATGGCACAAACTCTTGGGCCTCTGCCCTAAGAGTCCCATTATTTCCTCCTCTTGTCTGGGGTGAAACGCCAGCTTCAGTTTCTGATCTATCAGATGGCCACAGCCAACTTATCTCCATTTTCTCTCTCTCTTAACCCTCAGTTACTGAGAGTTCAGGCTGAGATCTAGTTGCTGGTCGATGTACGGCAGTGGATGTAGAAGGTAGTGCCTCCTCTTGGTTTATCCTGACTGCTTCTGTGAGAGGTAGGAGGTGGTTCTGATGCCAGGTCTTTACTGGCCCAGTGTTCCCTTCCGGCCTGATCTCATACACTGGTAGCCCCGGAAAGTTTCCTGCATACAACATATGGCTGTGACCTCCAGCAATCAGCCAACTTATGTTTACATGGGATGCCCAGATTTCTTAGTAAGACTCGGTCACCGTGTTATAGGTCCCGAATTCGTACCCTCAGGTCGAAATTCCTTTTGTTCCTACTTCCTCTGGCGTCTGATGTGGCTTGGGCCTGCTTATAGGCAATCTTGAAACTCCTCGGCAACCTATCCACATACCCTCGATGAGAGGTCTCGGATGTATGGTCCAGAGAGGTTCCAAAGGCCAAGTCTATCGGTAGTCTGGCTTCTCGCCCGTACATCAGCCTGTAGGGTGAATATCCTGTAGCATCACTCCTGGTGTTGTTGTAAGCATGTACCAAAGCAGTGATGTGCTTGCTCCAATGTGGTTTCTGTTCAGAAGTCAAGGTCCCCAGCATGTTGAGCAGAGTTCTGTTCATAGGGAAGGCACAGTGGTGTAGTGGATAGCACTCTCACCTAGTAGTAAAAAGGGTTGCTGGTTCAAATCCCAACCACAACACTACCTGCATGGTGTTTGCCTGTGCCTGCATGGGTTTCCTCCGGGTACTCCGGTTTCCTCCCACACGCCAAAGACATGCTGGTAGGTTAATTGGCTTCTGTCCAAAAATTGTATATGAATTACTACTATTGGCCTATAGTATATGGATTGTGGGCTCCGTGAGGGTAGGGACCAATGTGAGTGTGTGATGTGTGGAGTGCTGCGTAAAATTGGCAGCGCTATATGGGTACCTCAAATAAATAGGGATAATTGTAGACACGCACCCACACTTACTCAGGTTTAACTGTATGGACTGGTGTCTTTATTCAACTTTACTAACTATGTAACTATGTAAACCTCTCTGGTTGTGGGTCTCCTTATAGGGAGTTGTCCTAGACTTCTGGATGCCTAGTAGATCAAACAGTCTTTTGATCAGAGCACTCTCAAAGTCTCTCCCCTGGTCTGAATGGATCCATTGAGGACGAAGAACTTCTCCACGAGTGTATTTGCTGCTGTGGCTGCTTGCTGATCTTTAGTAGTGAAATAATGTGTGACTGCTAAGATGTTCCCTTGTCCACTCAGGTCGGATTCTAAACACAGGAAGTCTATGCAGACCCGATCCATTGGCCCTTGGCTCTCTAAGTGGCCCATTGGGGCGGCTTGCTGGGGCAAGGTCTTCTGCTGTATGCACCTGAGACAGGAATGACAGTAGCTCTCCACTTCAGTCCTCATGTACAGCCAGTAGAACCTGTCCCTTACAAGTTGAAGAGTCCATTCTGATCCCAGATGGCCATGGTGATCATGCAAGGCAGTCAGAACTCTCCCCCATGTTTCTCTGGCAGAAACAGTTGCCACTTCTCTTCGGGATCTTCAGAGGGGCCCCTTCGGTAGACCACCCCTTGTAGCTGCAACCAATCCCACCCTTTTTTTGTAGCAGGCAAGCTTCTTTCTGGGTGCTCTTGAGCAGTAGATCAGAATGTTGACTCTCCAAAGCCTTCAACACCAAGCCACAAAGTGGATCTTCCTGTTGATCTCTCCGGAGGTCTTTTTTAGATAGCTTAGGTAGACCCTCCTGTACGATCTGAGTGATGTTACAGTAGCATTTAGGCACCCCTACTGCGGATACTGCAACTTCTTCAGCTCTGGCTCTACCCTTTCCCTGCTGTTCTGTCCCTTCACAGAGGGCTCTTACTCCTTCAGCAGTAAGTTGGGTCCATTCTTTGAGTGGTCCTGGGAGTAGTGAGGCCTCCTCGACAAAGCATCTGCATCTCGGTTACCAACTCCTGGTCTGTACTTCAGGCTGAAGGTAAATGCCGAGAGAGCAGCCAACCACCTGTGACCGGTGGTGTCCTGCTTTGCAGTGGTGAGCAAGTATGTGAGGGAGTCGTTGTCCGTCTTGACCACAAACTCCGTTCCGTAAAGATAATCTTTTAACTTTTTCACCACTGCCCACTTCAAGGCCAGAAACTCAAGTTTGTGAGTAGGGTAGTTCCTCTCAACAGGGATTAAACTTCTGCTCGCATAGGCAATGGGCCTCAGATACCCCTCATGTTCCTGGTAAAGCACTCCGTCCAGCCCGTCTTGGTTGGCATCTACGTGCAGTTCGTAGGGTTTAGTAGGGTCTGCATAGGCCAAGACCGGAGCTGTGGTAAAGCTCCACTTCAGCTGTCTGAAGGTTTCTTCACACTATGGAGTCCACTGGTCTTGGATAGACTCCTTCTTCCAGGGTCCCTCTTTTGGTTTTCCAGGTTTTTCTGAGTCTGTACCAGCCTCCTCCTGGTTCTTCAGAAGCTCAGTAAGTGGGTAAGCTATCTTCGCAAACCCTTCTACAAACCTCCTGTAATATGAACAGAAGCCCAGGAATGATCTAAGCTCAGTCACATTGGTGGGTCTGGGCCAAGAAGTGACAGCGTCCAGCTTCTTAGGATCTGTTGCCACTCCTTCTTCAGACACAATGTGCCCTAAATAGTTTACTGAGGGTTGGTAGAATTGGCATTTTTCCATCGAGAGCTTCAGGCTTTCATCGTGATGTCTCTTCAGGACCTTCTCTAGATGCTCTTCGTGCTCGACTAGTGTTCAGCCAAACACTATGACATCATCCAAATACACCAGCACCTCAATCAAGTTAATGTCGCCCACAGTCTTCTCCATCAATCTCTGTAAGGTTGCCGGGGCCCCAGACAGACCTTGTGGCATCCGAATGAATTTGAAGAATCCCACAGGGGTAATGAAAGCGGTTCTCTCCCTATCTTCAGGGCACATGGGGATCTGGTAATATCCACTTTTCAGATCCAGCACGCTGAACCACTTCGCCCCTGACAGGCTCTGTAAGGCATCCTCTATCCGAGGCGTGGCGTACTGGTCGGGAATGGTCCTTCGGTTCAGTGTCCTGTAGTCAATACACAGCCGTAATGACCCATTCTTCTTCCTCATTACCACTATTGGAGAGGCATATGGACTCCGGGACTCTCTGATAACCCCTGTTTTTTTCAGTTCAGCCAGCTGTTCTCTCAGGTCTTCAAGATCTCTCAGTGGAATCCGTCTGACTCTCTCCTGGAAGGGTTTGTCTTCTTCCAACCAAATGTTGTGTTCAGCACTCTTTGCAAACCCCACATTGAACTCACTTTTTGAGAAAGAAGTTCTCCATCTCAGGAGCTGGGTTTTGTCCCTCTTCACCCAAGCAGGTGTAAGGGGTGTATTCTTTGGGTAGAACTCTCTGCCTTGTTCTCCCACAATACCACACGGTGAGACTGGGGTTGCTTGACTGACCTGTCCCAGCAGCACTCTGGCTGGCACCTTCACAGGCAAGGCTGTCATGTTGCGAACACTGAGTGGGATTCTTCCTTTGATTTTCTTCAGTGCCCATGTGGACAACACTTCAGGGATAACCTCCAGGCCTTTATCCTCTTCCTGCCTGTCCATCTCAAGGACGATGAAGGGGCCAGGCTGTCTCCAACTCAGCTTGATAGAGGCTTTTAGGCAGACTACCTCACCCGGTTGCACCAGCTTTTCACTCTTGTCCAGATGCCAGATCTTTCCCACTGCATCTGATGGGGCCTTCTGCTCCTGCACAAGATCTTGGTACACCTGTGTCAGCATAGGGTGCACAATTGTAGCTGGGGTGCTCTGCTCCTGCACAAGTGGTGAGAGTAGTCTTTGAACCAGGTCAGTGTGGGTCCCATTGATGAGAGAACTTCTACCAGACCCTGGGGGCGAGGACACACCACTGACAGGGTATCGAAGGTTTCAGGCTTTCCTGCCATGCTTGGATCAAAGGTGAGCTTGATGGGTAGGTAGCCATCATAGGGGAAGCTCTGAGTTCCTAGGCCCCATATCTCCAGTTCCTTCAGCTTCTATAGTGGCAGGTGTTTGAGATATTTCTCGTAAAAGTCCCTGTACAGCAAGGTCACTTGGGCTCCAGTATCCAACAGGGCTTTTGTGTATATTCCTTCTATCTGGATAGGGACAATCGGGGAGGGTCCCACTAGCTCGGGAGGGAATTAGTGGAAAGTGGCACATTTGGCCTGCTTGCTGGCTTGCACCTTCACACTTGGCTTCCTTGGACCTCCCTTTTACGCTGTGGCTTAGCTGTGGCCCCAGGGGTCTGGTGGGTATGGGTGGGTTTGGAGTTGGCTTCTGTGGCAGGGCACCCAGTTTTCTCCTTCACTGGGGCCCTCTGAAGTTTTCCACCGACTTTTGTTCTGTTGTTTCTGCTTTTGGGCATACTCGCCTGTAATATCCAACCCCTCCACAGTTGAAACAGGACTTGGGTTTTTCCGCAACTGTGGGGCTCACTTGAATTCCTCCATCAGGTGGAATGGTGAGCCTGGCGGTCAACAGAGCCATGATTTCCATCAACTGCGCCAACTGTGTCCAGGCATGTACTGGCCATCGGGACTACCGGGAGATTCCCGGTGGGCCGATGGCTCAGTGGGCCGGTTGGTTTCAGTGACAGACAGCCTGTCAAAATAATGGATGCACGGCCCGCACAGCCATTATTTTGAGCACTGCTGTACTGCTCAGGGTCGGCCCAACCATAGGACCAAAGCAGCAATTCAGGGGTGGACTCAGTCGGGATGGTGCTTCAGTGTTTCACTGCTTCTGTTGCCGGCCCACCCACCACCTGTAGCACAGAGCCGATAGGCTCTGCCGCTGCAATATGTGTCTGAAAGGTCACGCTGGTGGGTGGGGACTAACGTCCTCCGATGGCCACTGCATCCCCCGGAACATCCCTGGTGCCAGTGTGTGGGTAACTGCTCGGTGCAGCTAGCTTGTGACACACACTGCTTCCCGCCCCTCTCTCCCTGCCTGTGCGTTACATCAATGAAGAGCAAGAGGGAGGGGGTAAATTAAACAAGTAGCCCAGACCCGGACCCCTCTCTCTGCCCCCTCACCTCTCTCTCTCCATGTCCCTCTCTCTCCATGTCTCTCTCTCTCTCTCCATATCCCCCCTCTCTCTCTCTCTCTCCATGCCCCCCCCTCTCTCTCTCTCTCTCCATGTCCCTCTCTCTCTCTCTCTCCATGTCCCTCTCTCTCTCTCTCTCTCTCCATGTCCCTCTCTCTCTCCATGTCCCTCTCTCCATGTCCCTCTCTCTCTCTCTCCATGTCCCTCTCTCTCTCTCTCTCTCTCTCTCTCTCTCTCTCTCTCTCTCTCCATGTCCCCCTCTCTCTCTCTCCATGTCCCCCTCTCTCTCTCTCCATGTCCCCCTCTCTCTCTCTCCATGTCCCTCCCTCTCTCTCCATGTCCCCCTCTATCTCCATGTCCCCCTCTATCTCCATGTCCCCCTCTATCTCCATGTCCCCTCTCTCTCTCCATGTCCCCTCTCTCTCTCTCCATGTCCCCTCTCTCTCTCTCTCCATCTCCCCTCTCTCTCTCTCCATCTCCCCTCTCTCTCTCTCCATGTCCCTCTCTCTCTCTCCATGTCTCTCTCTCTCTCTTTCGATGTCCCTCTCTCTCTCCATGTCCTTCTCTCTCTCTCTTCATGTCCCCCGCCCTCTCTCCATGTCTCTCTCTCTCTCTTCATATCCCCCTCTCTCTCTCCATGTCCCCCCCTCTCTCTCCATGTCCCCCCCTCTCTCTCCATGTCCCCCCTCTCTCTCTCCATGTCCCCCCCTCTCTCGCCATGTCCCTCTCTCTCTCTCCATGCCGCTTTCTCTCTCTCTCTCTCCATGTCCCCCCCTCTCTCTCCATGTCCCCCTCTCTCTCTCCATGTCCCCCTCTCTCTCTCCACGTCCCCATCTCTCTCTCCACGTCCCCTCTCTCTCTCCACGTCCCCTCTCTCTCTCCACGTCCCCTCTCTCTCTCCATGTCCCCCTCTCTCTCCATGTCACCTCTCTCTCCATGCCCCTCTCTCTCTCCATGCCCCTCTCTCTCTCCATGTCCCTCTCTCTGTCCATGTCCCCACTCTCTCTCCATGCCCCCCCTCTCTCTCCATGTCCCCCTTTTCTCTCTCTCCATGTCCCTCTCTCTCTCTCCATGTCCCCTCTCTCTCTCTCCATGTCCCCTCTCTCTCTCTCTCTCTCCATCTCCCCTCTCTCTCTCCATGTCCCTCTCTCTCTCTCCATGTCTCTCTCTCTCTCTCTTTCGATGTCCCTCTCTCGCTCCATGTCCTTCTCTCTCTCTCTCCATGTCCCCCGCCCTCTCTCCATGTCTCTCTCTCTCTTCATATCCCCCTCTCTCTCTCCATGTCCCCCCTCTCTCTCCATGTCCCCCCCTCTCTCTCCATGTCCCCCTCTCTCTCTCCATGTCCCTCTCTCTCTCTCCATGCCGCTCTCTCTCTCTCTCTCTCCATGTCCCCCTCTCTCTATGTCCCCCTCTCTCTCTCCATGCCCCCCTCTCTCTCTCCACGTCCCCATCTCTCTCTCCACGTCCCCATCTCTCTCTCCACGTCCCCTCTCTCTCTCCACGTCCCCCTCTCTCTCCATGTCCCCCCTCTCTCTCCATGTCCCCACTCTCTCTCCATGTCCCTCTCTCTCTCCATGTCCCTCTCTCTCTCCATGTCCCCCCTCTCTCTCCATGTCCCCCCTCTCTCTCCATGTCCCCCCTCTCTCTCCATGTCCCCACTCTCTCTCCATGTCCCCACTCTCTCTCCATGTCCCCCTTCTCTCTCTCTCCATGTCCCCCTTCTCTCTCTCTCCATGTCCCTCTCTCTCTCTCTCCATGTCCTTCTCTCTCTCTCTCCATGTCCCCCTCTCTCTCTCTCTCTCCATGTCCCCCTCTCTCTCTCTCCATGCCCCACTCTCTCTCTCTCTCTCTCCATGTCCCCTCTCTCCATGTCCCCTCTTTCTCTCCATGCCCCCCTCCCTCTCTCTCTTCATGTCCCTCTCTCTCTCTCCATGTCCCTCTCTCTCTCTCCATGTCCCTCTCTCTCTCTCCATGTCCCTCTCTCTCTCTCCATGCCCCCCCTTTCTCTCTCCATGTCCCCTGTTTCTCTCTCCATGTCCCCCTCTCTCTCCATGCCCCCCTTCTCTCTCTCACTCTCCATGTCTCACTCTCCATGTCCCCTCTCTCTCTCCATGTCCCCTCTCTCTCTCCATGTCCCCTCTCTCTCTCTCCATGTCCCCCCCTCTCTCTCCATGTTCCCCCTCTCTCTCCATGTCCCCCCCTCTCTCTCCATGTCCCCCCCTCTCTCTCCATGTCCCTCTCTCTCTCTCCATGTCCCCTCTCTCTCTCTCCATGTCCCCTCTCTCTCTCTCTCCATCTCCCCTCTCTCTCTCCATGTCCCTCTCTCTCTCTCCATGTCTCTCTCTCTCTCTGTCGATGTCCCTCTCTCTCTCCATGTCCTTCTCTCTCTCTCCATGTCCCCCGCCCTCTCTCCATGTCTCTCTTTCTCTCTCTTCATATCCCCCCTCTCTCTCTCCATGTCCCCCTCTCTCTCTCCATGTCCCCCCCCTCTCTCTCCATGTCCCCCCTCTCTCTCCATGTCCCTCTCTCTCTCTCCATGCCGCTCTCTCTCTCTCTCTCTCCATGTCCCCCTCTCTCTCTCCATGTCCTCCTCTCTCTCTCCATGTCCCCCTCTCTCTCTCCACATCCCCATCTCTCTCTCCACGTCCCCATCTCTCTCTCCACGTCCCCATCTCTTTCTCCATGTCCCCCTCTCTCTCCATGTCACCTCTCTCTCTCCATGTCACCTCTCTCTCTCTCCCCATGTCCCTCTCTCTCTCCATGTCCCCCCTCTCTCTCCATGTCCCCACTCTCTCTCCATGCCCCCCTCTCTCCATGCCCCCCTTCTCTCTCTCTCCATGTCCCTCTCTCTCTCTCCATGTCCCTCTCTCTCTCTCCATGCCTCCCTCTCTCTCTCTCCATGCCTCCCTCTCTCTCTCTCCATGCCCCCCCCTCGGTATCCATGTCCCCATCTCTCTCCATGTCCCCCCTCTCTCTCTCCATGTCCCCCTCTCTCTCTCCATGTCCCCCTCTCTCTCGCTCCATGTCCCACTCTCTCTCTCTCTCTCTCTCTCTCTCTCTCTCTCCATGTCCCCTCTCTCCATGTCCCCTCTCTCCATGCCCCCCTCCCTCTCTCTCTTCATGTCCCTCTCTCTCTCTCCATGTCCCTCTCTCTCTCTCCATGTCCCTCTCTCTCTCTCTCCATGCCCCCCCTTTCTCTCTCCATGTCCCCTGTTTCTCTCTCCATGCCCCCCTTCTCTCTATCACTCTCCATGTCCCCTCTCTCTCTCCATGTCCCCTCTCTCTCTCTCTCCATGTCCCCTCTCTCTCTCGCTCCATGTCCCCCCCTCTCTCTCGCTCCATGTCCCCCCCCTCTCTCTCCATGTCCCCCTCTCTCTCCATGTCCCCCCTCTCTCTCCATGTCCCCCTCTCTCTCTCCATGTCCCTCTCTCTCTCTCCATGCCCCCCCTCTCTCTCTCTCCATGCCCCCCCCCTCTCTCTCTCTCCATGCCCCCCCTCTCTCTCTCCATGTCCCCCTCTCTCTCCATGTCCCCCCCTCTCTCTCCATGTCCCCTCTCTCCATGCCCCTCTCTCTCTCTCCACGTCCCCTCTCTCTCTCCATGTCCCCTCTCTCTCTCCACGTCCCCTCTCTCTCTCCACGTCCCCTCTCTCTCCACGTCCCCTCTCTCTCTCCACGTCCCCTCTCTCTCTCCACGTCCCCTCTCTCTCCATGTCCCCACTCTCTCTCCATGCCCCCTCTCTCTCCATGTCCCCCTCTCTCTCCATGTCCCCCTCTCTCTCTCTATGTCTCTCTCTCTCTCTCTCTCTCCATGCCCCCCTCTCTCTCTCTCCACGTCCCCCCCTCTCTCTCCATGTCCCCATCTCTCTCCATACCCCCCTCTCTCCATGTCCCCCCCTCTCTCTCCATGTCCCCCTCTCTCTCTACATGTCCATCTCTCTCTCTCCATGCCGCTCTCTCTCTCTCTCTCTCCATGTCCCCCTCTCTCTCTCCATGTTCTCCTCTCTCTCTCCATGTCCCCCCCTCTCTCTCCACGTCCCCATCTCTCTCTCCACGTCCCCATCTCTCTCTCCACGTCCCCATCTCTCTCTCCACGTCCCCTCTCTCTCTCCATGTCCCCCTCTCTCTCCATGTCACCTCTCTCTCTCTCCCCATGCCCCTCTCTCTCTCCATGCCCCTCTCTCTCTCCATGTCCCCCCTCTCTCTCCATGTCCCCCCTCTCTCTCCATGTCCCCCCTCTCTCTCCATGTCCCCCCTCTCTCTCCATGCCCCCCTCTCTCTCTCCATGTCCCCCTTCTCTCTCTCTCCATGTCCCTCTCTCTCTCTCCATGCCTCCCTCTCTCTCTCTCCATGCCCCCCCCCCTCGCTCTCCATGTCCCCATCTCTTTCCATGTCCCCCCTCTCTCTCTCCATGTCCCCCTCTCTCTCTCCATGTCCCCCTCTCTCTCTCTCATGCCCCACTCTCTCTCTCTCTCTCTCCATGTCCCCTCTCTCCATGTCCCCTCTCTCTCTCCATGCCCCCCTCCCTCTCTCTCTTCATGTCCCTCTCTCTCTCTCTCTCCATGCCCCCCCTTTCTCTCTCCATGTCCCCTGTTTCTCTCTCCATGTCCCCTGTTTCTCTCTCCATGTCCCCCTCTCTCTCCATGCCCCCCTTCTCTCTCTCACTCTCCATGTCCCCTCTCTCTCTCTATGTCCCCTCTCTCTCTCTCTCCATGTCCCCCCCTCTCTCTCCATGTCCCCCTCTCTCTCTCCATGTTCCCCATCTCTCTCCATGCCCCCCTCTCTCTCTCCATGTCCCCCTCTCTCTCTCTCCATGTCCCCCTCTCTCTCTCTCCATGTCCCCCTCTCTCTCTTTCCATGTCCCCTCTCTCTCTCTCCATGTCCCCTCTCTCTCTCCATGTCCCCCTCTCTCTCTCCATGTCCCCCTCTCTCTCCATGTCCCCCTCTCTCTCCATGTCCCCGTCTCTCTCTCCACGTCCCCATCTCTCTCTCCACGTCCCCTCTCTCTCCACGTCCCCTCTCTCTCTCCACGTCCCCTCTCTCTCTCCACGTCCCCTCTCTCTCTCCATGTCCCCCCTCTCTCTCCATGTCCCCACTCTCTCTCCATGCCCCCTCTCTCTCCATGTCCCCCCTCTCTCTCTATGTCTCTCTCTCTCTCTCCATGCCCCCCTCTCTCTCTCTCCATGTCCCCCTCTCTCTCTCTCCATGTCCCCCTCTCTCTCTCTCCATGTCCCCATCTCTCTCCATACCCCCCTCTCTCCATGTCCCCTCTCTCTCTCTCCATGTCCCCCTCTCTCTCCATGTCCCACTCTCTCTCTCTCTCCATGTCCTCTCTCTCTCTCCATGCCCCCTCTCTCTCTCTTCATGTCCCTCTCTCTCTCTCTCTATGTCCCTCTCTCTCTCCATGCCCCCTTCTCTCTCCATGTCCCCTGTTTCTCTCTCCATGTCCCCCTCTCTCTCCATGCCCCCCCCTCTCTCTCTCTCTCTCCATGCCCCCCTTCTCTCTCTCTCTCTCCATGTCCCCCTCTCTCTCTCTCCATGTCCCCTCTCTCTCTCTCCATGTCCCCTCTCTCTCTCTCCATGTCCCCTCTCTCTCTCTCCATGTCCCCTCTCTCTCTCCATGTCCCCTCTCTCTCTCCATGTCCCCTCTCTCTCTCTCTCTACATGTCCCCTCTCTCTCTCTCTCTACATGTCCCCTCTCACTCTCTTCATGTCCCTCTCGCTCTCTCCATGTCACTCTCGCTCTCTCCATGTCCCCCTCTCTCCCCCCTCTATGTCCCCCTCTCTCTCCCCTCCATGTCCCCCTCTCTCTCCCCTCCATGTCCCCCTCTCTCTCTCTCCATCTCCCTCACTCTCCATCTTCCTCTCTCTCCATCTCTCTCTCTCCACGTCTCTCTCTCTCTCTCTCTTTCTATGTCCCTCTCTCTCTCCATGTCCCTCTCTCCATTTCCCCCGCTCTCTCTCCATGTCCCTCTCTCTCTCCATGCCCCCCCCTCTCTCCATGTCCCCCCCTCTCTCTCTCTCTGTACATGTCCCCTCTCTCTCTCCATGCCCCCCTCTCTCTCTCTTCATGCCCCCCCCTCTCTCTCTCTCTCTCTCTCTCTCTCTCCATGTCCCTCTCTCTCTCTCTCTCTCTCTCCATGTCCCCCCTTTCTCTCTCCATGTCCCCTGTTTCTCTCTCCATGTCCCCCTCTCTCTCCATGCCCCCTTCTCTCTCTCTCTCTCTCTCTCTCTCTCTCTCTCCATGTCCCCCTCTCTCTCTCCATGTCCCCTCTCTCTCTCCATGCCCCCTCTCTCTCTCCATGTCCCTCTCGCTCTCTCCATGTCCCTCTCGCTCTCTCCATGTCCCTCTCTCTCCCCTCCATGTCCCCCTCTCTCTCCCCTCCATGTCCCCCTCTCTCTCCCCTCCATGTCCCCCTCTCTCTCCCCTCCATGTCCCCCTCTCTCCATCTCCCTCTCTCTCCATCTCCCCCTCTCTCTCTCCATGTCTCTCTCTCTCTCTTTCTATGTCCCTCTCTCTCTCTCTTTCTATGTCCCTCTCTCTCTCTCTCTCCATGTCCCTCTCTCTCTCTCTCCATGTCCCCCGCTCTCTCTCCATGTCCCCTCTCTCTCTCCATGTCCCCTCTCTCTCTCCATGTCCCCTCTCTCTCTCCATGTCCCCTCTCTCTCTCCATGTCCCCTCTCTCTCTCTCCATGTCCCCTCTCTCTCTCTCCATGTCCCCTCTCTCTCTCTCTCCATGTCCCCTCTCTGTCTCTCCATGTCCCCTCTCTCTCTCTCCATGTCCCCTCTCTCTCTCCATGCCCCCCCCTCTCTCTCCATGTCCCTCTCTCTCTCTCCATGCCCCTCTCTCTCTCTCCATGCCCCTCTCTCTCTCTCTCCATGTCCCCCTCTCTCTCTCTCTCTCCATGTCCCCCTCTCTCTCTCCATGTCCCCCCCTCTCTCCATGTCCCCCTCTCTCTCTCCACGTCCCCATCTCTCTCTCCATGTCCCCCCTCTCTCTCCATGTCACCTCTCTCTCTCTCCATGCCCCTCTCTCTCGCCATGTCCCTCTCTCTCTCTATGTCCCCCCTCTCTCTCCATGTCCCCACTCTCTCTCCATGCCCCCCTCTCTCTTCATGTCCCCCCTCTCTCTCTCTCCATGTCCCTCTCTCTCCATGCCCCCCTCTCTCTCTCTCCCCATGTCCCCCCTCTCTCTCTCCATGTCCCCATCTCGCTCCATGCCCCCCCTCTCTCCATGCCCCCCCTCTCTCTCTCCATGTCCCCCTCTTTCTCTCCATGTCCCACTCTCTCTCTCCATGACCCACTCTCTCTCTCTCTCTCTCCATGCCCCCTCTCTCTCTCTCCATGCCCCCTTTCTCTCTCTCTTTCTTCATGTCCCTCTCTCTCTCTCCATGTCCCCCCCTCTCTCTCTCTCCATGTCCCCCTTTCTCTCTCCATGTCCCCTGTTTCTCTCTCCATGTCCCCCTCTCTCTCCATGCCCCCCTTCTCTCTCTCTCTCCATGCCCCCCTTCTCTCTCTCTCTCTCTATGTCCCCCTCTCTCTCTCTCCATGTCCCCTCTCTCTCCATGTCCCCTCTCTCTCCATGTCCCCTCTCTCTCTCCATGTCCCCTCTCTCTCTCTCTCCATGTCCCCTCTCTCTCTCTCCATGTCCCCTCTCTCTCTCCCCATGTCCCCCTCTCTTTCTCTCCATCTCCCTCACTCTCCATCTCCCTCTCTCTCCATCTCCCTCTCTCTCTCTCCATGTCTCTCTCTCTCTCTCTCTCTTTCTATGTCCCTCTCTCTCTCTCTCTCCATGTCCCTCTCTATGTCCCCGCTCTCTCTCCATGTCCCCGCTCTCTCTCCATGTCCCTCTCTCTCTCCATGTCCCCCTCTCTCTCCATGTCCCCCTCTCTCTCCATGTCCCCCTCTCTCTCCATGTCCCCCTCTCTCTCTCTCCATGTCCCCTCTCTATCTCTCCATGTCCCCTCTCTCTCTCTCCATGTCCCCTCTCTCTCTCTCTACATGTCCCCTCTCTCTCTCTCCATGTCCCCTCTCTCTCTCTCCATGTCCCCTCTCTCTCTCTCCATGTCCCTCTCGCTCTCTTCATGTCCCTCTCGCTCTCTCCATGTCACTCTCGCTCTCTCCATGTCCCCCTCTCTCCCCCCTCTATGTCCCCCTCTCTCTCCCCTCCATGTCCCCCTCTCTCTCTCTCCATCTCCCTCACTCTCCATCTTCCTCTCTCTCCATCTCTCTCTCTCGCCACGTCTCTCTCTCTCTCTCTTTCTATGTCCCTCTCTCTCTCCATGTCCCTCTCTCCATTTCCCCCGCTCTCTCTCCATGTCCCTCTCTCTCCATGCCCCCCTCTCTCTCTCTTCATGCCCCTCTCTCTCTCTCTCTCTCTCTCTCTCTCTCCATGTCCCCCCCTCTCTCTCTCTCTCTCTCTCTCCATGTCCCCCCTTTCTCTCTCCATGTCCCCTGTTTCTCTCTCCATGTCCCCCTCTCTCTCCATGCCCCCCTTCTCTCTCTCTCTCTTTCTCCATGTCCCCCTCTCTCTCTCCATGTCCCCTCTCTCTCTCCATGTCCCCTCTCTCTCTCTCCATGTCCCTCTCGCTCTCTCCATGTCCCTCTCGCTCTCTCCATGTCCCTCTCTCTCCCCTCCATGTCCCCCTCTCTCTCCCCTCCATGTCCCCCTCTCTCTCTCCATATCCCTCTCTCTCCATCTCCCTCTCTCTCCATCTCCCCCTCTCTCTCTCCATGTCTCTCTCTCTCTCTTTCTATGTCCCTCTCTCTCTCCATGTCCCTCTCTCTCTCTCTCTCTCCATGTCCCCGCTCTCTCTCCATGTCCCCTCTCTCTCTCTCCATGTCTATCACAAAATTGTCATATTATCAATTTATTTCTCACACACAGCATATGCATACCACAAACTACACCCCAAAACACATTCTGCTATTACTCCCGAGTACGGCGATACCACATGTGTGAGACTTTTACACAGTGTGGCCACGTACAGAGGCCCAACTTGCACAGAGCGCCATCAGGCGTTCTGGAGCACCCAGGACAATTCTGACATTTCTCTCCTACATGTAAAAATCATCATTTATTTGCTAGAAAATTACATAGAATCCCAAAACATTATATATGTTTTTTTAGCAAACACCCTGGAGAATACAATGGTGGTCGTTGCAACTTTTTATCTCGCACGGTATTTGCGCAGCAATTTTTCGAATGCTTTTTTTTGGAAAAAAAACAGTTTTGTGCTTAAAAAAAAACACAGTAAAGTTAGCCCAATTTTTACATAATGTGAAAGATGAAGTTACACGAGTAAATAGATACCTAACATGTCACTCTTCAAAATTGCACAGGCTCGTGGAATGGTGCCAAACGTCGCTACTTAAAAATCCCCATAGGCGATGATTTAATTTTTTTTTACTGGTTATATGTTTTGAGTTACAGAGGAGGTCTAGGGCTAGAATTATTGCTCTCGCTCTAACGTTTGCAGTGATACCTCACATGTGTGGTTTGAACACCGTTTTCATATGTGGGCGGGACTTACGTATGCGTTCGCTTCTGCATGCGAGCACATGGGGACAGGGGCGCTTTAAAAAACATTTTTTTTTTATTGTTAATTTTACTTTATTTTAGTTTGACATTTTTTTCCCCAAAAATAAATTTTTTGATCACTTTTATTCCTATTACAAGGAATGTAAACATCCCTTGTAATAGGAATATGGCATGACAGGTCCTCTTTACAGTGAGATATGCGGTCAATAAGCATCTCACCTCTAAGCTGGGAAGCCTGAAAAAAAATAAAAAAGATTCTGGATTTGATCGTATTGGCGAGTCGGTAGAAGCACCGGAGGGCGGCGGGAGGGGGGGGGGTGTCTATAGCTGGGTATTGCAGGGTATCACCGACTATGGCTGGGTATGGCTGGGTATTTCAGACTATGGCGTTGCAGAGTATTGCGTTGCAGAGCATTGCAGGATATTGGCGGGTGTTGCAGAGCATTGCAGAGTGTTGCAGGGTATTGGTGGGTGTTGCAGAGTGTTGCAGGGTATTGGTGGGTGTTGCAGAGCATTGCAGAGTGTTGCAGAGTATTGGCAGTTGTTGCAGAGCATTGCAGAGCGTTGCAGGGTATTGCAGAGTGTTGCAGGGTATTGGAGAGTAATGCAGGGTATTACAGAGTAATGCAGGGTATTACAGAGTATTGCAGGGTATTGCAGGGTAATGCAAAGTATTGCAGAGTATTGCAGAGTATTGCAGAGTATTGCAGGGTAATGCAGAGTATTGCAGGGTAATGCAGAGTATTGCAGGGTATTGCAGAGTATTGCAGAGTATTGCAGAGTAATGCAGAGTATTGCAGAGTATTGCAGAGTATTGCAGGGTATTGCAGAGTAATGCAGAGTAATGCAGAGTAATGGCAGGGTATTGCAGAGTATTGGCAGGGAATTGAGGGGTTAATTTTCGGTGAGCAGCGATGTGGGCACTGCAGATGCAGCCCACATCGCTGCTGACACCGATCTCTTCCCCCTCCGCTGTTCCGATCAGTACAGAGAGGGGGAGGGAGGAACCCGGCGTCATAACAGGTTTGTTTACAAGTGATCACTCCGTCATTTGACGGAGTGATCACGTGGTAAACGGCCGTTATGAGCGGCCGTTTACCGTGATCCATGATGCGCCGGGTCCTGTGGACACGGCGGTCACGGATGCTCTCGAGTGCGTGCCCCAGGGGGCGCGCGAGAGCGGAATTCTGGGAGGACGTAATATGACGGCCTCCCAGAGTTAAGAAACGGCCCTGTAGCCGTCATTCGGCTATAGGGCGGTTGTTAAGTGGTTAAGGAGCTCAGCCAGGTGATAGCCAGACCATTGTTCCTAATTTTTTTGGACCGTTTACTGACTGGAATGGTGCCAGCTGATTGGAGAAATGCCAACGTGGCACCAATATTTAAAAAAGGGCCAAGACATATCCCTGGGAACTACAGGCCAGTTAGTCTAACATCAATAGTCTGCAAGTTATTGGAGGGGATAAGGGACTATATAAAACATTTTAGTAATGAAAATCAGCATGGATTTATAATTAAGGCCTGTGGATGTGGTGTATCTGGATTTTGCAAAGGCATTTGATTCAGTTCCCCATAAACTACTACAAACTACTTTTTGGAGCCTCAAATTGTCCCTGCTTCTTTTTAAACTGAGCCTTAGCTATTATGTGAATGGGCTTTAAAATGTATCCTGAGGCATACTACTGTTCTGTAGAACAGCAAAAAGAGTGGTGTTCTCTGTTAATTAGTAATCCCGGGCCATAACAATTTTTAGGTTGTTTGGTAAGGCATCATAAAACAGTTGGATAAATTCATGGCTCTCAAAATTTGGTTCTCTCTCAGCCAAGCTATAGGCATTCTTGAGAACTTTTAAAAATTCTTTGGGACTTTGAGTCGGCCTACATTTCAAAGTATAAAGGGTCCTTCTGGGAGCAATAGCTGACTTATAAGGACCAAGTTCTGTTTTTATTTCCAATTTTTCTGTGAAAGATATCACCTGATATTTTACCAATTCTCTGGTTTCTCTGTGATGCAGACCAATTTCATTTTCTGCATCAGCAGGACCGGCTACACTAGAAATAACTTCAGTATCAGTCATTTTCAATATTGCAACTAACAATGGCAATGGCAATATAAAGAAAAAGACAATAAAATATATATAATTTGCACAATTATATTCCTTGTTTCAGACTTTGACAGATCTCAGCAGTGCCTCCATAATATTTCAGTTTTTTTACTGAAATATTAAAACAGTATTATATTTATAGAATTGTGCAGAAAACTGTGGTTTAGGAGATTTTTCCATCTTTCCAAAAATTAAACACATACTTCAAGTTCGTTTATCCATGCTAGTTTGAAGACGAGAGAGAATATAGCGATGTGCTAATATATATATATATATATATATATATATATATATATATATATATATATATATATATATATATATATATATATATATATATATGTATATATAAATAATGTCTATTAACTAAAGATTCTGTGTAAAATAATATCAGATAATTGGTGATAATACAAAAAAAAAATAACTTCAAATATCAAATATTCAGGTTGAACTGGATGGACTGGTGTCTTTATTCAACCTTATTAACTATGTAACTATATATGTGATACAGATGATGAGAAGTTTTACTACAAGCTCTTGTTACAAAATGCCATGTTTGAACACTTTGGAAGTTACTCACTAAAGGAAAATCCACTTTCCACTGCAAGTGCACTTGAAAGTGCACTTGGAAGTAAAGTCGCTGTAGATCCGAGGGGGATGCAAGGAAAATATAAAACAGCATTTTAGCTTGCACATGATTGGATGATAAAATCAGCAGATTTCCACTCATTTCAGATCTACCCCTTAGATTTAGAGCGACTGCACTTCCAAGTGCACTTGCAGTGCAAAGTGGATTTTCCTTTCGTACAGTGGTGTAGTGGTTAGCACTCTCGCCTAGCAGTAAGAAGGGTTGCTGGTTCAAATCCCAACCATGACACTACCTGCCTGGAGTTTGCATGTTCTCCCTGTGCCTGCGTGGGTTTCCTCCAGGTACTCTGGTTTCCTCACACACTCCAAAGACATGCAGGTAGGTTAATTGGCTTCTGTCCAAAATTGGCCCTAGTATATGAATGAGGACCTTGGATTGTGGGCTCCTTGAGGGTAGGGACTGATGTGAGTGTGCAATGTACAGGGAAAGGGACAATTGTAGACACTCACTCAGGTTGAACTGGATGGACTGGTGTCTTTATTCAACCTTACTAACTATGTAACTATGTAACTAACCCCCTTTATGACTTAGTAACACTTAGTAAATAGCTTTCCGTGGCTCTGCGGACTTATGAAAACAAATTAGGTTTTGAATTTAACATGTGATTTTTTCTCAAAACAATTAGACCTTCAAGCTTACACTTTATGCATGGATAAAATGTTATACTGTGCACAGAGCTTGATAATTTAATCAAAACTTATTTAGGTTAAAAATAATTCTCTAATGATTTTTATGTTTAAACATATATCATAACAAAACCATTGACTATTAAAGTCAGTTTTTGTTGAGATATACAACAATGTGTATTTCTCTATATTTGAAAAATAATAATTTCATACTGCAGTAAGAAACAAAACAATTTCAAATATGCTACAAAGTTTAAAAGGTTTTAGTAATGTATATCTTAAATAATTAAACTATCAATAGATAGAATAGAATAGTAATACTTTACCGGTGGTCTAAGAAATTTTTGTTTTGGGAAGTATCAACTGCCTTGCCAAATGACTTCTCCCCCACTCCTGCATTCTTTTGTACTGTCTTTCTCCTGTTCTTGCTCCCTTTCCGTCTCCAACTCTCAACATCTTTTCCCCTTTACAAGAGTCTTTCAGCTTCCCTTGACTGTCACATGTAACCTTCTATATTCCCCTAGAATGTGGGTGTGGAAATGCCTTTCACGTTATGAATGAAATCAAACACGTCATTTTCTGCCCAAAACTTATAGGGAAATTGTAGTTTCCTTTATTCACAGTGGCCAAAGGGGGCAGTGTTGTATAGAAAATTGACTGAATTTAATTCTTGAATAACCTTTTGACTTAGGCTTGGAACAGGGCCACGAGCTATACATATTACTTCAAAATGCATGAAGGAATATGCAAATGAAGCTGCCTCTTGAAGGTGAGCAAGTCACAAAAAGTTGGAAAAAATATATAAAAAAGGTGATGCTAAGCATATACAAGTGAATATACCGTATATATCATGAACCAAAATCATGAACATATATCACTGAAAAAAAAACACATATATTGTTGAACATATAGCAAGCTAAAAAGTCCATTAGTGATAGAGTTCCTAACACCAAAAATGCTTTTAAAGTAAGCTTCTAGTTCTTCCACCACAGCTGCTCAATGGAAAGGTGGCAATTTACCACAGGTGTTTGACCACTTTTTAAGGTAGGTCAAATTGCGCATTTGGAATAACAAATTGGTTCCCACTGCCAACACCACTTCACTCCAATGGACCCTCCGGATGAAGCTAGAGCATAAAAATTGACTCCATTGGAGACGAGAGAAAAAGTCTCATAGTGTAGTATATTTTAATAATATTTAAAAGAAATGACAAAGTAGTAAGTTGCACTCACATTTAAAAGTGCTTGCCTGGCACTAGGGAAAAGAGTGTGTGCGGATCTCGCTGGTTCCTAATGCAGGAGCGTGCATTTCGCGCTATACTCGTAGGGGTAAAGCCTGGCATGGGGTGACAAATCAGGACCCAGAAGTGACGAATTTGCTGCTTCGATGTGTGTTTTGCCATAAACGACGTCTTCCCGAAGATGCCATTTACGGCGAAACATACGTTGAAGCAGAGGATTTGTCACTTCCTTATTATAATACAGTGCAGCCAGTGTACATGTCAGGGAATTAGTAGACCAGACTGTGTGGACTGCACAGAGGAAACCAGAAACACATTTAAGTGAATAATAATGGTGTTTATTTACATAGGAGACAAGTAAGTGAATATAAAAGTGCACAACCAACCCAAACCCATGAACAACAATAGTATATACAAATAATGGGAAATACCAGAATCGTAACAAAAGCCAGGCCAAGGTCATACACAGGGGGGTCGGCAGATGTGTAAGGATGGGGAAGCAACAGGACAGGGAGAGGACGGATGGATGGGCTGCAGAGCAGGGATCCAAGGCAAACAGGAGGTCGGGTCAGATGCAGGCTCAAGGTCAGGATAGCAGACAGCAAGGTCAGGGCCCAGGGAGAGAGATACGAAGGCAAGCATGTGTAGGCTTGCCGGGTATTTATAAGACTGCAGTAATTGTCCTCATGTAACACCTGAGCGCAGGAAGTGTTGTCTGCTCCATACAGCCAGGATCCATCCGCTGGTGGACGCCAGTATTGCGGCCCAATGATGACATAACACCAGCAGGGAAAGTCTCTCCTGACAGTTACAAACTGCCAGGAGACACCTTGTCAGGAAGATTCTTCTCACGGGCATCCGAGCGGCGTAAGGCGCAGAAGATCATCTGTGCGCAAGAAGAGCATTATCGCGGTCGGTGTTGCGCGCGTGCACGCGCTGGAGCGCGGCCGTTTGACGCAATTGGCGCCAATAGCGCTATTTAAAGTGGATCCTTGCTTTGCCGCTTTGCTGCCTTGCTGCCCGATCAACAGCGTTCCTGTGTACTCTGGTATCCTGTATCTGAACTCACCTGATCCATATCCTGATCCGTATTGAACCCGGCCTGTTCCTGACTTTGCTGTTTGCTGCCTGCCCCTGACTTTTGGCTTCCTACCCGACTACTCTTCTGGATTTCGTTTCTGTACCTGATCTGCTCGCCTGTGCCTGACCTGGACCGTTGTACTACTCTGCTACCTGCCAGTTTCCTGTTTACCGTTGCTGGACTACAGAACACCTCCCAGTCCGCCACCGTACCCGGCTGTTGTCTTCCACTGTGTCCTGTTGCCTCTTATTTCTTGCTGCGGACTACAGGACTCCTTCCACTTCCCACTATATCCTGTTTGCACCTGCACTCCACTGCTGGACTACAGAACTCCTCCCGCTGTCCGCTGTACCCTGCAGCCACTTGCACTCTGCTGTCGGACTACAGGACTCCTCCCGCTGTCCGCTGTACCTTGCCATCACCCGCACTCCGCTGCTGGACTACAGGACACCTCCCATTACCAACGGTCTTCTGCTTCCTACACCGACCATCCAGTCAGGCACTTGTGCTCCTCTGTGCTCCCGAGCCCCTGTCATCCCTACCAGGGCCTCCCGAGTCAGAGGTCTAAGAGAGGCTGCTCCCTGCATTCCGGGCTCTGCCTTAAGGTACGTGACAGTATCAGACAGCCATGTCTGAGCCCACGCAGGGAGATTCTGCTATGGATGATTTATGCCGTCATCTTGCTGGACTTACCCAGGCCGTTAAATCCCTACAAGATGGCTATTCCCAGTTGGAAGAGAGTGTCCAGGTCTTATCTACCACAGGCCCTACCGTGCCGGGAACTTCTGCACCATCAGTGGTTATGATGCCCCTTGAGCCTAAGGTCCCAACTCCGGAGAGGTTTTCGGGAAATCGCAGCAAGTATAGGGCTTTCCGCAATGCCTGTGAACTATTTTTTGCACTCCAACCCAGAACTTTTTCGCTTGAATCCACTAAGGTGGGTTTGTCATCTCTCTCCTACTGGGTGAGCCCCAGGCATGGGCCCACCGCCTCTTGGAGCAAAAGGACACATGCCTTTACAACCTGAGTACCTTCTTCCAAGCGATGGGTTTACTCTATGAGGATCCACAACAAGCGGCTACTGTGGAAGCAGCGTTATATTCACTTCAGCAAGGCTGTAGAGCGGCAGAGGACTATGCGTCCGAATTCCGGCGCTGGAGTTCCGATACTACCTGGAACTATGCCACTCTACGTTATCAGTTTCGCATGGGACTCTCTGAACCCTTAAAGGATGAATTGGCCCGGGTTGGTATCACAGCAATGCTTGAAGCCCTTATTAACCTGTCCATCCAGATTGACAGACGCCTGAGAGAACGGAGAGCAGAACGCACTGCCGGTCCTTCCCGACCAGTCTGGATGTTACCCCGTGTTCCCAACCCTCCTGCACATTCCGCAGACTCCGATGTTGGTTCCCAGGTTGAGGAAGGGAGTAACGTAAGCCTAGAGATGGGGGGTGCCACAGAAGGACTAGCAGTCATTTTCCCCCAGCTGCAGCATACTGCCAGTGCCAAGTTTGCTTTAGTGATGAGGAGGGAGGGAATGATGAGGTTACTTACTGTACTTGGGTGCCTGAGAGAAGTGAGGAGGAGGAGGCACAACTCCAATGAGGCAGGATGTCTTCCAGGGGCTAGCTTAAGGGCAGCCACCCCATTGCATCGCACCACAGAGCCCCAAAGGTGCAGGGCACTGCTGACTCCCAAAATTTCATTAGTGTGGGCTTTTTTTTCAAAAATGTGCAGTAGATCACACCGTTGCTGTTTGCAATCTGTTTGAAGCAGATTAAGAGTGGCTAGAACAGCACCCGCCTGGGCACTACATGCTAGACAAAACATATGACGACCTGGCATGCAGTCCGTTGGCAACTACCTCAGAAAGACCCACGTAATTAAAAAGGCAAATTTCTCCTTGCTCCTCATCTGTGATCTCAACCCCTACTATACCTTCAGTTCTCTCAAAAACCTGCACTTAGAGGAATGAAGCCAATGGTGCCACCCGTACTTGCAGCCAATCTGCTAGCAGTACACCACCAGTTGATATCAGCAGGCAAATTTCACAACCACAGTTGCTGAACCATAAAAAAAATACTGTCCCAACCATCCACATGCTCAGCTTCTAAATGCTAGCTTGGACAAATTGCTAGCAATGCAACTGCTGCCTTTTCAGCTGGTAGACTCTGCCCCTTTTTGTGAATTTGTGTAATGTGCTGTACCACAGTGGCAGGTTCCAAAACAATTTATTTTTCTTGTAAGGCCATTCCAGCTCTCTACCATCATATGGAAGTATCACATGCCTGGGGGTAGAGCCTGATATGCAGAGGACGACCTCTCTTAAAGCTCTGAGTCAGGGCCCCTTATAGAGCTGACAGGAAGCACTGAGGTGCAGAGTCGCACGAGTGTATGGCAGGATGCTGAACCCAGGGCTGGACTGGAACTCCTGGTGGAACTGTGGAGGGTGCAGGTACTGCAAAAGTCCAGGAACTACAGCAAGCAGGAAGCTGGAAAAAGCTGGCACTGGGACCTCACAGGCAGAGGTACTAATGCAGCTACAGGAGGGATGGTGACACCTTCAAGGCCGAAGAGAAGGCAGGTATAGGCAAGCTGGGTTATACACAAGCGTGCACATCAGAAACTGGTGCAGAGACAGGAGCAGAGTCAGGATACAGGCCGGGTCGGCAATAGACTGGCAGCGAAGTAGCAAAGGGAGCAGGCAGATGCGGAGTGGAATGGTTGTATGCAACAATGGCACCAACCTTCTCTCTGCCCTCTGACAGGGACACTTGACCTATGTTCCATGCTTGGCACACATCCTAAATCTGGTGGTGCAGCATTTCTTGACCAGGTACACAGGCTTACAGAAACTTCTGAGGCAGGCCACGAAAGTCTGTGGCCATTTCTGGCTGTCATAAAATGTCAGTGCGTGGCTGGGTGACATTCAACAGGAATTCAACCTGCCCACCAGGTGGAACTCAACAGCAATGCTGCAGCGGCTGCAAACACAGCAGAGGGCCATAAGCTTAGCTACTTTTTTCCAAATGATTTGTAATTCCTACTTCCTGGTTGCAGCCAGCGCCATCTTAGCTACTGCCTTATGAGTCTGAGGAGCAGTTTACTTCCGCCCTACCTGTGTTTCAGTTTGTCCCTGCAGTAACCTTGCTCAGTAATGTTGTAGCCAAGCCTCCTTTTGATTCCCAATTAGTATACCAATAATTTCCCACATATTGAAGCATAGAGAGGTGAGCAAGCTTTGCAACACATATTTATTGATCATTTTGTTTTTGACACAATCTTCTCGCTGAAGCTGATCTTCTTGCTCCTGTGTCCAATACAAAGTCACACGGGGTGTTTCAGGAACTTGAGAATAGCACTGTAATCTCGCAAGATCTTGGAAATGTGCCGAGAGAAGATGCATATGAATACCCACAATGAGCGTGCAGTGAATCAGGCGAAATATGCACATGCGCCGCTGATATCATGAAAGGAAAAAGACACATCACAACACAAATGGAGCAGGTTAGAACTGATTCACACATAGCAATTTGTACAGTGCTTATAACTGATTTAAATGAGGAAAGTTATCTGGATGAGGGTATAACCACTTTAATGATGCTAGCTTCCAACAATATTTTTGGTTTAGGGCACCAACACCAAAGGCCCAATTTTTCTGGCAGATGTAAATTCTGATTTTGAACACGTTTTTAACAGCAGAGCTGCGCCCAACAAGAGTAACTGTGACCAACATCTTAGGCCCAATTTTTCGGCATCTGTTTGACTGGGGCATGTCATTTTACATTTTTTAAATAATTGTTTACAGCAGGGCCCATTCCTGCATCCAGCAAGATTAACTGTGAGGGGTTACAGTGTTCTGGCACCACCAACACCTAAGACCCAATTTTTCTACAGAATATATAATGCAGTCCATATAGTATATACACTGCAGTTCAGTATATATAGTGCAGTCCGCATAGAGTGTATATATAACGCAGTCAGTGTAGTATATATAGTACAGGGCAGAGAATATAGTGCAGTGTGCAGTATATAATATAGTGTATTGAAGTGGAACCCTATGACAGAATTAAGAAAAAAACAGCACGGGACCCCCCCATTCCATACCAGGCCCTTGGGTCTGGTATAGATTTTAAGGGAAAAAGGGGGGGGGGGACACAGCGCTGAAGCAAAAATGAAAAATAAGCTGCTAACACTCAAACAAACAAAGCTTCACAGAAATAAATAAAAGCAGTGTAGCGCTGATATACAAATTTATGTGTGAAACTGTGACTTAGTACGAGAAGTACCAATGAAGGCTAATCCCATAAGACACATATATGAGTGATAAACATGTAAGTGAAAACAAAATTGGAATCAAAATTGTGAAAAAATGTAAAATATGCAAAAGTGAAGTCCACAATTCACTGGGTATGTAAATTCCGTACTTAGAGGAAAATGAACATGTGTCCTAGTAAGTACTGGAACGGAAGAAACGGAACATATATTGCAATAAATAGTTTGCATATATTATGCAATAGAAATATATCAGTGGAGATCTTCCTATAAACAAGGTGAGGAGCCGCACAAACCAACAGGAACAGATACTTGTCTGAAGTTATATCAACAATGGAAAGAAGATGGATACTTTTACCAGAGAAGTTGGACACACGTGTCATACGACAGTGAGTCAAATACGCTTGGAATCCTGACTGATCCCAATCAGGTGCTGTGCGTTGGATGAATCCTGGGGGGGGGGTCCTCACTTTCTCATCTCTGGGCTCCGCAAAGGCAGGAACTCCTGGTGTAAAGTGCTCACTTGTTCGTCTCCAGGCTCCAGGGGATCGTACACTCATGGTTTGATGGTATCCAGGATGCAATTTATGCAAAACTCATCATAAAAAAATGAAAAGAAAGAGGGGGCTCTGAATGGTGCAGGTCAAAAAACAAACCAGTAGGTTTATTGAAAAAGTCATGTAAAAAATGACATAAAAATAAATAAATAGTGTTCACAAAATAAAGTTGAGCATAAAATATATCATAAAAGCAATGTGGGGCACAAATAATGCAAGACTGCCGCATTTCGACAACAGAGGTCTTTAACAGGGACATAGTAGCTGACAAATCCCAGGTAGGCCCTAAGGGGCAGGGCCAGAAGTGAGCACAAAATATGTGCTATTTAACCACTTCAGATCCGCGCTATTGCCAAATGACGGCATTAGCACGGACCTACATTTCCGGGACTACGTCTATTGACGTAGTCCCGGTTACGAGCGGCCTGCGCGCCCCCTGAGGGGCGCGTGCGGCGCGCTCTGTGATCGGCGAGTCCGTGAGACTCGCCTGATCACCGATCCGTGTAAGGGGTCGATCCCGACCCCTTGTCACGTGATCAGCTGTCAGCCAATGACAGCTGATCATGTGATAGAACGGAGCCGGTAATCGGCTATTATTCCTCCTCGCGCTGACAGCGCGAGGAGAGAAAAAAAAAGCCGATCACCGGCGGCCGTGATCGGGACATCAGTCCCGATCACGGCCATCAATACAAGGGACCACCTGCCACCTGCCTGTGCCCACCTGCCTCCCGCAGTGCCATCCTGAAGTAAAATAAAAGAAAAAGTAAGTGCCCCCCGTCAGTGCCCCCTGTCAGTGCCCATAGTGCCCACAGTGCCACCCACAGTGCCACCCAATCTGCCTCAAAGGTGCTGCACCCCAGTGCCGCCCATCAGTGCCCAGCAGTGCCGCCCATCAGTGCCCAGCAGTGCCACCTATCAGAGCCACCTATCAGTGCCACCTATCAGTGCCCATCAGTCCCATCTATCTGTGGTACCTATCAGTGCCCATCCGTGCCACCCATCCGTGCCACCCATCCGTGCCATCTTATCTGTGCCCATCTTTGCCCATCAGTGCCGCCTTATCTGTGCCCATCGGTGCCGCCTTATCTGTGCCTATTAGTGCCGCCTTAACTATGCCTATCAGTGCCCACCAGTGCAGCCTATCAGTGCCCACCAATGCAGCCCATCAGTGCCCACCAATGCAGCCCATCAGTGCCCACCAATGCAGCCTATCAGTGCCGCCTAATCAGCGCACTTCAATGAAGGAGAAAAATGACCCGTTTGCAAAATTTTATAACAAACTATTAAAACATGATTTTTTTTTATTTTTTTTTGCATCTTTTTTTGTTTGTTTAGCAAAAAATAAAACTCCGAGCTGTAACTAAATACCACCAAAAGAAAGCTCTATTTGTGGGAAAAAAATGATAAAAATTTCATTTGGGTACAGTGTTGTATGCCCGCGCAATTGTCACTCAAAGTGCATCAGCGCTGAAAGCTGAAAATTGGTCTGGGACTGAGGGGGGTTTAAGTGCCCAGTAAGCAAGTGGTTAAACATCTATTGGACTCACAATAAAGTGCATTTGTATGATCCTTACTACATATTGTTCCAAAATGCATTGAAACATGAGCCATAGAAAAGGTACTCTAACAGGGATATGTCCCAAAAGATATTGAATAGATACAACATGATTATTTTGAAAGGAAGTGCCATAGATGCAAGATGAAACAAGGTGTCCAACTCTCATATTCCACATGTTGACTTTCTATAACTATGCATCATCCACCGGAGTGTGAACCTTCTGAGGATAGTGGTAGGATGGATCGTCCATACTCCAGCTGATCCGAGGGGCGCAGCATTCAATACCGGAGGTGTGTGATGTTAGTCCAAACCTCCTCTCATTCGGAGTTTATCACATCTTAACATCCGGAGTCACTGTAATATGCCATCACTCGATCAATGGCATTGTTGTAAATACAAACAATTGCCGCTAGGTAGATCATATGGCGTCAGTAACATGCGTCTACCCTGGTAACCATGGTGCCATACGGGACGCCGGAAAAGCACTTCCTCGTGACGAATCACCTGACTCCTGAGGTCAGCGGCCCGTGTGATCGCAACAGCGCCCGTCGGGCTTGCCCATAGTCGATCGCTGTGGAAAGGGCATCACCATGGCCTCGTTGTGTGCCAGTGTCCCCATAGACAACTTTTTGGCTAGCGAAAGTTGTGGGATAGTAATCCAACAACCTATGGGGGTAAACAGAATTGATAAAAATAAAATAAAACATTTTATTATGCAATGGGACATATGCCTGATATTACACATAGGAGAAAGCATAAATCAGGTATACTAGGCCCTAAATTACAGCATCTTAATATATTATACTAATACCCTTATATATCTCATAGAGAAAATTAATGGCAACGAACCCAAAAAATGACAAAAAAGATAAACAGATGGAATGTGCAAAAATAACAGGTGAGAGGAATTATAAAGTGGAACAGCGCAAATAGCAATATGATTGCAAATTAATATTGTGCATATTCCAAAACTCATATATATATTAAGCAGCAGCTGATGTAACGTCACTGCTTATTTTATACATATGTATATGTCCATACAGACGTGTATAAAAAACATGAAACAATATGGAAATGGGAGCAAATGAACGTATGGCAGTATGAGTGGAGCAGATGGAGTGGAAAAGGGAAGATAAAGGAAAATTGATTTAAACGAAGGTCATGTTCATGCCTGATTGATAAAGCAGTTAATATCCCAGTCTGTATTCATGCCATGGGGCGAATAGCACCTCAACTCATGGATCCAAAAAGGTTTGAGGCGCGATACACCCCGTAGGCATGAGTCTCCTCTCCAATTCGGAATAAATCTATCAATGATTTGAAACTGGGTACCTGTTGGGTCCTTTCCGTGGTGCTCCAAATAATGACAGGGGATAGTATGTTTATCGCACCCCTTTTTTAGTTTTGCAAGATGTTCATTCACCCTAATGGAGAAATTCCTGATGGTAGGGCCCACGTACTGTTTTTTACATGGGCACGTGATAAGATATACTATGAATCTGGTTACACAAGTGGTGAAGTGTTTCGTAGAATATACCTGCTGAGTGACCGTAGATGCAAAGGTATCAATCTTTCTTCTCCCCAAAGCATTATGCAAACAGAAATTACATTTTCTGCATGGGAAGAAGCCTTTGCATTCTGGAAAAAACAGAATCGGTTTGGGAATGTCTATAGCATTAGGGGCAATGTCGCCTTGGATGGAGCGAGCTCCCCTGAAAATGACTCCTGCTTTTTCTGGAATAAGACATCCAATGGTTTTATCACTGCGGAGTACTTTCCAATGTTTATTGAAAATGTTCTTTATTTCCTTGTGCTGAATGGAAAAGGTCGTAAAAAATGACCATTTGAATTTGTTATTCTTAGTAATTTTAGATTTTGTCTCAAGAAGGGAAGTTCTTTCAATCTGTGAAGCTGCTATTATATCTGCATCCAAATCTAGAGGCTTATAACCCTTATCTATAAATCTTTGCCTGAGGATATTGGATTGATGTTTGAAGTCACTGTCGTTTGTACAGTTGCGACGCAACCGAAGGAATTGGCCACAGGGGACTGATTTTAGCCATTGGTGGTGATGGCAACTGTCCACAGGGATGTAGTCATTCCTTTTGGTTGGTTTGAAAAATGTTTTGAACTCAAGGAGTTTATTGGTAGCTGCAATTTCCAAATCCAAAAAATGTACATTAGTTGTACTGGCTTCAAAATTTAAGACGATACCACAATTATTCTTAAAGAGGAAGTAAACCCTGATGGGTTTACTTCCTCTTTGATTCCCTGCAAAGGTAAAGCATAATGGACTACTATGCATCGTATAGTAGTCCATTATGTGTCACTTACCTGACACAGGAGCCAGCGATGTCACCGCTGTCCCCTGTAGTCCGAAGCATCCATCTTCTCGGTGGGTCTCGCTGCTCCGCCGCTGTCATTCGTCGGAGACGCGATGACGTCACTCCCGCAAATGCACACGGGAGCCGCCACTCGCGGCATATCCCCATTAACTGCGGCGCTCTCAGTGCGCCTGGGCGCCTCTGTCTACGGCGCATGCGCCGTAGACAGTGGTGCCTGTCTTTCGGCAAATATATCCTAAACCGTGTAGGTTTAGGAGATATTTCTTAGACCTACAGGTAAGCCTTAATCTAGGCTTACCTTTAGGTCAAAGTGTGTTGTAAGGGTTTACAACCACTTTAACAAGATACAAAAATGCAACTCTCTCTTCATATACCTCTATCCGTGGTAGTAAAAATCTTAATGATTTACGCTTCATCACTCAATTTCATTTTCGTCACAAACAGATGGAGAGTATTGTATTGCTGCTTCAGGATGAGTATCTGCTTCCTGTTGTTCCCAATAGGCCAAAGTTTGCTTGCAGAAAAACACCTAATATTAACCACTTGCCTACTGGGCACTTAAACACCCCTCCTGCCCAGAACAATTTTCAGCTTTCGGTGCTCTCACACTTTGAATGACAATTACTCAGTCATGCAACACTGTACCCAAATGAAATTTTTGTCCTTTTCTTCCCACAAATAGAGCTTTCTTTTGGTGGTATTTGATCACCTCTGTGTTTTTTATTTTTTGCGCTATAAATGAAAAAATTTTTTCGAAAATTTTGAAAAAAAATGAATTTTTCTTTGTTTCTGCGATAAAAAATTTCAAATTATTAATTTTTCTTCATAAATTTTGCCCACAATTTATACTGCTACATATATTTGGTAAAAATAACCCAAATGAGTGGATATTATTGGGTTTTTGTGAAAGTTAGAGAGTCCACAAGCTGTGGTGCGAATCGCACAAAATTGATCACATCTGGTGGTCTATCTCAATTCTTGTGACCCAAAAAAGCCAGAAAAGTAAAAATATCCCCCCAAATTACCCCTTTTTTGAAAGTAGACATTTCAAGGTATTTAGTAAGAGGCATGGTGAGCTTTTTAAAGTTGTCATTTTTTCCCACAATTCTTTGCAAATTTAAGATTTTTTATTTTATTTTATTTTTTTCCACAAAATTGTCATTATAATAGGTTATTTCTCTCAAGTAGCATGTGTATACCACAAATAATGCCCCAAAATAAATTTTGCTACTCCTCCTGAGTATTACAATACCACATGTGTGGGATTTTTCCACAGCCTGACCACATAGAGAGGCCCAACATGCAGGAAGCACCGTCACGTGTTCTAGGAGCATAAATTACACATCTAACTTGTTGACTACCTATTACACTTTTGAAGGCCCTGGAGCACCAGGACAATGACACGTGACACCGACGTGGCACTGATGACAGATTGCACTGATACGTGGCACTGATACATGGCACTGATGACAGATGCCGCTAATACGTAGCACTGATGACACGTGACACTGACAGATGGCACTAATATGTGGCACTGATGACAGATGGCACTTATACGTGGCACTAATATGTGGCACTGATGACAGATGGCATTAATACGTGGCACGGATGACACGTGACACTGATGACAGATGGCACTGATACCTGCCATTGATGACATGTGACACTGATAACAGATGGCACGTCACACTGACAGGTGGCACTGATGACAGATGGCACTGATATGTGGCACTGATGACAGATGCCACTAATATGTGGCACTGATGACACGTGACACTGATATGGCACTGATGACAGATGGCACTATGTGGCACTGATGACAGGTGGCACTATGTGGCACTGATGGCACTGTGGCACTGATGACATGTGGCACTGATGACAGGTGGCACTGATGACAGATGGCACTTATACGTAGCACTGGGGACAGGTGGCACTGATGACAGGTGGCAGTGTGGGCAGATGGCACTGACAGGTGGCAGTGGGGGCAGATGACAGTGGGGGCAGTGGGGACAGGTGGCAGTGGGGACAGATGGGCAATTTAGTTTCCTTTTTTATTAATTTATTTATTTTTTACACTAACCGCTGTGAGATCTCACAGCGGCTAATCTCTCCCTCCTCACACGCTGTCTGTGTGAGGAGGGAGAGCGGCGATGAGAGATGATCTCATATGTTTACATATGAGATCATCTCTCATTGGGCATGCCGATCACATTGTAAACGGCTGCTGTGATTTGCCATTTACAGCAATCTGTGACTGGCTGTGTCCGGGGAACACGGCCAGCACAGAACTTCCCCAATGCGTGCCCCAGAGGGGAAGTAAACAGGAGGACGTCCAGGGACGGCCTCCCGGCAGTTAGCGTTCACTCTGTAGCCGTCTTTCGGCTATAGGGTGGGCACGAAGTGGTTAAGAGCAAAGTGGCACAAAGTAAACTTAAAGAGAAAACTCCTCCCCCTGGTAGCTCTATTGCCACTTTTCTAGCTATCTCGGGTATGTGCCAATGCAGCAAACCATTATGCAAAACCTGCCAGTTTGTGAGACATGGCCAGAAAGATTTTGTTGTAAAAGGAAAAACATACCCTATCAAGGGTTTTCACACATGCTCCACTGACCATGTGGTATACTGTCTAACATGTCCTGTTTTATGTAGGGAGAACAATTAGGCCACTAAGCGTTTCGGCGTTTCATTTCCGGTGGATTAGATAATCACAGTGTTCCTAGGCATTTCCTCAAGTACCATCATAAATCTACAGATGGTTTAAGGGTCTGGGTCATTCAGACAATGCCAAAGAACCTCCCCTCAGCCGAACGTTTCAGAAAACTCTGTCATAGAGAAATGTTTTGGATTTTTACTTTAAATGTTCTTGCCCCTGGAGGGTTGAACGAGGAATTTGAAACTAGTGCTATTCTCTAGATTCCTCCTTTCCTAATATATTTGTGCAGGATTTTTTATTAGTATATTATTTTCTATTAGTATATTATTTTAAATATGGTAAATATTTTTAAATAATTTTAACTATTTCGGTACTGTATATATATATATATATATTTTTTTTTTTTTTTAATATATTTAGTTATACATATTTTTGCCTTAGATATATATTTTTTAAAATATTTTTTCTCTAGATATTTTTCAAAATATTTTTTCATTGCCCATTTATTCCCTTTCTTCTTTTGCCCCTCCCTTTTTTCCCCTACTCCCTCCTCTTCAGTCTTATATATATGCCTAGTCTTAAGAATTATTGAAGATTATTGATTATTGATTCTCATTTTCATTTTATGTTTATTTTTATTTTTAAATGTCGCTTATTGGTTGTTGTTCGGTATGAAATCATATATATTTTTTTGTTTGGATAGGGATTTTGCTTCTGTTTCTCCTCCTGTCTTATACCTTTATATTGTGATAACGCTCCATTTACATATTCCCACCCCTAAGGTCCACCCAGGTAGTATAAATTAGTCCCATACACACACAGTCATCAGGTTGATAGAGGAACCAATGAGATGTTCCGAAACGCGTCCCTCTTTGATGACTGCTTCCTGTTTTGCTTCCTGTTTGTGGTCCACGCTGGTTGCTGGTTATTGTCTCCTGCCCCTGACGTCACTTCTGGGATCCTCGTGTTTTGAGACTGTGATTGCGGGCTGGCCTGTCAGTTCTTAGAGCTCCCTGCTGGTTTTCCCGTTGGCATCCCCTGGACTTCCCTGCTAATGGACACACACAGCCTAAAGAACTTGTATAAGCCAGTGACCACTGCATTCATGCCGGACCCCCTACATGGATATTAATGATATGCTCTGCCAGTCTACATATCTTGTAAGTGTTTTTAACCCTTTTTGGGGAAATTAAACAGCTTTTAATTCTGCACTTAGAGGCGCCTTTTCTTGTTTTTCTGTTTCCTATTCAGAGATTGCTTCTCTCCATAAGTGCAGCCCTGAGTGTGGAAGATACCCTATTATAGACTTTCTGGTTCATAAAGACATCTGTTTTTGCTTGATCCTAAAGTTCAGAGCGCCCTTACAAACTATATCCGTAACTTTTTTTATGGCTCATGTTTCAATGCATTTTGGAACAATATGTTGTAAGGATTATACAAATGCACTTTATTGTGAGTCCAATAGACGTTTAAATAGCACATATTTTGTGCTCACTTCTGGCCCCGCCCCTTAGGGTGTACCTGGGATTTGTCAGTCTATATATTGAGTAGCAATGTGAGGGGTCACAATATGCCCCTGTTGAAGACCTCTGTAGTCGAAACGCATCGGGCTTGCATTATTTGTACCCCACATTGCTTTTATGATATATTTTATGCTCTACTTTATTTTGCGATCGCTATTTATTTATTTTTATGTCATTTTTTACATGACTTTTTCAATAAACCTACTGGTTTGTTTTTTGACCTGCACCATCCGGAGCCCCTCTTTCATTTTCTTTTCATTTTTTATGATGAGTTTTGCATAAATTGCATCCTGGATACCATCAAACCGTGAGTGTACGATCCTCTGGAGCCTGGAGACGAACAAGTGAGCACTTTACACCAGGAGTTCCTGCCTTTGCGGAGCCCAGAGATGAGAAAGTGAGGACCCCCCCCACCAGGATTCATCCAACACACAGCACCTGATTGAGATCAGTCAGGATTCCAAGCGTATTTGACTGTCGTATGACACGTGTGTCCAACTTTTCTGGTAAGAGTATCCATCTTTCCATTGTTGATACAACTTCAGAGAAAGTATCTGTCCCTGTTGTTTTGTGCGGTGCCTCACCTTGTTTATAGGAAGATCTCCACTGATATATTTCTATTGCATAATATATGCAGACTATTCATTGGGATATATGTTCCGTTTCTTTCAGTACTTACTAGGACACATGTTCCTTTTCCTCTGAGTACAGAATTTACATACCCAGTGAATTGTGGACTTCACTTTTGCATATTTTCTATTTTTTCACAATTTTGATTCCAATTTTGTTTTCACTTACGTGTTTATCACTCATATGTGTGTCTTATGGGATTAGCCTTCATTGGTATTTCTCGTACTTAGTCACAGTTTCACACATAAATTTGTATATCAGCGCTACACTACTTTTATTTATAGATTTTAAGGGGAACACCACACAAAAATGTAAAAAAAAAATGGTTGTGGGGGTGTGCGGGTGGGGTTGCTTATTGGAATCTGCAAGCCCCCTTTAACAAGGGGGCTTCCAGATCCAGTCCCCTCTTATGTGAATGGGGTTGTACCCCTACCCATTCACCAATAAAAGTGTCAAAAATTAAAAACTACAATACAGTTTTTGACAATTCCTTTATTAAAAAGGAAAAAAAAAAATTATCCCATGTCCATCCATATATAATCACGCCGCCAGACGAACCTAAAAAAAATCGAAAAATTGTCTCTTGGCTGTGACAGCTGTTATATAGTATATATATATATATCGTGATGTAACCAAGTGATCCCACCCCTTCTAACGATTTGTGTCATCAGAGGGAGCGGGGTCATCCGGTTAATAAGCACATCGCAAACCCCCCAAGTATTAGGTAGGCGTCTTATGTTAGAAATAGAAATACCTGGAGAATAAAACACTTCTGCGTCTGGGCGGAGATTGAAATGAGTATCACCAGTCCAGTTCACCCCTGTTCCATGATTTGGACAGATCTAGAGGCCACTATGACACAACTTTGAAGCCTTTGATTAAACCCGATGCTATTCACCCTCTCCATATGGAAAAAATGTTCCCGCCAATTCACCCCTATTGAACGTATTGTTTAATCCTGACATTCCAGATAGTCTGTCCTACACCCGAATGGTCCCATGGACACAGGCTGGAATCTTTCAGCTCCGAAACTTGGTACATCCACTCACCCACACACTCCTACCTTTCAATGAACTGCAGCGTAAATATCAGATCCCTAAACAATCATTCTATTCATATCTCCAATTTAACAACTACTTTTTCTCTAAAGCCTCTGATTTAACCTTGGACAAGCCCATCCCATTTGAACTTTTGTGCTCCCAAGGCCCGCACCAAACCCATCTTATCTCTAATATCTATAGATATCTACATGAAACTCTCTCACTAACACATATCATTCCTACATGCAGAAATGGTCCCAGATAGGGATGAGCTTCAAGTTCGAGTCAAACTCATGTTCGACTCGAACATTGCCTGTTCGGCGAACAGTGAACAATTTGGGGTGTTCGCGGCAAATTCGAAAAGCCGCGGGACACCCTGTACAAGTTGATGGGAGAAATCTAAAGTGCTAATTTTAAAGGCTAATATGCAAGTTACTGTCCTAAAAAGTATTTGGGGACCTGGGTCCTGCCCCAGGGGACATGTATCAATGCAAAAAAAGTTTTAAAAACTGCAGTTTTTTTGGAAGCAGTGATTTTAATAATGCTTAAAGTGAAACAATAAAAGTGTAATATTCTAGATTTTCTGGGAAAACAGAGCCCAAATAGAAAAGAAGTGGGACATTAACAGTGCAATATTATAGTAGAAAAATACAACAAAAAGATAATATTTTTATGAAAGATAAAAAATAAATTTTATTTATAACAACAATTCAATTAAAACCAATAACAGCCTTCAAATTTTACAAGGGTGTTACATAAATCATGCGGTCCAGGTGGTGGTATTAATTAAGGTGCTTGTAAATTTGCCTATCCCAACATGTTTCACTGTCGCTTCATCAGGGGATATACAAGCTAGCAAAATAACAAAATAGCATGAAAATCAATTAGAGTGCAAAAATACATATCAAAATAGATTTATGTATGTTAATATAGATATAGACATATATACAGATATGACAAGAGCTTCAATTAAACAGGTGTGCTTACCCCCACATCACCACCCCTTCCCCCAAAAAAACATCATCCGGTTGTTAAAGGGTGCACGGGTAGCGGGACCAATAGCCAAGCAAAGCAGCAGAGAGAGCACAGACGATGGTCTGTCTGG
This sequence comes from Lithobates pipiens, assembly GCF_037356315.1. NCBI lineage: Eukaryota > Metazoa > Chordata > Amphibia > Anura > Ranidae > Lithobates > Lithobates pipiens. Next base: position 232,187,401 of record NW_027507784.1, read on the forward strand.
GCAGATAAAAAAATGCATAAATATATATATTATTGTGGGAATCAAAAAAGGATTTATTATATAATAAATATCTTTGAGATTTCCTTTTTTGATTCCCACAATAATATATATATTTATGCATTTTTTTATCTGCCCAGACAGACCATCGTCTATGCTCTCTCTGCTGCTTTGCTTGGCTATTGGTCCCGCTACCCGTGCACCCTTTAACAACTGGATGATGTTTTCTTGGGGGAAGGGGTGGTGATGTGGGGGTAAGCACACCTGTTTAATTGAAGCTCTTGTCATATCTGTATATATGTCTATATCTATATTAACATACATAAATCTATTTTGATATGTATTTTTGCACTCTAATTGATTTTCATGCTATTTTGTTATTTTGCTAGCTTGTATATCCCCTGATGAAGCGACAGTGAAACATGTTGGGATAGGCAAATTTACAAGCACCTTAATTAATACCACCACCTGGACCGCACGATTTATGTAACACCCTTGTAAAATTTGAAGGCTGTTATTGGTTTTAATTGAATTGTTGTTATAAATAAAATTTATTTTTTTATCTTTCATAAAAATATTATCTTTTTGTTGTATTTTTCTACTATAATATTGCACTGTTAATGTCCCACTTCTTTTCTATTTGGGCTCTGTTTTCCCAGAAAATCTAGAATATTGTTAATAGGGATGAAGTGCCATTTGCCTTGGGTGTCGAGGGAAGTCTGAATCATGCTTGTTTGAAATAAAAGTGTAATATTCCTTTAAATTTCGTACCTGGGGGGTGTCTATAGTATGCCTGTAAAGGGGCGCATGTTTTCCGTGCTTAGAACTGTCACGGCTATAATGAATTGTTGGCTCCCGTAATACAGAGAACAGTCATGGAAAGTCATTGATTTAAAAAAAGCGTGGGGTTCCCCCAAATTCAATTACCAGGCCCTTCAGGTCTGGTATGGGTATTAAGGGAAGCCCGCATCAAAAAAAAAATGACGTGGGGTTCCCCCTAAAAATCCATACCAGAGCCTTTATCCGAGCACGCAACCTGGCAGGCCACAGGAAAAGAGGGAGGGATGAGAGAGTGCCCCCCCCGAACCGTACCAGGCCACATGCCCTCAACATTGGGAGGATGCTTTGGGGGTCACAGACCCCTCAAAGCACCTTGTCACCATGTTGATGAGGACAAGGGCCTCATCCCCACAACCCTGGCTGGTGGTTGTGGGGGTCTGTGGGCGGGGGGTTTATCAGAATCTGGAAGCCCCCTTTAACAAGGGGACACCCAGATCCCGCCCCCCCTGTTTGAAATGGTAAGGGGGTACAAAAGTACCCCTACCATTTCACAAAGAAAGTGTAAAAGAATGTTAAATAAGACACACACTTTTGAAAAAGTCCTTTATTAAAAATAAAAAAAAATAAAAAAAAAAGATTCCAGCGGTGGTAATCCACTCTTGCTATCCAGGGACGGATGATCATCTCTCCGGGGTCCAGCGATGGCTGATCTGATCCAGCGATGGGTGATCCTTACTCTGTCTTCACTGGTGGAGACACTGCGGGATCTCGGCAGCCTGACATTTCTTATATGAGGAGGGCGGGTCACCCGTCATCTGACCCTGCCCCCTTTGACACTAGTAGGGAAGCCTGGCTTGTGGGTGACCCCACCCCCCTCTGATGTAACGGAAACCTGCGTTACATCAGAGGGGGGCGGGGTCACCCTTTACAGGCATACTATAGACACCCCCTAGGTACGAAATTAAAGGAATATTACACTTATATTGTTTCACTTTAAGCATTATTAAAATGACTGCTCCCGAAAAAACTGCCATTTTAAAACTTTTTTTTGCATTGATACATGTCCCCTGGGGCAGGACCCAGGTCCCCAAACACTTTTTAGGACAGTAACTTGCATATTAGCCTTTAAAATTATTAGCACTTTCGATTTTGAACGTTCGAGTCCCATAGACTTTAATAGGGTTCTAAAGTTTACACAAAGTTTAGGTCTGTTCGCAGGTTCTGGTGCGAACTGAACCGGGGGTTGTTCGGCTCATCCTTAGTCCCAGATCATTAAGCAGCCTATTAAACTTCCTCAGTGGTGGAAGATATGGGAAACCGCTTCCAAATCTTCAAGATGTGTGAAACAGAGAGAGGCGACATATAAAATACTTCTTATTTGGTATAGAACCCCATAGATCTTACACAGATATGACCCCAAGACTCACTGGGTGTGTTGGCGATGTCGGGAAGACACTGGCTCCCACTTTCAAATATTTTGGGAGTGCCCCATTATCCAACCTTTATGGGCTTCTATACACGCCCATCTGCAGAAACTCCTTGAATTTACTCTACCCCTGGACCCGATCCAGTTTCTTCTGGGTCTGCCATTCCCTGGCATCCCCAGACACACACAAAAATAAGTTGCCTGTATTCTTCTGGCAGCAAAAAGGGCTATACCCCTGAGATGGTTGTCTACCTCCCCGCCTACCCTTGCACAGATTTTGCAAATATTAGAACACATCCTCAGAATGGAACACCTAACTGCAACAGTTCATGATACACTTCCTCAACTAAAAAAAAAAAATTGTGATTTGTGGGATCACTCAGAGCTTAACTCAGGAACTGTTCTATCACCCTCTGGTTATGTGGCACCCTCTTAAATATAGATGTTGAACTTTATCCTCTCCCGTTTCTATTAATCTTTTTCTTTTGGGATACTATGGTGTTCTCCCTATCTCACCCCAACCCCAAGGCGCCCTGATCCTCTCAGTTTGGGTTGTGAGTCACATTTTCTTTTATGTGAAATAATATTTTTTTTTTGTTCAGCCACTCCCTGGGTCCTTCCTCCCCTCCCTTAACCCCCCCCCCCCCGGTTTATATGGTACACATCCCATGTTTTGATGGACTGGTAGCACTGTGACATTAATCTTATGGTTTGAGGTTTGTTATATGTCCTTTCAATGACTGTACTTATTACGCTGTACTATTGGTTTGACATTTACTACCGTTTGTATTTTTTTGATATTGAAAAAAAATCATAAAAGATACAATTTATAAAAAAAACACTTCTATTTGTTTTGTTTCATTTTAAGGAAAGCACTTTGTGTCAACATGACCCTTGCTCTATTCCACCGGCCTCTAGAGAGGTCACCTGTGACACCGAATACCCTCTCTGTGTGTGGGGCAATGTGTTTTTTGTTATCGCATACTCCTCTGCCTTTTTAAGCCATTCCTGAATATTCTCTTCCACCACATTAACAAGGGTTTCACATACAGTAGGGTTGAGAAAACAAGCAGGTGCTGCATTTGGCGAGAACACATCAGTTGAATCTAAGAATAAAGCAACACGCTGGTTTACATCCCCTTTCAGTCTCTGTGCAATTGGGGCAAGGTCTTGGTAGCTAGTGTTCTTTTTAAAGTCCTCAAGGTGGCTGAGTAGATCTAAGAGAGCAGGGACAGCCAGGGACATGGACATGGCATCACTCCGGAGGGATTTAATATGTTCCGCAAAAGGCAGCAGTAGGTCATGCAATGATTTGAGCTTTTTCCATTCAATATAATGCTGCACAGTGCTCTGGACAGTGGTCTGAGGAGGCCTGTAATGCTGCACAGTGCTCTGGATGGGGGCTGTAATGCTACACAGTGCTCTGGATGGTGGTCTGAGCTGAGGAGGCCTGTAATGCTGCACTGTGCTTTGGACAGTGGTCTGAGGAGGCCTGTAATGCACACACAGTGCTCTGGGTGGATGGTGTTCTGTGGGGAGGATTGTAATGCACAGTGCTCTGGATGCTGGTGGTCAGAGGAGGCCTGTAATGCACATACAGTGCTCTGGACAAATGGTGGTTTGAGAGGAGGCTTGTAATGCACACAGTGATCTGGGATGGTGTTCTGACTCAGAGGCCTGTAATGGTGCACAGTGCTGGATGGTGGTCTCAGGTCTTAGGGTAGGCCTGTAATGCACAGTACTCTAAATGTCGGTGGTCAGAGGAGGCCTTTAATACATACACAGTGCTCTGGCCAGATGGGGGTCTGAAGGGAGGCTTGTAATACACAGTGCCCTGTATGACGGTGGTCAGAGGAGGCCTGTAATGCGCACACAGTGCTCTGGATGGATGGTGGGCTGAGGGGAAGCCTCAGGCCTGTAATTGTAATGTGCACACTCACAGTGCTCTCTGCTCTGGATGGTCGTCGTAGGGAGTGGGACTCTCATCGGAAGGCCTGTAATGCACAGTGCTGCTGTGCACCACATCCATTCCAGGGAGGGAGAGTGGGAAGTTTCTTCTTTGTCCGATGATCTCCAACTGACTGCAGAACTTTTGACCCCACCTTTACCATGACAAAACCTCTCCTATTCTGCTCCAACCACCCCTTCTGATATGTGCAGTCCAGCATGACTAGATTAACCCTATGTGTTCTTGTTAGCCCTGCTACCTAGTAATGCCAGCCCTACGCTTATCTTTTATATAGCAAAAAAAAAAAATCCCCAGTAATGATTAATTATCACCCAAGAGAAAGCTCTGTCTCAAAAAGTATACAATTTAATTTGGGTACAGTGGTGCATGACTAAGTAATAGTTGTTCAATGCTGTCACACTTTGAATAATGGCCTGGGCAGGAAGGGGGGCGAACATGTCCCATATTGAGGTGGTTAAGCCATGCAGATTTTTTTTCCAACTCCTCAACCCATATACAGTCCCCTGTGAAGCATGTATATGTGTTTCTCCTCTTGCTCCCCTACTTGCCCATAGCCCTCTTACTTGTAATGCTATCTTCCTCAGCCTTCTGCTGCCTCTGCATCCTAGAGGTAGAAGAAGTGGATTGAGCTAGAGCTTGCTGGCGATGTTTCTCCTTCTGCTGTGCCTCTAGTACTTTCTCTATCAGAACAAAAACTAGGGGGATGATAATGCTTACTTGTACCTGCATGCAGCCAATTGTTTTTATTGTCTCTGTAAAGGAGGGCAAAATGGTGCAAGCCCTACAGGGTCAGTGTCAGGGGCTCCTGTTCTTTGACAGCTGCTGGTCTCATTCTAGCATCCTGACCTGGCAATGTTGCATCCCTGTCTGTCCACGAGCAAGGTGATTGCTGTAGCAATTGATGTGGAGATCAAACCTGATTTAAGCCAGCCAAGCCTGCAGTCTCATGCCTGTGACAACATGTGCAATACTTGCTCCAAGCTCTCTGTCTATCTAGCTGTTTGGATTCCCTTGTCTATGACCTCAGATCAGACATCGACTATTCTCTGAACTCTGCCTGCCTTGTACCTGGACTGTCATTGAACCACACTGCCTGTTTGCCAATCGCAAGCACTTGTTTGCTGTGCTCAGTTCACACCTGGTGGCCAAGTACTGTAGCATTTTGTCTAAGTCCTGGTGGCAATCAGTAGGCTTGCTTGCCTTATGGGAAAGAACACAGAAGCCAGTTATGGGGTCTGGCCACCTGCGTTAGGGGTAAGCGTAACAGTCAGCTCTTCTCCCATAGTCACACTGATTTTCAGTAATTGCTCACTGCTCCTTATACAGCGTTGTGTAATTACAGCACCTGGGGGTGCCACATACCAGTCTGCTGGCAAACAGGTTGTTTTGGTGCAGCATTTCTGCCTAGTGAACCATGGCTGACTAGAAGTGTTGAAAATGTCTACAAACACTACTTGTCTGGAATACTAGTCTTAGAATCTTGGGTACTTTCACAATAAGCACTATACAATAAGGTTTAGGAAATGGACCAGGCAAGACATGTGCATGATCCTACCCAGGCAAAGGGTGGCTATCAAGTTTAAGCTATTGTCACACACAACCTTGCCAGGTTGTAGGTGGCATGGGGTAAGTTACCTCACCATCCTGGTGTGGCTGCTGTTCCCCTATGCTCAGAAGCTGATGTGCTGCATTGTATTGGATGTGGCATACTTTGGAAGGCCTAGGGTGCTAATGCTATGGAAAAGTCCTTGGTGAAAAACTTACAGGATGAGGAGGGGATAGAGATGACAGCACTGCCAGCATCACAAATTCCAGTGATGTTCCCTTTGTTACATCGTTCCCAGCCACCAGAAAGTTTACCCAGTGTGTGGTAAATTATATATTTCATACTTGCCTGTGTTCACTAAACCAGGTGTTGATCATGTGTACCAAACCACTGACAGTGTGGTCCAGCAAGAAAAACACATTTTGCTCAATTATAAAAATGAAGGCAGATCTTGTTAAAAAAAAAGTCATGGTGGGGATCAGCTACTGTGGGGGAACACAGACCAGGAACTGACAGAAGGGAACTGTTTCCACAAGCTGGTATGGGATCAGTTGAAGCACCAGCAGTCTTGCCAAGTTAGCATTTAGACACCAGACATTGAGGTGGTTTGGAGACATTGAGGTGTTTTTTTTGCTCCAACAACTGGAGAGGGGAAGCTTAGCATGAGAAGCTTGCTTTGGAAGATGGTGATACGGGAGTTGGTGGGTGCTGTTGGGTTTGTGCTCTTTTTGGTATCATGATCCTCTTCTGCTGCACATACTGTATAAGAGCAAATGTCTCTAGTCACTCTACTAAACCCTTTCTCCATCTTGCTGAATGCAGCAGAGCTAGATGACAATGTGTCATGGAAATGTGTTTGTTAAGCAGGAGGAAGATGGGGATGCAGCAACTGAAGAAACAGAAAGCCAGCACTGTTTTAGCCTAATTGTTTCTGTCATGTGCTTCTCCCACTGAGCACTCTGTTAGAGCTCTTATCCTCTGCAGGCATAAGCTGCAGATACATTGAATTTCACTGTTGAGTTTCTTCTCTTCATGGCACCTAAATGTGTTCTGCCAACATACCTCCCACTGCACCTTTCTGACTGCTTACTGGAGGCTACCTCACAGAAAGACTTTGCTTCCTGTTGCTGAGAGTCTGTCTGCACTCCTAATGAAGCCACGATACAGGCTTGGGGCAACAGAGTAAAGCTGGTCATATGCTTTTTGAATTTCTGTCAGTCCACATCCCTAAGCAACTTGCACAACAACAGTGCTGGGGATCACTGGTATGAATATCTTTATCAAATCAATTCATAGATTATAAATGGGTCTGAAGATAAACAGTCATTCATATGAATGTAGAAAGTTGAAGTTAGGAAAACGAGGATTTGCCGCTATAACAGAACTATGAATGGATTTGCTTAGGCTGCTTTCACACTGGGGCGGTATTCAGGCGTTACAGCGCTAAAAATAGCGCCTGTAAAAAACCGGCCCCTTTCACTCCAGTGTGAAAGCCGGAGGGCTTTCACACTGGGGCGGTGCGCTGGCAGGACAGTGAAAAAAGTCCTGCTAGCCGCATCTTTGGAGCGGTGAAGGAGCGGTGTATTCACCGCTCCTACCCATTGAAATCAATGGGACAGCGCGGCAATACCGCCGGCAAAGCGCCGCTGCAGTGGCGCTTTGCGGGCGGTTTTAACCCTTTTTCGGCCACTAGTGGGGGTTAAAACGACCCCGCTAGCGCCCGCAGACCGCCGCTAAAACGACGGTAAAGCGCCGCTAAAAATAGCAGCGCTTTACCGCCGACGCTCGCACCGCCCCAGTGTGAAAGGGGCCTTACAAACACAGATCCAAGCATTAAAGTAAAAAAAAAAAAAGAAATGAACACAAACACACTCTTTTTTATTTTCAAATTTGAGCTATTTTATAAAACAAAAAAAAACAAAAACAAAGAACTTTTAAAATTTAGAGACACAACAACTGAAGCGTTCCCACCAATGTTAAACTGCGAGAATTGCTTGTTTCAAACTCTTTTCTTTTTCCCCTAACACATTAGTTACTAAATATTTCATTGATAGCTGGATGATCTGACAAAAAACTTGCCACTGCTCCAGTCCCTAATTCGTGAAACTACATATGTGCTCTGCCATATGTGCCCTGCCTTTTGCTTATGCCTCTGTTCAATACAGTGCAAGACCAGTAGGGTCAGAGAACACACAGCAGGAAGGTTCCCTGTCACTGCACACTTCTGGGTCCACATGAAACTTGATTAGGAGATCAGAAGCTGCACAATGATGCTCATACAAGCAGATGGGTTGCAGAAGATGATCTGACTCACAAATCTGGGGTGGGGGTGGGGGGTCGCAGTTTGGCATGTTCGCTCTGGGCTCTTGTTAACCTTGTCCTACACCTTGTCCTACACCACTATTGGGTAACCTTAGGAACCCAAATTTGTGCAGGCGAGCACACATTATTCTAGGAGGTTTTGGGATGGCTGAATGGACAAATGGGCAAAGAGCGGGGTCTCTTGTTCGACAAAATAGGGTGAAAATAAACAGGGGTGAAATCATTTTTAGCCATGGTCTACTTTGGGTAGGCACCATATAATTGTTACTGTATATTTGTGTTTACACACAGTTGGAGTTTTAGAAGTAAATAAGATAAAGTCCACTTTAACCCCTTCAGATCTGCGCTGTAGCCGAATGACAGCTACAGCATGGATCTGCTTTGCCGGGAGGGCGTCGATAGAGATCCTCCCATTTGCAAGCTGACCACGCCCCCTGAAGGGTCAATGAAACTCGGGTGATCACAGATCAGAGTAAGGGGTCGATCCTGACCCCTTATCACGTGATCAACTGTTAGCCAATGACAGCTGATCACGTGATGTAAACAGAACATTGGTAATTTTTTTTTCTTCTCTTGCTGAAAGCGTGAGAAAAAAAAAAAATCGATCACCTGCTTCTGTTGAAGGGACATCGGTCCTGAAGAGGAAGAGGGGAAGCCGCCTCATATTTGCCCAACAGTACTGCCTGCCAGTGCCATGAATCATTGCCCACAGTACATAAGTGAAAGCCATAGAGCTACTGTACCTATCAATGCCCACAAGTGCCACCTATCAATGCTCACCAGTGGTGCCAATCAGTGCCTCATCAGTGCCGCCTATCAGTGTCACCTACCAGTACTGATCAGTACCCATCACTGCCACGCATCAGTGCCAGCTATCAGTGCCCTTCAGTGCCACCTATCAATGCACAGAGTCCCCCATCAGTGCCCACAAATGCCACCTAGCAGTGCCCACCAGTGCCGCCTTATCAGTACCCATAAATGCAGCCTATCAGTGCCCATCAGTATAGCCTCATCAGCATACATCAATGAAGGAGAAAAATTACCTGTTTGCAAAATGTATTAACAAAATATAAAATGGTTGTTTTTTTTTGTTTTTTTAATTAGGTCTTTTTTAAATTTGTTTAACAAAAAAAAAAAAAAAACAACAACCCAGTGGTGATCAAATACCACCAAAAGAAAGCTCTATTTCTGGGGAAAAAGAGATAAAAATGTAATTTGGGTACAGTGTTGTATGACCGCGCAATTGTCAATCAAAGGGTGACAGAACTAAAAGCTGAAAATTGGTCTGGGCAGGAGGGGGGTTTAGGTGCCCAGTAAGCAAGTGGTTAATAGAAGTTTCATTTGCTTGCAATTTTTCTACTTTTGCACTTAGTTTCCTGATATTTTCTGAATTTGTATCTTCTTTTTTCTGTCATGAACACAGTTATCTTTTGTGTTCTTTTTATAGGCTGGTCATTTAAGAAGTCTTATTTCAATTATACTCACATGGAGAACTGACATATTCATGCCAAATGAATAAGGACTGGTAGCCAATTACAATTAGTGATTAACGTCCTTCATTACAGTTTATTTTGAGAACGTCTTTCTATTCTTGGTTTATTTTCAGCTAGTTTACAGGCTGAGTGACAGTGAAATGACAGTTGCTCTCAAGATTCCAGCTGCAACTGTATCATTACAATGATCTAAACACTAATTCTGAATGTGCTTTTGGGCAGTCTTCCAGAATAACATCTCCTAATGTAGCTTCAGATGGGTAGTTCTGTGTTGAAGGGGAACATAATTGTAGCAGCATACAATATATTGGATATAAAAAAAAGATTTTTTTTTAAATATAACATTCCATATTAGGATATATTTGCATTTATTAGTATTTTAAAGCTGCATAAACATGGAACTTTTTATGCTAGCTTAAACAATATCCTTTATATTGTATATCTTATCGCAAAAATGTAAATAAGAATCCTAAAGCCACATTCATATAAACTTAATTGGAGGTGTAAAGGGCCACAAGGCCCTAATTCAGACTTTACAGGCAAGATGGACAATGATATAGTACAAAAATATACTTTAGTAACAATCATATCAAACAGGTCAAGTAAAAAAGAATCAAAAACTTACCATAGAAATACAATAGTAATAAGTATCTAGTGTAAACAATAAAGTTGACACAAAATAAATGGCAATGAGTTCCTGTGCGTCAATGTGTTTTGCTGTTTTGACTGTACAGGTATATCTTATCTTTAGGTAAATGCAGTTGGTAGAAAACATTTCCTATATAAGTGTTCTGTTGTCAGGGGCAAAGAAATAACATTTATTGTATGGAAATAATTTTTTTCTCAATATGTGATGTCGGTATTCTCCACTAGTTGTAGTTGTAGTTATATTTTACTACTCTCAACAGTGAAATTCTGATGCCTGGGCGAATCAATTAAACACAATATCCACACTAAGTAGGTCTTATTATTTCTACCCAATGGAGCCCCTTCTAGGAACTATAAATCGATTTCAGTATGCACTATATATTATATTAACCATATTAATGTATGGTGGAATGACGTGATTTGAATAGTGGGAGGAAATTATATGCTTAGAAGGGTGGTATATGCCATTTGCACTCTGCTTAAATTAAGAGCTGATTCTGCAGTGACAGTTTTCTGTGGGTCGTCATATAACACCGCCATGGCTTCAAAGAATATGGTGACTGAGTTTACCACCTCATCCCTCTTTTCAAGCAGGTTATGAGCCCAGGATTGTGGTTCATCAGATAGGAGGGAGATGATGAACCCTACTCGGACGGTCTCAAGTGCGAAAGTGCTGGGTCGCAGGGCAAAGTAAAGTTTGCAGGCATTTTTAAAGGCCCGAACCTTCGTCTGTCCCCGGAGAAGTATTCTGGATTAGGGACTCTGGGTTCTGGGAGAGGCAGTAACACAGCAGGTGGAGAAGCAGCAGCTGAACTGGAGGGTGCCGTTGCAGAGGCGGAGCTTGTGGCTGGGTCGGGATCGGCAGGAGACATTGAATTAGTGAGGATATGGAGAAGTTGCTTGAGTTGGAAGTATCCATCTTGCAGGTTTTTGATGGTTTGTGGTTTGTGTTAGGGCTGTCATCTGTTGACACAGCGCTTCCAGTGCAGAAGCACCTCTCAGCCTCAGACATAACGGCTGACACTATCACGTACCAGGTTCTGGAGGCCAATGGAGAGAGGGTATCCTTTGCAGTTCCAGACTCCCCTGAAGGGGAGTCAGAAGGAGTTGGGCACAAAATAGCACAGGTTGCCTGTGGAGTTACTTGCAGAAAGCTCAGAAATGCTGCTGTTGTGATGACCGAGTCTGCAGGCAGGTGGCTCCTTTAAGGTGAGACAGGTCTGTAAAGTCACTGAGATAATAGAGTAGTCAACACAAGCCACAATCAGAACCAGGTTGCAAAGCAGAGCAGATGTAGTCAGGTGGAAGCCGAGTCAAACACGAGAAGCAGACAGAAGGTATTCTTGAGACGAGCCGGGAACAAGCCGGGTCAGAAACTAGGGATCACAGGAGCAAGGAATTACAGGAACACAGGTAACAAGCTGAGATCAGTCAGCAACTTCAAGCACTGATACACTTCCTTATAAAGGCCCATGTGATGCTGCTGCTGGGGACGCTGAGTCCCAGAGCCCTTTTCCTGTTGTTGGTGCCCTGACAGATGCTGGGTCCTAAAGACCTTCTGCTCTCATCGCCCTGACAACATTACTGCTGACACGTGGTCCAGCAAGCATGGTAAGGGACGATTTATTTTATTCATGGCACGCTGGGTAACTCTGCTTGCAACTTGGAAGGATGCGGGACAGGGCTCAGTGATGCAGCTTGTTTTGGTGCCACGTCTCCATACAGCTGGTGGTAATGATGTGAGATTTGTGAGCTATCCCCCTCTTTCTCCTCCTCCATGTCCTCCTCTGCTGAATTTTCCTATGAACCACCAGACATTCTTTAAGCTCTGCAGGGGCAGGCCCAGAAGTGGTTTACGCCACGCTAGATTGAGCCAGGAATAGTGGTGTGCAATAATGGCATTAACCTCCTGTCCACCCTTTGATAGGGAAAGTTGACATTTTAGTCGGTCATACACAGCTAGTGTTCAAATGCAGCAGGATTCCTGGCTGAAATGCAGCAGGAATTCCACCTGCCCGTAAACTGCCTGATTTGTGACATGCCTACCAGGTGGAACTCAACTTTGGCAATTCTACAGCAGCTGGACATGCAGCAGAGGGCCATCAATGAGTACCTGTGTGAGTAAGGCACGGCGACAGGCTCAGGGCAGCTCAGCTTTCCCCCCCACCCCAATGGCTGCAGATAAGGGATGCATGCACTGAACTGTCACCAGGCAACAACAATGGCGAGCTGTGACAATGCATGCATCAGTGACACAGTCCCTCTTGTGTTGTTTCTGGAGCAGACTGCATGGCATTATGGACAGGGCACTCAAGGCAGATCAGCGGGAAGAAGAAGAGTATTTCCTTTCCTCTCAAGGCCTGCTTTATGCAGACACCACAATTGCGACACCACAGGACACACAAAGAGGGTGGAGGATGACAAGGAGGATCTTAACAGCTTTGGTGGCATTGAAGCAGAGGAAGACATACGTCAAACCTTAAAGTGGATGTAAACCCGATTCATGAAATTTGACCTAGGCACATATATCTCTAGTGTTTACTTATTTCGCTCCAAAGCCATGAGTCCCGTGTCTTTCTGCTGTTTGGTTGCTCTGTTATCTGCCTGATAACTTCTGACAAGTTCTCTGAAAAGGGAGATAAAACCAGCCTGAAATTTGTGTCAGGATGGGTGCTATAAAAAGATTAGCAGTGAGCTTGTCTTGTCACAGCACAGCTCTGAAAGTATCTTTGTTCCTCTGCCTATGTGCAGTGGGTGTGTGTGTGCTTTTCCTCCAATCACCTGTCACACAGTGTAAGTCCAGACACCACTCCTACTGCAGAATGAGGAAGTAAAAATTCTAACTCGATGTAAGAATTGTAAAGATAAAGAAGTGTATAGAGGGTACTCTGAATAGCAGAATTGACGAGACAGATGTCCATATTGGAGGTAAAATATTCAAACAATGAGGAATCTTCATGCACTTAGTTCTGCACTCAAAGACGAGAGCAATCTCTAGTATAGAAAACAAAACGAGAAAAAAAAAAGAGGTGCCTCTAAGTGCAGTATTAAAACTTAATATCCCAAGGAGATTAAAAACACTTAAAGGATGGATGATGAAAGGGGTGCATCAAAAGTAATGCGAGTCAGGTGATCCGGCATCAGGGTGGTCCCAGTGTGTGTCAAATTTCCAGAGATGATGATAATCAGCAGCATGCAATCTCAGAAGGGCCAGCAGGGAGAAACCACAGCTCTTGAGGCACCGATGGAGCAGCCAAGCTGCTGGGACCAGCGTGGACCGCAAACTAGAAGTAATGTCATCAAAATGGGATGCATTTCAGAACTGATTGGTTCCTTCAAGCCAATAGTTGGAGATTAAGGAAGCATAGCTTCTTATAGTCTATGTGTGGGCTGTGGGTGAGGCTATGGGCGGGGGAAAAATTAAAGAGGAAAGCAACGTTAGCCTGGGATTGTAATATGCTATACAAGAATAGAAGACACAGGGAATTTATATACAGAAATGCACAAAAGTATATATACTTAGCACAAGGAGATGGAACAGATTGAACAGAACAAAACAAAGAGACAGAGGGTGGGGAATACTCAGATTATTAGTGACAATGAGCATGCAATTATAAGATGGAACATAACAAGCAGATTACAGAACACTCCCTTCATACACACACATGTATACATACGTGGATATTTAAAAGACATATATGGATATTTAAAAAACATGATACACAGTGAAAATATATTAAAAAGGGATAATTGTATAAAGAGTATATGCGTGTGTGTGTGTATATATATATATATATATATATATATATATATATATATATATATATATATATATATATATATATATATATATATATATATATATATATATGTGTGTGTGTATATATATATATATATATATATATATATATATATATATATATATATATATACATATACATATATACACACACACACACACACACACACATATATACACATACACACACACACACACACCATTTGTGCTCATAAGTTTAAATACCCTGGCAGAATTTATGATTTCTTGGCCATTTTTCAGAGAATATGAATGATAACAAAAAAACTTTTCTTTCACTTAATCAATTGTGTTTACTCTTTTTAAATCATAATGGCAATAGAAACTACCCAAACGACCCTGATCAAAAGTTACATACCCCAGTTCTTAATATTGTGTATTGCCCCTTTTAACATCAATGACAGCTTGAAGTCTTTTGTGGTATTTGTGGATGAGGCTCATTATCTAATCAGATGGTAAAGCTGCCTATTCCTCTTGGAAAAAAGCCTCCAATTCCTGTAAATTCTTAGCCTGTCTTGCATGAAATGCACGTTCGAGATCTCCCCAGATTGGCTCAATGATATCGAGGTCAGAAGACAGATGGCCACTCCAAAACCTTTACTTTATTCTACTGTAGCCAATAACAGGTCGACTTGGCCTTGTGTTTTAGATCATTGTCATGTTGGAATGTCTAAGTACATCCCATGCACAGCTTCCTGGCTGAATGCAAATGTTCCTCCAGTATTTTTTGATAACTTACTGCATTCATCTTGCCATCAATTTTGACCAAATTTTCTGTGCCTTTTGCAGCTCACACATCCCCAAAACATCAGCGATCCACCTCCGTGTTTCACAGTAGGAATGGTGTACCCTTCATCATAGGCCTTGTTGACTCCTCTCCAAATGTATAGTTTATGGTTGTGGCCAAAAATCTCAATTTTGTTCTTATGACTATGACTTTTTCTAATGACTTTGTACCAGAAGGTTTGAGGCTTGTCTGTGCTGTTTGGGGTATTATAAGCGGGATACTTTGTGGCATTTGCATAGTAATGGCTTTCTTCTGGCGATTCGACCATGCAGCCAATCTTTTTTCACATGCCTCCTTATTGTGCATTTTGAAACAGCCCCACCACATGTTTTCAGAGAGTCCTGTATTTCACCTGAAGTTATATGTGGGTTTTTCTTTGCATCCCGAACAATTTTCCTGGCAGTTGTGGCTGAAGTTTTAGCTGGTCTACCTGACCTGTTGTATACTTCATTACTTATTGCTTCCAGCTTGTCTATTAATTTAATTATTCAATCAAGTGATGATGATAATGAGCTATATATTGGTCCATGTATGTGGTCATTTTTAGGTATGTGGTTTTGAAGAAGGTCGTTATCTGTATTAGCCCCAAACGTCACCATGTATACCATTCAATTTTGATGTAATGTTTTTACATTTTCAATAAATTTTTATGTGCATCAATCCTGTCTAGTGATGGACGAACTTCCGACGGGATGTTTCGCGAATGCGGACCGCGAACGCGGCCGATAGTTCGCGAACCGGAACGTTCGCGGCGGGCCCAATTGACTTCAATGGGAGGCGAACTTCGCAAACCTACAGGTCAAATTTGCAGCCACAAAATAATTAATAGCTGTGCAAACATAGTCCCACCACATGGCCGATGACATAACACATGTATGAGGTGAATCTGGGATCGACAACTACAAGCATTCTTTTTTTATATGGGAAATTGTTGTGACAATTCAGGACTGTGGAGCGCATGAAGGCAATGGAAGAGAGGGAAGGTGAGGGTAGGCAAAGAGGGTGCAGGAGATGATCACCAGCAGGGTGACATACAGCAATGACACCTGCACCGTGAGAGTCATCTAACAGCACCGTGATAGGGAGCACTGACATCAGCAGCGTGACATAAAGCACTAACACCAGCACTGTAAGCAGCCCCAGGAGGAAGTCAGCATAGCACAGGGATGGTGGGAGCCCCTCATAATGAGCATAGCACAGGGATGGTGGGAGCCCCTCATAATGAGCATAGCACAGGGATGGTGGGAGCCCCTCATAATGAGCATAGCACAGGGATGGTGGGAGCCCCTCATAATAAGCAGCCCCAGGAGGATGTCAGCATAGCACAGGAATGGTGGGAGCCCCTCATAATAAGCAGCCCCAGGAGGATGTCAGCATAGCACAGGGATGGTGGGAGCCCCTCATAATAAGCAGCCCCAGGAGGATGTCAGCATAGCACAGGGATGGTGGGAGCCCCTCATAATAAGCAGCCCCAGGAGGATGTCAGCATAGCACAGGGATGGTGGGAGCCCCTCATAATAAGCAGCCCCAGGAGGAAGTCAGCACAGCACAGGGATGGTGGGATCCCCTCATAATGAGCATAGCACAGGGATGGTGGGAGCACCTCAAAATATGCACAGCAGAGGTACAGCCCCAGGAGGAAGTCAGCACAGCACAGGGATGGTGGGAGCCCCTCATAATATGCACAGCAGAGGTACAGCCCCAGGAGGATGTCAGCACAGCACAGGGATGGTGGGAGCCCCTCATAATAAGCAGCCCCAGTAGAAATATGACACCGATCAACCTCTTCAAAGAGGAGGGTACGGGCATATAGTACGGTGTGTTTTTTTTGGACAAGGAAGTGAGCCAAATGAAGAAAGAAGGTCTCTGTGCTCAATAAAAAAAAATAGTTTATAGACATATACATGGTCTACTGGTCACATGTGTTGAATTCCTCCGAGATCCATGCCTCATTCATTTTTAGAAATGTGAGGAAGTTAACACTGTCGTGAGCTAGGCGAGTACGCTTATCGGTCACGATCCCCCCTGCTGCGCTGAATGTCCTTTCTGACAGGACACTGGACGAGGGGCAAGCCAACAGTTTGATTGCAAATTGGGCAAGCTCTGGCCAGAGGTCAGGCCTGCCCACCCAGTAGTCCAGGGGTCCATCACTCCTCAGAGAGTCCACATCGGCCGTTAACCCGATGTAGTCGGACACCTGACGGTCTAGGCGTTCCCTGATGCTGGATCCAGATGACACCTGTCGATGGGTTGGCTGAAAGAATGACCTCATATCCAAGGTCACCAACACATCTTCAAACCGGCCTCTTCTTGCAGGCGCTGTTGGATTGGTACCCGCAACTCCTTCTCTGGGAGTGGGAATTGCTCCTCTGCCAGCGCACGAAAAGGCAGAATGCAGCATTTCTCGAAGCAAGGCCTGGAAGTGCTCCATTCTGCCAGCCCTCCATTCTGCCAGCCCGCTATTTTGTGTTTGTACCGGGGGTCCAAGTACGTTGCCACCCAGTACTGGTCCTTGACCCTTATGCTTTTTATACGGGGGTCCCTATTAAAACACTGGAGCATGAAGGCCCCCATTTGCACTAAAGTGGAAGCGGTGTGGTGGCCTGGCTCCTGCTCATCATCTAGGATAATGTTGTCCTCTTCATTCTTCTCTCCCCATCCACGCACAACAGGGATCCCAGAAAGGTTTAAAGCATGCTCTTCTTGCTCCTCCTCATCCGCCCCTGCACCATCCTCCTCTGACTCCTCTTCAGACTCCTGTTGTTGACTTGTCTCAGATAGAGTACCCCCCCTGGGAATTCATCCAGCATTGCAACTTCCTCATCTTCCCGCTCCTGCTCCTCCACAGCTTGATCAATGACACAACGCAATGCACGCTCCATAAAGAAGGCATAAGGTACCATGTCACTGATGGCGCCATGGCTGCGATTGACCAGTTTGGTGATCTCCTCAAATGGGCGCAGAAGTCTGCATGCGTCGCTCATGAGCAGCCACTGGCGCGGTGAAAAAAAACCCAGCTCCCCAGAACCTGTTCTGCCACAGAGTTCATACAGGTAGACGTTAACTGCACGTTTCTGCTGGAGCAGCCTATCAAGCATATAGAAGGTTCAGTTCCATCGCGTCGGGCAATCGCGAATAAGACGTCTGACCGGCAGATTGTGTCGCCGCTGAATGTCAGCAAGGCGAGCCATGGCCGTGTAAGATCTTCTGAAATGGGCCGAGATGTTCCTTGCCTGCCGCAAGATGTCCTGGACCCCAGGGTATTTGACAAGGAATCGCTGCACGACCAAGTTTCAGACGTGTGCCATGCATGGCACGTGCGTGATTTTGCCCTGTTTCAATGCGCTAAGCATGTTGGTACCGTTGTCACACACCACTTTACCAACTGTCAAATTGAGCGGTGTTAGCCACTGATCTGTCTGTGAACGCAAAGCTGAAAGGAGTGCCGGGCCAGTGTGGCTCTTGGCTTCCAGGCACAACAGACGCAGCACGGCATGGCAACGTCTCACCTGGCATGTCGAATAGGTTCTGGGGAGCTTTGGCGGCGCAGCAGAAGAGACGCTAGCAGCGGAAAAGGAGGAGTCAGCCGAGGAGGAGAGGGAGGAGGATGGAGTAGGAGGAGGAGGAGAAGAAGAGTCAGGCCTGCATGCAATCCGTGGCGGTAAAACCAAATCTACACGGGTGCTATGGGTTACATGCTTGACGTCCGTCAGAAGGTTCACCCAGTGGGCAGTAAAAGTGATATACCTTCCCTACCCATGTTTGCTAGACCACGTGTCTGTGGTCAGATGTATCTTGGCACCGACACTGTGTGCCAGAGATACATTTACTTGTCGCTGAACATGGCCATATAGCTCTGGGATGCCCTTCTCTGAGAAATACTTCCTTCCTGGGACCTTCCATTGTGGTGTTCCAATGGCCACAAATTTGCGAAAGGCCTCCGAGTCCACCAGTTTATATGGCAGTAGTTGGCGGGCTATGAGTTCTGACAAGCCAGCCGTCAACCATTGGGCAAGAGGGTTATCCGGCGTCATCATTTTTTACGCTCGAACATTAGGCCCACGGAAGCCTGCCTTTTTGCAGAAAAACGTGAGCTTGGCGTGATGGAAGGTGGAGTGGAGGACAATTGTGAGGAGAGAGGAGAAGTAGAAGACGAGGCTGGACGGTGAGAGCCTGGAGTGTGGCTTTGTGTGTTCCGTTGCTCCCACTCGGCTCGGTGATGGCTGCTCATGTGCCTTCTTAAGACGGTCGTCCCTAGGTGAGTGTTGGGCTTACCGCGACTAATGCGTTGACTACAAAGATTGCAGATGGCAACGCTATTGTCAGCAGCGGACACGTTAAAAAAAGCCCACACTGCGGAGCCATGTGCCGGTGTCCTGGGAGCGCTAGATGTGACCGTACATGGTCGATGACTCGCTCCTGATACATTTGCAGTCTGCTTTGTCCCTCCTGTGCAATGTAAGTTATTCCTGCTTCTCCTCCCTATCTGCTGGTCCATATCTCCCTCTGAACTCCCCTCCTCTTCCTCTCTTGTGGGCACCCACGTGACATCACTAGACACGTCGACGTCACCTTCCCCACCGCTATAAGTAGAGATCTCGGAGTAGGCAGCAACATCGGGGACCAACCTCCTCCTTGGGCTGATCTGGGTACTGTCGTCAGACAGCTGAGTAGCGGTTGTTGCTACCTCCTCTTCCTGATCCAATACCAAGAGTGGCTGCACATCAGAAATGTCTTGATATGGATCGGAAAATAATTCCTGTGACTCAAGCGGAAGGTATGTGGTGGTGGTGGTGGCGTTGTTGGTGGTAGTGTCTTTGGGGGGTGCACATAGCAGAGAGTGAAGAAGAGGGTGCAGATCGAGAGGATGAGGAGGGTGCAGAAGAGCAAGGCTGAGTGAGCCACTCAACCAAGTCTGGTGCATCCTTTAAAGTAATTGAACGCACCTTCTGCAACTTCCCACTTTGGCTCAAGCCTGTTGCTCCTGCCCTACCCCTACCACCCCTGCGGAAGGGCCTGCCTCTTCCTCTGCCTGTCATTTTTTAAATGACCCTGTGACAAAACTCTCAGTCCCTATACCGATGAAGGAGTGCTACAGTATAGGGCAGCGGTCAGCAGTAGTGCACCTCAACCCTATGTATTGTGGACCTATACCAGTCCTTATAGAATGGCAGACTGTACCTCACTCAACCCTATCTACTATAGCACCCTACACCAGGTTATTACCAGTCCTTATAAGGAGCTTTGTGGAACAAGTAGGTTGTGAATGATTAGCAGACTGCAGCAGAAGGGCAGCAGTCAAGTATAATATTCTTTCTATATTTGGAAGAAAGAATATTATACATGTACAAGCCTATTACCATACCACTGATACCAGTCCTGAAAAGAACCTTTGTGGACCTAATATAGTAACAGCTACTGATTAAACTGACCCTCACTGCCTCACACACTGCTTCCTGCCTGTCCCTATATAAACTGACAAAACAGAGGCTACTGGAACAATAACTGGAATAGCACTTTTGTGGACCTAATAGTAACAGCTAATGACTAAACTGACTGTCCCTACAGCAGATACACTGTCCCTTTCTCTAAACTGACAAAAGACACTCAGGCTGCTGCAACAATCAGTAGCACAGCAAACCTATATCCTGAACTGTGAACTACACCTAACACCTATACCAGTCCTGAAAAGAACTTTTGTGTACCAAATAGCTAGCGATTTGGGTCACTGCAATCTCTCCCTGCTCCACACAGCAACCTCTCCCTATAGTGACAGAAGAAAGAATGTAAAATGGCCGCCGGATCAGGTATATTTATAAGTTAGGGGGAATGTCCAAGTGTCCATGTGCTGTAATGTCTCAATTGGCTGTCCTGTACCCCATGATGGATGTGTCATCATAGGTCAAAGTTCTTTTACACAGTAAACAAGGAAGTCCGCCGGGCGAACGGCGCCAATAGTCCGCCGAACGGGCGGACCTCGAACAGCCGAAATTAGCCGCGAAACGACCGCCGGGCGAACCGTTCAGCCATCACTAATCCTGTCTCCTTTTTCTATTTTTTGGCACTTGGGAAGGCCAGATTGCTTGCACATTCTTGCCAAGACCGCTGTGGACCTCACCCTTTGAAAAGTGAGTACACCCCTAAGTGAAAATGTCCAAATTGGGCCCAAAGTGTCAATATTTTGTGTGACAATTATTATTTTCCAACACTGCCTTAACCCTCTTGAGCATGGAGTTCACCAGAGCTTCATAGGTTGCCACTGGAGTCATCTTCCAGTGGATATTAGAAAACTTGCGCTCCTCCACCTTCCAATTGAGGAGGCCCCACAGATGCTCAAGAGGGTTTAGGTCTGGAGACATGCGTGGCCAGTCCATTACCTTTACTCTCAGTTTCTTTAGAAAGGCAATGGTTGTCTTGGAGGTGTGTTAGGGGTCGTTATCATGTTCGAATATTGCCCTGCAGCCTAGTCTCCAAAGGAAGGGGATCATGCTCTGCTTCAGTATGTTGCAGTACATGTTGCCATTCATGGTTCCCTCGATGAACTGTAGCTCCTCAGTGCCGGCAGCACTCATGCAGCCGCAGACCATGACACTCCCACCACCATGCTTGACTGTAGGCAAGACACACTCTCCTGGTTGCCACCACCATATACGCTTGACACCATCTGAACCAATACGTTTTTTCTTGGTCTCATCGGACGACAGGACATAGTTCCAGTAATTCACGTCCTTAGTCTGCTTGTCTTCAGCAAACTGCAGGCTTTCTTGTGCATAATCTTTAGAAGAGGCTTCCTTTTGGGACGACAGCCACGCAGATCAATTTGATGCAGTGTGCAGTGTATGGTCTGAACACTGACAGGCTGACCTCCCACCCCTTCAACCTCTGCAGCAATGCTGGCAGCACTCATATGTCTATTTCCCAAAGACAACCTCTGGATATGACGCTGAACACGTGCACTCAACTTCTTTGGTTGTCCATGGCAAAGCCTGTTCTGAGTGGAACCGCTGTATTGTCTTGGCCACCATGATGCAGCTCATATTCAGTCTTGGCAATCTTCTTATAGCCTAGGTCATCTTTTTAGAGCAATCATTTTTTTTAAGATCCTCAGAGAGTTCCTTGCCATTAGGTACTATGTTGAACTTCCAGTGACCAGAATGAGAGAGTGAGAGCGATAACACCAAATTTAACATACCTGCTCCCCATTCACACCTGAGACCTTGTAACACTAACGGGTCACATGACACAGGGGAGGAAAAATGGCTGATTGGACCCAATTTGGATGTTTTCACTTAGGGGTGTACTCACTTTTGTTGCCAATGGTTTAGACATTAATGGCTGTGTGTTGTTACATTGAGGGGACAAAAAATATACACTGTTATACAAGATGTACACTCACTACTTTACATTGTAGCAAAGTGTATTTTCTTCATGAAAATATATAATAAAATGTTTGCAATAATTGGAGGGGTGTACTCACTTTTGTGAGATACTGAATATCTAGCTATCTATCTATCTAGTGTGTGTGTGTAAAAAAAAAAAAAAAAAAAAATTATATACCTGTATATTATACACACACACACACACACACACACACACACACATATATATATATACATACATACACACTGTAATGTTCGGGGGACCAGGTAGATCGCAGGACACAGGCTTTGCACACAACAAAGGGTTTATTAAACTTAAATCGCTTTACAGCAGCCAGAAACAAAAGGAAAAAGGTTTGTAGTCTCACCGACTTGCAAAGTCCAGAACAGCTGTCTTTATCAGAAACAGAGCTTGATCTTGATGGCAGGTAGCTTCCCCTGCCAGGAGCCTTCCAAACAGGACACTGCTGTCCACTTCAGTTGCTGCAACCCAAAACAAACACCAAACACCATCCACCATGTGTTCTCCACTCCTCCACACCCCTCTACCACTTCCTGTCTTGTTTTTTAAAGGCACTCCCTTAACAGGTGGGTTAATCAATTTTATTCATTTAAAAAGACCACAACCCAAACAGAGGGGAAATATAGCGTCCTTCCAGGACCCAGCCACGGCGTTCTGTACATATCCCCCCCCTGTGCCCCAACGCCAAGGAGGTGGAGGCAACAGTGGAGCTCAAACAATGGACTCGGGAGAGGGCATCTGCATTTTGATGCAGTCTCCCGGGCCTATGCTCCACTACAAATTTAAATTCCTGGAGTGCCAGGAACCACCGGGTAACCCTGGCATTAGTCCCTTTTCCTTGTCTCAGCCATGTTAAAGGGGCATGGTCAGAAATCAACCTAAACTTCCTTCCCAAAAGGTAATATCTGAGGGATTCCAGAGCCCACTTAATGGCCAGACACTCTCGTTCAATTATGGCATAGTTTTTCTCCGCTGGTGTTAACTTCCTGCTGAGGAAGACTATTGGGTGTTCCTGGCCATGAATAACCTGTGACAACACCGCTCCCAATCCTACATCGGAAGCATCAGTCTGGACAACAAATTCTTTTGAAAAATTAGGTGCTACCAGGACAGGGTGTTGGCACAGTGCCGACTTGAGCTCCAAAAAAGCCTTCTCAGCGTCTGCATTCCACTCCACCATGACCGATTTCCGACCCTTAGTCAGATCGGTCAACGGAGCCGCCACGTGGCGAAGTTGGGTACAAACCTCCTGTAGTATCCCACCATGCCCAGGAATGCACGTACCTGCTTTTTTGTGAGGGGGCGGGGCCAATTCTGTATAGCCTCTATCTTGTTGACCTGAGGTTTCACTACCCCTCTACCCACGATATAACCCAGGTATTTCACCTCCTCCATTCCCAAAGCACATTTTTCAGGGTTTATTGTAAACCCCTCCTTCCAAAGAGAGTCCAGCACTGCCTGCACTTTGGGCAAATGCGATTCCCAGTCTTTGCTAAAAATGACTATATCGTCCAAGTATACTGAGGCATACTTCCGATGAGGTCGTAAAATCCTATCCATTGCTCTCTGGAACGTGGCTGGAGCAGTTTGCAATCCAAAAGGCATCCTTTTGTACTGAAAACTCCCCTCTGGGGTAGAAAAAGCAGTTTTCTCTCTAGCAGCCTTAGTCAACGGTATTTGCCAATACCCCTTGGTAAGGTCTAACGTAGTGATATACCTAGCTGGATGTAGTCTCTCGATAAGCTCATCTACCCGGGGCATAGGGTAGGCATCAAACCGGGAAACTTCATTAAGTTTCCGGAAATCATTGCAGAATCGCAGAGTCCCGTTGGGCTTCGGTACCAACACAATCGGGCTCGACCACTCACTCTGCGATTCCTCCATAATCCCTAGGTCTAACATCTTTTTTACTTCCTCTGAAACGCCCTTCCTTTGAGCCTCTGGGATACGGTAGGGCCGGACAAAAACTTTGACTCCTGGTTCTGTGACAATATCATGCTCTATGACACTAGTGAGCCCTGGCAAGTCTGAAAATTTTTCTTTATTTCTCTGCAAGAACTCCTTTGCCTGCTGACTTTGGGTTTTAGACAGGGTATTTGCTACTTGGACACTCTCCACCCCAACCCGAGGCTCAAGTTTTGTACTAGCCAGGGAGGTCGCTGGTTCCCTGTCTGTCCAGGTCTTTAACAAGTTTACATGATATATCTGGAAGGGTTTCCTCTTGCCTGGCTGGTGGACTCTATAATTTACCTCTCCCACTTTTTCTACAACCTCGAAAGGGCCTTGCCATCTGGCCAAGAATTTACTTTCCACAGTGGGAATCAACACTGCTACTCGATCCCCCACTTGGAAGTTCCTAATTTTGGCTGCCCTATTATAGACCCGTCGTTGAGCCTCCTGGGCTTTTTGTAAGTGTTCCTTAACTAGCGGCAGCACAGTTCGGATCCTCTCCTGCATTTGAGAGACATATTCAAGAACACTTTTATGCTGAATTGGTTCACTTTCCCATTCTTCTTTAACAAAGTCCAGTAACCCACGAGGTCTCCGCCCATATACCAATTCAAAGGGCGAAAACCCAGTGGAGGCCTGGGGCACTTCTCGGATAGCAAACAGGAGAGCTGGTAACAGGCAGTCCCAGTCTTTCCCATCCCTTTGTACCACTCTCTTGAGCATAGACTTAAGGGTCTTATTAAAACGTTCTACCAATCCATCTGTTTGGGGATGGTAGACCGATGTGCACAGCCGTTTAATCCGGAACAGTTTGCATACATCAGCCATAACCTTCGACATAAACGGGGTGCCCTGGTCTGTGAGTATTTCCTTGGGAAAACCTGTCCGTGTAAACAACTGGAATAACTCCCGTGCAATAGCCTTAGAGGAGGTATTCCGCAGGGGTAGCGCCTCAGGATATCGAGTGGCATAGTCAAGGATCACTAGTATGTAAGAATGACCTCGAGCCGACTTTACCCAGGGACCCACTATATCCATGGCTATCCTCTCGAATGGGACCTCAATTATGGGCAGAGGGACCAACGGGCTCCGGAAATGGGTCGCCGGAGCGGTCAACTGACAGGTGGGACAAGAGGTACAGTATCTCCTTACCTCTGCTTTCAAGCCTGGCCAGTAAAACCGGTCGGCGATCCGTGCCTCCGTCTTTTCAACTCCCAGGTGTCCCCCTAAAACATCATCATGGGCCAGGTCCAGGACCTTGCGTCTATATTGTTGGGGTACCAATAATTGTTCTACCACATTTTCTCTCACTTTAGTAACCCGATAAAGCAATTCATTACATATTGAAAAATGTGGCCACCGCTCATTAGCACCTGGCTCTTGGGGCTCCCCATTTATTACTACAACCTGTTCCCGTGCCCTGGCCAAAGTGGGGTCCTGCATCTGGGCAGTACCAAATGCCCCCTGGGGAACACCCAAATCTGGCAAGTCAGGGGTAGAGGCCATTTCCTCATTGTCTTCCCCCAGCATTACCTGAAGCGGGGAAGGTTCCCCCCCCTCAGTGTTCAGGTAGGTCTGAGAACCCCACATATTGACATCCTTAACAGTATCAGCACTATTTTCATCATTATTAACCAGTCTTGGCATTTTTATCAACTGGGTCCATATTATGAACATGTGGCATCTCAGGGTTATTACCCTCCACAACAGGAACAGAGGGACTAGTTTCTTCCCAGTCTCTGGACCTTTCAGATAGTTCTCCTTGTCTCCAAAGTTTTACAAACAATGGACAGTCTCGTCCTATGATAACGTCATGTACCAAGTTCTTTACCACCCCCACCTCTTGAGTACCAGAGCCACATGCTGTGGAGATGGACACCGAGATGAGAGGGTACTCTCTAGTGTCCCCATGAATGCACACAACCCGCAAAATTTTGCTTACCGGACCGATCTTCCCAATTACTCTAGGGTGAACCAGGGTTACCATGCTTCCAGAGTCCAGCAAGGCCCGTGCAGGGTGGTGGTTCACTTGGACTTCACACTCAAAATTCCTCTCTCCAAGGTCAAGATGTGTTGTACACGATTTATGGGCATAAAAAGACCCCCTCCGAAGAACCCCGCATTCCATGGGTTCTTCCTGCAATGGGCAGTGGGCCCGGGTATGGCCCCAGGCATGACATCGCCAACATTGTACATCCCCTCCTCTCCGATCAGGAACAGGTCGCTGAGGGGGTAACGGGTGTGACTCTTGGCCTTCCGGGGTGTTGGTTCCAGGGCTCCTGGGGACATCCTTTCGAAGGGCGGCAGTTGGTCGGAAAGGCCTTGGCAGACTGGGCCCTTGACGCTTGGCGGGGCCAAGCAGATCCTCCACCACTGTATATCGTTCCACCATCTCGACAAGGTGGTTTGCGGTTTTGGGGTCTCCATGGCTGACCCACCGTTGAAGGTCGTCTGGCAGTGACCTTAAGTATCGGTGCAGCACGACCCGCTCCACAATTTGGGGGCCAGACAACACTTCGGGCTGCAGCCATTTTTTTACAAGTTGCACCAGGTCATGCATTTGAGATCGCGGTGGCCGGTTTGAACGATACTTCCATTGGTGCACTCGTTGGGCCCGAACAGCCGTAGTCACTCCCAACCAAGCCAGTATTTCTGCCTTTAGTTTTTGATAATCTTTAGCATGTTCTGGTGGTAGGTCAAAATAGGCTTTTTGAGGATCTCCGGTGAGGAAAGGAGCAATTAAGCCGGCCCACTGGTCCTGGGGCCACCCTTCTCTCTCTGCCGTCCTCTCAAATGTTGCCAGAAACGCCTCTACATCATCACTCAGGGACAACTTCTGCAAGAAATGGCTTGCCCTTATGGTCACCTGGTTGCCAGGGGCAACGGCCACTTGTTCACGGCCCTGAGAAAGCTGCTGCACTGCTTCTTTTAAGGCAGTTATCTGAGCCTGCATCACCCCTTGTTGGGTCGCTTGCTGGGCTGCTAACTGGGCCACCAACAGGCGAGTATTTTCTTGCTGCAGAGCCAGCGCCTCATTGTGGTGCGTTTTTTGTACCTCCAGCTGGGTTGCTAAGCGCTGATTAGCTTCCTCATGGCGAGTCTGCGCTTGCATATTAGCCAAGGACAGCTGTTTAATTAGCTCCTCCATTGTTTCAGCTTTCAACAGTTGTGCAGCTTTAACCCAGGACATAAATTCACTGTACTGTCCCTTTAAATGTCAGTTCAAATCCAATACATAAAAAAAAAAAAATTGCAAGAAAAACGCCTGTTACTTTGTCCTGCCCGCATTCGAGCACCACTTGTAATGTTCGGGGGACCAGGTAGATCGCAGGACACAGGCTTTGCACACAAAGGGTTTATTAAACTTAAATCGCTTTACAGCAGCCAGAAATAAAAGGAAAAAGGTTTGTAGTCTCACCGACTTGCAAAGTCTAGAACAGCTGTCTTTATCAGAAACAGAGCTTGATCTTGATGGCAGGTAGCTTCCCCTGCCAGGAGCCTTCCAAACAGGACACTGCTGTCCACTTCAGTTGCTGCAACCCAAAACAAACACCATCCACCATGTGTTCTCCACTCCTCCACACCCCTCTACCACTTCCTGTCTTGTTTTTTAAAGGCACTCCCTTAACAGGTGGGTTAATCAATTTTATTCATTTAAAAAGACCACAACCCAAACAGAGGGGAAATATAGCGTCCTTCCAGGACCCAGCCACGGCGTCCTGTACAACACACACATATATACACATATATATGCACACATATACACACACACACACACACTGGTGGATAAATTAAAAGATTAAAATCACAAATGTACATGTATTCATCTCTCAGAGGGGGCAATACGCAAAGTGATGTTACCCAATAGGGAACAAACACAATGGAATGGTGAAGGGCACGGCTAGATGAAAATAAAGGTGTCACTATATGATATGAGTATATTATTATTATATTATGGTGAGTAGAGCGTTGTCCTGACAAAGTTCTGCCCCCTGGAACAAAACATGTAAACGCAGGGATTTCCCCCCCCTTTTATCATCTGGTCTGACCACCCCATCTTTACAGAGAGCTCAAGTTTTTCATTGTGGCTCATACAGCTGACTGTGTATGAGTTCATTGAAGAGTCCAGCCACCTATGACAGGATCAGCTAAACAGCACATGATGCACAGCAGTGGAGCATTTGAAACTCAGCAGAACTCAATCATACACAGGAGATTGGAGAAACCAGGTACACATGACTGGAATAGCTGATCAGCGCACAGCATGTGCATCTTGGCTGGATTTCATCCTAATATAGGAGAGATGTACTTGCTGGGAATAGCTGAGTGGACATTATTTCCATTTCTTCACTTGGAGGGGAGCATGAACGGAGAACTGTGAGTCCTTCTGACACCCACATTGGGAGTTATTGTCCCCTGATGGCATTACTGACAGGTTGAGGTTACCTGTTTTTTGTTGGCAACCTCCCTGCTCCATCTCACTGGCTTACCACTAATCTCTGCCAGCCCTCTCAGCCACTGTTCTCAGTATGCTCCCTAGGAATTTATCATGCTGGTATAACTGGCATATATCTGGTCTCCTATATATCCCTTCATGGACCATATAATCAGCTACTAGTCAGTTGACTGTCATGTGCAAGGCTCTTTCATACATGTCTTGTTACCAGCACAGCAGCTGGACACTGATTCTTTGAT
This sequence comes from Lithobates pipiens, assembly GCF_037356315.1. Classification (NCBI taxonomy): domain Eukaryota; kingdom Metazoa; phylum Chordata; class Amphibia; order Anura; family Ranidae; genus Lithobates; species Lithobates pipiens. The sequence goes on from NW_027507784.1 coordinate 232,216,232, forward strand.
ATTTGAGCTCCTATTGCAGCCATTGGTTTTCCCTTTTGCCATTGACTGACTCCTTTGACTGACTGTTTTTGTGGGTTTGTGTTTGTATGTATGTAGCCCCATTTGGGCAGGTATGCATCTCTGTCCCGCTTAGTGCTGGTGACTCATTCACCCAATGTGGCTTTAAGGTGGAGCACCGTACTCAGTGCAATAAGTGTTACCTCTGTTTTTTGGGGGGGGTTTTGGGGGGGGGTGTCTCAGGGTCCCTTGGGTGGGGGGGAGGTTTTTGTTTAGGGGAGGATGGGCTCAGCTTCACTTTGGGACTGTTTCCTTCCCTTTTTGTAAGGGTGGTCCATGGTTCTAGTCTGGGAGGGGTTAATAGGGGGACTGAGGTGGTTAGGATTATATGAGGATAGTTAGGGCATTTATGCTGTTGATCTTGAGCCCATTGCTCAATACATTTGTAGTTCATTCATTTTGGTGTGTAGTATCTTTTTGTTTTTTATTTTTCACATTCCATAGTACTTCCCATATGAGTTATCCATGAGGCAACTGCGGGTGGCGTAGATGACTTCTATCCCATAAGGATAACCTTTCTGGCTTGCAATAGGGCCTGTGAGAAAGCGACCCTGACCATCTCCTCTGGAATCACCTCCTCTAGGACACCCAACACACGACAGATAAGCTCCACCGGTACAATCATCTGAAACACCCGACTGGATGTTGAGAGAACCCCGCTCCAATAATGATGGAGCTTTGAGCAACGCCAGAGGAGATGTATGTGATCTCCCGAGTCTCGTCTGCACCTACCACACAAGGGGTCCGCCAGTCTACCCATCCCATGATGCTTTTCCCTGCCCCAGCTGCTGGACTGTCGAAAGGAGTTCACTCCCAGCCATCCACGTGCCCAGAGGTTGAATGCTAGCTTGGCTAAATTGCTAGCACTTCAACTGCTGCCTTTTCAGTTGGTAGACTCGGCCCGTTTCCCTGAGTTTGTGCAATGTGCGGTTCCTCAGTGGCAGGTCCCCAAACGCCACTTTTTCTCATGGAAGGCAATTCTGGCTCTCTACCGGCATGTGGAAGGCAATGTCCATGCCTCGCTGGACAGGGCGGTCAGTGGTAAGGTGCATATTAACGCTGACTCATGGGCCAGCAGGCATGGACAGGGACATTACCTATTCTTCACGGGCCATTGGGTCACTCTTCTGGCAGCTGGGAAGGATGCAGGACAAGGTGCAGTAGTGTTGGAGGTTGTTCCGCCACCACGCCTCCAAAATGCTACTGGTTGTGACACACCTCTCTCCTCCACCCCCTCCTCTTCTTTTTCCTCCATGGCCTCTTCCAGTGCTTTGTCCTGCCATGCCATCCCGTGCTAGCGCTGGTTTGTTTGGGGGACAGGAGCCACACTGGGGTAGATATTTTGTCAGCTCTGCAGGGGCAGGCCGAGAGGTGGTTGACGCCCCCGCCGGCTTAAGCCAGGAATGGTGGTTTGCAACAATGACACCAACCTCCTCTCCGCCCGGGATGCATGCACTGTCCTGTCACCATTTGAGGAGGCCACGAGGATGGTGAGCAGTGACAGTGCATGCATCAGTGACACTGTACCTCTTGTCCACCTGTTGGAGCACACGCTGCGTGTAATAATGGACAGGGACTTGAGGCAGAACAGAGGCAGGAAGAGGAGGACTTCCTTGCCTCTCAAGGCCCCCTTTATCCAAACAGTGTTCCTGCTGTCCCCACCCATCACACAGGAAAAGGACAAGGAGGAGGAGGCTTGTGTCAGCATGGAGGTGGAGCCTGGCACTCAGCATCAGCAGCAGCAGCAGCAGTCTTTTAGGGATGATTTACAGTCCCAAGAAACCCGTGGACTTGTACGTGGTTGGGAGGAGGTGGCCGCAGGTCATGTTGTCCTTAGTGACCCAGAGGACTCCAGACCGAATGCCTCAGCTAACCTACGCTGCATGGCCTCCCTGATCCTGCAAAGCCTGTGGAAGGATCCTCGTATTCTTCGGATCAAGGAGAGGGACCATTTCTGGCTGGCAACTCTCCTTGATCCACGGTACAAGGGTAAGGTTGCAGACCTTCTCTTGCCGTCGCAGAGGGAGCAGAGGATGAGACATCTCTGGGAGGCCTTGCAGAAAGGTCTGTGCAACACGTTCCCAGAGACTGGGAGGTTCCAAACTCCTGGTCCTGGACAAAGTGTTGCTGAGGCTTCGGTCAGTCACATTAGGAGCGTTGGAGAAGGTGGCCGTCTGACCGACAATTTTTTAGTCTGCAGCCCCAAGGTATGATCGGTTCCAGCAACCATCGCCAGCCTCTGATTTACATGATTTAGGAATACCTAGGGGCAAGGTCAGACTTGGACACCTTTCCCACCGAAAATCCTCTGGCTTACTGGGTCTTGAGGATGGATCACTGGCTAGAGCTTGTACAGTATGCAATTGAGCTACTGGCCTGCCCTGCATCCAGCGTTCTTTCAGAACGCACCTTCAGTGCTGCTGGAGGCTTTGTAACCGATCATAGGGTGCGCCTGTCCACCAACCTTCATAAGGATGAATCAGTCTTCGATCACCACCAGCTACCAAGCACCTGAAGCTGATGTAACTGAATAATTTTTTTTTAAATGTCACATCCCTTCAAGACTGCCTATGCTGATGCTGAGTGACTATCCTGTTATGTTGTCTGACTATCCTCTTCCTCCTCAATGATCCTGCTGATAGCTTGGAAGAACATTTTTGGTTCTGGATGACGCCACCAGCCTAATTTTTTTTTAACAGGGGCGTGTAATTACAATTTTGGATGCAATGCTTTGCAGCAGGGCTCTTTCCTGCACTCCAACTAGAGTATCTGGGAGAGGTTTCAGTGTCGTGGCACCAGTGCCTAAGGCCCAATTTTTCCGCCCCTGTTTAACAGGGGCATGTAATTACAATTCTTGATATAATATTTCACAGCAGGGCCCGTTCCTGCGCCCGAGAGTAACTGTGAGGACTTATAGTGTTGTGGCACCAGCACCACCACCACAAGCACCAAAGGCGCAATTTTTCTTCCACTGTTTAACAATGGCATGTAATTACAATTCTTGATATAATAGTTCACAGCAGGGCACTCCAGCACCCACCAAGAGTCACTTTGAGGGCTTACTGTGTTGTGGCAACACCAACACCTTGTTCCGCCATTTCTGCAGAGCATATAAGGCAGGCCCCTACTTTCAAACATCCACCTTACAAATGTCTCCTACTTGCAAATGGAAGGAGACAACAGGAAGTGAGATGAAAAAAGACGGACGGCCAAAAAAATTATACAGGGGTGATAACCCTTCCCTATGTTTTCCAAACCGCTTAAAAATAGATTTTTTTGACTGGAGCTACACTTTAAAAATGTACCAGTTCAAAATTACAAACAGATTCTACTTAACACAACAAACCTACACAGTCCCTGTCTTGTTTGCACTGCCTGTACACTGCTGTTCTGAGTATATAGGTACACAGCTGTGTATTTAGGTACAGAGTTCCCCTTAATATCCGTACAAGACCCAAAGGGGCTGGTAATGACGGGGGCTACCCATGCCATTTTTTTCTCAATTTTTTTCATCCGTATTGCCGGAACCAAACATGACATTAAATCTGCAGTTTTAAAAGATTTTTTTTTCTGTTAAATGTCATTTTGTGCAGGGACTGTTCTAAACACGGGAAACGTGTGCCACTTCACAGGCATACTATAGACGCCCCCCAGACACGATATTTAAAGGAATATTTCACTTTTTTTTTTTTCATTTTAATAGTCATTAAAATCATTGCTCCCGAAAAACATCAGTTTTAAAAAAAAAAATTGGCATTAACCCATGTCCCCTGGGGCAGGAGCCAGGTCCCCAAACCCTTTTTAGGACAATATCTTGCTTATTAGCCATTAAAATTAGCACTTTTTATTTTGAACGTTCGAGTCCCATAGACTACAATGAGGTTCTAAAGTTCGCACAAAATTTCCGTCCGTTCGAAAGTTCTGGGGCAAACTGAACCGGGGGTGTTCGGCTCATCCCTAGTGGTGGGATAGGCTTTTAAATAATCCTGCAATAGCATATGGTAACATTGGGAGATAATTCCCTTAGTTTCAGTACTGGAGTGTAGCAGGTGAAAAATATGAGTGCTTGAATGTACCCACTCCCCTGCATCGCCCTATGCTGGAACAGCATGCCTCAGCTGGAGATAGGAATACAAAATGGTAGCTGGTAACGAAAACCTACTTTGCAGGTCAGGGAAGGGCAATAATTTTCCATTATGGAAAATGTGGGATATGCGAGTCACACCAAAGGCATGCCACCTAGGCCCCTGTTGTAGCTTAGTTAGCTCTACATAGGTTTGATTGCCCCATATTGAACTATACTCAGTAAATGCCATTTGTCTATCCTTGTTCCATATTTTTGGAATAAGTGCAAAGGTGGGCATCTGTTTATTGGATTTCTGGAACAGCTGTGCCTCCATTCCCTCTGGAACCGAGGCCGCACCAGTGCCAATAAGCAAAAGTTGGGCTGACGAACCAGCTGGACCGAAGGACATAAAGCCAACCAAATGTAATTCAGTGGCAATATAATATAGCCAAGGGTTGGGTAATGTCAATCCTCCACTATATTTAGGGTATTGCAGCTGCACCCAGGGAGGGCCAGTGTTCCATAGCAATAAACATAAAAGGGAGTTTACCACCCTAAACACTTTCAGAGGACACTACTGTATTATGGAAAAAAGTATAACAGCTATGGCATCAAAATAATTTTCATGAGATTAGTTTTCCCCACTAGCAACATTTTAAGCTTATGCAGTATATTGATCTTATCCCTGAAATGGGTCAACAATGAATAAACATTAAGTTGGCAATATTCAATAATCCGGGGGAAAGCTAACGCCTAAGTATCTAAAAGTATCTAAAAGTATCTAAAAGTAGAAACCACAGGAATAGGGCATAAAGATAAAGTGATGTCACCACAGCTCTTTTGCCTGACGTGTTGCGTCACTGTCCATGTGACTTTTTCAAAGGGTTTAGAGCCATGAGTGCAGAGGTTACTTATAGAGTGAAGAGCTGTCATGGAAACCAACATTACAATGAGCATCTACTAAAATAATCATCCAAATTCCTCCATAATCCTATACCTCATGGCTCTAAACCCTTTGAAAAAGTCACGTGGACACTTTTCTCTGTCCACGTGAACTTTTCAAATAAATCCGTAAAAAAAAAGTGTAATAAAGAGTATTGGGGAAAAAAATAGTAGTAACAGTTGAAGTAACGAACAAACAGCATGTAAACAAGATGAGCTTCTGGTCTCGGCCTCGACCGGAAGTGATGGGCTTAAAGATACCCACTTAATATCCTTGTTCTATTGTTCCTTTTGAGGCTAACTTGCTGAGTACAATAGCCTTCTGTCCACGTTCACTTTTCTATATATATTTATATATTTTTATTAAATATATTTATGAATTTGATTTTTTTTTCTCATTCATATCAATCACTTCCTTTTTTATTTATCCTATGATTTACATAAATTCATTATTTATTTACATTTTGATTCCTAACTTTAAAATTTTACTTTCATTTTTAATTTTACTTTTATATTAATTTGTATTATTTACATTTATTTTCATATTTATTTTTATTTTTCAATTTTAACCACTTACAGACTGGACCATTTTGCTGGTCAAAGACCAGACCACTTTTTGCGATTCGGCACTGCATTGATTTAACTGACAATTGCGCGGTCGTGCGATGTGGCTCCCAAACAAAATTGATGTCCTTTTTTTCCCACAAATAGAGCTTTTTGGTGGTATTTGATCACCCCTGCGGATTTTATTTTTTGCGCTATAAACAAAAATAGAGCAACAATTTTGAAAAAAACACGTTATTTTTTACTTTTTGTTATAATAAATATCCCCCAAAAATATATATAAAAAAAATGTTTTCCCTCAGTTTAGGCCGATACATATTCTTCTACATATTTTTGGTTAAAAAAAATTGCAATAAGCGATTGATTGGTTTGTGCAAAAGTTATAGCGTTTGCAAAATAGGGATAGTTTTATGGCATTTTTATTAATCATTTTTTTATTTTTATTTTTTTACTAGTAATGGCGGCGATCAGCAATTTTTATTGTGACTGCTATGGCAGACACATCGGACATTTTTGACACATTTTGGGGACCATTGTCAGTTATACAGCAATCACTGCTATATAAATGCAGTGATTCCTGTGTAAATGACACTGGCAGTGAAGGGGTTAACCAGTGGGTGGCAGTGTAGGGGTTAAGTGTTCCTAGGGGTGTGTTACTAACTGTGGGGGGTTGGGCTTTCATTTAGTGAACACTGATCTTTGATCCAATCACATGGAGCAGAGATCAGCATCACTAGTTGCTAGGCAGAATGGAGAAATGCTGTTTACTGTGGCATTTCTCCATTCAGCCGTCCCGTGAGATGATCGTGAGTATGCCCGCGGCGATCGAGCCGACGGGACCCGCAACCGGACTCACAGGGGTACCGACCGGCACGCGAGCACGCCACCGGCGGCGCGCTCGCAATGGCAGGGCGGCATTGAAGATTGGACATATCTGTACGCCAATATGCCTGCCCATGCCATTCTGCCGACGTACATCGGCGTGTGCTGGTCGGGAACCAGTAAAATAATTTTTTTTTCCACTTATCACTATGCACTCCTATTCACATTTTCACATTAATTCCATTCATGTAGTTTTCACACATCACTTCCCCTTTAAACCAAATTAATTAAATTCAATACACCTAATCATTTTTTCACATTTTTATTTTATCTCCTGTTCACTTTTTAGTTCCCGTTTCTTCTTCATTTTTCTTTTTTTTCCTCTATTTTTTCTCCCCTTTGCTGTTTTCTCTTCTTCTATTCACTATATAAATGTGAACGCTGCATCGTTGTGACTTTGGCTTAGACGCTGGCTGGCCCACTCTGTGTTTATTTACAGAAGTGTAAGAGCCAAGCCTCCTTCCCATATCGAGGTCTGAGCTATGAATTACAAACCGGGAAACGAAGCTTGCCACACCTCGTTTGTAAAACAAGGCCTGGTTAATAAGAGATTATTGGCTGTTGGCGCGCCGAGAATGAGGCTTGGCTAGCGCTAATAGCCATATAGTATATCGGCCATTTGGACTAACAAAAACAGCTCCCCTATATATTCTTTTTCGGGAAAATAATTATAAAATAGCCTTTTATTATAAAGATAAGGAATTCTAAAGGGAACTTTAGTGTTTAAAATGCTCTGCCCATACGAGACACACACTTCCGGCTTTGTAACCGGAAGTGACGTCAGGCAGAAGTAATTTGGCGTCCTGAACAATCTGGGGTCACCATTCCCTTATAAGCGATGCTGGAAGAGGGGGCCACACCCCAGATAACAACTCCGTAGTCGAAACGCGTTGGGTGGACTCCTCTGCAGACTTCACTCTTTCCCCATTAATGTACATGCCGTTTTTTGATTTCTTCTAAATGTGAGTTTTTTTACACCTATTCATTAAAAAAAAATTTATGACAATATTACGCTATGTTGGACCTTTGCTTTTATGTACGAGATCATCAACCCATCCTTCTTCGGATATTAATGAACATCTCGCTTATGTGACATGGTGGTGCAAGCTGAGGCCATGGAGTATCCACACCTAGCGGGCGAATTCCATATATAAAGCCTATATGACTTGGGGGGCATACGCCTGACTAAGTCCAAGCCTTTCGGTAAGCCTCCCCCAGTTTTACGGTGGTGGTGGTGATGCATGTCTGAAGAGTACACAATTTTCTTTGGAAGCTGTCTCTTGGAAAGTTGACTCCTTTACAAATCCACTGTTGGACTTTATTTTGGGACTTATTTGGCACCGGCACATTTTTTTTTGTTAATTATTTATGATTGATTTCTATTATATATAGTTAATATTATATTGTTCTCATCTATATTTATAATTTATAGGTTCACTCTACCGCTTAAAAAGGGGTCTATGTTTTTTCACTATTAGGGAATACGGTTCCTCTTGGTTTAAGATTTATATGGTGATACGTATAATCTTCAAAACAAATATTTTGTTTTTTGTCATAGCGCTACACATATATATTTTTTTATTCAATACCTCCAACAGCTTGGGAAAGATCATTTCACCATATTGAGTTTACAACTTGGGATGCCTGGGAGCCTTACAAGTTGGGAAAGAACAGGTCGCCGTTTGCAATTCTTCCAATGGTAGCGGGGTCTCTAGTATTTGCCTATCCACATTAGATAAAGATGGTAAGGATATATCCAAGAGAGAGTTTTCTAGAGCATCATCTGTGTACCTGTCTCGCGCACTATTTAGAGCAGTATAAAAGGATGCTAGTTCAAAGACAATCTGTTCTGGATTGTTAACTACACGCCCGCTGGAGGAGTGAATAGCCCCAATAGTGGGGGATTGTTGTTGGGATTTAGCAATTTTGGCTAGAAGGCAGCCCATTATTTCCCCCTCCTCTTAAAAGGCTAATTTTGTAAAACATTCCAGAACCACATTCTGCAGCGGAGGATCTCAAGCGGTCCAGTGAATCCTGAGCCGACATCCATGCCTCACTTGACTTAGGTAAGGAGGTAGGAGGCTGGGCAGTCAACCATAGTGCCAAAAGGGGAGTAGTTAGATACCTCCCTGGGAAAAATTCCACCCTGGAAGAATAGCTGCCCATGTGAGAATACCCACACATAAATGTATCTGTAATAGGGAACCATGGGTCTTGAAGAAACATGATAACTGTCTCATGTCTGGATTATGGAGACGCCATATATTCGTCCAGCCCACCTCTGCCAGCAGGTGACTAAGAGCAGTTCCTCTGCCTCCTGCTGGAGAATGTCTATCTAATCTGGGATCTAAATAACAATTTAAGTTGCCCATGATTAGGGCAGGTATATCAGGTTTGGTAGCCAGACAGGAAAACAGCTGCAGCACATCCCGTGAAAAATGGGGAAGGAATATAGACATATGCTAATAGCAGGTGAGAGTATGCAATTTACAGTATAGGAAGACAAATTGTCCAGAGGAATCCACAAGGCATTCCAGTTCTAGATATGTTAAAGCCTTATGTAGAAAATCACTCACCCAGCAAGAATGGGCAGAGTGAGTGGAGCGATATGCAATACCAATCCTTACCAATCCAGTAATATTGTAGGCAAGTCAGTGTCCTTTTGTTAGGTGAGTCTCATAAAGGCCTCAAATAGCTGGTTGAAACTTGCACAAACAAGAGGATATCATAATTCGCTTCAATGGGTGATTAACTCCCCGAACATTCCAGGAGACTAAAGGTGTGGAAGATATGGCAAACAGTGGGAGTTATAAAGACAGATGGTACAAGAGCAGGACCCTGAGAGGTATAGTACAGAGGGCATGATAGCTACCCTAAATGCCCAGAGGGAACCGTAGCAGACAGGTCATGCAATTGTCAGAAACCATGAACCAGACCAAAAAACAGAAGTACAGTAAAATCACACTAGCATATTAATAAAAATAAAAAAGGTAAATAGAGTAAACAAATTCAAAGCATAGCCAGAGTCCAGTAACCGGATCAGGTAATCAGGCAAGCCAGAGTTCAGTAACCAGATCGGGTAATCAGCCAGGCCAGAAGTCAGGGATCGAAGTAGAGGAACAGCAAGCAGTATAAGGAGCCAGAAGGGATGTCAGCAAAGCCAGTCCTTAAACAGGAATGCAGGAGATGGTTTCTTGTGATGTGACCAAGGTGAAGGCAGAGATGAAGTGAGCTAGACAGCTTTAAGTAGGCAGGTCAGACAAGCAGGATCAGGAACAGCTGGGTAACTGGAGAGAGATGAGAGCTGGCAATTAGCCAACAGCTGAGCGGCCAGCTCAGAGAAGGAAGGGCTGAGCCACCTCTGAAAGCAACGAGGCATAACACCACACTAGTACAAAAGAGGACCAGGGATGGGGTGGAGCACCATGAGGTAGGCGCACTCTGGGCATCCTCTCTCCTTCCCGCCCCCGGAATCCCCACGTAACAGCGCTCCCACCCCCGCCACGCCGTGTAAGCCGGGTATGCCGAGTGAAGAGCGGACTGGACAACCCCGCCAAGCCACGCTGAAGGACCCTGCGGAGGAGAGCCTGCTACCGCTCGTATCACTCTCTGTCCTCACTGCACACCGCTTAGTTTGGAAGTGGGGCGAGCAGCTCCGGGGCTAAAGGTGGCCACCCCCCTGACATTGCGGCCGGACGCCGTTCTGAGGGTTTAGGTGACGGGGGGCCGAGCATCCCGTGCACCTTGCATGCATCGAGGAGTGGAAACCCGGGCCTATCTTGCTGCAGGTCTGCTTCACCTACTTGCATAATGTAGAACAACACACTGGACCTCCTCAGCCAGGAGAGAGACATCCACCTCTGGTAAGAGAGGGAGAGGACCCCGGCGCTCGAAGCTGCTAGTCCCTGGGTTGGGATGCTCCAATCAACAAAACGTGAGTTAATGCTGGGATGGAGGAGATTTGGTCTGTAAGAGGACTGGCAGAAGTGTGTGAGCTTCCTGTGCAGTGAACTGTATCGCAGGTAGAGCTGCCTAGTAACTACAATAGCTGTTATAAAATAGACCCTTTCTTAAAACAGGCTCAATGACTTTTGAAGCAAGATCACATAATAAGGAAAAGTTTGAAAGCAGCGGTAGAATGGTGTCAAGAGAGCGCTAAACTCTCCTTCTTCCAAAGGACTTGTATGCATTATTAAGGCCACAATAACTTGCTGTCTATGTCTTCAGCTTGACGCCCACTGTAAGGGTCAGCACTTTGGAGAAGTAGCTGGGTAAACTGAATAAGCTGCTCTAGCCCCATTATACTGCAGACAGTGACCCCAACCCTCCAATTTTTAAGTTCTAAAAACTGTTATTTCGTTTGTGAAACCCAGAGGGGGAGGGCCTGCCTAGAGGAGCCATGGAAGGAAGCGTGCGAGTCAGGGGAGGGGGAGTGTTACTGCCAAGTTAGAGGCCCTGTTGGACCACATAGACTTTGGATTGGAGGGACTCGGGCAGGGGGTACTAATTGAGAAATTATTTAACCCAGGACCCCCGAGAGTCCGGCAGTGGGCAAGTGGAGGTTTGGAAGCAGAGAAAGGGAGTTCAACCTAGTACCTACTTCGTAAAAGTATACACCCCAAAGCTCGAATCCAGAGAAGGTGGACGCTAAGGGACTAATTTGCTGGGGTTAGCATTTAGACCAATCAGGGGCCCGCAAATAGACTCATATCAACACTGTTCTTCCAGTTTTATTCTGAAATAATTGGGGCCAGGTTTTTACCACCTCGAGTGCACCCTGAAGGTGGGCAGTAGAACCGAAAAAGAGACAGTAGGCATTGTGGTAACAGGCGGAGAAGTGCTGCTCTTAAGGAAGGAGGAAGACAAAGGACAATCCTGTGACAAAAGATAAACGGATAAAGACATTGTAGAACCACTGTCAAAACTTATAGGTTGAATACTTATCTGGTCTATACACATTTCAGTATTGCCCAAAGGGCCTGTGCAGTACACTGAAGTAAGGGGTCCTGGGGTGCTGGAGCGGGAAGAAGTGACGTGGGCAGTAAGAACTGGGCAGAAGCCGACCAGAGCACCGGAAGCTTCCTGGCTCTCCGCCTCCCCTGCTGTCTCTCTCCCAGCTGCTAGAGGACAGCACCAGGAGGGAGGGCCGGAGAACCAAGAAGGGCCCTGCGGGTTAGTGGGTTGACTGAAGTGTGTGGTCCTGCTCACGTCCCCCTCACTGGTGGCCCGATATCCCTCGAGCCCCCCTGGTGGACTGAAGGGGTGGGAGAGTCTGGAGGGATGAAGTGAGAAGTTTTGGGTCCCCATCGGAAAGAGAGGAAAGTTGGGAGGGAGGAGGTAGGAGGAGACGGAGGGTGAGACGTGGGGGTGAAGAGTAGAAAAGAATTGGGTGGACCTAAAGGGAAGAATGAGAGGGAAAGCTAAAACAGGTAAAAATGTGCCGCTGGCACCCAGCCCAGGGAGTATTCAGCAGTACATGGCATGTAACTCCAGTATAACAGAGGATGGCCCAAGCAGCCCCAAGTCAGGAACAACGCGGAGATCAGGTCTAAACAGGCAGAAGACATTAGAAGAAAGTAAAGGGGGAAAGGATAACGGAGCCAAGATGGGGGGCCTGAAGGAAGCAAGTATCCCTGTTCACAGCAGTCTTAAAGCCCATCAGGAAAGGGAAGAGAGGAGAGCGGGAGAAGAGGACACTAGGGGGGTAGGCAATGCACAATTCACATCTCAGGGGGGGAAGCCCCCCTAATAAAGGAGATGCTGGTGGAGATGTTTGCTAAAATGGAGGAGTCCTTAAAAGTGGAAATAGCAGGAGTAAGGGCAGACATAGCCTTGGTCCTTGGGAGGGTGGAAGAGATAGAGGAAAGATTAGACAACCAGGATCTAAGGCTGGATGAGATAACAGAACAAATTTCTTCTCTGCAGATAGTGAATAGAAACCTCCAGTATAAACTGGAGGACCAAGAGAATCGGGGCAGAAGGAAGAATGTACGCATTAAAGGTCCCCCAGAGAAATATAGTAGTGGGGAACATAGTACAGCAGATATTTGACCCCTTACTGGAAAGAGAGCTTACTGAAACCCTTAAGATAGACAGAGTCCACAGGATCACAAGGCGGACGGCAGCAAGGGAGGAGTCCCCTAGAGATGTGATAGTGAGGTTTCACTATATAGAAGAGAGAGGCTTAATAATGGAGAAATTGAGGACATCAATGTTCCCGGATCTAGCAATAGAAACGTTGACGAGAAGGAGACTATTAAAACCCCTCACACAACGGATGCTGGCATCAGGAGTATCCTATCAATGGGATTTTCCAGCCTGCTTGAAAGGGAAAAAAGATGGACGCTCTGCAGTTCTGCGATTCCCCGAGGACTTGAAAGTCTTTTGTGAAAGGTTGGATATACCTCCTCCCCAGTTACCGGGGTGGGGGGAAGAAGATAAGGAAATTAGGCCCACACAAAGGAAGTTAAGATGGGGGAGAGGGAGAGGAGCGGAGCTTAGTGCAGAGGGGGAAGCCCAAAGATAATGTAAAGATAGGCCCGGAAAATATAAAAGACAGGGGAGTAGAGGAGTTCTAAAGTGAATAAAGACGCGGGGGGGGAGGTGCGGGGGAAGGGGGGGAGGAGGTCCTCGGAGAGTCAGCGGTGTGAGCCCCAGGGTAAATATGGGGAGGAGAGGACACCAACGAGATATGTGTCTAACCCATATAAGCAAGATAGGGGGGGACTCCGACCAACCTTTTTAGGGGTATTGTTGCGGAGTGGGATAGGGTTGGAGGGGGTGTGTTATGAAGGAATTTTTTTTTTCTCTTGGGGGGGGGGGGGGGGAGTGGGGGGTGGATTGTTTTTTTTGTTTTTTGTTTTTATCTCTCTCTCCCTTCCTCTCTATCCCAAAAGGTGTGTACCTCTGGGTCAGCCTACGCGAAGCTCCGATCCTTGGTAAAAGCAATTGATGGTTGTAATTAATGTAATATCGTACAATGTGAGGGGATTAAATACGAAGGAAAAAAGGTATAAAATAAATAAAGAACTCCAATTTCTGGGAGGGAGTGTAGTATGCCTCCAAGAGACATACATCACTAACGTATCAACATCAAAATTGACATCATTTCAATTCCCACTTTGGTTTTATGGGGACACGCCATCAGCTCACTCAAGAGGAGTGGCCACAGGGTTTGACAGATCAATCAGATTTGAAATAGAGGAGTGTTTGGCTGACCCGGAAGGTAGGTATTTATTTTTAAAGGGCAAATTGTTTGATATGAAATGTACAATAGTGAACGTATATGCTCCCAATAGAAACCCGGATACATTTTTAAAGAAGGTACCAGAGAAGCTGGAGGGATTTAGAGTAGGTAAACTGATTATAGCAGGGGATTTGAAATGGACCCTAAACCCCAAACTGGATAACTCGGGGGGCTGTACCCGGGCGTCAGAGCGCAGATATAGAGCATTAAAGAAAACTTTGGCCAATGCGCAGTTACTAGATGCATGGAGAATCTGCCATTTAAAAGAGAGGGACTATACTTACTTCTCAGCTCCCCATAATTCCTTTGCAAGACTCGACTATATTTTGGTAGAGCACCAACTAGTGACAAATCTTATAAAAGCAGAAATAAAACCAATCACCCTATCAGATCATGCCACAGTAGTAATACAGCTCGAGGTGCAGGGAGAAAGGGGAACAGGGAGAACATGGAAACTAAATGATTCACTAATACAGGACCAGGAAGTCATTGGCAAGATTGAACAGGAGTTGTTGTGCTTCTTTGAGTTAAACGACACACCAGATATTTCTAGAGCCACCCTGTGGAAAACACACAAGGCAGTAATAAGAGGGATCCTGATCGGGATCGGAACTGGGAAAAAGAGGGAGAGGGAGAAACAAAAAGTCCAACTATATAGGGAAATTAATGAACTAGAGCAGAAAACTAGACCAATGGGAGTGCAGGAAAGACAGGAGTTAATAGAGAAAAAGAGAGAACTGGAAGAAACCCTAGAAGAAAGGGAGTCAGCATTCCACAAAATAAATAAAGAAAGATACCAGTGGGGAAATAGGTCCGGTAAATGGATGTCAAAGAGAGTTAAAGAATATAAAAATAGGACCCACATTCCAATGATTAGGGATAGAGGGGGGGAGATACAGTTCTCCACCCCAGAAATCGCAGAGAACTTCCACGCCTATTATAGTGAGCTGTATAATATAGGGGGGAAAGGGGGTGACAAGGGAAAAAGGAAAGGAGTAATAAAGGATTATCTGCGGGGCTTGGACTTCCCAAGAGGGGAGAAGGAGGAGCTGGAGGCTTTAGAGGCCCCCATAACAATAGAGGAAGTGGAGAGAATAATTAAAAACACAGCCCTCGGGGGGAGTCCGGGACCCAACGGATACTCTATCTTGTATTACAAAAAATTTTAGAAGTATTTAGCACCGAAACTCTGCGAATATTTCAATGCAGTGGGAGTAGGGGAGACGTTCCGGGACGAGGCCCTTTGTGCCCACATAGCACTGATACTGAAAGAAGGTAAGGACCCAGCAGCTCTAGAGAGTTACCGTCCGATCTCTCTACTAAATACGGATATAAAGATTTTTGCTAAAATAATAGCGGACAGATTAAAAATTCTCCTCCCAAAATGGGTCCATCCAGATCAGGTAGGGTTTGTTCAGGGGCGAGAGGGGAGAGATAATTCCCTGAAGTCCATAGTCCTGATCCAGGAAGTTATTAGTAGAGAGATCCCCACAGTACTGTTATCGGTAGACGCCGAAAAGGCCTTTGATAGAGTTGATTGGGAGTTTATATACGAGACGTTAAAATATATGGGACTGGGAGAGAAGACGATGAGATGGCTTAAATCTCTATACTTACACCCGACAGCTAGAATCAGAGTGAATGGATCCCTGTCTCGCCCCCTGGAATTGTTTAACGAGACAAGGCAGGGAAGCCCCCTCTCGCCGATCCTGTTCGTGATCACCCTGGAACCTCTGTTGGTGGCAATTTGGAGGAATCGGGATGTCCGGGGTATCCGGGTGGGCGAGAGGGAATACAAAGTTTCTGCATTCGCAGATGATGTATTGCTGTATATAGTCAACCCAAGAACAACAATTCCATCCCTCCTTAAAGAGTTAGAGCAGTATGGGCGATTATCCAACTTCAAAATAAATATGACCAAGTCGGAGATGTTAAACTTGAACCTAACAAAGGAAGAACAGACAGCATTGGCCACCCACCTCCCATTTAAGTGGTGCAAAGAAGAACTGACCTACCTGGGTATAAAATTGACGGCACAAACGTCCAATCTATATGGTGCTAATTATCTACCCTTGCTGAATAAAATTAAAGATAATATAAATAAAATGAGATATAAAGCCCTCACATGGATGGGGAGGATAAATGCAGTTAAAATATTTATACTGCCATTGGTAATTTATACATTTAAAATGATCCCAGTTCCCTTACCCCCAAGTTATTTTAGAAAGTTAAAATCTATGATAGTGTCGTTCATATGGGCACGTAAAAACCCGCGTATAGCCTACAACGTCTTAGTGAAGGAGAAAGATAGAGGAGGTGTAGCATTGCCAGACTTTAAAAAATATTACGAAGCGATAGTGATCTCAAGGGTAGCTGATTGGAGCCACAATAAGCAAGAGAAGAGTTGGGTAGAGTTGGAAGTTACACTAAGTAGCACGGAGTTAGTAAAGATGATATGGATACCTCCCTATTATAGAGATTTAGGGACTAGCACTAGCACTTTAACAAGACACACCTTTAAAAATTTGGGATAAAATTAATAAGAGGCACAACTGGCACTATAATTCCCCTTTAATGTCACTTTTAGACACAAATTATTTTCTCCCAGGGAAAGAGGAGCGTTTATATTTTAGTAGGTGGGCAAAAAGAGAAGAAATAACACTAGCGGAAGTGATGAAAGGAAATAGGATAAGCACTTTTAGGGAAATTATACAAGAATGGGGGTAGAAGCCATTAGGTAGATGGAGATACACGCAAATTGCACATTTTATCCAAGGGTTACCACAGCTGTTGAGAGGAAAGACACAACTTAGACCATTAGAGAAACTATTTAAAGAAGCACAATGTTTAGAGAAAAGGGTTTCTAAAATATACAAAATATTAAGGCAAGAGGCAGACTCCGAGTTTCCAGCTTATTTGGGGAAATGGGAGGGGGATATTGGCTCATTAAGAAATGAAGAGCATAGGGGAAAAATAATTAAAATGACCCACTCACTTCCAAGGGATGTTCAAACGATTGAAATGTCTTTCAAATTATTAGCGAGGTGGTACTTGACTCCTCAAAGAGTACAGAGGTTTGGAGAAGAAAATCGGGTATCTTGCTGGAGGGAATGTAATGCACCAGGGACTTTTAAGCACATATGGTGGGACTGTCCCAAAATAGTCCCTTTCTGGGAGAAAATAGAAATGATATTTTTAGTGACAGGGGAAAGGATTGGAAAATCCCCATGGGAATGTTTGTTCCACGACACAGAGAAAGGGATTACACAATATAGAAGCACAATGATTCCAGATCTGTTGAACGCAGCTAAATCTCTGATTCCACGCCACTGGAAAACTGTGCAGGCTCCGACAATATCAGAGTGGGTGCGGAAAGTAGAATATATTAGGGTAATAGAGGAGTCTATACAGAAATTAGAGGAAACAGGGCAAAAATATCAAAGGAAATGGCAACAATGGAGAACATTCTTGAATAAGGAATATCTTGAAAGGTTGGAGGGTAATGGGGATGGAGAGGGAGAGGAATAGAGAAGGGGGAGGAGAGGGTTTTTTTTTTTGTTTCTTTTTTTTGGGGGGGGGGGTTGGTTAATGGGTGCGAAATACACTGTAAGTTGTGACAATGATTTGTATGATATATGATTTGTATAATCTGTATGTGCATTTGGAACATGTTATTTAAAATGGAAAATGAAGAATTTATAAAAAAAAAAAAAAAAAAACCCATCACACTAGTAAAGTATAAGTAGTAGGAGGTAAACAGTCTTGCGCAACTTTGCAGCAAACAGAACTAAGGGTAACAGTTCTATGGAGAGAGATTTTATGCACCTGACCTCCATCACTTCGTCAGGGATGGAACCTCTCCATGATCTAAGTACATAGTTTCCAAAAGGATACCGTGTGCCAACAGGGCACATAAACATGAGCCAGTTGAGCCCTAGCAGAAGGCAGCAGAAAAGCAACACACACATTGGCATCTCACGTGCTGGCTGCAATGCAATGGTTGTCAGGAACTCATCGCCCATCACTCAAATGGAGGAACCATAGTTGTAAGTCAACCTTCACCATCCTCAGGTCTGCGCAGCACAGACCTTGTTCATTCTGGTCAAGCCATAGGGCCATGTTAGGCATGTTTTCAAAGAATTGAGATTAGCCTCTGGCCATGACCCTCAGTTTAGATGGGAGCATCATATCATAGGATAACTGAAGCCTTCTTATCTTTGGTAAATTTTGATCTTCTGCGTTGCACCTCTGGAGAGAAATCGGGAAAGAAGGACACTTTAGTTCCATTATACTGTATGGTGCCTTTCTCCCTGGCCAGTTGCAGCATAGTTTCCCAGTCCTTGTAATTCAGGGGCCTATCAAGCATTGATCTAGGTGGGTTGCCTGGTGGGAGAGTTCAAGGAGGTACCCTGTGGCCTCCTTACCAAACACTTCCTGCAGCCAGCTCTCAACAAACTCAGTGGGATCCCGGAGAATCCTTAGCTTTAAAATAAAGCATTTATACCAGGAATAGCCTAGGCCAGCCCTCTGATAATGGTACTCTATATGAACTCTATTGCAAAAAAGGACAAATATTCTCTTCCAAAAGTCACTATGAGCCATTTCTCCACACATTTCTCCCTACAAGGTTAGAGCCCTCACATCGTTCAGGAAGTCCCCAAATTCTTACATTGTTTCTATGCAGTCTATTCTCCATATCCTCTATTTTAGAAGTATATACATTGACTTTTTCACTGATTACTCTCAATTCCTGTTTTAATGGGGTCAAATCATCTTTCACCGAACTCATCTTCCCCTCTAAGGCTGTGGTCTATTCCCATACATCTGTAAATCATGTCTCAAAAAAATGAATCTCCTCTCTTGTTCCTCTAAGTTGATCAGACATCAAGTAAAAAGGTTTTACAGGCATTCACTGCTTGCAATATTTCTTTTAAAGAGGGATCTTCCCCTACCATAGTTCTAGCTTCTGATGATAACATTGAGGTCTCTATCTCTGCTATTGTATCTGTTCCCATGATAGTCCTTTGCTGCCCCTGGCTTTTCCTCACTGATGAGACCTATGTCTGGGTTTTAACCTACGAGTTTACACTTTCCTGCTGCACTGCCTCCTCTGCCTTTTTTGTCATGTTGGTTGAACACACTGCAGGTATCCCAACTGGCTAACAAAATATCAAAGTCCCCAGGGTGTCTGTCTTAAGCGGTTCTATCAATCCACAAAGAAAACAATCCTCTGGTCTGCCTGATCTGTCCTCACCTCCTCTCCTCGGATCAGCCAGCAATCACTCTGGTTTCACGGCTCACTAGGGGTTTAATTCTCTGTTTTTTCCTTTCAGCTTCTCAACGGCCTCTTACACCACCATTAAGGCTTTCAATGAGCCTAATAGCACAGCGGGAGCCTCTCACACTGCCACTGTGGCTCCAACACACCTGCAACTGAGGGCTGTGGGACCTTCACTGCTTAGCCCGGTGGCTCTCACTCCTTGCTGGACAACTTCTCACACCAACACCGCAGCCTCACACAGGATATCTGAAGCAGGGGCAGGGAAGTTGCTGCTTGCGTCCCACTCACATCCTCACCCGGCCATGCTCCCCCCGTAGCATAACTTTAAATTAAATGTGTGAAATTCACAATACATAAACAAGTTTTATAGTTACAAAAAAAGTCCCAGAGGTGTCTCTTAAGGGTGGACCGTATGGTTCACTAGATCGAGAGCTCTGTGCCGTCCATCCTGCACAGTTTTGCTCTCTTGTGACGTTACTAGCCTCCTCCAGACTGTGTGCACTTCTTGAGCAGCCATAATAGTGAAAATTGCCCAGAATAAAGCTCCCACAGCGGGCGGACAAGTTCTTCAAACAAGATGATGCCGGAAACCTTCCTTCTTCAGCCAGTGCCTCACGCCTCTGCTGGCTATACAGGATGACTTGTCCCATCCCTCACATCCCATGGCTCCTGAAGCCCCTGACTCCTTCCAAGACTCTGAAGCCTGTCTGGATCCTACCCCTGATGCTGCAGTTGCAGGTGAGCCTGAGCCCTCACCATCTGAACCTACTTTAGCTCAAATAATGTCAGCCATTTAGGATTGCAAGGCTACACTGACTGCTCAAATGGTGACCATCCATATATATTTTTCACTATTAAAACAGGTTGTGCAGAAACTGTGGGACCATACTGGGCTGTGGAGACCCTGGGTCGGGACACTATTCCTTCCTTATTTGCCATTGAATGTGCATACCACACTCCTCCGTGCCCTCTTACAGAGGGTGCTTTTCCGAGGCCTATCATAGCTTGTATCCTCAATTTTCATACTGAGGGCTACATGACTGTGGGGTGAACTTCACTTTAATAGCCAGGTGATCCACATATTTCCAGATTTCTCCACTGAGGAATGACGACACTGAGCCTCCTTTACCACCGTCAAGGCCAGACTGTGGGAATAAGCTCTCCAGTATTCTGTGTTGTATCCTGCAAAGCTCAAAGTCACCTCTGCAAGCAAGGCGTCCTTCACTTGCCCTGAAGAAGCCTCTTCCTGGATGGATGAGACCTTTGGTTGCTCACAACACTTTCATAGACTGCCTTGCACCTGCGTCTATGTCAGAATACAGTTTCTCTGAATTCTGTTTACACCCTCACCAACTCTGCGAACATTTTCTGCTTGGCTTTCCCTATTCTGCAGAGGAGCACAGATAAATGGGCTTTTACAATGGCCTTTTGATCGTCTTTGCCTGCTACCATGAACTTTAGCACACACCTAGAGAACTGATTTCTTAGTTTCATTGTGGAAGATGTTCTGTATGAAATCCTGTTTGCTGATAATTTTGTTTTATACTATTATGGCTAACAATTTAAAGGTTCTATCTTGGAATGTAAGAGGTCGGAATGCAACCCAGAAACATTCCTGGTCTCCACCTTTCCTAAAAAATCCAAACCACATATTGTTTGGCTACAGGGGACCCACTTAGTGGCTCCCAAGTTCTTTTCACTCAAAAAGGCTTGGATAGCACATTCTGTTCATGATACCCACACCTCATACTCTAGAGGAGTTTCAGTATTACTAGCTAAGTCCCTCCCTGTGGAAATTATTCAAGTTAAAACTGACCCAGAAGTTCGTCTTATTCTGTCCCTACAGATCGGACGGACTGTCCTGACCTTAGTCAACCTTTATGACCCCCTAATTTTCCACAGACATTCAGGCAAAAATTCAATAGTTCAGACTTGAGGCCAGTTGCTGTATTTGGGGGATTTTAATGTAGGTATGGACCCTACCATGGACCATTTGTGGGGAGACATTTTTCAGACTTTTTTGAGACTGGGTGTGAGTATATGATCTCACTGCACCACTTTTATTATAGGTGGATATCCTTCCTTCCCCTGGCCCAGCCATGTGGCGTTTAAATTCTCAATGGTTAGGGAATCAAGCAGTTTATGGATAATGTTCACAAAGTGTAGCAGAGTTTTGTAATCTAGAGTGTAAAGCCTTTAATGTCTCATTGCGTGGTACCTTATGTCCATTACAGACTTTCTTCAGAAGAACAACCGAATGTGCACCAAAGAACTTGAATCTGCCAGGTTGACGGCAGAAGTTGATTATAATGCCACCCCTCCTCATACTCATGCCACCTGGTTACACTCCCACAGAAGCTATGAGCTCCGTCTGTTGGACCTCACACAGAAAATGATGTTGTCATCTGAGGGTGGCAGAGTGTCCATACTCTCTCTGGGATCCTTTCTGGGGTTGTCACCTGGATGTGAGAGTGGCGGTGCAGAGTTGACAGGCAGGCTGGCTGTGCCAGCATGGCGGTTGTTCCCTGAGTCGGCGCCATATTGGGCTGACTGCATGGCCGTGGTTGCCGTATAGTAATGTCTCAGGCAGCGCAGTGCAAGCGGCTTGTATTTTTTCTTGGACATGCCCTGGGGTGTCCTCGATCCTCCCCCTCACAGGGTATGCGGTTTTCAGACATATATCTCTCCTGATAATGTGGTTGACACCCCTTACAGTATGACATTTTGGATGCTTTCATAACATTTTATATCCAGTTATACACTGTGCAATATACTGATGACCTTCTATCTTTGTGAGAATCAGAAAAGAGAAAAACATCCAGTATACAACATATGGTATTTCTGTTTGAGAACACTTCTGTCACTTGTGCTGGCATTGCATATTAAAGCTTTATTAATTAACTTGAGGTATATTGAAAACTGCTACCTATGACATCAATTTTGTATGTAATAGTGTATAGCATAATACACTCATCACCATCAAGGTTCATTATAAAGGCTTATCATCATAAGTTACTCTTAGCAAAGTTTAATTACATGGTTTGGGAACCTGTCAAAGACTAGCAATTTATTTCCATTTTTGATAGAAAATTTGTAGATTTAGAATTTTGGGGCATACAAGAAAGAACTGAAATGCCTTATCAGACAGTTTTTTTTTTTTTTTTTAATACAAACTTTTATTGGAAAAAGAACAAAAAAGGCATATACAATAATTGATCCATACCTTAGATTAGACAGCATAGTAGTTAAAGCCATAGCTGTAGAGAGACATAACAGAGGTCAACTGGCGTGGATAAATTTAACAAAGTGCATACCAAGTGATTGCCTGATAAATTTATGCAGCTTGCTCTTTCTTAAGCTCATGTGGGAGTTCGTTTAGCAATGAAAGAATATAGCATACTAAAAGCTACCCACACTTCCACATGAAGGGGTAGAACTATAGCATCTAGGTTGTTAGCAAAAGTATTGACATGCCAGCAAAAATAAAATAAAAACACAACATATAAAAGAAAAAGATTGAACTCAAAAACTGGGAAAAAACCACATCAAGAGGTACGGAAAATCAAACTACAGGCTGCTGTCTGTGCTACCGGTAGGTTGTTTAGATTCAATATTATTCCAGATCTATGTGTAGAAAACCATTCAGGGAATCCAGGACTTCCATTTCAGATCATATATATGCATAGTGTCCATGATTGTATGGAAAACCCTCTCCATGAGTTGTATAGCTGCCATTCTCTTGAGAACCTGGTCCCAGGAGACCCTAGGTGAGCGCCAAAATAAGGCTATCGACCAGTGCACTGCACTAAAGAGAGTGTGAGAAAGTTTTTGGTCGGGAGGGGTGGAACCCGGGATGTCAGCAAAGAATAGGCACATTTGGTGGGTTAATGTGATAAGGGTACCTGTGATCTCCGCTACCCTTGTAGTCACCCTCTGCCAAAGGTCTCTGAGAGCAGGACAGCTCCAAAATATGTGAAGATGGGTCCCCGAGTCAGGGCAACCCCTGAAGCAAGTTCCAGAAAAGGTAGGGAATAATTTATGTAATTTGGCAGGGGTGTAATACCACCTGGTATGTAACTTCACCACCGTTTCTTTCAGCGCCTCAGACCTGGTACATTTGTGCATATTGGTGATTCTGTTAGACCATTCTTGTGGGGAGGCTACTACTCCTGTCTATTGTTCCCAGCTAAGTATGGCTGATGATTTTTCAGAAAGGCCTAAGCCGGCTAGTGAGGAGTACAGCATGGAGATCATGCCCCTATCTCTGTATTCCCGCCCACATATGCCCTCAAGGGAGGTGATTGCAACCGTGGTGGTTCTGGGAAAGTTGGAGTTGTAGAATGCCTAATTTTCAGGTATCTGAAGAATTCTGAATTGGGGATGGTGTGGGTGGCTTGAAGAGACAGGAAGGAGTTAAATATCCCATTGTTATGTAGGGAAGCATAGGTGACCACATCGTTCATGACCCACAGTGTGAAGTTGTTTTGGTTTTGGAGTGTTACAGGGAATGCAGGATTCCCAATGAATGAGGCCAACCTAGGGTTAGGAGGGAGTAGAGAGAATTTCTATCTATACAGGGACCACAGGTGAAGCGACTGACCTACAACAGAGTTTAGTGCGGAGATCTTTTTAGTGTAAGTCGTTTTGGTCCATAGTAGGCCCGGGAGGTAATGGGGGCTACTGAAGTTTGTTCGAAGCGCAGCCATGGGATTGTCCGCGGGGAAGTGTGCCATTGTGCTAGCTGTAGGAATCTGGCTGAGAGATAATATAACCAGATGCTAGGTAATCCCAGGCTGCCCATTTTCCTTGATCTGTAGATCATTTGTTTGCCTAGTCGGGGCTGTTTGTTATGCCAGACAAATTTATTAATGTCCCTCTGCAAGGTCTCCAGTGTCTGGCGGGATATATAGTTGGGCAGGGATCTAAATAAGAATAGTAGTTTAGGGAGGACAGACATTTTCACTGCCTGTATTCTGCCCAGAAATGATATATGATAAGGATCTCAGGTTTGTAACAGTTGTATAATGCGAGTAAATAGATATGGATAGTTGACAAGGTAGGTTCTATGGAGAGTTGGGGCTAGTTTAATCCCCAGATATGACAGTGTCTGGCCATCCATAGGAAAGCCGAAATTGGATTGAATCGTCGCAGAGGTCTGTTGGGGTAAGTTAATCGGGAGGGCCGAGCACTTGGAGAGGTTAACTCCCAGACCAGACAAACCACGGAATGTATGTAGGATGGATATGAGGTTAGGAAAGGAAACTATAGGATCTGATAAGAACAAGAGTACATCGTCCGCGTACATGCTTAATTTAAACTTCTGGTCACCCTTGGAGTAACCCTTTATGCTGGGGTCCAGAATGATTGCCCTAGCCAGGGGCTCAATGGCCAGGGCGAGTAACAGGGGTGACAATGGGCACCCCTGTCTGGTTCCCCTTCCCAGGATAAAATAACCTGAGTTGCAGCCCAGGAGTTTGATTCGCGTACGTGGGTGGTGGTATAATGCCCTAAATCCATGAACAAAGGCTCCTGAAAAGCCAAATTTTTCCAGGGTCAATTCAAGGCAAGACCAAAGCAAATGTCCAACACCTTATGGATATTGAGGCTCAAAAGTAATACCCTACGGAAAAACAGATCAGCGTCTTGTATAATATTGGAGGCTAGTCTGATGTTATATTTGCTTTAAGAATGGACATGTAAAAAAGAAACATTAACATATGCGTCAGAAAAACAAAAGAGAGAACAAAAACAAAAAAGAATAGAACATCTTGAGAACCTGAGGGAGACATGTACCTCATGGGACCCAGGGTATCAACCCAGGCCAGGAGGGTCGTGGCCGGACGATCACCGTACGTAAAGGTGGAGGCCATCCACTCTCCTTATGAACTCGGAAATTAACAAAGAGCATTAACAACTAGTTTAGTCTTTTGTAAGAACGGGACCCCATGGGGTGGGAAAAACTAGTCCCAGCTTGAATGTTCAAGACAGAGGACAAACTCGAAAAAAAATTGAAGCAACAGGGACTCTTCCTTTCAATTCACAGAGGGAAAAGAAAGAATGAGGGAGTATGAGCAGCATATATAACTGGACCAAGTGGGATCTGGTGGGGAAAGTCAGGGGGGTTGCTTGGAGAACCGTGGACGTTGAGGTGTGGAGAGATGTCTCCTGGATTTACTCCTCACGGGTGTCCAGATGCGGCTTGGAGTATTGGGAAGTGGGCGAATCTGGGCTTCAGCTGGATGCATGTCCTCCTCCGGAAGGGGAGGGAGCCCAAGGCTCTTTAAAAAGGATTCGCTCTCCAGGAGGTCCCGCAAGGTATGCTGAGATCCATTTTTTTACACCAGCAAATGAAAGGGGAACCCCCAATAATATGGGACCTTGTGATGTTGCAAGTAGGAGGTGATCGGCCGAAGGTTCTTGCGTTTAGCCAGGGTGATGGGAGAAAGATCACTAAAAATCTGCAGCTTCACCCCTTTGTAGACAATTTGAGGTTTGTTGCGCGTGGATTGGATCAGAGCCTCTTTGCTTTCAAAGAAGTGGAACCGGACAATAACATCTCTGGGTCTAGCTCCTGCAGGAGGCTTGGGGGCTAGAGAGCGGTGGGCTCTATCCAGGCACCAATCTATGTCCACGACTGTGGGGCCCAGGGTATTAAAGAGGCCCAGGAGATAAGCACTTAGATCAGAATCTCCCACAGTCTCCGGGATACCTCTAAAGCGCAGGTTCTGGCGTCTCTCTCTATTTTCAAGGTCCTCCTGTTTCAGCTGTAATTGAGAGACTGAGAGGCGCAGGTTGTGGTTGTCCTCCTCGATGGCCTGGACATAGCTGACCATCTTGTCAAATTTATTTTCGAGTGTGTCCGTGCGTTCACCAAGTTGGTTAATTTCCTTTCTCAGCTCCACCGCAAGTTTATTTACCTCGGCCCAGACATTAGTTGTAATCTGTTGGAGCAGGAGATGTAATTTGGCATCTAGTTTGGCGTCTAAAATATCAGGTGTAAGGATCCCCTGCTGTGGTGGCGGGCCCGGGTCGGAGGCTTGGGGGACAGTAGCTGGGGGGATGCCAGAACCCTCCATTCCCAGAGGCGAGTCCATATTGAAGAAAGGGTCCGGAGGGGAATGAGAGGGTGGAGGCTGGGATCTAGTAATGAAACGGTCCATAATAGGCCCTGTCTGCTGTTCAGGGATATGTTTGTAATGTTCCTGACCAATTTTTCCCATGGGGTGCTTTGGTACTGTAATGAAGAGGGAAAAGCTTACCCCCGGAGCTGTTAGTAGCTAGGGCTGCTTAGTGGGGGTCGTGGGGAGCGGATAGGTCCTTTAACTCATTTAAAAGTCACATTGATTAAAGGTGGTGTAGTTCATATTGATAACTGATGATGAATACAACTGTTTTCAGAAGAATCCACTCCCCCTTTCACACTATTAGGCTGTGGTAGCAGTAACTGTAAGGTGCTGGGTGTAGCAAGATGGCCACCTACACCCAGAATAGGTCAATGCCAGGGCCTTGCCTAGAGAATGCTGCAGCCAGGTGATATCAGGGCAATGTCAGGGGAGATTAACCGGGCCTGCTCAGGATACAGTCAGGATTCAGCCCCCATATAGCACACTGGAGCAGCGCACACCCGGGGGGGGGGGGGGGGTTGGGGGAGATTGGGAGGGGACTCACCGGGCCAGATAGAATCAGATTAGAAGAGTTCTAGGTGGCTCCCGTTTGCCCAGCGACCGGGCGTCTCCTCCCCGGGTGTCCGTTCACTGCCACCGAATCGGTTCTCGGTGGGCTCCGTGGGCAAGTGCGGTGCTCCTGGAGGCCTAGTAGGCCGCAAAATGGTGGCCGGTGGAGCGGTCATAGAAAACTGAAACGGGTCGAATCGTGCGGCCTATGGATGGCAGATCTCGTCCAGAATCGTATGGGGCTGTAGAGGGGAGCCCGGTGAACAAGATGAGGTGTTTGGTGGAGAGCAAGGGCGATCCACAGTGGAGGATGGCTGTGGATACTCAATACAAACAGCGGAGCCCAGACTGTAGGCGTCCTTCCTCCGTTCCGGCCGGCCACGCCCCCCATCAACCCCCTTTTCAATTCCCAATGGAACACGTCAGTGCTGCCCCTTATCCCCACTTATATTTAATATAATAATGGAACCAAAATATTGGGTTTCTGGGTACAGAACAGAATGCATACCATTAGTCTGTTTGCTGATGATATTATATTTATGTTGACTGATATGGAGAATTCTCTGGCTTTGGTACATGCAACATTGAACCACTATTGTCTTACCACTAGTATCTTATTACAAGGGTATCGTTTCCAAATCATATATATGTTAGACATGGGAATCCCTACCAACATAAATAAGGATCTTTCCACACTCTTCCCCTATCTAGGGATTACTCTTACCTCAAAAGTGAAAGACTTAGTAATGGCAAACTACCTTCCTACCTTAAATGCACTCAAAACCAAACAAAACACGTCAAGGGTGGAATTGTCTTGTACGGGACACCTAGCATCCTTTAAAATGTATTTATTAACTTCTCTACCTATTTAGAGTATTATTGATTTTAGTACCCAGCGCGTTATTTGCAAAGGCCCAATCTCAGTTAAACTGCTATTTATGGCAAGGGAAAAAGACCAGATGTGCCTTTAGCAAACTAACTTTGATAAGGAGGGCGGGTAGAGTGGGACATGTGTCTTTAAAGGACTAAAATATTGCCATAATACTAACTCAATTGAAGGCCTGGTTTCCACCTCCCTCTTGGACTTTGTGGACCAAATTAGAAAAATCACAAGTACCGGGAACTGACCTCTATCACTACTTACTAGCTAGTTGATTCACTAACCACTGGCAGAATGAATTATCGGCCATGATACATACAGCACTATCACCATGGCAATCACTTATAGATAATCCATACGAGGACCAAACACGCACGCCCTTCCCACTACCCTCCTCTAGTATATCCGTTATTATACCTGATCTAGACCTCACACAATGGATATCCAAAGGTATTCTCACAGTAGAGGACTTAGAGGTGGAACCGGCCCTTCATACCTTCCATTCACTTCAGATAGAATTTGGAATCTCATCTAGAGATTATTATACATATTTACGTATATCACATTTTCTGCATAATAATTCCAATATACTCTTGCCTTTCCTTGGAGCATAGCACAGTTCTACAAAACATCAACCACAAGAAGTAAAGGTTTGTAAGTAACCATCTCACACATAAATACATTGGTGTGTATCTGCATTTGTGTGGTCATACAGTATACAATAATACATATTTCTCACAAGCATACATTGGTACGTATTTGCATATGTGTGGTTATGCAGTATATATACAAAAATACATTTATGATGTCTCTTTTACAAATATGAGTTCTGAACATAATGTCATTCTTGCATACTAATATATATATATATATATATATATATATATATATATATATATATATATATATATATATATAATTCATTCTTTTAATTGTTTTTTTAATATTGATATTCAGATTGTGCACCCTTAGTTTGCTTTTTGGCCTTTTTTTTTAGCTCTGTTTTGCATCAGCTGTCAACCTTTGCAAGCCCAACTATTTATAATCTACTATTTTTCCAAAAATCCTTCATCTCATTGCCTTTGGTCTGCTGACCGTTGTAGTTCTACGGCCACCCAGGAAAGTGGATTTAATGATGCTCTCCTTCAGAGAACAATGGACCAATAGACAGAGCTGTGAGCTGAAAGATTGGGAATATATTTCTGAATTTTGTACGGAAAAAATGGATGAAGGATATCATTTCACAGAGAAAAAGGAAATATGAGACCCTCATCCAAAAAATGAAGGATATGAATGAATGAATGAAATACTTGTATAGCGCACAATGCGAACTGAATCGCCTCTAGGCGCTGTGGCGAGCTTTGATCATCTGCTAAAAGAGGAAGGTCTTGAGTTTTTTCCTAAAAGCTAGGTGATTTTCTTTCAGGCGGATGTTGATTGGTAGAGCATTCCATAGCCGAGGACCTTGGACAGTGAATCTCCTATCCCCCTTGGATTTATACCGGGCTTTGGGCACGAGGAGGAGGTTTTCGTTGGCTGATCGAAGACTGCGGTTTGGTGTGTAATGATTTATTTTCTCCATTAGGTATTGCGGAGCTTCTCTATGCACGCATTTGTGGGTGAGGCAAAGGGTCTTGAACGTGATCCGATTTTTTACGGTTAGCCAATGTAAGCTCATATGGATTCCCAGGTTTTTTTTCCTGTTATCAGCCTTGCTGCCGTGTTTTGGATCAGTTGTAATCACGCAAGTTGATATTGTGGTAATCCTATGTAAAGCGAGTTTGCGTAGTCCAGTCGTGAATTAATGATTGTTCCAACTACCACTGCTTTTTCATTCTTTGGGATAAAAGGGATGAGTCTGCGAAGCATGCGCAGCAGATGGTGAGATCCACTGACTACTGCTCCTATTTGTGCATCCATTGACATTTGTGCGTCTAAAATAACCCCGAGACTCTTGACTTTGGTCTTTGGGGAGATAGTCTGCCCAAAGACGGTTGGTGGAGACCAGGAGGTTTTGGTTGCGGGCTTATGATTTGGGTGTAAGATAAGAAGCTCTGTCTTTGATTCGTTCAGCTGGAGGGAGTTAGTGGTCATCCAGTCCTCTATTGATTTGAGGCAGTTTTCAAGTTGTTGTTGGTGATCTTTTTTTCCATTGATCCTGAAATAATGTTGCGTGTCATCAGCGTAAGAGTGGAAGCAGAGATCTGGGCATCTGATGATTTGAAGGATTGGGCGAATGTAAATGTTGAAGAGAACGGGTGACAAAGGAGAGCCTTGAGGGACTCCGAAGGTGACTGCCCGAGTTTCGGAGAGGAATTTTCCTAGTTTTACTGTCTGTGACTGATTTCCTAGGAAGGACGCGAACCATTGGAGATCTATGTCTTGGACTCCGGCTACTTCTGTGAGGCGGACGAGTAGAGTATTGTGATCTACTGTATCAAACGCTGCACTTAGGTCTAGCAGTACAAGGAGACACGGCTCTACATCATCTGCTGCTTCGAGGGCATCGTCCCAAATCTAGAGGAGAGCTGTTTCCGTTCCATGACCCGGGCGGAAGCCTGATTGCAGCGGGTCCAGGAGTTTGTGAGTATCCAGGTGGAGTTGTAGCTGATGTACTGCAGCTTTCTCCATGATCTTAGAAATGGTGTTGAGGCTTGTTATTGGCCTACGGTTGTTTGGATCCTGAGGGTCCAGGTTTAGTTTCTTGAGTAGAGGTTTGACGATGCCTTGTTTGAGGATGCTGGGAACAAACCCTTCGTGGAATGATTGGTTTATGAGGTGGGTTATGGTTGGAGCCACGATGTCGGAGCATTCTTTAAGTAGTTTTGTGGGGATGATGTCAATAGGTGAGGTACTGTCACACAGTTTATTAATGATGTTTTTTGCGGTGTCTACGGTAATTGGGGATAGTGAAAATTTTGGCGGTTGGGGTATGTTGGTGCAGACATCCTCTTTATGTATTTGCTGGCTGAGGTCGGATGTTTTCTTCTGACAAATTGTTTCCCTGATGGTTTTGACTTTATCGATGAAAAAATCCGACAGTTTGTCACAGTAATCCTGGGAATCACTTTCTGGGGGTTCTAGGCACACCAGATTCATTGATTGATTGACTAGTTTAAACAGTTTGCGTGGTTGGTTTGCAGCCGTTGAGATTGTATATGAGAAGTGGTCCTTTTTGGCTTTGAAGATTGCTTTCCGATACTTCTCTGTGAGACCTTTGTAGTTAAAGTGGTTTTCCCCAGTGGGATTTCTTCTCCCTGTTCTTTCCGCTCTTCTGCGTTCTTGCTTTAGTACGGAGAGGGAGCTATTAAACCATCCAGAGATTTTCTTCCTGATGGGAGCCCTGCGTTTTGGAGATATATTTGATGACATTGTACAGAGTATCCCACAATTACCACATACTTGTTTTAGGACATTTAAGAGAAACACTATCAGGCTCCATGAACACTAGAGCTCATAAACGGCAGTTTTTTGGAGTTTGGGCATTTTTTTAACCTCTTCCCGCCCGCCCTATAGCCGAATGACGGCTGCAGAGCAGGCGCTTTCGTCTGGGAGGCCGTCCCTGGACATCCTGGTGTTTACTTCCGCAATGCGCGCCACATCGGGCACGCATCGGGGAAGTTCTGTGTTTGCCGTGTTTCCCCCGGAGACAGGCAAACACAGATCGCTGTAAACGGCCAATCACAGCAGCCGTTTACAGCGCGATCGGCGTGTCATGTGAGATGATCTCATGTGTAAACATATGAGATCATCTCTCAGCGCCGCTCTCCCTCCTCACACAGACAGCGTGTGAGAGGGGAGAGATGAACGGCTGCAGCGGCTGTAAGTGGGAAAATAAAAAATAAATTAAAAAAAGTGCCATCCTCCCCCAGTGTCATCCTCCCCCAGTGCCATGCTCCCCCAGTGCCATGCTCCCCCAGTGCCATCCACCCCAGTGCCATCCACCCCAGTGCCACCTGTTAGTGCTATCTGTCCCCAGTGCCACCTGTTAGTGCTATCTGTCCCCAGTGCCACCTGTTGTCAGTGCCATTTGTCCCCAGTGCCATCTGTCATCAGTGCCACGTATAAGTGCCATCTGTCATCAGTGCCACGTGTCATCAGTGCCACATAGTGCCATCTGTCATCAGTGCCACATATTAGTGCCATCTGCCATCAGTGCCACCTGTCAGTGTCATGTGCCATCTGTTGTCAGTGTCACGTGTCATCAATGCCACTTATCAGTGCCATCTGTCAGTGTCACGTATTATTGCCATCTGTCATCAGTGCCACGTATTAGTGCCATCTGTCATCAGTGCCACGTATTAGTGCCATCTGTCATCAGTGCCACGTATAAGTGGCATCTGTCATCAGTGCCACGTATAAGTGCCATCTGTCATCAGTGCCACGTATTAGTGCCATCTGTCATCAGTGCCACGTATTAGTGCCATCTGTCATCAGTGCCACGTATAAGTGGCATCTGTCATCAGTGCCACGTATAAGTGCCATCTGTCATCAGTGCCACGTTTCATCAGTGCCACGTATAAGTGTCATCATTGCCACGTATCAGGGCCATCTGTCATCAGTGTCATGTGCCATTGTCCTGGTGCTCCAGGGCCTTCAAAAGTGTAATAGGTAGTCAACAAGTTAGATGTGTAATTTATGCTCCTAGAACACCTGATGGCGCTCCCTGCATGTTGGGCCTCTCTATGTGGCCAGGCTGTGAAAAAGTCCCACATATGTGGTATTGTAATACTCAGGAGGAGAAGCAGAATTTTTTTGGGGGGTGTCATTTGTGGTATACAGATGCCATGTGAGAGAAATAACCTATTACAATGACAATTTTGTGGAAAAAAATTTAAAAAATGAAAAAAATCTTAATTTTGCAAAGAATTGTGGGAAAAAAATGACAACATCAAAAAGCTCACCATGCCTCTTACTAAATACCTTGGAATGTCTACTTTTCAAAAAGGGGTCATTTGGGGGGTATTTGTACTTTCCTGGCTTGTTCGGGTCACAAGAAGCGAGATAGGCCACCAGTACATCAGATGTGATCAATTTTCACTTTCACAAAGACCAAATAATATCCACTAATTTGGGTTATTTTTACCAAAGATATGTAGCAGTATAAATTGTGGCCACAATTTATGAAGAAAAATTAATAATTTGCATAATTTTGTCACAGAAACAAAGAAATATGCGTTTTTTTTCAAAATTTTCGGTCTTTTTTCATTTATAGCGCAAAAAATAAAAACCCCAGAGGTGATCAAATACCACCAAAAGAAAGCTCTATTTGTGGGAAAAAAAGGACAAAAAATTCATTTGGGTACAGTGTTGCATAAATGAGTAATTGTCATTCAAAGTGTGAGAGCACCGAAAGCTGAAAATTGGTCTGAGCAGGAAGGGTGTTTAAGTGCCCAGTAAGCAAGTGGTTAAAAGCCCATAAACTCCACTCTATGTTATCTTATGTGTCCATGCACACATGGACGTTGTTGGACGTTTATCAGCAGTGGAGTTTATGGGCTGTTTTCTGAACGCCATAAAATCGCATTCAGGAGCAGTACTGGTAACGCCAGACACCGGTAAAAGGTGTTAAACGAGGGTTAACGCTGTAAGAAGAGTGTTAAGCCTCGTTCTGCCTCTATTCAAAATCATTCCCATTGATTTGAATAGAAGTCACACCAGAAATCGGATCATCATGATCTGACTTGCGGTGTGACTTGTATACTGAGGATGAAGGTGAACCCCCGGCAAAATGAAAAAAATAATATTGGCGGGGGGTTCCCTCCTTCCCTCCTTGGAGGATACCAGACCCTTCGGTCTGGTATGGATTATAAGGGAAAAAAACGGCATGGGGTTCCCCTCAAAAATTCATGCCACACCCTTATCCGAGCACGCAGCCTGGCCGGTCAGGAAAGGGGGTGGGAACAAGCGAGCACCCACCTCCTGAATCAAACCAGGCCACATGCCCTCCACATGGGGAGTAGGTACTTCGGGGCAGGGGACCCTGCGCCCCCACCCCAAAGCACCTTGTCCCCATGTTGATGAGGACAAGGGCCCTTCCCGGCAACCCTGGCCGTTGGTTGTTGAGGTCTGCGGGTGGGGGGCTTATCAGAATCTGGGAGCCCCCTTTAGTAAGGGGGCCCCCAGATCCATGCCCCCCACCCTATGTATTCACATTGTACCTCTACCCATTCACCTGGGGTAAAAGTGTGTCAAAAGGAAAACACGCTGCACAGGTTTTTAAAATAATTTATTAGGCAGCTCCGGGTGTCTTCTTCCGACTTCAGGGGTCTCTTCCTTCTCCGCGCTCTCAGGCCTCTTCTCCGCGCCCTCCGGTTCTTCTGCCGGGCTCCTTCACTATCTTCTGCCTGCTGTTTTGATAGCAGTGGCCCGTTCTTCTCTGTCATCTGCTTCCCTCTTCTCTTCTTCCGATGTTGACACAACGCTCTCTCCTGCAGCAATGCAGTGTGCGTGGTGCACAATGACTTATATTGGCATTTGGCGTGGTCAACCTAGGGATGTCATCCGGTGACCCTGCCCCTTATGATGTCACCATCCCATCATGACCTGGGTGGTGACGGCATAAGGGGGCAGGGTCACGGATGACATCACCTGATGGCCACGCCCCCTGCCTATATCATTGTGCACCTCACACCCAGTATTACAACGAAACAGATCGTTGTGTCAACATCAGAAGAAGAGCATAGGGAAAGAGACGACGGAGAATACCGGGCCACCGCTAGCAAAAGAGCAGAAGATAGCAGAGGAGCCCAGCAGAAGACAACAGAGAGCGGGAGAAGATGGTGGAGAAGAAGGAAGAGACCCCCGAAGTGGGAAGAGACCCCCGGAGCTGCCTAATAAAAGTACTTTAAAAACCTGTGTAGTGAGTTTTATTTTTGACACTTTTTTCCCCAGGTGAATGGATAGGGGTACGATTTACCCCATACTCAATCACATAGGGTGGGGGGCCGGGATCTGGGGGCCCCTTTATTAAAAGGGGGCTCCCAGATTCCGATAAGCCCCTCGCCGGCAGACCCCGACAACCAACCACACCAGGGTTCCCGGGAAGATGCCCTTGTCCTCATCAACATGGGCACAGGGTGCTGTGGGGTGGGGGGGCGCCCGCCCAGAAGCACCTACCCCCCCATGTTGAGGACATGCAGCCTGGTACGGTTCAGGAGGGGGGTGTCCCCCAAGACGTATCTTTATTAAGCAAAGGCTTAACTTTTGCACCTACCACCAATCCCAATCCTTTCACATTTTTTAAAGCTCTGAACAAGTTTACTAGAGACCTCACAGTCAAAAGATTTTTTAACATATTATCCTCCAAAAATCCATCCCTCCCAGATGCACCTAGTGAGATCTCCAGCCATGATACCCCACCAGTAGACCCCAGTAACCTCACTTTATTGGATCTAGAAGAACTCCATGCTGAAAGCAATAATAATTTTTTGCTGACAGTGACTGGTTTACACAACATTATCCTACCTCTCCCCTGGTACAACCTACTCATTTTAAACCAAAATCTATTTTTAACCCAATGCACAAAAAAGGTCCTTACATACAGATCTTCAAACAGGTAATTCATGCCGATCTCATCAAAATGTGTCAATCCACCTCAAAACAAGTATCCAACATATACAGGGCCGAACAAACAGCTTTAAACACATTAGCCCAAAATTATAATATCATCATAAAAGCTGCAGGTATGGGCGGAGGCGTCATAGTCCAAAATAGAACAGATTATGTTTGTGAATCTATGAGACTATTGTCAGATAAGGACACATACGTTAGGCTAACTAAGGACACATTACTCCAATTTACCCATGAAGCTACTGTATTAGCAAATAAGGCTCTGTCAGATGAAATCATCTCAAAACCCAATTTCTCTTTCCTCATTAAAAGTTTTTTTATAAGACCTATTATTTATACCATTTGTCTAAAATCCATAAGGACCCCAATAACCTGTAAGGGCTTACCTTGGTTGGAGTCCTTAGTGCAGAGATGTATGCTCACCCTTGCAAATACCCACAGCCTACGGTAACAAAGTAAAAAGCTACCTGGGCTTTGAATCTGTGCACAGGAGCTTGACAGGAATTAACCAAAGGATTGTCGAGGTGAGGCTATAGTCAGGGATTACAGAAGTCAGAGTTAACGATGAACAAAGCCAGGGTCTGAAGCTGGGGTCAGTCTTGGGACACTGCAACTTGAAAACAAGAACACAGGAACCTTTGGCAAAACAAGAGACAATGAACTGACCAAGCCCTCAGAGTGAGGCAGTGTTTTATACCCATCTAATTAGATAAACTGCCTCAGCTGAACCAGGAGTGACATATACAGGTCCTTCTCAAAAAATTAGCATATTGTGATAAAGTTCATTATTTTCTGTAATGTACTGATAAACATTAGACTTTCATATATTTTAGATTCATTACACACAACTGAAGTAGTTCAAGCCTTTTCTTGTTTTAATATTGATGATTTTGGCATACAGCTCCTGAAAACCCCAAAATCCTATCTCAAAAAATTAGCATATTTCATCCGACCAATAAAAGAAAAGTGTTTTTAATACAAAAAAAGTCAACCTTCAAATAATTATGTTCAGTTATGCACTCAATACTTGGTCGGGAATCCTTTTGCATAAATGACTGCTTCAATGCGGCGTGGCATGGAGGCAACCAGCCTGTGGCACTGCTGAGGTGTTATGGAGGCCCAGGATGCTTCGATAGCGGCCTTAAGCTCATCCAGAGTGTTGGGTCTTGCGTCTCTCAACTTTCTCTTCCCAATATCCCACAGATTCTCTATGGGGTTCAGGTCAGGAGAGTTGGCAGGCCAATTGAGCACAGTAATACCATGGTCAGTAAACCATTTACCAGTGGTTTTGGCACTGTGAGCAGGTGCCAGGTCGTGCTGAAAAATGAAATCTTCATCTCCATAAAGCTTTTCAGCAGATGGAAGCATGAAGTGCTCCAAAATCTCCTGATAGCTAGCTGCATTGACCCTGCCCTTGATAAAACACAGAGGACCAACACCAGCAGCTGACATGGCACCCCAGACCATCACTGACTGTGGATACTTGACACTGGACCTCAGGCATTTTGGCATTTCCCTCTCCCTAGTCTTCCTCCAGACTCTGGCACCTTGATTTCCGAATGACATGCAAAATTTGCTTTCATCTGAAAAAAGTACTTTGGACCACTGAGCAACAGTCCAGTGCTGCTTCTCTGTAGCCCAGGTCAGGCGCTTCTGCCGCTGTTTCTGGTTCAAAAGTGGCTTGACCTGGGGAATGCGGCACCTGTAGCCCATTTCCTGTACACGCCTGTTCGCGGTGGCTCTGGGTGTTTCTACTCCAGACTCAGTCCACTGCTTCTGCAGGTCCTCCAAGGTCTGGAATAGGTCCTTCTCCACAATCTTCTTCAGGGTCCGGTCACCTCTTCTCGTTGTGCAGCGTTTTCTGCCACACTTTTTCCTTCCCACAGACTTCCCACTGAGGTGCCTTGATACAGCACTCTGGGAACAGCCTATTCGTTCAGAAATTTCTTTCTGTGTCTTACCCTCTTGCTTGAGGGTGTCAATGATGGCCTTCTGGACAGCAGTCAGGTCGGCAGTCTTACCCATGATTGCGGTTTTGAGTAATGAACCAGGCTGGGAGTTTTTAAAAGCCTCAGGAATCTTTTTCAGGTGTTTAGAGTTAATTAGTTGATTCAGATGATTAGGTTAATAGCTTGTTTAGAGAACCTTTTCATGATATGCTAATTTTTTGAGATAGGAATTTTGGGTTTTCATGAGCTGTATGCCAAAATCATCAATATTAAAACAAGAAAAGGCTTGAACTACTTCAGTTGTGTGTAATGAATCTAAAATATATGAAAGTCTAATGTTTATCAGTACATTACAGAA
Organism: Lithobates pipiens; assembly: GCF_037356315.1. Taxonomy (NCBI): domain Eukaryota; kingdom Metazoa; phylum Chordata; class Amphibia; order Anura; family Ranidae; genus Lithobates; species Lithobates pipiens. Next base: position 232,253,702 of record NW_027507784.1, read on the forward strand.
AATAATGAACTTTATCACAATATGCTAATTTTTTGAGAAGGACCTGTACTAATTGCAAAGCAAGATCCAGAGTATAGCATAGCTGGAAACCAGGCTGAATAACGATCTGAGGTGTGGTTCTGAGGCAAAGCAACAGGAGCAGTAAACTGAAAGTCATGGGTTCAATACCTCTTTGCGCGACTTGGGGCGTGACCATGCCTGACCATCTGCATGGCACGGTAGAGGCTGTGACAGTTCTCCCCCCTTAGAAATGCCCTCTGGGTGTGAACAGGTAGTTCCTCACAGGCATCCATGCCATATGTACCAACAATAGTGTTAGAAGACTTTTCCTTATTCCCTTTGGGCATTTTTGCTTTACAAATGCTTGTAGGGGAGGCTTTTGTCACTTGCAAAGCTTTTTTAAACATCTCTAGGTCTTGCTTATGGACTATGGTGCCATTCGAGGCATAAGTGCAGTCAGGTGGTAAAACTTCCTTGGCAGGACAGAATGATGTTTCTGCGCTTACCACTATGGAGCTTGGGATGACTGCAGGAACTGGTTTGTTGTCAGAAGGTTGCATAGTTGCCTCTATTCCAGGTGGTAGGAGCTTCTCAGGGCAGAGGCGTAGCTTGAAGCTTGTGGGCCCTGATGCAAAAGTTGACCTCGCCCCCACCCCAGAGTTTCTCCTTACATTAGAGGACAGGAATCCCTGTTGGAGAATCACTGTTGGATGACATAACCCACCAGGGCAACCTATTGTTGTCTCCATGGAGAGTGTCTCTAGTGGATTCTCAATGTATTTGGACCGGTTCTTGCAGCCTTTGGCTCAGGACCTCCCATGGTACAAGAGATAGCAAACATCTACTGGAGATGCCTTCTTTCTACAGGTGGGAAACCACATATTTGTGGGTGTCCTTAGATGTCATGTCCCTTTATACATCTGTTCCTTATGAGATAGGCCTCATGGCAGTCGAGTATTTCCTCAATGTAGACCCACTTGTTAACCCTAGGCAGGCCCATTTTATACTGGAAGCTACGCAATTCTGCTTAAAACATAATTACTTTGAATTTGAGAACAATTATTACTTACAAATCCAAGGCACAGCTATGGGGGCAAATTTTGCCGCAGCTATGCAAACCTCACTATGGGGTATTGGAAATTACAGTACATTTCACAAAATAATCCCTTCTCAGCCAACATAATTTTTTATGATGTAGTCATCATATGGGATGGCACCATGGACAGCCTGACACAGTTTGTATCACATTGCAACAATAACAATCTAGGACTATCTTTCACCCATGTGGCCACTAATTACAGGCCTCTAATTTCACCCAAGGCCTACTCCTTAGCGATAAATTCTTGGATAAAGGATATTCATCTATCCTTGTGGAAGATGCTTTCCAACAATACATAACTAAACCTTTGCCTAAGTCCTCCACATCAGATGGTTCATGACACAATTTCATGATTACCACAGAAAAATTGAAAATATTCTTATTAAACATTGGCCAATTTTGTTGGAAGACCTCCTTCTGACCCCCTTACGCAGAAACCCAAAGTGTCCTATCGTAGGGTCAAAAACATGAAAGGCCAATTAGCACCCAGCAGAATTCGTAAGTTCCAGTCTATTCCCCCCACTACCAATATCCCACTCATTCCACTGACAGGCATATTCTAATGCCAGAAAAAACAATGCTTTAAGTGAAAATTTGTTCAACGTGGGCAAAAAATGTTCACCACAAAAAGGAAAGACATTCCATAATTGCTCCAGTGAGTATGTAATTTACTGCCTGGCATGTCCTTGTGGTCTACTGTATGTAGGAAGGACCATGCGTCCATTACGCCAACAATTTGGTCAACGTAGACAATTCATTGAGCAGGGATGCGACAAACATAGTATCCTCAGACACTTTTTAAAAATTCACAAAATATCCACTGCGGGTCTACAAGTCTGGGTAATTGAGGCCATCTCCAGAGATCGTCCTGCTGCAGAGCCTTTTAAATGGCTGTGTCAGCAGGAGACCTTCTGGATATACTCTTTAAACTCTCTCTCCAGGGGGGCTTAACAAAGAGCTTGAGATACTCTGTTGTAATACGTGTACGTAGATACCAGCTTCTTTAATACTATTTCATTTTTTACAGTAGAACTTGGATTTGGATATTGTTGGTTCCCTAGTCTGCAATTGGGGGTAGTTGGATTGTAAGTAACCATCTCACACATGTAGTACTAACCCCCGAAGGAGCTGCTGGTTATTTTTGGGCTTACCGTTACCCTCCGCTTCTTCTTGTTGCATGTCTAGGGGATGTCCCGAGGTAGATGGCCCAGTAACTTGAGACTGACAATAGATCCACTTGAATGGATTTTATTTGCAAACTTCAACCATTGAACAGTCTTTTAACTTGGGATCAGAGGGTTGGGAAGGAATTCAGGTACTCTCAATGTCAAAGTCTATATAGGAACTTGCTTACTTTGACTGCATACAGAGAATAGCCATTCACGGCTGGATGAACACTCAGGTTGGACAGTCCCTCGCTCACAAGGCCTAGCAGCCAACAAGGTGCTTACTCAGGATGAAAGTCTTTGTTACAGACGTTGTTAGAGAACACGTAGGAAACTAAGCTGTAGAACACTTGTAGGATACCTGGATCTTTCAGCCTGCTTGGCGATATCCACAAGACCAGATTCTCTCAGTTACTTCAGCCCTTCCAGGCTCTTCTTAAGAAAACCAAACTCACACGTGATGTTCTTCTAAAGAGTCCTCCCCTGGAATGCTCGAAGTCCAATGGGTCTCTCCCAGACCGGAGATGGCACCCATCCCCCATCCACCTCAGAATCCTCCTCTAGTTTCCATGCCTTGGGCTAGCCAGCCCCGAAGTATTAAAGTCGGGTGGAACCGCTCCCCAGGCCATAGCCTTCCTGGGGCTGTTCAAGAGGACCAGGACCATGTAATCAGCACAGCATACTGGACCGGAACCCCTGAACCATGTGACGTCCGCATCTTAAATACCCTCTCCCAGAGGGCACAGCGAGAGGGCCACACCCACTGACCTGACTCCAAAAGAGAGTAACTTAAGTGGCTGACCAGACCATAGTTCCACGCCTTCCACCAGAGACAGTGCCCCTGCGGCCAGGCTGAACATCTCACAGTCCAGTCAGACTGACACAGAAGTAAAATTTAGACAAATAGACCCAAACCAAACTGTAGTTTAGGTAAAGTTAAATTCTGAAAACACATAGCGCGTGCTCTTCAGGAGCCTGCCACTACACACTCCCCCTGCTTATTTAGACGATGTCCCCATCCTCTGGGAGTGGCAGAAAAAAGAAACCTAGAACTAACAACTGGTCCTATCAAAAAAAAAAAACACTAGAGTACCTGAGTTGGGGTGGGAAAGGGAAAAAGGGAAGGAAAACAACAGCAAAACTTTCACATTGCAGCAACACAGAATTATATTACATTACAATTACCACCCAAGCCTGTCTATCTAGCCCACCCATTCTCTGGTGTCTTGATAGATGCTCTCCAGTGAATCCTGGAAAAGAAAAAACATATGTACAATAATTTACACCTAACTGTTAGAAAGCAGAATTCCACCAATCACTGTAGATTTGTCTTTTCTAACCCTTAAAACTTCTTAAATTTATAAAACCGTATTTTTTTTCTGTAAAACAATACTAATTGCACCGACTCATGCCACCTAGTGGTATGCGTCGTTGAAGTGCAGTTTTTAATTTAAAAACAGTTTAAGTATTCTTGACACGGTGGATGTTCCATTCGCTGTGTGACTGACTCTGACTAATTATCCCAAAGTCCAGTAGCTTGAAGAAAATTTTCAAAGAGGCAAAGACCAAGAGAAACCCTCCTTGCAAATTTTAAAGTCTTGACTCAGGAACAGTTCACCAGCAGAAATGGGTATCAGGCAAAGTTAAGTCTCTCCCCTGCGCATCCACAGTAGTAACAAAGTACACAGCACTGTCTTTATCCGGTCTGCAGATCACAACCTTGTCCTCATAGATGTGCCGACCGTAACTCCATTGTCGTAAGCATCCGACAAACCGTTCATAAAGCTCCGGTGAAAAAAGCCTTTTTCCGAAGCGGCTTTGGTACTTTTAAATAGTTCCAAACATCGTCCTTGTACCAGGCCTCACGGTTATTTTCGATGACAGTCATAATGTCCCTTGGAACATAGGGGAATTCCATCCCCATACTCTGTTGCCACCCGCCTATTCTAACAGTCTCAGAGACCCGATTGGCCTCATCATGATCGGGTAGTTTTACTTTTCAGCATGGCTTAGTAACTATTAGACATGTGCAGAGTAAAATATTTCGTTTTGGAATTTCGTTTTCGTCCGAAAACTTAATTTATTTAGTTACTCCCGAAATTCATTTTTATTTATTTCGTTTTTCGTTCAAAAATTGCATTCGTCCGAAAATCCACATGAATTACTGTCGAATCTGTCTTTGAAGGCTTATGGTGTCTGTCGAATGTATAAAGAAGATTCGACGGAGCTAGTAAATAGCATACTTTAAAACCCCTGTTAAAGTCTATGGGACTCCAACATTCAAAATCTAAAGTGCTAATTTTAAAGACTAATTTGCAAGTTACTGTCCTAAAAAGTGTTTGGGGACCCGGGTCCTGCCCCAGGGGACATGGATCAATGCAAAAAAAAGTTTTAAAAACGGCAGTTTTTTCGGGAGCAGTGATTTTAATAATGATTAAAGTGAAACAATAAAAGTGTAATATTCCTTTAAATTTCGTAGGGCGGGGGGTGTCTATAGTATGCCTGTGAAGGGGCTCATGTTTCTGGTGCTTAGAACTGTCCCTGCACAAAGTGTCATTTATGCAGGAAAAAAAGTCCTTTAAAATCACTCGCAGCTATTATGAATTGTCGGCTCCCGTAATACAGAGAACACTCATTGAAAGTAATTGATAAAAAAATAAATAAATAAAAAAGCATGGGGGTCCCCCAAATTCAATTACCAGGCCCTTCAGGTCTGGTATGGATATTAAGGGGAACCCTGCCTCAAATTTAAGGTTCCCCCTAAATATCCATAACCAGACCCTTCAGGCACGCAACCTGGCAGGCCGCAGGAAAAGAGGGGGGGGACGAGAGAGCGGCCCCCCTCCCTCCTGAACCGTACCAGGCCGCATGCACTCAACATTGGGAGGATGCTTTGGGGGTCTGTGACCCCTCAAAGCACCTTGTCCCCATGTTGATGAGGACAAGGGCCTCATCCCCACAACCGTGGCCGGTGGTTGCGTGCTCGGATAAAGGGTCTGGTATGGATTTTTAGGGGGACCCCACGTCAATTTTTTTTTAATTTGACGTGGGGTTCCCCTTAATATCCATACCAGACCTGAAGGGTCTGGTTATGGATATTTATGGGGAACCCCAACGTCAAATTTTTTCTTAAATTTGAGGCAGGGTTCCCCTTAATATCCATACCAGACCCGAAGGGCCTGGTAATTGAATTTGGGGGACCCCCACGCTTTTTTTTAAATTTATTTATTTATTTTTTTATCAATGACTTTCAATGAGTGTTCTCTGTATTACGGGGAGCCGACAATTCATAATAGCTGCGAGTGATTTTAAAGGACTTTTTTTCCTGCATAAATGACACTTTGTGCAGGGACAGTTCTAAGCACCAGAAACATGAGCCCCTTCACAGGCATACTATAGACAACCCCCCCTACGAAATTTAAAGGAATATTACACTTTTATTGTTTCACTTTAATCATTATTAAAATCAATGCTCCCGAAAAAACGGCAGTTTTTAAAACTTTTTTTTGCATTGATCCATGTCCCCTGGGGCAGGACCCGGGTCCCCAAACACTTTTTAGGACAGTAACTTGCAGAATCTTTTTTCTCTGTCGAATATTTTCTCTATATAATCTTGGACTAATAGAGGTAAGGTTAGGCACATTCGACCACAGGTTCTATAGACAGATTGTTATTGTCAGAGTCATGTCGAATCTCCTATTCTATATCGAACTGTTGTAACAATGAAAACGAAAATAAAGCATTTATTTATGTCGGATCTTTCGTTTTTCGGATTTTGTGTTTTCGTTATCGTTTGTTAAAACGAAAACGAAAATAGCTGAAATTCAGACGAAAATGCATTGGGACGAAAACGAATGCACATGTCTAGTAACTATCAGCCTTTAACAAAAGTTTAAAAGAGTACTCACGGCAACTTAGGTTCAAAGTGCCAGTCGTCTCTCTCTTCAGAGGCAGAACTGTTCTCCTAGCTCTGCGATGACTCCCCTGTGGGCCGGCAGTTTCCGGTAACAACACCCACAGCTTTCCTACGATTGTCCGCCGGTATCTTCTTCCAGATGTCCTGCCCGGGACGGCGTATAGATGATCCAGCTTTAGGGCCACAAGGAGCGCTGGGCTGCTTCACTTCCCTGCCGTCGAGATTCTCTGCAGCAGTACTCGCGGTAGGGGTCATGTCCAGAGCCTCCGGGGCAGTTTTCCAGACTTTAGCAATCCGAGCTCCAACAAATGATGATGTTGGGGCATAAACGATCGCCTCCTCAGTTGCCACGCCCGTTACCCAGTCTGCTCGACCTTGAACGTGTATTCCCCACATTTTTTGCACCTGGAGAATGGCCAAGGGTTAACGACTAGGCCGTCGCACTTTCCACACAGCATACCCAGGCCCTCGATGTCTCCAGTGGTGTACAGAATGAACCGCCCCTGCGGCAGCAGGCGAAAGCCCGTGTCCGTAAGAACAGTGCCAGGCAACTGTATTCCTGTGGGACCCCTTCCGAGAGGCATCCTGGGTCCTGGTGCAAGCTGCATTCCTGAGACACGGTACATTTTTCAAAAACGTTTTCTTCAAACTCAGAGAAAAAAAATGTCAACCGCTCTTTCCTCCTTCCGCAGCACACCCTCACATGGTGCCTCGTGCAGGAAAGAACAACTCAGACTCCTCCCACTGGGTTTATCAGGTTGCGCAACTTCGCAGGCTTTTTGGCAAGGGCTCCTCCCACACTTACGCACCTCAGTGAAAGTCCGAGTAAAGATGGCGCCGATGGCGCAGTTGTAAAACACAACCCTCTGTTCTTGCTTTACCACGTGTACAGTTCCTTTCTGAGGTAATGGCAAAATCCCGGACTATAAGCCCTCACATGTAGCACTAACCCCCAAAAGAGTTGCTGGTTATTTTTGGGCTTACCGCTACCTTCCGCTTCTTCTTGTTGCACGTCTAGGGGTTGTCCCGTGGTAGATGGCCAAGATGGTCAGATTTGGCACATCAGCGTACTCATTCAAGAGACATAATTCATGTTATATCTCCTTGTGTCTCTTCTCAATTCCACATCATCGTGGCCTTTGTTATTCTCTTGTTACACTTTTTATTCTATTTTATTTCCAAAGGGAGGGGATTTTTTTCCCCCCTCACCTTTTGCAACATAGATAACTTCACATTATAATAAACCTTTGACCCCCCCACCCCTAATCCTCCATATTTACCTACCCCTACCTCCGAGCGGCATTGCTTTTTTTGTCTTCCTTGGGTTGCTTTTACTCCACATAACCTTCCCCTGGGGCCTCAAAACTTCAACGTAACTCCAAGTTTTTTTAAATTCCCTCCAACACTTCAATTTTTCCCCCATCCCCTCATTGCTTTTCTCAAGGTCATACCTCAAGCATTCCATATTATATGTTTCCTCTACCGCGTCCACCCATTCCTAAACTGAAGGACTATCTGCCGCTCTCCATTTTTTGGGGATGATTCTTTTTGCCGCATTCAATAAATGTGGTAATAATGAGTCTTTATATTGTTCGATCCCTCCTTTCACTCCATGCATCAAGATGACCCATGGATCATTTGCTATCTGTTTTTTGGTAATTTCTTTTATGTATTGTATAATCTTAACCCAATAATTCTTGATAACGGGGCAATCCCACCACAGATGACCCATTGTTCCTATCTTCCCACATCCTCTCCAGCACTCTCCGGAACTGCTGGATTGATACTTACTGATTTTATCAGGAGTGGCATACCACCTGGTTAAACATTTATAATTCATCTTGGCTGTTCGACTATCAACAGCCGAGCTATGGGTTAGTGTCAAAACTTTTCCTATAGTGCTCCTATCAATTTGTGTGCCTAATTCCCTCTCCCATGTTATAATATATGGCGGGATCTCCAGTTCGTCCATCTTCAACAATAAATTATAGTCTTTTGATATCATGTTTTTAGTATTTTCCGTTGTACAAAGCCTTTCCAACGATGTCAGATCGTCGCCAGCTCTAATAGGCTGGGGGAAATTTTTTATGAAATTACTCAACTGTATGTACCGCCATTCATTAATTTCTATTAAGTCCCTATTATTCTTTATTTTCTGTAGTGTCAAAATTCTCCCCCCTTATACACATCTTTTAATTGAACCCTTTCTCCCTTTATCCAACACCCTCCTATTGATTTTTTCTTGGGTGGAAAATAATTATTTTCATTCAGTGATATCAGTGGTGAGTTATATTTCCCATTTAATCTTTTATATATTTTATCCCAAATATTTAATGTATTACGCGTTAAAACATGAGTTTTATCATCTAGTGCTCTAACATTTGAGGGATTCCATATTATACTATTCAACCTTACCTTACTTAGTGAATTTTCTATATTAACCCACCTCTTTTCGTTTCTTTCCTTAGCCCATTCGGGAATTCTCGAGAGTACTACTGCATTATAGTCCTTTGTCCTGAGTTAGTATTGAGAATGAAACTCTAGGTTTTCTATTTTTCCAAACAAAATTCATCAACAACAACTTAAATTTTCTAAAATATAGTTGTGGGAGTGGTAATGGCAGCATTTGAAACGTATATGTTATCTTGGGGAGGATAGTCATTTTTAACGTGTTTACACGTCCTATCCACGAGAGTGGCCTATTCATTAATTCTTTGCTTACCTTTTTAATTTCATCTAATAAGGGTATATAGTTTATTTTATAAATCTTCTTCATAGAATTTGCTCATTTAACCCCTAAATATTTAAATTCTTTCCTCCAGGGGAGCTTAAATTCCCGTTGTACCGTTCAAGTTTATATTTAAAATCTCCGACTTTGTCAGATTTATTTTATTCAAAATTTCCCCATATTTTTCCAAGGTCTCTAATAACTTGGGCATTGAATTCCATGGGTTCCTAATATAAAAAAGGACATCATCCGCAAACGCTGCAAGTTTATGTTCTTCGTCCCCTATCTTTATTTCACTTATTTCGGGGTCTTTTCGAATTGTGGAAAGTAATGGTTCTAATGTTAAAACAAAAAGGATAGGGGAGAGGGGGCACCCCTGTCTCGTCCCATTTTTCATCTCAAAGGGTGTAGAAACGGCTTCATTTATTTTAACAGATGCTGTCGGCTGATAGTACAATGTTTTAACACGCTGGACCATTCTCAGGCCAAGTCCCATAGCTTCTAATGTTTGGAACATGAATCCCCAGTCTACCCTGTCAAATGCTTTTTCTGCGTCCGTCGAAAGGAATAGACCTGGGGATCCACTCTCTCTTATCTCTTGGAGGATTAGCAACGTTCTCACCCTTTGTCTCATCCTTCCTGTTACAAAGCCAACCTGGTCCGAATGAACCAACATGTTCAACAAACCTCTTAATCTTCCTGCCAATACTTTAGCATACAATTTTGTGTCTGCGTTTAGCAGGGATATTGGCCTATAGCTTGAACACAACGTCCTTTCCTTTCCTTCCTTTGGAATGACTGTAATGACTGTAATCATTGCGGCCAACGCTTCCCTGTTTATTTCATAGTCTTTTCCCAAACCGTTCATGTAACAGCATAGCCTAGGGAGTAAGATCTCTTTGAACTTTTTATAATATAATGTAGTGAACCCATCCGGGCCCGGGCTTTTGCCCAGGTGGGAGTACCCCAGCACTCCATTTAGTTCCTCCTCTGTGATAGAGTTTTCCAATATCTCCCTATCGCTTTTGGAGATTTTTGGCAGATCTGCATTTTTCAAAAAGGTTATGGTTCTGTCTCTTTTCCCACCCCGTTGTCCTTCCTCCTGTTCTACTGCATAAAACCCCTTATAATAGTACTTGAATGTTTCTGCTATTTCCCTTGTCTTGTACACCATTTCCCCATTTTTAGAGTGTATTTTTTATATATAATTTACGGATTTCTTTTTCTGCAGCGTTTTTGCTAAATGTTTACTGGGTTTATTTCCCCACAGATACCTTTCTTTAGATATTCTATTTAAAGTGGGGTACCCCTTAAAAAAAAAAAATGTAAAGTCAGCAGCTACAAATACTGCAGCTGCTGGCTTTTAATAATCGGACACTTACCTGCCCCAGGGTCCAGCGATGCGGGGGAACGAAGCCCCCCCTCGTTCCCCGCTCCGCTCGCGGCGCCGTCATGCATACTGTGGGCACCCGGCTGTGGCTTCACAGCCGGGCACCCACTGCGCATGCGCGAGCGGCGCAGGGCGCCGTGATACGCCATACAGTCACCTGGGACAGGTCCCAGGTGAATGTGCGGCGCAAGGGGAAGTGATGTCACCAGCCCGGGCAATGAAGAAGGCAGACTATGAGGGACCCCCTAGCAACCGGTATTTAGAGGTGAGTAAAAAAATTTTTTTTTGCCAATTATTTTTTTTTTTTTTTTTTTTATGAATTTTAAGCAGCTTTTCATTTTTTGGTGGCAACACCACTTTAAGAATATTTTTTGTTTCTTGTTCCAATAGCTCTTTAAGTTTGTCCCTTTTTAAAACTAATTTTAGATAGACCTCTCTATTCTGGCCCAGATACATTTTATGTTCTTGCTCTGCTCTATTAATTTCATCCACAAATTTTTAGATTTTTACTGTTCTCTCTTTTTTTTCCTCGCTCCCATGGCTATAAATATCCCCCTAATATAAGCTTTATGAGCTTCCCATAAAGTCGATCCTGAGATCTCATCTGTGTTATTAATTGAGAAATATTGTTCTAGTTCTTCTGTCACTCTTTCAATATCTGCCTCCTCTCAGAGTAAATCTTCATTTAGATGCCAGTTGCCAAAATGACTTTGGAAACCGGGGACCACTATTTTCATTCTCACTGGTGCATGGTCCGATAACTTAGTTGTCTCTATCTTAGTTCCAGTAATCCCAACATAGTGGGTAGGTCTCGTGTACGGAGGAGTAAAACGTATAGTCTTGTATTTTAGGATGCTGGATCCTCAAGCATCAACTAGTTGACATGCGTGCATTTTTTTTTTTGATCATTTTTACCTGGCCGTTATTCTTCCCCCGTACACTAGAAGAATTGTCTACCCTTGGATCCAAACAAAAATTCAGGTCCCCCCAATAGAATAACTTGTCCTCTCTTAAAATCCATGAATTTTTACCAAATTCCCCTAAAATATTTTATCTGATTTTTGCTAGGTGCGTATATATTTGCGAGAGTACATTCCATTCCACTCAGACTCCCTCTGAGGAAAAGGAATCTACCCTCCGGGTCAGTTTTTCTTTCCCCTAACTTGAACTGTATTCTTCTTGCAAAGCCTATTGCTACCCCCCTTGCTCTTTTTGTTATTGTGTCCCCATAATACCACTTGGGATGGCTATTCGAATATCATTTCACATTGGAGGTGTATGAGAGGTGTGTCTCCTGTAGGTAAACTACATCTGCCCCGTACCTTTTTAGTTCCTTTAAGATCTTATGTCTCTTACTCGGAGTATTAAGGCCTCTGACATTGTAAGTCATAAAATGTATATCTGTCATCTCTATTTCCGTTACACTTTTGAGAACCTAGTTTAAAGTCCAGCCCCAATTGCTCTCCTTTCACCTATGCTGCCGGAGGTATCAATTATCCCCTCCCCCTTATCCCCCCTCCCCCCATTTCCCCCCATCCAGGGGAGAATGCCACAGCCTTCAGCTTGACACCCCACCCACAGCAGCCTATCTCCCCCCATTGCCCCCCCCCCCCCACCACCACGCTTTTATATTTTTATTCTGCTCTGGCTAACTTCAACTGTATTAACCCAGTTCACTTCTATTTAGACCTCTCCTTCTCCATCTGACCACCCTGGTAATTTGGGTACCCGTATGTCCAATTTGTTACAAAATTCGACCAAGTCCTCTGGAAATCTTAACCTTGCTGATATTCCCTCCTTAAAACCTGTCAAACAGGCTGGAAACCCCCACTTATATTTTATACTTTGTGCTTGTATCTTTGACAGCAGAGGTTTCAATAAATGTCTTCTTGCTAAAGTTTCAGGGGCCAGGTCAGCAAAGACCTGTACTTCTAGGCCTTGATAATATAAGGGGGATTTTCCTTTCTAGTTAGCCCAAATTTCAGCCATGTTGTCATTAAAACGGAATCAAACTATAATATCCCCAGGTCTGATGGTTTCAATATTAGTCTGTGTCCCAACCCAGTGTACCCTCTGAATCTTCGGGAAATCACTCGCCTCTCTGTCCAAAATGGGGCTAAAGAGAGATTTTATGATTTCTTTCAGGTCTTCTCTCTTCTCCTTCGGTATCGAGCATATTCTCAAGTTTTGCCTCCTATTACGGTTCCTGATCTTCTAATCTGTAGAGGATATTTCTCTGGTTTTGTTGTACTGTTTTCAATTGCTGCTTTAATTTAATAGCGTCCTGCTTGTATTTGTCCATTCTCTCCTCCACCACCTCTACTCTTGCAAGCAGGTGACCCAGATCCGCTCTCAAGAGATTTATCTCAGCTCTGATCACCTTCTCTAATTTTGAGAACATCTCCAGGATTTCTCCTTTAGATGGGATTGTGGCACTTACACTAGCTTCCTCTACTCTGCTCGCTTCCAGCTCACTCTCTGTTGTAAAGTCCTCTCTTGACTGGTCAGGTTTTTCCCCAGTTTCTTTCTAAGACCCCTTTATCTTATCCGTTATAGTCTGTGTTTGTTTCCCTGGGCCCGAAGTCTGAGGACTTCCTCCATGGCTCATGTACTGCTTGATGGTACTTGCTGGGGTTTCGGGGTTTTAGGTGCACCTCCCTTTGTGCCTTTACTACCGGTTTTACTGCTTTTCTGTCCCTTTCTTACACGCTTCCCCAGTTTTGTCAATTTTTTTTATAAAATTCACTCCCCAGGCATCTCACAGGCACCTTTGTCCGTCTTATTCCTCTTATGCCCAGCCCTTACACTCCTACACTTTACTCATTCCATTCAGGGTATCCAGGAACTCTGGCACTTGGGGGGGGGGGGCTAACTCAGATTTACCAATAAATCTTCCTCAGTTCTATCTTCACCCCCCCCCCCCCCCCCCCCCCCACTGTCCCTGGGTGTTACCTGGGTAAGAAGGGGAAGGGCGGCTAAAATGCCTGGGGCTAGACCTAACCTAAATGTTGTCCCGGATCTTTGTTTATTATAGTTTTTATACTTATTTTATTCTTCCGCGCCCCTACTTCCTTGGTAGGGGGGTGCTATATTAGCAGTATTAGCAGGGTCTAAGTATAATCTGATGTTTGACATTTGTATAAACACTTCTGCAGACTGTTTTTTTTTTTTTTTTTTTATATAGTCTCCCAAATTAGACCGTCAGTCTAACTAGTAGCGTTCATGCCTTGGCCTGCGTTAAGGTATATTTTTATTTATTACTATGCATTTTTATGGGCACTTACCTATAAGTACAGCATTAACATCAAGCAGACGGCGGTAAATTTCTATGTTCTAAATCCTTACAGACATTCATATAGAACTATTCCGGAAAGGTTTTCGTTTTTTTTTTTTTTATAAGTTCAGCGATAGCATCAGGCAGGCAGCAGGTAAGTTTCTACGTTCTAATGCCTTGCAAATATTCGTATAGAACTATTCAGGCAAGATTTTTTTTGGTGTTAAATCAAAATGATAGTCATTAAATCAGAGCAACAATCATTCCCATCACAATGTTGTTACCTTGTCCTTCCAATGCACAACTTATCCGAGAGTTTTTTTTTTTATAATACTCACGGCACTCCAGTCACTCCAGGGACATACGACAGCCCCTTCTCCTCGTGTTCCCAGGTGGGCAGTAGATCAACTGTCTGCCATTAAGTAACCTCATTCAGAGCGTCCTTAGCTCACTCACAGATCACTCGCAGCGTGTGTGTGTGGGGCGGGGGGGAGCTGAGATCTCATTCCCCGCATCCGATCACCCACTCTCCGCTCTTTTCATTCCTCCAGGCTTTTCCTCCGGGGTCTCACACTCCCCGTGAACTCCGACGCTGCTGTATTAGCATCTCACTCTGGCCGGCTCCCCCAGGCCCCTCCCTCTGTGATGATCGTTACATCATCACGCCCCTGCTCATCCACCCTTTCAATCTTTAGAACTGAGGGCCCAGTAACTTGAGATTGACAATAGATCCACTTGAATGAATTTAATTTGCAAACTTCAACCATTGAACAGTCTTTTAACTTGGGATCAGAGGGTTGGGAAGGAATTCAGGTACTCTCAATGTCAAAGTCTATAAACGTTAAGGAACTTGCTTACTTTGACTGCATCCAGAGAATAGCCATTCGCAGCTGGATGAACACTCAGGTTGGACAGTCCCTCTCTCACAAGGCCTAGCAGCAAACAAAGTGCTTACTCAGGAACAAAGTCTTTGTCACAGACGTTGTTAGAGAACACGTAAGAAACTAAGCTGTAGAACACTTGTAGGATACCTGGATCTTTCAGCCTGCTTGGCGATATCCACAAGACCGGATTCTCTTGGTTACTTCAGCCCTTCCAGGCTCTTGTTAAGAAAACCAAACTCACACGTGGTGTTCTTCTAAAGAGTCCTCCCCTGGAATGTTCAAAGTCCAATGGGTCTCTCCCGGACCGGAGATGGCACCCATCCACCTCAGAATCCTCCTCTAGTTTCCATGCCTTGGGCTAGTCAGCCCCGAGGCATTAAAGTCGGGTGGAACCGCACCCCAGGCCATAGCCTTCCTGGGGGATGGTCAGGAGGACCAGGACCATGTAATCAGCACAGCATACTGGACCGTAACCCTGAACCACGTGAGGTCCACATCTTAAATACCCTCTCCCAGAGGGCACAGCGAGAGGGCCACTCCCACTGACCTGACTCCGAAAGAGAGTAACTTAAGCGCCTGACCAGACCATAGTTCCACCCCTGCCACCAGAGACAGTGCCACATCTCACAGTCCAGTTAGACTAACACAGAAGTCAAATTTAGACAAATAGACCCAAACCAAACTGTAATTTGGATAAAGTTACATTTTGAAAACACATAGCGCGTGCTCTTCAGCAGCCCGCCGCTACACACATATATACAGTCAGGGCTTTTTTCTGCCGAAAACTTGCCAGAACACAGTTCCACCACCTCAGGCAGCCCCCTCCTCTGCAGCATGTCACATAAAACAGAAGCTGGTAGAGGAAGTTTTCTATAACTATACCATGCACTTCTTCCACCAGCTTCTGTATGCTAGGCATCCATCGGATTTCAAAGGCAGCCCTGCCTGCTGTCTGTCAGATAAGTGTAGCATGGAGCCTGAAGCTCTCTGAAATTGGGGATGGGGGAAGGGGACTGTGTATGGTAATGTGAATTGTAAAATTTTAGTGCAGAGGGGGTGAGCTGGCTGTGGATGAAGGGTGGGTGAACTGTGGAGAAGGGGAGAGGGTGAGCTGTGAGGGGGGAGGTGAACTGTAGAGAGGGGGAGAGGGTGAGCTGTGAGGGGGTAGGTGAACTGTGGAGAGGGTGAGCTGTGAGGGGGTAGGTGAACTGTGGAGAGGGTGAGCTGTGAGGGGGTAGGTGAACTGTGGATAGGGTGAGCTGTGAGGGGGGGAGAGGGTGAGCTGTTTGGGGGGAGAGGATGAGCTGTGAGGGGGGAGGTGAACTGTGGAGAGGGGGGAGAGGGTGAGCTGTGAGGGGGAGGTGAACTGTGGAGAGGGGGGAGAGGTTGAGCCGTGAGGGGGGAGGTCAACTGTGGAGAGGGGGGAGAGGGTGAACTGTGAGGGGGTAGGTGAACTGTGGAGATGGGGAGAAGGTGAGCTGTGAGGGGGTACGTGAACTGTGGAGAGGGTGAGCTGTGAGGGGGGAGGTGAACTGTGGAGGGGGGAGTAGAGCTGTGGCGGAAGGGGGTGAACTGAGAAGAGAAGGTAAGCTGTGAATGGAGGGAAAGGTAACCTGTGTGTGTGTGGGGGGGGGAAGTTGTAGACAGGGAGGGAGAAGGTAAGGAACACTTTACTTATTTTTCCCAAGGAATGTCGGTATTGGGGGCGGGAATAGGGGTGGGGTTGGGGGGACGGGAGTTTATTGGGGAGGGTGGGTTCCTGCACCTATTCTCTGAGAAAAAAAGCCCTGCATACAGTACATTGGTGTGTATCTGCATTTGTTTGGTCATACAGTATACAATAATACATATCTCCCACAAGCATATATTGGTACGTATCTGCATATGTGTGGTCATGCAGTATATATAAATACATGAATATATTAATTCTGTACGTAATGTCATTCTTACATACAAATTTTCACACATATTTGTAATGTATGTAATATATGTATATATATTCATAATATTATATTCCTCCCCCTGTCAGTCTTTGTAAGCCCAACTATTTATAATCTACATTTTTTTCAAAATTCCTTCATCCCATTGCCTTTGTAGTTCTACGGCCACGGACGTCATGCCCAGGAGAGTGCATTTAATGATGCTCTCCTCCAGAGAACAACAGGCCAGTAGAAGGAGCTGTGAGCTCCGAGCGCGTAGCCTTTCATTCCATAGAGACAGTCCTGACCCCTACTGCCCGCCCCCTGATTGTGACCTAATTTCCTCTTCTGGTTCAAGCTGGTTAGCATGGAGCTGACTACTTTCTGTTTTTCTTGAATGTACAGCTATTCAGCACAGCATCACACCAGAATTTTTCCCAGCTAACCGGATCATGTGAGGAGCCTGTGGGATGCAGTAGAACTGCCAGGACTACATACTTATGATGAGCATGACTCCCACTTATATCTTACAAGTGTTTTTAATCTTGTGCAATAAATGTTACTGTTTTTAATACTACACTTAGAAGGCGCCTCTCCCTTGTTTCTTTTACAAGAACTAAAGATATCTCTCTGTTGTACACTGAGCTTGGCCAGAAAGTTACAAAATCAGCACCCTTTCAAGCCTGGGAACAATACATAGGAATGACCTATAATTCTCAATCCTGGTAGAAAGCGCTTTCTGTAACATATGCAGTAACCAAATGTGCAAACTTATGGGAGCTAAATCAGAAAATAATATTACAGTGGTATTTAACACCCCAGCGTATTTCCAAATTTGCACCTAGGGGCTTAAAGGAACCTTATTCCACATCCTATTGTCATGCCCTTTATTAACCAAATATTGGTCGGAAATATTCAATCTCATATCACAAGTGTTGGGAATGAATATCTCTAGTTCCCCAGCTTTGGCCCTCTGCACATTAGGTAGCAAAGTATCCCCTCATTTGAGAAATGTATTAATACATATACTATTAGCAGCATGCTTAATTATAGTCCTACACTGGAAAGAATCTATCCTGAATGATCAAGGAGGTCATCCAATTGATACAAAATCACGCCACTTATGAGCTAATGTTTGCCTCAGCCAATCATATACTACAGAAAGTCTCTAATGATTGGGAAACTTCGAAGGTTTGGTATAAAAAATCCTCAGATTATGATAGTTTCTGATAACTAGAATGATATGTTTTCATATCAGTGTGATAACATCACAAATGGGGAGAGCTCTCTGAGTTAACTTGACTGTGACTTTTATGTTATGTTATTTTTCTTCACCGTGTTGTGTTTTTGCTCTACTAGTGTTATTTACCAGGTACATACATTATTACAATGTGCTACGGTTCTAAGATCTTATTAAAAACAATGTTTGGTAACTTGTCTTTGAGGGCTATGTTTTGTACCTACTGTATGTTTCTTTTATGATAAATATAATAAAAATGAATTGAATTAAAACCTCATATATGCTGCTATTCCACTTACATCATCGTCTGTCACGCAAAATTTGATGTGGTGGCGTGAGGTCACGGCACCACCGTGTGTCCTCAGATGCCTGTTGTGTCTAGAGTAGTTATCTAGCCATCATTATGTAGCCTACATTTGGAACTTCTGCCTTGCCACCATATTATAGTCCACAACATCCGCTTATGCTGCTATATTAGAATAGATCATTACTCATCCTCGGCCATATTAGGGTAGTCCATAACTATGGACTACCTGATCAAAAACTTCATTACAGGGTATATTCAAAATTTGTAATTTTACAGACCTACAAACAAAAAGGGCAGCATATGACCGTGAACAAATTTCTAATAAAAGCCACTTTAATAACATGCTAAGAAAGCAGCACATATACATGGCTAGACTATCAACTACATATTTTAACCCTCTCCAAACTAGTAGGCCAGTAATATTATTGAAACCCCCATATTACCACTACCATGTATTATTAAATACATAAATATCTTACAGGTAGAAACAAATGGGTATTTATTACAATACCGATGTCAGGGACTGGATTTGAACCCAGAACCTCTACTGTGTCAGCTTGTTTGTCTTGAATATTGAACTCTTTGCTCCTCCTATGAACTTCCTGATTTAAACCATGTCTCTGCACTTCCTTTTTGCGTACATTATCTGGCCTGCTCCCTCGAGCTACTTCTATTACTACTTGGAATTGACCTTGGCTTGTGACCCCCGACTACCAAACTCTCCTCCTGCATCAACCTTGACTTGTGACCCCGGAGTACAAAACTCTTCTCCTGCATCAACCTTGGCTTGTTACCCCTGACTACAAACCTCTTATTATGCATTGAATTTGGCTTGCGACTCCGACACTAATCCTCTGTCTAGTGGTTTAGACAATGCAACCTTTTAAGAACTGAGAATGGTGCTTAGCCTGACGTTTTCGGCTATTGGTCTCCACCCTCTACAGGTATTCTTTCTCCGAAAAGAAGTATCTGGCCAAAAGAACATGGAGATGCCGCAACTTCACAATGAGTGACATGTTGTTTCTCTAACTGAGGCTGTTGCAAACCAAGCCCAGATAATTCAAGGCTTACAAGTACAAGTGCAAAAGGGTAAGTAATCGAATTGCAATCACAACTTTTGCAGCAACGACAGCAAACAGCTACAAACAGTAATCCTAACCGCTTGACTTTGCATGATATAGAGGCTTCCTGAATCAATGTTGACTTCACTTTCAGCTGTAACCTTACCGATTTGCAATCCTACGCTCCAAGACAGGCTTCATAATATCTCTCTCATTGATGAGGTCCTGGTATGGACTTCACCATACTTGGAGCAAGACCATGCTATACTAGGAGATTTTGTGGGTTTTGTGGCAACCAATGATTTATTTCCGATGATCCGAATTGCAGCGCAACTGCTGAAGCTTTTTTATTGAACTTAAGCCAAGGGAAACGTTCTGCTGGTGAATATGAATAATAGCAAGGAAGTTGGGACTTTGTATGAGGCAAGTGACAGCTAAACAAGTCAAGGTATATATAAGAGGGCCAGTATGGTGGCTCTTAATTATGGGAGGAGCCCGGGGGGTATATAATCAGACCACCCACAACGGTCTGTGTCGGTTCCAGTGCAAGGTACTGCACATCAAGGGGCCGACTCGTGTCAGCTCCCTCACGGTCGACTATCTGTGCGTCTAATCGCAGGTGCACTTCGGCTTCTTCATTCGTGGTCTTCGTCGGCGGTTCCCGCTCATGGTCACAGATAAGTAGTATCCGAATCTTTTCATATCATGTGCAAACTTGCGGCTTATCATGCTTACTATCCTGCACCCCTTTCGCAAAACCTACCTCTGAGTTGTTGACACTCATGTCCCGACATCTTTCCGCACAGGCATAGTACATTCGTAAATTCCTTCTACCAAACATATGATTCATTCATAGATCCAAGCCTCCGAGTCGCTGTCGGTCGTTCTCCAATATCACCCGCCATGGGCTTCACTAGTTATAAGATTCACTGTTCTCATCCTTTTTTGAGATAAACAGGTATTGTTTGTATGGGTTTCTGTGGCTGATTGAGGTGTAATTAAACCCACCTGATGTCTTTCCTGCACTTGACTAGCCTGGGGGGATGGGTGGTTGATAGGTGTTTGGTTTCACAGTAAGGAATGGCATACACTCTACAACCAATTCGTATCAGATACTCCTTACTGCCAATTTATATCAGATTCATCTCATACATTTTTTAAGCTGATTCGTGTCAAATGCATTGCACAGGCTGACTCTGCCAACTCACTGCGTGTCCACGTAGTTGTACCTTTGAGATCGGTCGTATAGCTTCATCGATTGTCCCACGCTCGGACCGCTACACACTCGCTGTTGCAGTTAGGACTTTGTTGTTACCGCTCCCCTAAACTCTAGTTGTTACGTTATCATGTTCATTTATCATGTTCGTTTTGCAAAAAGTCGCACTTACGCCACCGTAAGTCTTTCTATGTCATCTTTCATATATTTCCTGCTTTCTACCCAACGCGGGTTTACTCGAGCCGTTCACTCCCCGGGCGATGCTGTCAAATCCGACATTCAAGCCCCTTACTCACCTCGCGTCTACGGCCGATTCGAATATAGTCGCAACTTCGCTTCTATGTTTCGGATCCTTGGCAATCACAAAACCCCTTCAACCGCCATCACCATTTAGTTGATTCGAACCCAGCCATATCATCAGCAATACGGTCAGATCTGTCATACGAGCCCCGTAGTCACCTCACATCTATGGCCGATTCGAATCTAGTCGCAACTTCGCTTCTATGTTTCGGATTCTCGGCAATCACAAGCCCCTTCATACCACCATCACCATTTAGTCGATTCAAACCCAGCCATATCATCGGCAATACGGGCAGATCTGTCATACGAGCCCTGTAGTCACCTCGCATCTACGGCTGATTCGAATCTAGTCGCAACTTCGCTTCTATGTTTCGGATCATTGGCAATCACCAGCCCCGTCAACCACCATCACAATTCAATCAATCCGAACCCAGCCATATCCTCAGCGATACGGTCGGATCCCATATACGAGCCTCTCGGTTGCATCTATGGAGGATTTGAGTCTAGTCGCAGCATCGGCGCAACGATTCCAGTCCTGGCCAAACGCAACTCTAACAACCAAGCCGAATCCTGTTGCATCTCCGACTCAATTGAGTCAAATCTTTTGCAGACTATTCCATAGCTATAACCCAGTTCAAACTAGTCACATCGACTGTACGAATTCAGCAGTACTTACGTTTGACTTTCTCAGTCTATCCATACATGATCATACACAATTCTCTCCACCAATTTGCTCAGCGTTGCGCACGGTCATTCCTACATAATCACATTTCCTCTATAACCTTTTCTTTCGCCTTTGAACAAAGCTCCTTGCAATCGCTGCAAGCATCAATGCAATGGCTAAATACGGCCACTCATCTCCAGTAGCAACACGGCTGCTCTCCTCATTCCTACACACTTATAATTTAATTTATAGATTCAAATAAAGCTGCTTTCTTGCAATCGCTGCAAGCATCTCTGCAATAGCTTAATACGGCCACTCATCTCCAGTAGCAACACAGCTGCTCACCTCATTCATCCATTCATTCATTCTCACCTCATAATTCAAATAAGGCCGCTTCCTTGCAATCACTGCAAGCATTTCAGCAAGTGGCTCAAACTGCCACTCATCGTCTCCAGTAGCAACACGGCTGCTCATCATTTTCTCTGTCGCTTTCCCCTTTTTAGGCCAGTTAGAACACCAGTTAGTCCACCCTGCACCAGGTTTAGACAGTATCTCCCAAAAAGAAAAAAAAAAAAAAAAACACCATTGTCGAGGGCTTGCATCTTCACCAGGGGGCCAGCTTTGCCCCAAAGAGCTCTTTGCAATCCCCCTTGTCAAAACAAAATTCTCATGTCACCTTACTACAGGCTCCCAGTCAACTCAGTTCTCGACCCCAACCACTCGACTTCACAACTAGTGCATAAAGTCAGGTGTTTAGTTCAATGGGATTCCTCCTTTCTCTTAAACACTCTTTCACTACATATTTTTACTTCACATACAGAATTTGACCTGCTCCTGAGGCGTTAGCAACTGTCACATACTTCTGTGCACTTCACTCTGTTTTCGAAGCACAAGCCTTCAATACGCAGACAAGGTCGCCTAATCTCCATACTTGCTGGCAGTGCAAGCATTAGTAGACCGAACCCACGTCAATTAACTACAGATCGCAACATTCCTACTTAGTATACCAGACTTCAGCTACCCACCCCAGTCCGCCCTGGGGCGCTCTGGTTCATTAGTCTGTGCCGAGCACAGACTGACACCCGAGCTATCGGTTACCTAGCCAGTCACCTCCTGGCTCACCTCGGTTGTCATGCATTCTTTTGAGTTTTCTAAAGTCACACTCAACAGCGCTCGAGTGCAAACCAACTGTCACTATGGCTGTCGTTCCTTGTCCTATTCTTCTTGTTTCCTTCCGCCCTTCATCTTATTTACCCAACGCAACTATCCCCTCCTACCTTTGCAACTTACCTCAAACATACGCACCCCCCCCTTGCTTTTAGTTGACGCTATGTCGCAGGCAGACAGGGAGGACTATACCTCAGCCCTGCCATCACCCTGTACGCGCTCAGCAAGCGGCGGTTTACAGTCTCACAAGAGCTTGGACCAATAAAAAAAAAAAACTCATAGCAGAACGGTGTCGCAGGAGTAAATCCTACCCTGCCGCAGCCAGGAAACCAAGCCTTTAGGCTACTGTTTCCACCGCCAGTGGCAGCCCTTCCAGGCACCACTTCAGTCTATCTTCTTTGCGACTACTCAGCTGCACTCCTGGGTAACCACACTGTCAACAGCAGTCGCCGAAGTCCAAGCAGAGTGACAGCCCTGGAGGTACGCCCAGCCGTGCCCCTACCAGCTCCAGTCACCACCGTCATTCCCGTACCTTCACTTACAGATGCACCATCATCTTCCCTGCACACCTTGTCCTAGCAGGGCATCTAGGAGGACATCTTGGATGACAACGACGTTAACTTAGCATCCCTCCTCATAGCAGTACACAACTTGGCCTAGAACAAGTCATATTCGCGGGGAGATGTCTCCGTCATCCTGAAGGCCAGAGACCCTTTACTTAATTGCAAGCTCACTGTCACAGAGTTTGTTCTGGCCTTGGGGACAGTCAGAGACATGCTAGGCAGAGCAACCCCAACAGGAGGGTAGAATTGGACCCGTATCTGCATGCAGCAGGTCACAAGTACGCAGGGTGCCCATCCTTTGACTATCACCGCTCATTTTCAGCCAAGGCAGCAGCCAGACTCAAGGGGATCCTTTACCTCCCATCTTTTAGTGTTTCTCTTCCAGGTAAAGACCCTGACTAAATCCTTAAATTAAGATGTGTCAGCTATAGCAGATCTGCCCATGGGAGTCGAATTTCTCACAAATTGGAATGGCATGCCAATGTGTATTCCCTCAGCATCTGTCTCTTCATCTCAGGTAGTCATGGTCACCACAGCCTCCACAGGTCCTCGCCTCAATTTTTGTCCAAATTGGGTTTATAGGGCCATGGCCGTCAGAAATCCTCTTGATTCCTGGGTTCAGTTAGTCCTCCTCTTTGTTCGACCTCTACCCCATTGTCGCAGCAGCTCAAGTCTGGTGCAACAACTGGGCAGGACAAACAGTGACGTTCGCCACAGACAACCAAGCCACAGCCAGTATTATGAATAAAGGAGGTCCTAGTAGCCTGCCATTGTGGCCTTCCTGCGCAGGCTGGTGCCACTATCCCCACAGCACCAATCTAACGTCCTATGCGTCCACATCCCAGACAAACGCAATAATCTGGCCGACGCACTACCCGTTAACTTTGCTTCGTTATTTTTTGCAGGAACCTGGAAGCGACCCGACCATGTCTCTTATCCCACACTGGTCGTAGCTAACCTCGGATTCAAACAACACTTTCACGACGCTACCTGCCTTATTAATCTTTCACTATCTCACAACACCCTGAAGGCCTACCGTGCAGCCTAGAGGTTCTATGTCAGGTTACTAGCCTCAAACCCCAGAGCAATACCAAGAGATCTCCATCACATCCTGCTCTTCATATTATGCCACCACACACAGTTGGCATTGTCACACAATACCTTAGACCCCACTCAGCTGACATCCAGTATTTCATCCCCTTATGAGATCCTAACAAACCATCTTGTTTGCCGCCCATACGGTCAAGACCATGTTGTGTGGTATTCACAGGCAATGACCCCAAATCAGTATCAAACGGCTACCCGTCACCAGCGCCATATTCTGAGATGTGTCTTTCATCCTGTCACATTCCCCTTTGGCTAAATTCAGCCTGGTCGTTCAAGCAGCCATCTACCTGGCTTTCTACAGCTTCTTACGCCCCAGTGAAAACTGTCACCATCCCAGTTGTAAAGTGTTACGTAGACGCCACCTCACACGCCATCAGACTTACTTCATCTTGCTCCTCAGGGTGTCCAAAACACAATAGTCCGGTCCAGGGGTTGACATCAAACCTTTCCAAACTCTCAAAGCCTGGTGCCCCGTGTCCATCCTAGATCAATTTTTGGCCCATATGTTTGATCCCTCGCAGGACAGCCCATTACTACCGTTCCTGATTAGTACCCCAGGCAGCAACCAGTTCATTAGTCACGTCAGGTTCCTTTTGAGCAAATGGTCATTTTCTTGGACATTATTTCGCATTGGAGCAGCATCAGCAGCCTCATGAAACGGGGTCCCAGTCCACGCGATTAAAGATGGGCAGGCGGGAATTCACCTACTTTACTCGATACATCTCCAATCCACAAGTGGAAATGTCCTGAGCCTTCAGCAACTTTGCCCCGTAGTGTCTTGTTGTACATAAATTAATAATTACCTCCCTAAACCAAGTCTTTTGCGGCCTTCTCTTGGCATATCGCCCAGCTCTCCAGGGCTTACCTTACAGCAGACCAAGGGCACAATTCAGGTCTATTTTATGTTGTTAGTCTTGTGACGTGTTTAAGTGTTCTTTCATATCTCTTAGAGCAGAGGGCTCCGACCATAAATAAGAGGGCCAGTATGGTGGCCCTTAATTATGGGAGGAGCCCGGAGGGTATATAATCAGACCACCCACAACGGTCTGTGTCGGTTCCAGTGCAAGGTACCCACCCACCCATTTCCCTTCTCAGAGTACTTCACTTAAAACACGTTTCTCTACAGAAACATCCATTTACTTTCTTAAAGTATGCGGCCTTCTCTTGGCATATCGCCCAGCAGACCAGGGGTCTCACCGCTAAGCTCTCCAGGGCTTACCTTACAGCAGACCAAGGGCACAATTCAGGTCTATTTTATGTTGTTAGTCTTGTGACATGTTTATGTGTTCTTTCATATCTCTTAGAGAGGAGGGCTCCGACCATAAATATATATATATATATATATATATATATATATATATATAGTAACTAAATTACTTTAGTCACATAAAAGAGGGTATAGAATTGCACTCAGTATCCACTAAATTAAAAGCCACTGCATAATGTAAATGTGGAAAGAAGTACAGTTCATAGACATATGAAAGTGACATATAAAAACATATAGTTGAACATAAAATCACCATCAGCTCACCAGGAATGTTTAAGGAATGTGGGATGGGTAAGTCGAGGGGAGGGGGATAGGGGAAAACTATATTTTTATGAATACTTTTGAACAAAGTATTTCTCATGTGATATTTATTAAAATGTTATTAAATTTCACATTATGCAAAATAAGAAATCCTTTGTTCAAAATTCTCATTCATAGTTTCCCCCTATTCCCCTTCCATATCCCACATTCCTTAAACATTTCTGGTGTTTCTCTTTAAGAGTGATGCCTAAAATAAAATGTGGGTGATGTCGGATAGGGATGAGCCGAACACTCCCCCAGTTTGGTTTGTGGCAGAACATATAAATAGACCAAAAATTTGTGCGAACACGCGAACCCCATTACAGTCTATGGCAGTGATGGCCAACCTTGGCACCCCAGATGTTTTGGAACTACATTTCCCATGATTCTTAACTACACTGCAGAGTGCAGGAGCATCATGGGAAATGTAGTTCCAAAACATCTGGGGTGTCAAGGTTCGCCATCACTGGTCTATGGGCTCGAACGTGAAAAATCAAAAAGTGCTAATTTGAAAGGCTAATATGCAAGTTATTGTCATAAAAAGTGTTTGGGGACCCTGGTCCTGCCCCAGGGGACATGAATCAATGGGAAAAAAAAGTTTTAAAAATGGCCATTTTTTCGGGAGCAGTGATTTTAATAATGTTTAAAGTCAAATAATAAAAGTTAAATATTCCTTTAAATATTGTGCCTGGGGGGTGTCTATAGTGTGCCTGTAAAGTGGCACATTTTTCCCATGTTTAGAACAGTCCCTGCACAAAATGACATTTCTAAAGGTAAAAAAGTAATTTAAAACTGCTTGTAATGTTAGCCCCCCTCCCCCCGCCCATTACCGGGCCCTTTGGGTCTGTTATGGATATTAAGGGTAACTCTGCACCCAAATAAAAAAAAAAGGCGTGGGGGCCCCCCTATATATTCTGAATAGCAGTATACAGGTGGTCCCTGGGTTACAAACAAAATAGGGACTGTAGGTTTGTTGTTAAGTTGAATATGTTTGTAATTTGGAACAGGTACATTTTTTAAGTGTAGCTCCAGCCCAAAAATCTATTTTTAAGCTTTATGAATATTATAGGGCCGGATTATCACCCCTATAACTTTTTTTTTTGCTGTGTGGTCCCCTATTCAGAAGATTAGGGGACAAGACAATTGGATTTTGAAAATTTTGGGTAATTAGGGAAACAAGGATTGGCGATAAAGCATGAGTGGACAAACCCAAATTAACTCTTACAGGAGAGAATTTCCCTTCCTAGGGGGAGATTTCCTCTCACTTTCTGCTGTCTCCCTCCATTTCTAAGTAGGAGTAATTTGTAAGTCGGATGTTTATAAATAGGGAACCGCCTCTATTTACTATACGGCCTGCCCTATACACTCTGGGGAAAATTGGGCTTTAGGTGTTGGTGGTACCAGAACACTGTAAGCCCTCACAGTTACTCTTGGTGGGTGCTGGAATGGGCCCTGCAGTGAAATATATCAAGATTTGTAATTACATGCTCCTGTTAAAAAGGGGCAGAAATATTGGGCCTTAGGCGGTGGTGGTGGTGGCACAACACTGTAAAGCCGCACAGATAATCTTGTTGAGCACAGGAATGGGCCCTGCTGTGAAATGTTAGATCAAAAATTGTAATTACAATACAGTGCAGCAGTAGTGCAGTTGCTACTACTTTTCTGGTGGTGTACACAGTACACAACACAGTGTAGTGCGGTGTTGCAAAACAAAATATACATCATGTCCAGAAAGCCACCAAGGAGAGGCAGATGCTCACAGGCCACTAAAAGAGGGCAAGCAGGCTCTGTGTCTACAGTCAACAGTGCTGGTCATGGACATGGTGCAGCCTCTGCCAGTGGCCGTGGGGCACACTTGTCCTTTTTTCTGCTGCTGGCCATCTTATTGAGCCAGAACACGCAGAAGAGTTGGTGGAGTGGATAACAAAGCAGTCCTCATCCTCCTCATCCTCTGTCACCCAGGCTCAGAGTAGTTTTCCTTCCTATGCAGCTGCCAAAGTGGCCTATTCCACCGGCTCCTTGTCCACAGTCATCCCTTCTGTAGCCCAACAATCATGCACAGAGGAGTGCCCCGAACAATTCAACCACAGTGTTGGGTACATGCTGCTGGAGGATGCACATTGATTTGAAGGCTCTGATGTTGGTTCCCAGGTTGAGGAAGGGAGTAACTTGATCCTAGAGAGAGGGGGTGCTCAAGAAGGACAAGAAACTGGCAGTCATGTTCCCCCAGCTGCAGCATAGTACCAAGTTTGCTCCAGTGATGAGGAGGGAGGGAATGATGAGGTCACCTGACTCTACTTGGGTGCCTGATAGAATAGAGGAGGAGGAGGCACAACTCCAACGAGGCAGGATGTCCTCTAGGGGGCAGGTTAAGGGCAGCCACCCTACTGCATCACACCGCAGAGCTCTGCAGGTGCAGGGTGCTGCTGATTTTGAAAAGTTCCTTGGTGTAGGCCTTTTTGGACACGTGTGCAGCAGATCGCACCATTGCTGTTTGCAACCTATGTCTAAAGCAGATCAACCGTGGCCACAACAGCAGCCACTTTGGGCACCACATACTTGACCAGACATATGACGACCTCTCATGCCGTCTTTTTCCCATATATTATATTTGTGATTTAATATCTCTCAGATACTGTATTATTTGGGTTAAATGAGAGTTATTTCTATCTAATACACAACCATCTGTCTATAGTCTACACCAAGTAAGAAAATATTAGGTTAAAATAAGAGAATTACATGAAGGAATACAGAGTATATTCCTGAAAACAGTAATCTGCAAACATATTTAGTTACAAGTAAAATGCAGACCTTTCCCATAATTACCCTTTGCATCAAGGTTTCATTCTGATGGTTGCTCTCCCATAAAAGTGTGTTTCTATCTCATCTAGTCTATGTACATCATTACATGTTGATGCCTTATTGGTTGGCATAGAGTGGCTCTGATTGATGAGCTTCCCTATTCCTGGTTAAGGGCTGGCTACATCTCCAATCCCTGTACTTTGCATAAGTTGGCCCCCTTTGATGCAAATCCTTGTGACTATTCCGAGCAGGAGCTTAACTTTTCCTGGGAAGTTAAATATTGATTACGGGTTGGCCTCCCTTCAATGTATATCCCAGCATGGGATCCTTTGAAGTGAGTATGTGTAAAACAATGAGGCTTGGATCCCATTGTTTGTATACACAAGCCTAGGCACAGACTTGTCTAGTCTACCGGAGATTTCTGTGAAGATAATATGTTCCACCCTACATAGATATAGATAAAAGCTAAATTAAATATATTCATTAAATATAAATATATTAATTATAAATTAAATATAAATTAAATGTATTAATAATTACAATATCCGTCCCAAATCAAAGAAAAAGGTGGACTTCTCCTTGCTCCTCATCTGGGATCTCCAACCCTACTCCAGTCCCCTCGAAAACCTGCACTGAGAGTAATGAAGGTATAGCAATAGGTGTCCCAAGTTCTTGCAGCCAATCTGCTAGCTGTACTCCACCATCTGATTTTATCAGGCAAATTTCCCTACCCCAGTTTCTAAACCGTAAAAATAAATTTGGTTCCAGCCATCCACATGCTCACCTTCTGAATGCTAGCTTGAATGGTAGCTTAGCCAAATTGCTAGCACTGCAATTACTGCATTTTCAGCTGGTAGACTCTGCCCCCTTTTGTGAATTTGTGAAATGTCCTGTACCTCAGTTGCAAGTTCCAAAATGCCCTTTCTTTTCAAGGAAGGTCATTCCAGCTCTCTACCAGCATGTGGAAGGCAATGTTTTTGTCTTGATGGGCAGGGCGGTCAGCAGAAAGGTGTATATTACCACAGAGTCATGATCTAGCTGGCACGGGCAGGGATGTTAGCTTTCCTTCATGGCGCACTGGCTAACTCTGCTGGTAGCTGGGAAGGATGCAGGAGAGGGTTCAGTATTGTTGGAGCTTGTTCCACCTCCAAAATGCTAGAGGTGATTCTGCCACAGCTCTCTCCTCCACCCCCTTCTCTTCTTCTTCCTCTATGGCCTCTTCTGCAGATTTGAAGATTAGAAGATTAGATCTCTGAAGCAGCGGTGCACCGTAAGCCTTCAAGGGGCTATGCAAGCACTCAGGCAAAAAGATGCCATGTGGTGCATGAGTTACATAGTTACATAGTAGATGAGGTTGAAAAAAAGACACAAGTCCAGCCTATGTGTGTGATCTTATCTCAGTATTACATTGTATATATGTTGTGGTCATTCAGGTCAACAGTTTCTTGAATCCATCAATGCCCCCCCGCTGAGAGTGACCACCGCCTGTGGAAGGGAATTCCACTTTTTTGCCGCTTCTTAAACCACTGC
This sequence comes from Lithobates pipiens, assembly GCF_037356315.1. Taxonomy (NCBI): domain Eukaryota; kingdom Metazoa; phylum Chordata; class Amphibia; order Anura; family Ranidae; genus Lithobates; species Lithobates pipiens. The sequence continues at coordinate 232,283,602 of NW_027507784.1, forward strand.
TTAGGGGACAGGAGCCACAGTGGGGCAGAGATTCTCAGCTCTGCAGGGGCAGGCTCAGAGGTGGCTGACGCACGCCAGCTTCAGCCACAAATGGTCGTATATGAAAATGGCACCAACCCTCCAACAGGGACACTTGACCCATGTTCCATGTTTGGCACACATCCTGAATTTGGTGGTGCAGTGGTTCTTGAGCAGGTACCCAGGCTTATAAGATTTCCTGAGGCAGGCCTGAAAAGTCTGTGGTCATTTCCAATGGTCATACAATAGTCATACAATGCCAGTGCTCAGCTGGCTGACATTGAAAGGGAATGCAACCTTCCCACCAACCGCCTCATTTGTCACATGTCCACCAGATGGAATTCAACGTTGGCAATGCTTCAGTGGCTGTACAAGCAGCAGAGGGCTATCAATGAGTACCTGTGCGAGTATGGCACCAGGGGAGTGTCAGGGGAGCTTGGCTTCTTTTTGCCATTCCATTGGCCACTGATTAAGGATTCATGCACTGTCCTGTCACCATTTGATGAGGCCACGAGGATGTGAACAGCGGCAATACATGTATCAGTGATACTGTCCTTCTTGTCTTCCTGTTGGAGCACACGATTCATGGAATAATGGACAGGGCACTTGAGGCAGAACAGCGGGAGGAAGAGAAGGACTTCCTTACCTCTCAAGGACCCCATTATCCAGATAGTATTCCTGCGGGCCCGCCAAAAACACAGGAATAAGAGGAAGAGGAGGATTGTGTCAGCATGGACTTGGAGGATAACACTCAGCAGCAGTCTTCAAGAGATGGTTTTCAGTCCCCAGAAACCCAAGGAGTTGTACGTGGCTGGGAGGAGGTTGTTATGGATCATGTGATCCTTGGTGACCCAAAGGACTCAGAATCGAATTCCTCTGCAAACTTTCACAGGCTTTGCAGAATCAGGGAGGCCATGTAGCGTAAGGACCCTAGGATTCCTGGTATCAAAGAGAAGGAATCATTACTGGCTGGAAACGCTTCTTGATCCACATTACAAGGGTAAGGTTGCAGAACTCATCCTGCCTTTGCAGAGGGAGCAGTGGATGAAACATCTTCAGGAGGCCTTAAAGAAGGTTTTGTGCAATGCATTTCCAGACACTGTGAGGTTACAATTTCTTGGTGCTGGGCAATGTGTTGCTGAGGCTTCTGCCAGGTCACCTGAGGCCAGGCGAAAGATGCACACTGTTGGGGTCAGGAGTGTACCGCAAAAGTAGTGGACCCTACGGTTGACTGCTGTGGATGGGAGATTAAGAAAGGCAGGTCTGCTGGAACACCACAGGGGCTAGAGTGTAAGATTCCCCAGGGCGCGGAGTCTTAGAGCCAGCAGGTTTTCACTAGAGCCTCTAGTGGTGAGGATGGACTGGGCTGCAACTGGCTCCACGTTGCGACCCCCAGGTTCTCCTAGCTCATGCCCACAGTAGGCAACAGGAGGATAGAGATAGTAAGAGAATAAGCCAAAGGTTGGGGTGACTATCAGACAAGGATAAAAATAGAACATGGCAAAGGTCAGTGTTGCAAGCAGGCAGAGTTAGTCGAGAACAAGCCAAGATCAGTAACTGGAATCAGACGTAGAAGACACACAAGATGCACACAGAAGCTAAACACACAAGGTTGATTAGTAATGCAGGCTTGCAGTGCACAGGTTAGTATAGAGTTCCCTGATAGGGGCTGGGGTGGAGTCATGCTTTGGGGAGAGATTATTTAAGTAGCCAGGTGAGAGTGGCTGGCCTTTAAAGGGCAATTCATGGAGGAGAGGTAGGCTGACAGACATAGATTACTGCATAACCATTACAGCTTTGTTCAGTCAGAAGAAGAGCAGTGGAGAAGACGGCCGGCTGACCGATGCTTTTAGACAATTTTTCAGTTCTTAGCGTCAAGGTCTGATCGGTTCAAGCAACCAGCGTCTGCATTACATGGTGCAGGAATATCTAGTGGCAAGAGCAGACTTGGAGGCCTTTCCAACAGAGCATCCACTGTGATTCTGGGTCTTGAGGATGGACCACTGGCCAGAAACCAGCTCAATATGCAATTGATCTACTGGCCTGTCCTACATCCGGCATTCTTTCTCAACGCACATTCAGTGCTGCTGGTGGGTTTGTAACCGATTGTAGAGTGCCCCTGTCCACAGACTCCTTTCATAGGCTCACATTCATAAAAATGAATCAATCTTGGATCAGCAGCAGCTATCAAGCACCTGGTGCTGATGTAACGGTTGATTTTTCTATGGATGTGGGATCCCTTGAAGACTACCTATGCTAAGTGACTATCCTATTCCTCCTCAATCTTGATAATGCTAGCTTCCAACAATATTTTTTGTTTAGGGCACCACCACCACTGCCTAAGGCCCAATTTTTCTGTCCCTGTTTAACAGGGGCATGTAATTACAATTTTTGATCTAATATTTCACAGCAGGGCCTATTCTTGCGCCCAACAAGAGTATCTGTGAGGGGTTACAGTGTTGTGGCACCACCACCACCAAAGGCCCAATTTTTCTGCCCCTGTCCCAGCAGTGGCAAAAAAGGACAAGCGTGTCCCATGGCCACCTGCAGAAGATGCATCATGTCCATGACCAGCACTGTGAACTGTAGACACAGAGCCTGCTTGCCCTCTTTTAGTGGCCTGTGAGTGTCTGCCTCTCCTTGGTGGCCTTCCAGACATGATGGGGATTTTGTTTTGCAACACCACACTACAATGTATTGTGTACTGTCTACAACACCAGAAAAGTAGTAGCAACTGCACTATGGGTGCACAGTATTGTGTACACCACCAGAAGTCTAATAGCAACTATGGGTGCACTGTATGTATTGTGTACAGTGTACACCACCAGAAAAGTAGTAGCAACTGCACTAGGGGTGCACGGTACTGTGTACACCGCATGAAGTATATTAGAAACAGTACACCAGGAACTGCAGTGAGATATAGCTAAACTGTATGCAGCGGATATATATATATATATATATATATATATATATATATATATATATATATATATATATACACAGTTGCAATAAAAAGTATGTGAACCCTTTTGGAATGATATGGATTTCTGCACAAATTGGTCATAAAATGTGATCTGATCCTCATCTAAGTCACAACAATAGACAATAACAGTCTGTTTAAATGAATAACACACAAAGAATTACATGTTACCATGTTTTTATTGAACACACCATGTAAACATTCACAGTGCAGGTGGAAAAAAGTATGTGAACCTATAGACTAATGAGATCTCCAAAAGCTAATTGGAGTGAGGTGTCAGCCAACTGGAGTCCAATTAATGAGATTAGATTGGAGGTGTTGGTTACAGCTGCCCTGCCCTATAAAAACACCAGTTCTGGGTGTGCTTTTCACAAGAAGCATTGCCTGATGTGAATGATGCCTTGCACAAAAGAGCTCTCAGAAGACCTACAATTAAGAATTGTTGACTTGCATAAAGCCGAAAGAGCTATAAAAGTATCTCCAAAAGCCTTGCTGTTCATCAGTCCATGGTAGGACAAATTGTCTATAAATGGAGAAAGTTCAGCACTGCTGCTACTCCCCGTAGGAGTGGGTGTCCTGTAAAGATGACTGCAAGAGCACAGCGTAGACTGCTCAATGAGGCGAAGAAGAATCCTAGAGTGTCAGCTAAAGACTTACAAAAGTCTCTGGCATATGCTAATATCCCTGTTAGCGAATTTACGATACGTAAAACACTAAAGAAGAATGGATTTCATGGGAGAATGCCACAGAGGAAGCCACTGCTGTCCAAAAAAACATTGCTGCACATTTACAGTTTGCACAAGAGCACCTGGATGTTCCACAGCAGTACTGGCAAAATATTCTGTGGACAGATGAAACCAAAGTTGAGTTGTTTGGAAGAAACACACAACACTATGTGTGGAGAAAAAGAGGCACATCACACCAACATCAAAACCTCATCCCAACTGTGAAGTATGGTGGTGGGAGCATCATGGTTTGGGGCTGCTTTGCTGTGACAGAGCCTGGACAGATTGCTATCATCGAAGGAAAAATGAATTCCCAAGTTTATTAAGACATTTATTAAGACATTGCAGGAGAACTTAAGGTCATCTGTCCACCAGCTGAAGCTCAACAGAAGATGGGTGTTGCAACAGGACAATGACCCAACGCATAGAAGTAAATCAACAACAGAATGGCTTAAACAGAAGAAAATATGCCTTTTGAATTGGCCCAGTCAGAGTCCTGACCTCAACTCGATTGAGATGGTATGGCATGACCTCAAGAAAGCAATTCTCACCAGACATCCCAAGAATATTGCTGAACTGAAACAGTTCTGTAAAGAGGAATGGTCAAGAATTACTCCTGACCGTTGTGCATGTCTGATCTGCAACTACAGGAAACGTTTGGTTGAAGTTATTGCTGCCAAAGGAGGTTCAACCAGTTATTAAATCTAAGGGTTCACATACTTTTTCCACCTGCACTGCAGTGTTTAGATGCTGCATGTTTACATGGTGTGTTCAATAAAAATATGGTAACATTTAATTTCTTGTGTGTTATTAGTTTAAGCAGACTGTTTATTGTGACTTAGATGAAGATCAGATCACATTTTATCACCAATTTGTGCAGAAATCCATATGTTAACCACTTCCCACCTGGTCAATATCAAATTGACGTCTGTGAAGTGGCTCTGTTATCCTGACTGGGTGTCATATGACGTCCTTCAGAATAACATGCCGCCGCGCGCCCGTGGGGGTGCGCATCGCGGCGATCGGTGGAGCGGTGTGTCAGTCTCCAGTGGAGGCTCTTTACCATGTGATCAACCATGTCTAATCACGGCTGATCACGATCTAAACAGAAAAAGCCTGTGATCTGCGTTTCCTCACTCGCGTCTGACAGACGCAAGTAGAGGAGAGCCGATCGGTGGCTCTCCTGACGGGGGGGGGGGGGGGGTGGGGTTTGTGCTGATTGTTTATCAGCGCAGCCTCCCCTCAGATTCCCACACTAGACCACCAGGGAAGCCACCTGGACCACCAGGGAAGTGGGCAACATGTGGATGGCCAGGTATGTACCCCATGGCCATCCACATGTGCAAATGATGCCCAATCTGTGCCAGTCAGTGCCCACAAATGGGCACTGACAGGCACCACCATGTACCAAAATAAAAACAGTGATACCCAGCAATGCCACCCATCAGTGTCATCAGTGCCACCCATCAGTGTCCAGCAGTGCCACCTATCAGTGACCACTTATCAGTGCCCATCTGTGCTACCTATCAGTGCCACCCATAAGTACCCATCAGTGCCACCCAAAAGTACCCATCAGTGCCACATATGAGTACCCATCAGTGCCACCTATCAGTGCCCATCATCAGTGTCCATCAGTGCCACCTCATCAGTACCACCTCATAGGTGTCACCTCATCGGTGCCCATCAGTGCCCGTCAGTGCAGCCACATCAGTGCCTGTCATTGAAGAAGAAAACATACTTATTTACAAAAAAAATTAACAGAAACAAAAAAAAACTTGTTTTTTTTTCAAAATTTTTGGTCTTTTTTTATTTGTTGCACAAAAAATTAAAATCGCAGACGTGATCAAATACCACCAAAAGAAAGCTCTATTTGTGGGAACAAAATGATACAAAATTTGTTTGGGTATAGTGTTGTATGCCCGCGCAATTGTCATTCAAATTGCTGCAGAGCTGAAAGCTGAAAACTGGCTTGGGCAGGAAGGTGTCTAAGTGCCTGGTATTGAAATAGTTAAATATACTGCAGCTAACTGAATCACCTACCTGCCTGAAGTATATTATAAACAGTACACCAGGAAGGGACTGCAGTCAAATCTAGCTAAACTGGATACAGTGGAGATATATATATATATATATATATATATATATATATATATATATATATATGGGACTGACTGTATATGAGTGTATATATATAAAATACACTGTAGCTAACTGAATAATCTGCCTGCCTGCTCAATCTAAATGAGACTCTCTATCCGTCCACGCCACGGACTTAATCCCCTTGAGCCATGATTGGCAAAAGGCACCCTGCCTTTGGCCAATTATGGCTCTCTTAGCTGAGAGCGCTGTGATTGGTCAAAGCATGCAGGTCATGGTGCGTGCTCTGGCCAATCATCATATAGCAATGCACTGCACTCCCGCAGTGCATTATAGACCAGAATGTTCAGTTTTCGGCGAACGGGCGAACAGTCAATGTTCGAGTCAAACTCATGTTCTACCCGAATAGTAAGCTCATCCCTAATGATGGACGATCTCATTTTCTCTTTGTGTTATGAAAGGCAATGGTTGTGCAATGGATCCCACTTTTTTCCCTTGATTCCACTTGTTCTCTAGATGTGGACAATTATCTTTGACTGGCTGCTGCAATTGTTTGTCTTGGTTCTGAGCTAGTAAAAGGTTTACATGCTACAAGTTTGGTGGAGCTGCCCCCAAATTGTCAATTATTGGGACAAAGTGAGGGTTCTAATCCGACAAATCACGGATACTAAAATCAAGCTTACGCCTGAGTGTTGTCTCCTGCATATCACAGACCTCTCTTTAGTTAAATACAAAAAAATCCTTACCAAACATCTCTTAATAGCCGCCAAATTGCTAATCCCAAAAAATTGGAAACTTGCGACACCTCCCTCGATCAGAGAGAGGATACATACAGTAAACCAAATTTGTAAACTTGAAGAAACCTTGGCCATTGCTAATGATTCAGCAGATAGCTTTTATAGAGCTTGGGCACCTTGAATCCAGTTTAAACTTTCCGGTATGTTTGCAGAGTTGTCAGCTGGTTGAGGCCTGTTTCGGAGCGTTATGGGGGTCCCACTCTGATGGTTTACTAGTTGACCACTGTTTGACAACACTTACCTGGCCTAAGTATATAGCTTCAGCCTTTTCTAGAGTTAAGGTGGGTCTCCTGTGTTGTGCTGTGTTAGGGCACAACAGCCTCATTTTAGTAATTAGATACGTCAACTCTTGCGGTTTTTGGTCCCCCTAGGGGAGGGGGGCCTTCTCCATCTAAATTACTTCCCCCCCTTTTTTTTACTTCTTCTTCTCCATTCTCCTTCCTTATTGCCTTTCTAGTCTTCTCTTTCCCTTCTTGGATATGCAGCCCCGTGGTTGTTCTTGGGGCCAAAGGTTCGGTTATATTTCTATGGACTCTAGTTTACAATGTCCTTATTATTATCCTACAGAGATTATTCTAGTTCATAGTTTTACTTGCTGTATTATACTGTCATTTTTAAATTGCTACGTGAATAAGGATTTTAAACTGTAGTCCACTTCTAACAGCTGGTCATTAACCACTTCAATACCGGGCACTTAAACACCTTCCTGCCCAGACCAATTTTGAGCTTTCAGCGCTGTCGCACTTTGAATGACAATTGCGCGGTCATGCTACACTGTACCCAAATGACATTTTTATAATTTTTTTCCCACAAATAGAGCTTTCTTTTGGTGGTATTTGATCACCTCTACGATTTTTATTTTTTGCGCTACAAATAAAAAAATACCGAAAATTTTGAAAAAAAAAATGTTTTTTTTTGTTTCAGTTTCAAAACTTTGTAAATAAGTACGTTTTCTCCTTCACTGATGGGCACTGATGGGGCTACACTGATGGGCACTGATAAGGCGGCACTGATGGGCACCAATGTGGCACCAATGAAGTGGCACTGATGGGCGACACGGATGGGCGACACGGATGGGCGACACGGATGGGCGACACGGACGGACACTAATAGGTGGCACAAATTGGCACTGATAGCTGGCACGGATGGGCGGCACGGATGGGCGGCACGGATGGGCGGCACGGATGGGCATGGATAGGCGGCACAGGTGGGCATGGATAGGCGGCACAGATGGGCATGGATAGGCGGCATAGGTGGGCACTCATAGGCGGCACAGGTGGGCACTCAGGCGGCACAGGTGGGCACTCAGGCGGCACAGGTGGGCACTCATAGGCGGCACAGGTGGGCACTCATAGGCGGCATCAGTGTTATACTATAGTAATGGATGCCAATCAGTGCCAAACAATAATGCATGCCAATCAGTGATGCCCATTGTGGGCACTGATTGGCATCCATTATGGGCACTGATTGGCACCCATTGTGCTGACTGGCATCCCTGGTGGTCTAGGGAGGATTATGACCTTTATTACCTTTTCCCTGGTGGTCTGGTGGCGTCCCTGGTGGTCCAGTGTGGGCATCCTCGGGGGGGCTGTGCTGATAATCGATCAGCACAGACCCCCCTGTCAGAGGAGCAGCCGATCGGCTCTCCTCTACTCGTGTCTGACAGACGCGAGTGAGGGAAAGCCGATCACCGGCTCTTCCCATTTACACTGTGATCAGCCGTGATTGGACACGGCTGATCACATGGTAAAGAGTCTCCGACGGAGACTCTTTACCGAGATCGTAGTTGCCGGGTGTCAGACTGACACCCCGCAACAACGATCGCCGCGATGCGCGCCCCCGGGGGCGCGCAGCGGCTCATAATCCTGGTCACGTCATATGACGTCCGGTCAGGATTATGAAACCACTTTGCAGCCGTCAATTGCCTATAGGGCGGGCGGCAAGTGGTTAAGCTTTCAACGGGGGGGGGGGGGGGGAGAGATTTTAAATTATAATTTACAAACTTAAAATAAAACTTGTATCTGGGGAGCATACCCAAAGTTTATATACCCCTCCTCTGTGGTACAGCATGGTCCCATTTGGGGTACCAGGTTGGAGGGGTTCCATATTTCATACTGATAACCTCTTTAATTATAGCCTTGGCTGGCTTTTACTTTTGTATGAGATCCCTGTTGTATTTCCTATTGGAAAGCATCAGCAAGCTTTTCTCTGTTGTTGATTTATATTGTCAATCTCTATGTACACACGTGACATTATAAAAATACTTTTCTTGTTTCTTAGTTTCCATTTTGTTACTGCAAATCCTTAATAAAAAAAATATATTGTTTAAAAAAATAAATATATAAATAAGTATGTGAACAGCTAAATTTATAGTCCAAAAACATGACAAAAGTGACCCGTGCACAATATGGCAAATGCCATGACTGCTTCTTAATATGCTGAAAAATCCCCAGTGCATTTTTTTGTGCAAAATTGTGGTTTTGCACTCACCAGATGCCCTGCCCCTGCAGGGGTAAATGTGCCTTCACAGTGTGAGCCCCTGTGTCGCTTTGTGGTGCCTCCCTGGGATCTTCGTTTTTTTCAGCATGGGCCAGTCATCTCATTCACATTATCCATAAAAAAAGAGGAATATCCATAGTGCAGTATTTCTTAAACTTCCAATTTATTAGATTTAAAAACTACTCACATTCACAAGTATTTGTAAAAACCAATGCTATTGTGGCTGCCGTCGGTCTCTACAGCTTTAACGGAGAGAAAGTGTGTCCCATGGCCACGCCCTACACATTTTGTCATCAAGACGTCATCTGGAGCGGCCATATTGTTACACCTCTTGTCTTATATAGGGTGCAGTGTCCATGCCGCGCCTGTGCAGGTCCAAGGCCACCATTTTGATTAAGGAAAAGTGGATTTCCCATGTTTGCATCCAATTCCTAATAATCCTAATGTCTCAGTTTGTAAAGTTGGATTGGCGGAGTGCAAAAGAATACTATCCAAAGACTATTTGCTGGCCATGGCAGGGGATAGGGCACTGCGTCCTATATATACAATTATGCTACAGCAGCAATACTTACGGTCTTGTTTCAGTATTATACTGCACCAGAATCGATTGCTTTCTAACAGAATTACAAATAATTAATAACATACAGTTTATGGATAACAAAAAATCCGTATGACAATAGGCCGGAGGCCAAAGAGTGACAAAGATAAGAGAAGATAAAGGAAAATTGATTTAAACGAAGGTCATGTTTATGCCTGATTGATAAAGCAGTTAATATCCCAGTCTGTATTCATGCCATGGGGCGAATAGCACCTCAACTCATGGATCCAAAAAGGTTTGAGGTGCGATACACCCCGTAGGCATGAGTCTCCTCTCCAATTCGGAATAAATCTATCAATGATTTGAAACTGGGTACCTGCTGGGTCCTTTCCGTGGTGCTCCAAATAATGACGGGGGGACAGTATGTTTATCACACCCCTTTTTTAGTTTTGCAAGATGTTCATTCACCCTAATGGAGTTATATTTTTCAATTTATCTTGTCGCCTTATCACAGTTTTTTGTAATAATTCTATCTCACTTTGGTTAAAGAATTTATACCATTCTTCCATCAGACTTTTATCGTTTATAGCATCATTTGGGGAAATGTCCCACCTAAGTCTTCTTGGGGTGTGCACTGTGACAGATATTTGTGTGCACTGGTACATTCACAGATGTTTTTGTGCACTGGTACACTGTGAGAGATGTTGACAGATGTTGAAAGGACACTGTGACAGGTGTTGATGTGCATGGGACACTGTGACAGATGTTAATGTGCACTGTGGATAGGGTCGGATGGGGCTTGGTGCACTGGAGTGGGGTGACTGCAATATGTATAATCTCTGTGTAGCTGAACAATAAAATCATTAGCTACACAGAGAGCTGTCACAGTATCCCCCACTCCCGAGGGACACAGCCATCACAGGATTGTGCTGCTGCATGGTCTTGGGGATGTGCACAGGCACCCATTCTGAGGAACGTATGGGTACGTCCACTCAGAATGGGGAATCTCCCACCTGGCCATTTATGTACATCGGCCAGGTGGGAGGTGGTTAATGGGATCCAGCGCCCCTTTTTTTGTCTTTGAGCTGTGGTTGGATCATTCCAGCTCTGTGAAGGAAGCTGCAGGATCCCTAGACCTACTATTCGATTACCCTCTTGCCTTGCTGTAACATAATTTTTGCCATCATTTTATTATTGTGAGAAATTGGATGCTGGCACTTTCTATGCACTGTGGCAGTTTGTTTTATCTTTATGAAGCAGTAGGAACTGCAGCAGGGGTGGACGCAACTTGCAGCTGGTCCAAATGGGTGGAAAATTCCTATAAACATTGCTTGATCTGCCCTTGATAAACCTGCTGTAAGTCAACTCTCTGTGCCAAAAGCTGGAGTTGTTTATGTAGAGGCTGCAGTGTCTCTGAGGAGCTCATAGCCTGAACAAACTGTCAGGTGTCTGATTGTGAACCCCTGTAGATCACCAACTCAGGGTTACCCAGAAGTATAAGCCCCAGTCTGCTGAGGATGAGGAGGAGACAGAAGGAATTCCAGGAAACAAGCCAAGGTCAGGGCAGGTGGCAGACAAACACAGACTGAGGTTGTTACATGGGAAGTCAGATACAGAATACCCATAATAGTAAGGAAACCAGAGCTCGGAGAACTGTGAAGTTGCTCAGGCAACACGGGCTGCACTGAGCACATATGTCTATATATAGGGTACCAAACTGGGAGGAGTGCCAGGAAGTGATGAAAGGGAAAGTAAACCCAAGGTAAGAGGTCTGACCAGTTGTTATGGTGGTCAGAAATGCAGCAATGTTAAAACTGCTCCAATGACTGGTAGGCTCGTTCTGCAGCCTCATCGGACTGTGGGTGATATGCAGGGGAGAAGGAAAGCTGAATTCCCAACTGTGCACAAAAGGCTCACCAAAACCTGGACACAAACTGGCTACCCCTGTCCGAGATGATAACCTTGGGTAGCCCATGTAAGTGAAAGAGCTCTTGAGCAAAAATGGAAGCAAGTTCTTTGGATGTGAGCAACTTCTTAAGTGGAATACAATGAGGCATTTTCCATAACCGGTTAACCACCATAAGGATAACTGTGTTCCCTGAGAGTTGGGTAACTCCACAATAAAATCCAAGGCCTCTCTCCATTGGTATGGGTTGTAGGATGCCCACTGAAAGGTGTTGTGGTGTCTTACTCTGAGCACACACGGAACAAGCAGCTATAACGTTGGCTACATCAGCACGTAGACTAGGCCACCACAACTGTTGGGAAATAGCCCAAATGAGCTGATTATTCCCTGGGTGGCCAGCAGCCTTGGGAGAATGGTAAGTCTGGAGCACGGCAGTGCGGAGACTCTCAGGGACAAAGAGTGGTCACAAAGTTTCTCAGGAGGAGAATGGATCTGAGCAGAATTCTGTCATCCAAAGGTGAAGTGAGACTGGTACGAACCGTAGCCAGAATATGATCTGGAAGTGTCACAGGAACAGGAAATGACTCCATCTTGGAAGCTATTGCGACAATGCAGCAGCCCTTCCATTCTTAGTACCGGGTAAGAATAAGACTATGTAATTGAAACTTGACAAGAAAAGACCCCATTGCGCCCCTCTGGGAGAGAGGCATTTAGCCTCAGACAAGAATGTGAGATTCTTATGGTCAGTCAGAATAACCGGCATGGTGCCTTCAAGGAGAAGCCTCCATTCTTTAAGGGCTAAAATGATTGCTAACAACTCTCGCTCCCCAATCTCATAATTGCATTCCACAGGAGACAATTTCTTGGAAAAGGTATTCGCAATGGCCTGTCCTGTATTAAATGCAGTTTTCCATTCATCGCCCTCCTTGATCCTCACAAGAATGTTTGCCCCTCTCAAACCAAGCTTCATGAAAACCGTTGCTCCCTTGAGGCGGTCAAATAACTCCGTTATCAACAGAATTGGACAAGCATTCTTAATCGTGAAGCAATTGAGACCCCCCATAATCAATAAAAGATCTCAGTTTTTTTCACAAAAAAGAAACCAGCACCAGCAGGAGACAAGGATTCATGGACGAATCCTTGAGAAAGACATACTCCATGAATTTGTCCCCTGAGACAAACAAAGGGTAAACATGGCCATGAGGGGGTATGGCACCAGGTTGAAGGTCAATTGCACAATCATGCGACCTATTTGGAGGCAAACTACCAGCTTGACCTTTATCAAAGACATCACTAAATTCACAGTACTCCTCCGGCAGGGAGGAAAGTGAAGAGGTGCACAAGACCTTAACCACTTTCTGAAAACATGTCCTCTTGCATTGTGGCCACTAGGGATGAGCTTCGTGTTCGAGTCGAACATACGTTCGACTTGAACATCGGCTGTTCGCCCGTTCGGCGAATTCCGAACGTTATAGGCCGTTCGCGCCAAATTCGTGTGGCGCTCATGGCCCACAATGCACTGCGTCATCGCAGTGCATTGCTGGCTCATGATTGGCCAAGCATGCACTGTGACCCCGCATGCTTGGCCAATCACAGCGCCAGCAGCGAGGAGAGCCATGATTGGCCACAGGCAGGATGCCTGTGGCCAATCATAGCTCAGGCTGTGTAGTACACGCCCCACACTATATAAGGCGGCCAGAGCGGCGGCCTTGTGTAGTGTGTTGGCGTCTGAAGCAGTTAGTGGGTGTTCTGTGTACCTTCAACACAGTATACACCGATCGTTATCGGCCGATTTTCGATCTTGCTCTTCTGTAGTGGTTGTTGTCTGCTTGCCCTGACCGCAGTATACACCACTATATTCACCTCACCTATATAGCTAGTGATCTATCTTTTATAATAGAGCTTGCAGTCAGTAGTGTTAGGAGCTTGTGCGTGCTGTCTGCATGCTCTGTACTCTGTACACACCACTATATCCACCTATATAGCTCTTCTTTATTTGAGCCCACTAACCATCTGCAGGAGTTATTGGAAGTTGTGTGTGCCTCCAGCACAGCACAGTATACATCTGTATATACCCCTTTATCTCTGGTGTTCTATAAAAAAGGCATCTGCAGGAGTTAGTGGGTGTTTTGTGCCTCCAGCACAATATACACCTGTATCTACCCTTTATTGCTGTTCTCTAATAGAGCCATCTGCAGGGCTTAGTGGGTGTTGTGTGACTCCATTACAGTATACCCCTTTATCTCTGGTGTTCTATAATAAAGACATCTGCAGGAGTTAGTGGGTGTTGTGTGCCTCCAGCACAATATACACTACCCAACTGCTGTTTTACCCAGCTCCCTTCAGGCCATTACCATGTCTGGAAGGCCAGCAAGGAGAGGCAGACAGGCACGAGCCGATAAAAGAGGGCAAGCAGGCTCTGTGTCTAGAGACAACAGTGCTGGTCGTGGACGCGGTGCATTGTCATCAGCACGTGGCCATGGGACACGCTTGTCCTTCTTTTCGGCAGCTGGACATGTTGAACCGCAACATGCTAATGACTTGGTAGAGTGGATGACCAAGCCTTCTTCATCCTCCTCATCCTCTCTCACCCAGTCTCAGGGTACTAGCAAAGCAGCTGCCAACTCATCGTCTTCCCTCGTCTCAATGTCATCATCAGTGACTCCTTCCCTAGACCCACCACGTCCTCCTGAGGAGTCTCCTGAACTCTTTGAGCACAGTGTTGGGTACATGCTCCAGGAGGATGCCCAGTGTTTTGTAGCCTCTGATGATGACACTCAGCTAGAGGAAGGCAGTAGCGGGAATGCAGAGAGAGGGGATGCTCAAGAAGGACAGCAATCTGGCAGTCATGTTCCACAAGCTGCAGCATACTGCCAGGTTTGCTACAGCGATGAAGAGGGGGGGATGATGAGGGCACTGACTCCACGTGGGTGCCTGGTAGGAGAGAGGAGGAGGAGGAGGCACATGTCCAACGAGGCAGGATGCCCTCCGGGGGCCAGCTTAGAGGCAGCACACTGACTGAATCACACCGCAGAGCTCCGCCTGTGCAGGGCGCTGCCTCTGCGCGTTATTCTAAAAGTTCTTTGGTGTGGGCCTTTTTTGAGACGAGTGCATCAGATCGCACCGCTGCTATTTGCAACATATGTCTCAGGTGTATCTCGCGTGGCCAAAACATCAGCCGCTTGGGCACCACATGCTTGACCAGACATATGTTGACCTGCCATGCAGCTCGTTGGCAAGCGTACCTCAAAGACCCACACCAAAGAACAAAGCGGATCTCTCCTTGCTCCTCATCAGCTGGCATCTCCAACCCCACTAGACCTTCAGTCCTCTCTGAAACCTGCTCTGAGAGGAATGAAGGTGTAGAATTAGGTGTGTCACAGCCAAGTGCTTCCGGGCACTCTGCTAGCAGTACACCCACGTCCGTTTATAGCAGGCAAATTTCCCTGCCCTAGCTGCTGGACCGGCGAAAGAAGTTCACTCCCAGCCATCCACATGTTCAGCGGTTGAATGCTAGCTTGGCTAAATTGCTAGCACTTCAACTGCTGCCTTTTCAGTTGGTAGACTCGGCCCCCTTCCGTGAGTTTGTACAATGTGCGGTTCCTCAGTGGCAGGTCCCCAAACGCCACTTTTTCTCATGGAAGGCGATTCCGGCTCTCTACCGGCATGTGGAAGGCAATGTCCTTGCCTCGCTGGACAGGGCGGTCAGCGGTAAGGTGTATATTACCTCTGACTCATGGTCCAGCAGGCATGGACAGGGACGTTACCTGTCTTTCACGGCCCATTGGGTCACTCTTCTGGCAGCTGGGAAGGATGCAGGACAAGCTGCAGTAGTGTTGGAGGTTGTTCCGCCACCACGCCTCCAAAATGCTACTATTGGTTGTGACACACCTCTCTCCTCCACCCCCTCCTCTTCTTCTTCCTCTATGGCCTCTTCCAGTGCTCTGTCCTCAGAACCAGCGGTGCTCCGTAGGCGTTCCAGGGGCTACGCAAGTACGCAGGCAAAACGATGCCATGCCGTGCTTGAGCTGGTTTGTTTGGGGGACAGGAGCCACACTGGGGCGGATGTTTTGTCAGCTCTGCAGGGGCAGGCCGAGAGGTGGTTGACGCCACGCCAGCTTAAGCCAGGAATGGTGGTTTGCGACAATGGCACCAACCTCCTCTCTGCCCTCCGACAGGGACAACTGACCCATGTGCCCTGTGTAGCTCACGTCCTTAACCTGGTGGTGCAGCGGTTCTTGGGCAGGTACCCCGGCTTACAGGATGTCCTGAAGCAGGCCAGGAAAGTCTGTGTGCATTTCCACCGATCATTTAATGCCTGTGCTCGGCTGGCTGAGCTCCAAGAGGAGTTGAACCTGCCCAAGAACCGCCTTATATGTGACATGCCCACCAGGTGGAACTCAACGTTGGCCATGCTGCAGCGGCTGCACACGCAGCAGAGGGCCATCAATGAGTACCTGTGCGACTACGGCACCAGGACAGGGTCAGGGGAGCTCGGTTTTTTCTCACCACGCCAGTGGGGCATGATCAGGGATGCATGCACTGTCCTGTCACCATTTGAGGAGGCCACAAGGATGGTGAGCAGTGACAGTGCATGCATCAGTGACACTGTACCTCTTGTCCACCTCTTGGAGCATACGCTGCGTGGAATAATGGACAGGGCACTTGAGGCAGAACAGAGGCAGGAAGAGGAGGACTTCCTTGCCTCTCAATGCCCACTTTATCCAGACAGTGTTCCTGCTGTGCCACCCATCACACAGGAAGAGGATGAGAAGGAGGAAGAGGAGGAGGAGGATGATTGTGTCAGCATGGAGGTGGAGGCTGGCACTCAGCATCAGCAGCAGCAGCAGCAGCAGTCTTGTAGGAATGATTTACAGTCCCAAGAAACACGTGGACTTGTACGTGGCTGGGAGGAGGTAGCTGCGGATCATGTTGTCCTTAGTGACCCAGAGGACTCCGGACCGAATGCCTCAGCTAACCTACGCTGCATGGCCTCCCTGATCCTGCAAAGCCTGCGGAAGGATCCTCGTATTCTTCGGATCAAGGAGAGGGACCATTACTGGCTGGCCACTCTCCTTGATCCACGGTACAAGGGTAAGGTTGCCGACCTTATCTTGCCATCGCAGAGGGAGCAGAGGATGAGACATCTCCGGGAGGCCTTGCAGAAAGGTCTGTGCAACGCGTTCCCAGAGACTGGGAGGTTACAAACTCCTGGTCCTGGACAACGTGTTGCTGAGGCATCAGTCAGAAGGAGCGGTGGAGAAGGTGGGCGTCTGACTGATGCTTTCAGACAATTTTTTAGTCCGCAGCCCCAAGATATGATCGGTTCCAGCAACCATCTCCAGCGTCTGATTTACATGGTGCAGGAATACCTAGGGGCAGGGTCAGACTTGGACACCTTTCCCACCGAAAATCCTCTGGCTTACTGGGTCTTGAGGATGGATCACTGGCCAGAGCTTGCACAGTATGCAATTGAGCTACTGGCCTGTCCTGCATCCAGCGTTCTTTCGGAACGCACCTTCAGTGCTGCTGGTGGCTTTGTTACCGATCACAGGGTGCGCCTGTCCACCGAATCAGTTGATCGACTGACCTTTATCAAGAGGAATCAGTCTTGGATCACCCACAGCTACCAAGCACCTGAAGCTGATGTAACCGAATAATTTTTTTTTAAATATCACATCCCTTCAAGACTGCCTATGCTGATGCTGAGTGACTGTCCTGTTATGTTTATTGTCTATCCTCTTCCTCCTCTGCTGATATATTGGAAGAACATTTTTGGTTCTGGGTGATGCCATCAGCCCAATTTTTCTGCCCCTGTTAAACAGGGGCGTTTAATTACAATTTTTGATGCAATGCTTTGCAGCAGGGCTAATTTCTGCAATAAAACTAGAGTATATGGGAGAGGTTGCAGTGTGGTGGCAACAGCACCAGTGCCTAAGGCCCAATTTTTCTGCCCCTGTTTAACAGGGGCATTTAATTAAAATTTTTGATGCAATGCTTTGCAGCAGGGTTAATTCCTGCAATAAAACTAGAGTATATGGGAGAGGTTGCAGTGTCGTGGCACCAGCACCAGTGCCTAAGGCCCAATTTTTCTGCCCCTGTTTAACAGGGACATGTAATTACAATTCTTGATATAATATTTCACAGGAGGGCCCGTTCCTGTGCCCACCCAGAGTAACTGTGAGGACTTATAGTGTTGTGGCACCAGCACCACAACCACCAAAGGTCAATTTTTCTACCACTGTTCAAAAATGGCATGTAATTACAATTCTTGATATAATCGTTCACAGCAGGGCGCTCCAGCGCCCACCAAGAGTCACTTTGAGGGCTTACAATGTTGTGGCAAAACCAACACCTTGTTTCGCCATTTCTGCAGAGCATATAGGGCAGGCCCCTACTTTCAAACATCCAACTTACAAACATCTCCTACTTGCAAACGGAAGGAGACAACAGCAAGTGAGATGAAAAAAGATGGACGACAAAACAAATTATACAGGGGTGATAACCCTTCCCTATGTTTCCCAAAAAGCTTAAAAATTGTTTTTTTGACTGGAGCTACACTTTAAAAATGTACCAGTTGAAAATTACAAACAGATTCTACTTAACACAACAAACCTACACAGTCCCTGTCTTGTTTGCACCGCCTGTATACTGCTGTTCTGAGTATATAGGGCCTGGGGGCCACACACATTTCCTTTTTTTAATATGGGTACTGGGTTCCCCTTAATATGCGTACAAGACCCAAAGGGGCTGGTAATGGGCAGGGAGGGCTACCCCTGCCATTTTTCTCAATGATTTTCAACCATATTGCAGGAACCAGATATAACATTAAAACCGCAAGCAGTTTTAAATGATGTTATTTCCGTTTAATGTCATTTTGTGCAGGGACTGTTCTAAACACGGGAAACACGTGGCACTTCACAGGCATACTACAGACACCCCTCAGGCACCATATTTAAAGGAATATTTCACTTTTTTTTCACTTTAATCGTCATTAAAATCAGTGCTCCCGGCAAAACGGCCATTTTTAAAAACATTTTAGGCATTGACCCATGTCCCCTGGGGCAGGAGCCAGGTCCCTAAACCCTTTTTAGGACAGTATCTTGCATATTAGCCGTTAAAATTAGCACTTTTAATTTTGAACGTTTGAGTCCCATAGACTTCAATGGGGTTCTAACATTCGTACGAATTTGGGGTCCGTTCGAAAGTTCCGGTGCGAACCGAACCGGGGGGGGGGTTCGGCTCATCCCTAGTGGCAACCAGGAAAGAACCACAGCACAAAGCAACTTGTGGAAAAAATATAAAATATTCTATGGACTCAACATGCCTTTCATCAAATAGCTTGTGGTGTCTACGTTCCAAAATGGGGTCATTTGGGGGGGAGGGGGGTTGTGCTATCTGGGCATTTTATGGCCTTCAAAACTTTGATAGGTAGTGAGGAGTGAAATCAAAAAATTACACCCTTAGAAATCCTGAAGCTAGTGATAGGTTTTCAGGGTCCGTATGCGGCTAAGCTCCCAAAAAGTCCCACACATGAGTTATTCCCATACTCAGGAGAAGCAGCAGAATGTATTTTCAGGTGCAATTCCACATATAACCATGCCATGTGTGAGCAATATATCATTTAGTGACATCTTTGTGTCATTTTTTCAATCACTTGTGACAAAAAAATAAAATATTCAATGGGCTCAACATGCCTCTGAACAATTTCCTTAGGGTTAGAGATGGACGAACTTCCGACAGGACGTTTCGCGAACGTGAACCGTGAACGCGGCCAAAAGTTTGCGAACCGCAAAGGCTCCATTGACTTCAATGGCAGGCTAACCTTAAAAACCTACAGCTCATATTTTCAGCTACAAAATACTTACTAGCTGTGCACACATAGTCCCACCACATGGCCACTGACATAACACATGTATGAAGTGAATCTGGGATCGACAACTACAAGCATTCTTTTTTTATCTGTGACATTTCGACAATTCAGGACCCAGGAGCGAATGAAGGCAATGGAGGAGAGGAAAGGTCAGGGTAGGCTATGAAAAGGGTGCAGGAGATGATCACCAGCACCGTGATAGAGAGCAGACACCAGCACTGTGATATAGAGCACTGACACCAGCACCGAGATAGAGAGCACTGACACCAGCACCGTGACAGATTGCACTGACACCAGCACCGTGATATAGAGCACTGACACCAGCACCGTGATATAGAGCACTGACACCAGCACCGAGATAGAGAGCACTGACACCAGCACCGAGATAGAGAGCACTGACACCAGCACCGAGATAGAGAGCACTGACACCAGCACCGTGATATAGAGCACTGACACCAGCACCGTGATATAGAGCACTGACACCAGCACCGTGATAGAGAGCACTGACACCAGCACCGTGATAGAGAGCACTGACACCAGCACCGTGATAGAGAGCACTGACACCAGCACCGTGATAGAGAGCACTGACACCAGCACCGTGATATAGAGCACTGACACCAGCACCGAGATAGAGAGCACTGACACCAGCACTGATACCAGCAACTCGCTGCTGGGCACCAAAAATATGACACCGCTCAACCTTCTCAAACAGGAGGGTACAGGCATATAGTACAGTGTGCTTTTTTGTACAAGGAAGTGAGCCAAAAGGTAGAAAAAAGGTCTGCGTGCTCGATTAAATAAATAGTTTATAGAGATATACATGGTCTACTGGTCACATACCGTATTTTTCGGACTATAAGGCGCACGTAAAAGCCTAAATTTTCTCATAAAATCGACCGTGCGCCTTATAATCCGGTGCGCCTTATATATGACCTTCGTGGAAAAAGCCACCCGGTCTCTTACCGTAAACTGACGTACCGTAAACCTCTCTTAGGTTGTTCTACTGCGTGACTGATAGCGATGAGTTTGAAATCCGCTTCGTAAGCATGTCTCTTAACAGGAGCCATTTTTGGGGCAGCGGGTATACCGTAGAAAATGAACGAATGAATGCGCACACCTCCTGACTAAGATGGCCGTAATGCCCAATCCAAGCAGTGCAGCTTCGTGAGCATTACGGCCATCTTAGTCAGGAGGTGTGCGCATTCATTCGTTCATTTTCTACGGTATACCCGCTGCCCCAAAAATGGCTCCTGTTAAGAGACATGCTTACGAAGCGGATTTCAAACTGAAGGCTATCAGTCATGCAGTAGAGCATGGAAATAGAGTAGCTGCGAGAGAATTCAACATTAATGAATCAATGGTACGAAAGTGGAGGAAGCAAGAAGATGCCCTGCGCCAGGTAAAGAAGACCAAACTGAGTTTCCGAGGAAACAAAGCAAGATGGCCACGGTTGGAGGACAAAATTGAACAGTGGGTTATTGAACAGAGAACCGCAGGTAGAAGCGTCTCTACTGTCTCTATTCGACTCAAAGCAACAGCGATCGCACGCGACATGGAGATCAACGACTTTCGAGGAGGTCCCTCTTGGTGCTTCCGTTTCATGAAAAGGCGGAATCTCTCTATCCGCACAAGAACCACTATGTCACAGCAACTGCCAAAGGATTACGAAGAAAAGCTGGCCATTTTCCATACCTACTGCAAGAACAAGATCAATGAACAGAAAATCCGACCAGAGCACATCACCAACATGGACGAGGTCCCCCTTACCTTTGATATCCCTGTAAACCGTACTGTCGAGAGAACAGGGACCAGTACGGTATCTATACGCACTACAGGAAACGAAAAGTCATCCTTCACTGTAGTTCTCGGTTGCCAGGCTAATGGCCAGAAACTACCACCCATGGTAATTTTCAAGAGGAAGACTCTGCCAAAAGAAAAGTTTCCGGTTGGCATCATCATCAAGGCTAACCCGAAGGGCTGGATGGACGAGGAGAAGATGAGTGAGTGGCTGAGAGAGGTTTACGTCAAGAGACCGGGCGGCTTTTTCCACGAATCTCCATCCCTATTGGTCTGTGACTCCATGCGCGCCCATCTGACAGATACTGTCAAAGCCCAAGTGAAGAAAACTAATTCGGTGCTTGCCATCATTCCAGGTGGATTAACCAAAGAACTGCAGCCACTAGATATAGGTGTCAACAGGTCGTTTAAAGTTAAACTGCGAGCTGCGTGGGAGCATTGGATGACAGAAGGCGAACACACATTCACCAACACAGGGAGGCAACGCCGGGCGAGTTACGCCACTATCTGCCAGTGGATCGTGGATGCCTGGGCGAAGGTATCAGTCACCAGTGTAATCCGAGCTTTCAAGAAGTCCGGAATTATCACTGAACAGCTAAGTACCGGTACCGATGACAGCAACGAGCCTGACTCGGATACTGATGAGAATGATGAGAGGGATACGGGCGTGCTTGATGCCGAAATCGCCCAATTGTTAAACTCAGACACTGAAGATGAAGAATTTGATGGATTTGCGGGAGAAGAATAAAGTGAAAAAGTGAGTGTCTGGTTTTGTACGGTATTCACCGGTAACTGAACAGTGTTAATAGTTATTGAAGAATAAAGTGAAAAAATAATTGTCTGGTTTTGTATTTAATTGAACAGTGTTAAGAGTTATTGTTATAGACCATTTTATGGTTATTGCTAAAGAGTTGAATAAAATTTGACTTACAGTACCGCATCCGAGTTGTGTTTCATTAAATGCGCCTTATAATCCAGTGCGCCTTATAGTCCGATGCGCCTTATATATGGAAATATCCATTATATTAGCCGGTCGTTGCTAGTGCGCCTTATAATCCGGTGCGCCTTATCGTCCGAAAAATACGGTATGTTAAATTCCTCTGAGATCCATGCCTCACTGGAGGATGGGCAAGCCAACAGTTCCATTGCAAATTGGGCAAGCTCTGGCCAGAGGTCAAGCCTGCCCACCCAGTAGTCCAGGGGTTCATCACTCCTCAGAGCGTCCACATCGGCCGTTAACTCGATGTAGTTGGACACCTGTCGGTCTGGGCGTTCCCTGATGCTGGATCCGGATGAGACCTGTCGATGGGTCGGCTGAAAGAATGACCTCATATCAGAAGTCACCAACACATCTTCAAACCGCCCTCTTCTTGCAGGCGCAGTTGGATTAGTACCCACAACTCTTTCTCTGGGAGTGGGAATTCCTCCTCTGCTGGCGCACGCAAAATCAGAATGCAGCATTTCTCGAAGCAAGGCCTGGAAGTGCTCCATTCTGACAGCCCTCTGTGACGGTGGTAACATTTCTGCCATTTTGTGTTTGTACCGGGGGTTTAAGTACGTTGCCACCCAGTACTGGTCCTTGACCCTTATGCTTTTTATACGGCGGTCCCTGTTAAAACACTGGAGCATGAAGGCCCCCATTTGCACTAAACCGGAAGTGGTATGGTGGCCTGGCTCCTGCTCATCATCAAGGATAATGTCGTCCTCCTCGTTCTCCTCTCCCCATCCACGCACAACAGGGATCCCAGAAAGGTTTAAAGCATGCTCTTCTTGCTCCTTCTTGGGCTTACCACGACTTATGCATTGACTGCAAAGATTGCAGATGGCAACATTATTGTCAGCAGCGGACACTTTAAAAAAATCCCACACTGCGGAGCCATGTGCCGGTGTGCTGGGAGTGCCAGATGTGACCGTACATGGTTGATGCCTTGCACCTGATACATTAGCAGTCTGCTTTGTCCCTCCTGTGCAATGTAAGTTCTTCCTGCTTTTCCTCCCTATCTGCTGGTCCATATCTCCCTCTGAACTCCCCTCCTCTTTCTCTCTTGTGGGCACCCACGTGACATCACTAGAGGGGACCAACCTCCTCCTTGGGCTGATCTGTGTTCTGTCGTCAGACTGCTGAGTGGCGGTTGTTGCTACCTCCTCTTCCTGATCCAATGTCAAGAGTGGCTGCGCATCGGAAATGTCTTGATATGGATCAGAAAATTATTCCTGTGACTCAAGCGGAAGGTATATGGTGGTGGTGGTGGTGTTGGTGGTAGTGTCTTTGGGGGTGCACACAGCAGAGAGTGAAGAAGAGGGGTGCAGATCGAGAGGATGAGGAGGGTGCAGAAGAGTAAGGCTGAGTGAGCCACTCAACCAAGTCTGGTGCGTCCTTTGACGTAATCGCACGCACCTTCTGCAATTTGCCACTTTGGCTCAAGCCTGTTGCTCCTGCCTTACCCCTACCATCCCTGCGGAAGGGCCTGCGTCTTCCTCTGCCTGTCATTTTTTAAATGACCCTGTGACAAAAGTCTCTAGAGAAGTGCAGTATGTATGTGGAAGAAGGTATATAACACCCCGCTTCAATCTGTCATTTTTGGGGGACACTGGTCTATCACACCAGTTATAATACTTTTTTTTATTGCATTTGTCACTCTGTAGTATAGCTACAGAACCGCCCAGCAGTCACAATGCTGCACAGTGGAAATGCACTATACTATGCTTTCTATATGTGCAAGTATTTTATAAGTGTATTACACACCTATATACTGCACACAAAATAGTACACCTATACCAGTCCTTAAAAGGACCTTTGTGGACCTAGTAGCTAGTGATTTTCAGACTGTCCCTCAGTCCCTACACTGATAAAAGACAGCTGCAGAAACAAGCAGTAATCTGCAGCACAGCAATGCACCAGCACCCTATATATTGTACACCTATATCAGTTCTTAAAAGGAACAGCTGGTAACTGTGGAGAGAGAAGAGAGCTGGCAATTAGCCGACAGCTGAGCGGCCAGCCCAGAGGAGGAAGGGCTAAGCCAGCCCTGATATGCACACAGCGTCCTGCCCCTACACTGACAAAAGACAGCTGTAATCACCAGCACAGCAGTGCACTGAACCCTATATACTGTACTACACCTATACCAGTCCTTAATAGCTAGTGATTTGCAGACTGTCCCTCAGTCCCTACACTGATAAAAGACAGCTGCAGAAACGAGCAGTGATCTGCAGCACAGCAATGCACCAGCATCCTATATATTGTACACCTATACCAGTCCTTAAAAAGGACCTTTGTGGACCTAATAGTAATAGCTAGCTAGTGATTTAAACTGACTGTCCCTGCTGCACACAGCATCCTGTCCCTACACTGACAAAAGACAGCTGTAATCACCAGCACAGCAGTGCACTGAACACTATATACTGTACTACACCTATACCAGTCCTTAAAAGGACCTTTGTGGACCTAGTAGCTAGTGATTTGCAGACTGTCCCTCAGTCCCTACACTGATAAAAGACTGCTGCAGAATAGGACAACAGTTAGCAGCAGTGCACCACAACTCTATATATTGTACACCTATAGCAGTCCTTACAAGGACCTTTGTGGACCTAGTAGCTAGTGGTTTGCAGACTGTCCCTGAGTCCCTACACTGATAAGACAGATGCAGAAACGAGCAGTAATCTGCAGCACAGCAATGCACCAGCACCCTATATATTGTACACCTATACCAGTCCTTAAAAGGACATTTGTGGACCTAATAGCTAGTGATTTGTGTCACTACAGTCTCCCCCTGCTGCACACAGTATCCTGTCCCTACACTGACAAAAGACAGCTGCAATCACCAGCACAGCATTGCACAGAATCCTATATACTGTACTACACCTATACCAGTCCTTAAAAGGACTTTTGTGGGCCTAATAGCTAGTGATTTGTGTCACTACAGTCTCTCCCTGCTGCACACAGCGTCCTGTCCCTACACTGACAAAAGACAGAATGTAAAATGGCCGCCAGATCAGGTCTATTTATAAGGTAGGGGGTATGTCCAATTGTCCATGTGCTGAAATGTCTCAATTGGCTGTCCTGTACCCCATGATGGATGTGTCATCATGGGTCAAAGTTCTTTCACACTGTAAACACATATGTCCGCCGGGGGAACGGTGGTAATAGTCCGCCAATCAGGCGAATCATGAACACGCAAAATTTGCCGCAAACCGACCGCCGGGCGAATAGTTCGGCCATCCCTACTTAGGGTATTCCAAAATGGGGTCATTTGGGGGGGTTTGTACTGCTGTGCCATTTAAGCACCTCAAGAAATGAGATAGGCAGTCATAAACTAAAAGCTGCGTAAATTCCAGAAAATTTACCCTAGTTTGTAGATGCTATAAATTTTGCGCAAACCAATAAATATACTCTTACTGACATTTTTTTTACCAAAGACTTATGGCTGAATACATTTTGGCCTGTATGACTTACGTTTTTTTACGTTTATATCGCAAAAAATAAAAATCACAGAGGCAATAAAATACCATCAAAAGAAATCTCTATTTATGGGAAAAAAAGGATGCAAATTTAGTTGGGTACAACATTGCATGACTGCACAATTACCAGTTAAAGCAGCACAGTGCCAAATTGTAAAAAGTCCTCTGGTCATTGAGCTGCCAAATCCTCCGGGGCTGAATTGGTTAAACATTTATAGTGTGTTCTTTTAGTTTGTAGCACATTTTTGTGCTTGTATATTATTTCTTGTACTCTGGTTGATGGACATGAGGCTCTTGGCAGCAGAAGTGGAGCATACGGTAATGTCAAATACCCATTTAAAGGAAGCACAAACTCTGGGTAACTCAGGATGACAGAGTTTTGAGTCTCTCATAGAGGGTTTGCCCAGGGCAAGACTCTCTCAGAAAGCAAAGAAATCATGAAGCTTACTTTGTCTATCCGTGTGAAATGCCTTGGGCAGCATCTCAATGTATATCCCAACCTGGTTGAGAAACTCTATGCATTGAACTAGATCACCCCCAAATCACTGGGCTACAGAGGGAATATTCGAGGCAGGTGCTGTAATAAAGTATATATATAGCTGTGAAAAGATTCTCCTGCCTTTTCTAGACGATTGTGAGACAAATTTGTTAGTTGGAGTCAGCTTACAAAAGTTGCAGATTCAAATACAAAATTAAATTTAGCTTCAAATCAGATCAAAGATATGAGATAAAGTTGTTTGTTTCAAAAAAATAAGTTCAAGACACGTGCTTAAAATGGCTGCTGTTTCCTTTGTACTGAGAGCATCTGTAAAAAATGTCTGTATGCTGGGTTTCTATAGTAGTGAAGAGTAAGAAATAAATGTAGAAGTATAGCAGAAGTGACCATCTAGGCCTGCATCTTTCTTTTAAATCAACTCAGTTTGAAAACGCACCTAAAAATAAAAACTCCTATATTACTCCCACAAAGGTGGGGGTTTTAGTAGAAATGTAATATGACATGACTAGCATGACTAATTAAAGACAGAGGAAGTTTGAGAGACAGCTAGGCTATAAACATCCAGTTTCTCAAACAAAATATTCATTACACAGGAATACCTTTATTAAAAATATAAACTTACAAAATCAATCAAGATGTCTTGACAGCTTCTTGAAATTGAGAAATGTAGATATTAAGAATCTAACAGGTGCCTGCACAGAGACTGGAGCAGTGCGTAAAGTGTCCGTAACGCTAAACTGATCCATGCAGTGATCCTGCTCATCCAATCTGGAAAAAAATATTACCAATAAGACTTTTAATATTAGGACACTTACCTGTCCACATATCCAGCAGTGTCTTCACCCAAGCCAACTTTTCAATCTCACCATCTAGGGTAATGGGAAACCAGCAAGGAAGCCATAAGGCTTCATAGCCGGTCCGCTGCTATGCATGCACGAAGCATGCTGCGCTTTGTGAATCGTCCAGCGGGGGAAGGAAGAGGGGAGCCAAACTTCTGGATGCGTTTGCCACGGCAAATCACAGGGTGCCTGCCGTCCATCACTGAGCTCGGACAGCTGGGGCGGCTCAGAGAGTGGCGGTCAGCCTCGGAGAGCACCGTCGCAGTGTCAGTGAAAGTGTAAATAATTAGAATGTGACACGACAGAGTGGCATTGCAGATGGCAGGTGCTGAATACGCCCCTCTAGATGTTGTGCCTGGGGCCACCGCCCTTGCTGCCCCCCCCCCCCCATGCTACACCAGTGTGTTTAACCTGCACAAATTCCTCACTACGTACAAAACCTGTTCAAACATGTACCGGTAGTACCTTCTCTAATGTGAGAAGTCTTAATATTGACAGAATACATCACATTCCTAAACCTGCATACTTATCTCAAGCCATACCACATGATTTTCTGTTGAGGGTTCACATCTACTAAGCTAAAGAAAAAAATATTTACAGCATTTCGTCGAGCAGAACAACTTCCAGACCGATTCTCCAAGCTGCAATTGCTTCTTGTTCTGTTGCAGCATATAAAACAATGGCACAGAAATCTACTAACAATCACCAAAACTCTCAGAAATCACAAAATCCTGCACCGCTGGCAATGCCCTTCCAAACGGGTTATGACTGGTAATGACAAAACTAAATTCACCATGACATTACAAGAAATTCTCTAATTTTTATGTAAATAGGACATTTTTCCAGAAGACCCGTTGCCACCTCCTAACACTGCAACTCCCTAGGAAGTATCTTCTGACTGGCAAGAGGTCTCCCACAAAAATTTGTCTAAAAGACACCCTCGAGGTGGGTTATGACGTACCCTTTTCAGGTGCTCCGATGATCCCACAATCCCCAGCCGAGACAGAATATATTTTAGCCTACTTTATCCCCAGTGCCTTTATAACAGTAAGTACTGCATGTGAATCTTCCCAGGACCTACTTTTTATTATTTTTGTTACTTGTGTTCGCTCTTCTAGTTACTTCTATGGGTTTTCTTTTGTTGAACATTTAATGCACATGGTATCCCACCTGTGACAGACCTAGCCAGGACCGAGGCTTTTGGAGGGGACTGAATTTAAGCCTCTTACCTTGTGATTATAAGCCCTGGCATTTGGGGGGAAAGGTGCTCTTTGTGAGCTGTATGCTTGGGGACCCCTGAGGTGGTGTTACTTGGATTCAGGTCCATGTCCCCCCCCCCCCAAGTCACACAGACTCTGGATATGTATATGCCAGTGATGGCGAACCTTGGCACCCCAGAAGTTTTGGAACTACATTTCCCATGATGCTCTACTACACCGCAGAGTGCATGAGCATCATGGGACATGTAGTTCCAAAACATCTGGAGTGCCAAGGTTCACCATCAATAGTATTTGCCATGTTAGCAATAGACTGAATCACACTGTTGGGCACAAACTCTTAGATGCTAATATCATCAACTCCAGCCACCTGTCTGTTGTCTTGTATAATGTACATGAGTCTAGTCTGGCTTGACACAGATTCTAAAGAGTATTTCACCTATTGTGGTTTGTGTTAACTAACCCTGCAATTGAATGAAGGAGTCCAGTGTTGATTTAGATAATTAGCTCATGTTAATTCTGTTTCTGGCTACAGTTGTATTGTTAGAATAATATGAGCGGGGGAGGGGGACCTCCTCTTCTACTGTATTATAAATACTTGTCATTTTGGTTCTAATAAATCAGTCCATGTCAGCAGTGAAACAAGTCTCATCTTGTTTTGTGCTTGGGAGTGGTTGGAATATCTGATATCTATATTCAGACTGGGAGGAAGTGGTATATGACAAAAGAACACAAGCGGAGTGTGGGACATTCGGTCACATTGGTGGCAAACAGTGGGATGCTTCCTGCAGTCTGGGACATCCAAACCTCCACCTGGGTCCAAGGTCCGGATAGCAGGAAAGGTACAGATACCAGCCACCATGGAAGAGGAATTCAGAAGGAGGATGCGAGAGATGCAGATACAGCACAGAGGACCAGTATCAGAGCAGGTCCTGCTGGGATGGTTTGATTCTATTCCCTGCGAACTCTGGAAGGAAGTGCTAGCCCGTGAGCAGTGTCACCAGGGAAAAGCTCTCCCCTCCAACCAGGAAAGGTACTGGTCGCAGTATGGATTGTGGGTGCTGTTTTTGGGAGAAAAAACGCACAAGGAGCAGACAGCTGAATTAAGCAGGCTGGTCTGGGCAGAGATGAAGCTGGATGAGAGTTACAGAGCCCTCCGGTGGCATGTATCCCAAGCATGTCCCTGGATAGTGGATGACAGCCCAACGGAAGGCTTAATCTATGGCGGCCTGGAACTGTTGTATGTGACAGGTGACTCTAACTTTGGGAGTGATTTGGAGTGGCGGTTGGATGACATCATGGATTTCACAGAAGGGCTACTGAACATCTCGGAAGTGCACTGGG
Source organism: Lithobates pipiens (assembly GCF_037356315.1). NCBI lineage: Eukaryota > Metazoa > Chordata > Amphibia > Anura > Ranidae > Lithobates > Lithobates pipiens. The sequence goes on from NW_027507784.1 coordinate 232,313,189, forward strand.
CACTGGAAGATATAGAGTTTCTGGCCATTTAGGAATGGTATCTAGAGATTTCCTGCAGATGGCTGCTAGACTCTGCTCAGTGCCAGGGTTGGGCTCCCTTTGCCTGGGACTATCAGGAAATACCTGTTGATAACTGAAATCCTGGCTGAAGAGTCGGCAATGTAGCAGAGTAACAGTGTATTTGCCAACCTGCCCCCGCAGCTATGGACGTGGAGGTCTTATAGCGGATGCAGCAAGTGCTGACTGACCAGGATGATCCTGTTTCTGCATGGGATGATCTTGAATGGAGGAATGTGCCTGTCCAGCAGCATGCCAGAGAATTGGCAGTGGAAAATCTGGAGATTGCCATCCCCAAAGCTGAAGTGCTGACAACAGGGCAGAGCTTTGCTAACCTCTGCCCGGCACTGATAGCATCTTCTGGATTCCATGGACAGGAGATGGTGAACCTATATCCACAGACACCAGTTGCAGAGACAGGGGATTTGATAGACTTTTCTACTGAGGAAAAACAATCTGTTGAGCCCCCTGCAGAAGAGCTGGTATTAAGGCCAAACTTCACTGTGCTCTGCCCAGCACCAACAGCAGTATCTGTGGAGTCACAAGGAACTTCCTCAGCTGAAGCACTGGTCACCGGACAGAGGATCCAAGACCTCTGCTCCACACCTGTGACAGTTTTGGAGGCTCAGGGTGAGAAGGTAGCGATCACTTCCCAGCAGCAGATACAGGGGGAGAAGGGAGAGGAAGTGTTTTTTGTCCTTCCTCAACAGTCGGGCAGGGTGGAGAAAGCGGTCTTTCCTCCCCAGCAAAGATCCGTGCACCTGGGAGACAGTACCCCAGACATGTCATCCCATCAGCCAGATGAGGGAATGGAAAAGGAAGCAGCAGGCTCCCCTTCCCAATGGCAGCTACACAATTTGGGAGTGGAGGAAGCCAGCCTCCTGCCCCAATGGTTATCTGGAGTGGAGGATATGGAGTCCCCAACAGAAGTGCTGGCAACAGGGCAGAGTGCTACCAACCTCTGCCCAGCACCAGCAACAACTGTGGAGTTCCAGGGAGCTGGGGTAGTCGGCCCCTCTCTCCAGCGACAATCTGAGGTAGTAAAGCTGCTACTCACAGCCGAATCACTGGCATCAGGGCAGAGCGCTGCTGTCCCCTGCCTAGCACCTACAATGTCTCTACAGCTTCAGGAAGCTGGGGCAATCGGTCACACTTTCCAGCAGCAGGCAACGCCCCAGAATGATGACACCAGCCCAGCTAAAGTGTTGGCAACCAGACAGAAGGTGCAAGACCTCTGCCCTACACCTGTGGCAGTTCTGGAGGCCCAGGGTGAGGAGGTGGTGGTCACTCCTGAGCAGCAGATCAGGACCCAAGGAGAGAATGCAATCTGCACTTCACAACTGCAGCTTGAGCTGATATCCGTGGATGGGACTTCAGCCTCCACTTGTGTACCCCAGGGATGCTGGGCGGTCGGCCCAGATCCCCAACAGCCTGATGGAGTGAGCCCAGTCACCCTGTCTTATCTGCAGCAACTGAAAAGACTCCAGGGAGAAGGGCCAGTCCAGGCCTCTCCCCAGCGGTGAATAAGTTCTCTGAGAGAGGCAGAGGTTGGCTGGGTGAGTAATACACTGTTTGGAACAATTTGTTTGGGGTACTGTGTGGATACCAGCATTAGAGGACTGGAACCACTGACTAACTTCGGAGTCAACCCGTCTGGGGTCTCCTCCTGTGTTAGTCTCCTGCTGAAAGGGGAGAAATGTGACAGAACTAGCCGGGACTGAGGCTTTTGGATGGGACTGAATGCAAGCCTCTTACATTCTGATTATGGGCCCTGGCATTTGGGGCAATGGTGCTCTTTGTGAGCTGTGTGTCTGGGGACCCCTGAGGTGGTGTTACTTGGATTCAGGTCCATGTCCCTCCCCCCCCCCCCAAGACACACAGACTCTGGATATGTATATGCCATGTTAGCAATAGACTGAACCACACTGTTGGGACACAAACTCTTAAGCCCCGTACACACGAGCGGACTTTTCAACATCCAAAGTCCGTCAGACCGAGTCCGTCAGACTATCCGATCGTGTGTGGGCTGCAACGGACTTTAGCTTCGCAAAAGTCTGACGGACTTTAGAAATGGAGCATGCTTCAAATTTTCCCGACGGAACTCCGCCGGACCCGGTCCCCTTCGAAAAATTCGCTCGTGTGTGTGCTACTCCGACGGACTAAAACCGACGCTAGGGCAGCTATTGGCTACTGGCTATGAACTTCCTACGTCGAATCCAGTCGTACGTCATCACGTTCGACTCCGTCGGAGTTTGGTGTGATGGTGTGTGGTCAAGTCCGTTCGGTCGAAAAGTCCGCCAGAACTCCGTCGGAACTCCGGCGGAACTCCTTTGGAGGTCTGTCAGACTTAATCCCTCTCGTGTGTACGGGGCATTAGATGCTAATATCATCAACTCCAGCCACCTGTCTGTTGTCTTGTATAATGTACACAAGTCTAGTCTGGCTTGACACAGATTCTAAAGAGTATTTCACCTATTGTGGTTTGTGCTAATTGACCCTGCAATTGAATGAAGGAGTCCAGTGTTGATTTAGATAATTAGCTCATGTTAATTCTGTTTATGGCTACAATTGTATTGTTAGAATAATATGAGCGGGAGGGGGGACCTCCTCTTCTACTGTATTATAAATACTTGTCATTTTGGTTCTAATAAATCAGTCCATGTCAGCAGTGAAACAAGTCTCGTCTTGTTTTGTGCCTGGGAGCGGTTGGAATATCTGATATCTATATTCAGACTGGGAGGAAGTGGTATATGACAAAAGCACACAAGCAGAGTGTGGAGCGTTCTGTCACACCACCCACTACATGTTTTGTGGACTTTCACTGTGTTACTTTCTGTGCTTTATACCCTTTGAGAGCCTCTCCATCCTTTGATGGGGCGAAGAGTGTATAGAGTACTCTCCTTTTTTGTCTCAACGTTGGGTTCAAAATAATATCACAGTTTCCATGGATTGAGTGCTTACAAGTACCCTCAGCCATGCAAGGTACGAGCAGACAGATATCCTGAGAGTCTGCAGAGGTTGGACATTGCACCAGTGATCTACTGATCACAGGTGGAATGATCTGCAGGCTTCTTAGAAAAAAAATATCAATGCACATTTTTTACCTGCAAAAATAAATGTGCATTTTTTTTAAAAAGGTGAACTTATCCTTTAATGATAGACCATACACGTCAGTGGCTATTTAGGCCCCCAATACGCACAAACTCCAAACTTTCTTTGCAAGTTGTTCAAGACAATATCTAGCAATATAGATATGGCAATCCAATAATATGCTGAGATTTCAACCATACGGTAGACCCAATACTTGACTCTACCTCTTCTGCCAGAGGTCGGTCCCGCTCCTTGAAGGCTTTACTTCACAAAGAAGACATGTTCGAAGTGTGGCAATGCCTTCATGTGACTGAAATAGACTTTACCTTTACCCCTAGGTACAACTCATATTCTCATATTGATATGAGACAAATGGTTATTGCAACGGATATCCTCTTCCACATTTTATGCCATCACATGGTTGGATGCATATGTGCGTGTTTATGTTGCCATTGCCAACGGTAAAGAGCCCCTTACGCAGTTTAAGATTGAATAGCTTTTCATACAACTTCATTGTGTGGCCATGTGTCTCCTTTAGAGACCAAAGATTAAATAGCTTTCTCCCAATGATGCAGTCACCATTTAAAGACTTGTACATTTTGATCATATCGCCTCTGCTCCAGGCAGAATATGTTTATATTTTTTTAGCTGTTCCTCAAACTGAGGTCCTCTGACTAGTTTATGTACGTTAACCGTTAACACCTCTTATCATCACAGACCCCCTCAACCTATCACAGTCTGCCCTTTACATCAGCGTTCCACCTTTATATCAGTGTCCTCAGTCCCCCCTTCACATTACAACCCCCTCTTCACATTATATCCCAGGTTATTTTTTACAGTCCTACCCTACACTGCTGCACAGCAGGAGGCAAAGAAGATCTGGACAAAAGATGAGAACTACACAGTTTTTGTATTTGACCAGTGTCTGCTACCAGAGAATGACAGCAGTGGCCAGGTGGTGCCCAATGGGGACTCCCAGCACACACACACATAGATTTTGCATACTCAAGTAGTTTCTAAAACTAATTTTTGTAGCACACAACACAATTGGGTTGAACACCTTTGCATTCAAGGATTTTATGTATTTAAAGCACCAAATGTATTTCCTTCTATAAAAGCATCATTTTATGACAGTTGTTTTGAAAAATATTGGTTTCATTGTTTCTCTGTTATTGTGAAATATGTGGACTGATGCTAAAAGCCTCAAGGCATATTGCTCTTATTGACAATTGCATATAATAGAGTTTAAAAGGACATGGTATGCCCTCAGCATTAACACAAACATAAACTGTCTTTTTTTTTTATATATAAAATGTTTGTGGGTGGTTAGCACTAAAAATACAAAAATATGGGGGTTATTTACTAAAGGAAAATCCACTTTGCACTGCTAGTGCACTTGAAAGTGCACTGAAAGTGCACTTGGAAGTAAAGTCGCTGTAGATCCGAGGGGGACATGCAAGGAAAATAAAAAACAGCATTTTAGCTTGCACATGATTGGATGATAAATCAGCAGAGCTTCCACTCTTTTCAGATCTACCCCTTAGATTTAGAATGACTGCACTTCCAAGTGCACTTGCAGTGCAAAGTGGATTTGCATTGTGTAAATAACCCCCGATTTCACGTTTTAATTAGTTCCTTGTATATTGGGAACTGTGTTTTGTATGCAGTAGTTAGATTCCTGATAATGTGTACAACGTAGTTACATAAAAGTTCAATTGTTTTAAATCTTCTGCTTTCAATTACTTGACTAAAAATTAACTCCAGACAAATATCTAAGTATGCATATGATATAAATATAAGCAATCTGTTTTATCTGTCAACATTTTTTATTTCTGTCCACTAAGTTTTAAGGTTTAATCAGCCCCATTAATGGGGATGGGGTTCATATTTGCAGGGTTTCATTGGTTTGGGCAAACTTTATGGTCATAATTGTCCCGGTCGTCTGCATGAACCTCCAACTGCTGCTACTGCAGCCTGAAGAATTATTTTCTTTGGTGATAGTATTACTATTGCCACTAAATGACAACTTACTCCTGCACCAGCCACAAGTGTCTTTGGTTTCTAGGATGCAAGCAGCCGCATAGTGTCCTTGTATAGTGTCCTTGCATTGATTGCAAGGACACTGTTTGCTGTGTGCTAGCAACCAAGGATGCTGTGCATGCCGGCCTACTGAGTCCTAGCAACTAATGTTGCCATTGATTACTAGAATGCTGTACAGTTATTGGGTATGCATAAAACAAAATGGTAGGTATAGATTTTATGCACATAAAACAAAGATTAGGACCCCCTCCAGAATCAATACCAGACCTTTATTTGATCATACAGACTGTCTGTTCACAACCATATTTTATCAAATACATCACCCAGGATCCCCTACATTTTTGTTTATTTGCAAACCATGCAAATGTCATGCATAGTGAGAATCAGTTGGGAGCGCATCAACTTGTTGTCGTGTTCAGCGCATGTTGCATCAGTTGGTCTGGGGGACACATTCATCATGAGTAATGTGGATCTACATCACTGGACACTATAACTAAGGATGAGTTTACACCATGGATTGTTTTTTTTTTTTTTTTTTGTGTTTTTTTTTTGAGAATGAGTAACCAGGGGTACTATGTTACTCATTCAGTTGGAGGGGGGCTAAATATCCAGAGACCCCTAAATGTAAAGACTTATTTCAGATTTCAATAAGTCCCCCACCCACCCCCCACAGACCCTCACATGCTCTGGGTCAGAGATGTCAGAAAGAGGCCCCTGACAAGGTACCCACCCATGTTGAGGGCATGTGCCTTGGTGTGGTTCGGGAAGGGGAGCTGCGTGTCCACCCCACCTTCATTCATGGCCGGCCGGGCTGCATACTTAGATAAGGGTCTTATATGAGTTTTGGTGGGTGCTACACAGTTTTCCCCTTCAAATTCTATACCAGACCCTCATCAAGGATAAGAGTCTTGTACAGGGAACCAAGTTGAATATATCACTAACACACCATATTCAGATAATCAGACAGGACAATTAAATTACTTCAGTACTGGACACTTTCGCCTCCTTCCTGCCCAGGCCATGTTTCAACTCTCAGCACTGTCACACTTTAGATAACAATTACTTAGTCATGCAACACTGTACTCAAATTCAATTTTTATCTTTTTTTGAGACAGATAAAACTTTCTCTTGGTGATATTTAACCAACATTTATTCTTATTTTTTTGCTATATAAAAAAAAAATTATATTTTTTTGAAAAAAAAATGTTATAACATTTTGCAGATAATTAGTCTTTCTAGGCCAAAATGTATTCTGCTTCATTTCTTTGATAAAATAACCAAAATCAGTTTATATTATTTAGTCTGTGTAAGGCCCCTTTCACACATGCGGATGGTATGTCCGTATTTCATCCATCCGTTTGCGAATGAAATACGGGCATACATTCATCCCTATGGGATAGCGGGTGTCTGCGGATGAGCATCCGCAGACACCCTCTATTGTCCGCCTCCGCTATGGTCCGATTCTGCAGACGGAGGAAAATCCTATTTTTCTGTCCGTCTGCAGAGCGGATCGGACGAACACGGACAGACGGTCCGTGCTCGTCCGATCCCCATAGAGGAGAGCGGAGAGCTGACAGGGCGGTCCCTGCACAGTGTGCGGAGACCGCCCTGTCCGCCGCCGGCTTAGCGGGGACAACGGAGCGATCCCCGCTGAGCGAGCGGATCATCACATCATTACTGATCCGCCCCGTGTGAAAGAGGCCTAAAAGTTTATATATAGAGTCTGCAAACATTTTGGGAAGTAGACAGTTCAAAGTATTTACAAAATACACAAAAAAACACTGCGCTATCTCTGGTTAATCAGCAGCTGACACACTAAATGTGGAAATCACAGTGAGATCAATAATAAAGAAAAGTGCCGCGCTAGATATGATAATCATACAAACATATATACAAAACGTGTGAGTTCATATGTGATATCTATGATAGTTCAATGTGTATATATAAATTACACGTAAAAAATAATAATACACTTGAAATAAATCAAAAAAGTCCTTCTAATATTGTCCTTCTTTTTTACGTGAAAAGTGAATGAAAAGAGTCCATCAAGGAATCCAAAAAAGTGCACGATACACCAATTATGTGATTACCACCACCATGAAAAAATTCAAGGCTTACCAGATGTCTTGGACCCAAACAGGCATATGCCTGAAGGATCGACAAAGCTTTATTATAAATGGGTTGGATGATCTCCAGGAAATCGTGAGGTATAGGCCAAGTTAATGCAAAAACTCCTCCGAACCATATGCGATGTCAGACTATCCTCCAAAGAGCAGACCACACCCCACCAAACACGATCATACGGGATGGAAAAATGGAATCAACATAGTGTAATTCCGTAAAATTCGTAATTTTATTAATTAAATAGTGTCACACTTACATCCCTGTAGTAGATATAGCGCTTTTGTCAAATGGTTACAGCAGTGAGCTTCTTCCGTCGCGTTTCGTCACCCTGGACGTCGTCTGGGGTGTCCCCCCACTGCTGTGATACTCACTTATATATGTTCAAGTGTCCAATGGGCCAAAATTTCCCAATTGTGGGCGCCCTAAGCTGGAACGCAATCACTTCTACCGGAAGTGACGTCGCCTCCATTTTGACCTTTGTTTGGACTGCAAATACACAGCCCAGAACCCAGAAGTTGAATAATACAACACAACAGAAGGCAAAGGAGGTTTAAACGCCTCCCTTCTTTAAGCAACACTGCTATTAAAACTCAAAGTAACGCCTGATCACAATCACCTATGATAACAATCATATGTAAGTATGACAAAGCTATACATAGGCAAAAAAACAACAAAGGCCCATTTTGTACACATTGCATTTAAATAAATACATACTGTACTGTAATTGGACATTAATATATCTTCCAGTAAACAATCGAAAATTAAAAACAAATATATAATGAAAAAATAAAAATAAAAATAGTAAAAATTAATATTAAAATGAATAAAAAATTGCTTTAAACATATACTAACATTATAATTTTGGACTGGAATTTTGGACTGGAAACAGGAAGTAGAATGTGGTGACACGCAATTGGGAAATTTTGGCCCATTGGACACTTGAACATATATAAGTAAGTATCACAGCAGTGGGTGGACACCCCAGACGATGTCCAGGGTGACGAAACGCGTCGGAAGAACCTCACTACTGTAACCATTTGACAAAAGCGCTATATCTACTACAGGAATGTAAGTGTGATACTATTTAATTAATAAAATTATATATTTAACGGAATTACACTATGTTGATTCCATTTTTCCATCCTGTATGATCGTGTTTGGTGGAGTGTGGTCTGCTCTTCGGAGGATAGTCTGACATCGCCTATGGTTCGGAGGAGTTTTTTGCATTAACTTGGCCTATACCTCACGATTTCCTGGAGATCATCCAACCCATTTATAATAAAGCTTTGTCGATCCTTCAGGCATATGCCTGTTTGGGTCCAAGGCATCTGGTAAGCCTTGAATTTTTTCATGGTGGTGGTAATCACATAATTGGTGTATCATGCACTTTTTTGGATTCCTTGATGGACTCTTTTCATTCACTTTTCACATAAAAAAGAAAAAAAGGAGCCGCAGTTGTTCATTCTTTTCACGGACAATATTAGAAGGACTTTTTTGATTTATTTCAAGTGTATTATTATTTTTTACGTGTAATTTATATATACACATTGAACTATCATAGATGTCACATATGAACTCACACGTTTTGTATATATGTTTGTATGATTATCATATCTAGCATGGCACTTTTCTTTATTATTGAGTTCAAAGTATTTACCAAGTTAAATGGTGAATTTGTTTGAAGTTGTAATTTTTTGTCACAATTTTTGGGAAAATGAAGAACTGAATATATTTTTTTTAATCACAAAGTTGTAATTTTAACAAGTTATGTCTCACACGCAGCATAGGCATTCTTATAATTAAGTTCCAAAATACATTCTGTTATGCCTCCTGAATATGAGAATACCACATGTGTGAGACTTTTTCACAGTCTAGTTGCATAGAAGTAAATAGATTTTTTTTTTTAAATCATCTTATTTCCTGACTTCCTAACACATTTTGTATTTTTTAAAAATACAGTTCAGTCACCACACGGATCATAAGCTCCAACACGATAGCCAGCATATTAGCCAACAATGTTTTTTTGTGTTTTGGTTTACATTGGTTAAAAAAAAAAGGGAGTGGGAAGGTAAGCGTTAGGGGGGAAAATCTGAACCTAGTGATAGGAATATAGCTTTGATACATGCATTCTACGTACGTTTATCAATAAATTGGTGTGAATGTTATAGTTATCATCCTTGTTTTCTTTTAAGATATATATCAGGATTAAAGATGATGAGTGGAATATTTACAAAAGATATGCTGAATTCCGAAGTTTACACCATAAACTGCTAAGCAAGTATCCACACGTGAAGACCTTTTACTTTCCACCGAAAAAAGCCATTGGGAATAAGGTATTGCTAAGACCAATTTAATAGCTCCCTTGGTAGTGTAAGTAATGCAATCGCTAAAATGCTTTGAATGCAAAATTCTTCTAAATGTTTCCCTTTAAATCACTTGTGTCTCTTATAAAGCTCAGAGGACCCATAAGCAAAGGGTTAACATGGTAATCAATATAACCAAGCTTACCTAGCATCATTGGAAAGAAGGAGTGATTTGGAGGAGGGACATGCAGTGTAGCTGATGAGCAGACTCTGCCTGCAGCACAAATGATCCCACAACAGGTGATTGTGATAAAGCTTTGTGAAAAAAAGAATGCAAAGCTATTACCCATCAAGGGAAATGTATTCCTGGGCCTAAAACAATTTGAGATATAGAAGTTCATTGAGAAATTTAATTAAAGATTTGTTAGAAACACAGGAGTTTATGGAAATATTATATTAAAGATTTGTTGGAAACAAGCAAGCAAACATTATACACAGACTGAACTATCCAAATGAAAAACCCATGGAGTTGGAATAGTCAAAAGAAGAAACTGAAGAGAACTAGAAAAACATTGCAAAATCAATAATGTTCAAGAGATGGAAAGTGACAAAGGGAATACATCAGATGCCTCCACTGCAGTGAGGGAAGGGGGTCCTTGCAAGTACAAAAAGGGAAAAAAACACTTGGGGAAGGAAAATCCCTAAAATAATAGAAAGTATTACAATGAATAAAAAAAGAGTACGCTCAAAACAGTAGACATCAAGAAAGATGACGTAATAAAGGTAATTGGAGATTATGGGGGTTAAAATAAAGACATAAAGAGAGGGGAGAAGGGAGAGAAGAGAGGGGAGCACAATAAGCACGCATTTGTTAAAAGTATGGGTAGGGATCAATACAAAAGTTTAGGAATTACTTATTTCAATTAATAAAAGACTGTGTATATAGTTACATAGTTAGTCAGGTTGAAAAAAGACAAAGACACAAGTCCGTCCAGTTCAACCAAAAAAAAAAATAATACAATCCCATATACACAATCTTTCACCCACAGTTGTTCCAGAGGAAGGCGAAAAAGCCCAGCAAAGCATGATCCAGTTTGTTACAGCTGGGGAAGAAATTCCTTCCTGATCCCCCGAGAGGCAATCGTATTTTGCCTGGATCAACTTAACCTATAAATGTTAGTACCCAGTTATATTATGTATATTAAGGAAATAATCCAGGCCTTTTTTTTAAAAGCAATCTACTGAGCTGGCCAGAACCACCTCTGGAGGGAGTCTATTCCACATTTTCACAGCTCTTACTGTGAAGAACCCTTTTCGCATACGGAGATTAAATCTTTTTTCCTCTAGATGTAAAGAGTGCCCCATTGTCCTCTGTGATGACCTTAAAGTGAATAACTCAACACCAAGTTCACTATATGGACCACTTATGTATTTGTACATGTTGATCATATCCCCCCTTAATCTCCTCAAGAGAGCATAAATGCAGTTTCTCTAATCTCTCCTCTTAGCTGAGCTCCTCCATGCCTCTTATCATTTTGGTTCCGTTCTCTGCACTTTCTCCAGTTCCCCAATATCCTTTGAGAACTGGTGCCCAAAACTCAACTGCATATTCCAGATGAGGTCTTACTAATTATTTGTACAGAGGCAATATTATATCTCTCTCTCTGGAGTCCATACCTCTCTTGATGCAAGAAAGGACTTTGCTCGCTTTGGAAACCACAGCTTGGCATTGCATGCTATTATTAAGCTTATAGAGAACATATAGGGATATTGAGAGATATCAAAAATACACTTCGTGGTAAGAAGTGGATATCTCAATAAAATTAGTTAAAGGAAAGTGTCATCATCCTTAATAAGTACAAGACTTCAAAAATTGTGAAAAAGGGACTTGGGGACTTTAGAGGCACCGATATAAACTTATAAGATACAGTAAATTTTTTTGATATATAAATTTATTCACAGAAAATTGAGAATGTACAAAATACGAAGATTAAAAACCATAGACAGAGATTATATCCATACACTGGGATCTATATCAGCAAAAAACATCATAGTACAGTATAGTGAAATCCTAAATATATAATGGCTACATGTAAACCAAATATAGTAAACATTCAAGTATATAGTCACTGCAGTGATGAGCTGATATGGCATCCCAGAAAATTGCCCGACATGTTTCGCGTTCCAATGACGCTTCTTCTGGGGCACAATAAAAACTCTTAGCCCACGTACACACGGTCGGAGATTTTGCCAACCAAATCCATCGGATTTTGCCCGTCGGATTTAGTCCGATGGATTGTGTCCGAAACTGTTGCATACACACGGTCGGGCCAAGTTGTCTGATTTTGCGGTTGCCAAGAACACGGTGACGTAAGCCGTGTACGGCGGGACTAGAAAAAGGAAGTTCAGAACCACGTCCGGCACCCTTTGGGCTCCTTCTGCTGATCTCGTGTTTTAGTAGAAGTTTGGTGAAAGACGATTTGCGCTTTTCAGATTAGTGATTCAGATCGCTACTGCTCTTCAGTTTGTGCTTGTCTTTGCGTATCTGATAATCAGTGCATGCAGTCATTAAGTATTTGCTTCTCATTGTGGACTCTATCTTGGTATAGTACGCTTTGAAAGGCATTTTTTATTGTCTGCTTGCTTCTGCTATTCAGGTCGTCCTTTCAGGCCTTGCTGTTTGCGTTGCTTTCTGGTGTCCGTTCTGACCAGCCGACCGTTTTCAAAACATGTTTCGTCTACGTACTCATCGTACAGTTTGTGCTGTGCAGGGGTTCTTGCTTTGACTTTGACACAAGCCAAAGGGCTTGTGTCAAAGTCAAAGTAAGAACCCCTGCACAGCACAAACTGTACGATGAGTACGTAGATGAAACATGTTTGGACGACCAAGAATTGGTTGCGCCAGCGTCACCAGTTCTCCCACATGCCTTTGCTCCGTGAGATCCGCGGGAATAATCCTGATCATTTCTGGATTATTCTCCGGATGACGGACCCCGTTTTTCACTGTCTGCTGGCTTTGCTGTCACCTTATATCACCAGGCAGGATACCTGCATGCAGCAAGCCATCACTCCGGAGCAGAGGCTCATCACCACGTTGCGCTACTTGGCGACAGGGAGAAGCCTTCAGGACCTCAAGTTCTCTACAGGCATCTCCCCCCAGGCTCTGGGGATCATTATTCCAGAGACCTGTTCTGCCATCATTCAGCTCCTGCTGAAGGACTATATTATGCTAATTTTTAACCTTAAACATCACATTCTATGCATTTCATGATTGCTAATGTCTTGCATTTCTTTCCTCATTCCCTAATTACCATCATTGCAATATGCTCTAATTCATATGCTCTGCCCCTTTGTCCTTATGCGGATTTGCCTCACTAACTTCCCCACCATGCTCTTCTTGGCCCCTAAAACTATAGTCTAGTCACTTGACAATGCCTTTTGTCAGCTCCATAGTATTGCTTTACCCTAAACACGCCCTAAAATCTCTACGAATGTGATGTGTGTGCTTCAATTCATGCAAAGTGACCTTTTTATTGTTTTTTGGAGTTGTGCCAAGCTCATTAGTAACCCCCCTCTCCCCAACTGCTACCTCAGCTGATAGCAATCTTCTATCTGATGACTTGACCCAACCCAATACACACTCTAAATACCTTTTTCATGAAAACATTTATGGAACAATTCACCAAAGCATGTAGTGTAAGGACCTCAATACTTTCAAATGCTATTTTGATTTTTTTAACACATTAATTTTCTTGCTATGTAATAGCAGAATGTCAACATGTGCTTCCATTTTGTTATTATGACACTTCTTACCTGTCCGGTGGGCTGCCAATAGTGTAACTAAGGAGGGGCTTCACAAAGTATCACACATTATTTAGGCATTCAGCTCTCAATCAAGTGGAGAGGGTTACCTCACCTAAACATCCCCCCTCATTTTTTATCAAGGGCCAATCAGATGGGGGGGGGGGGGGATAGGGGGGGTTACGACTCTCATAAGGGGACCTTATACTTTAGACTTTAAATACTCATTTAAAAAAATGTTATACTAATTTTGTCCAAAAATGTGGGTGTCTAATCTGCATACAATGTTGATTTGTAAAATTACTAGTTTTTTTTCTTGTCTCACTACACAGTGTACTTCAACGCCACAGGAATGGCAGACTGTGGCCTCCCACTTTGCCATTTTTCGTCAAGTTGTGCCTTTTTCAGCAACAGTGCAAACCCAAGTTCAGAGCGAGATGAGGGGACAGTCTCTTCTTCAGCTAATCATATTATGTTGTGGGTCTGCTACACACACACCTTCTTTTTGTTACCTAATGTATGTAGTGCATTACTGATCTAAATCATGCTCATTTTCAGCACCCTGGCAGGAAAATGGCATGATTGTCCAAATTTACACATCACTGTGGGTGCTTTTTACTAAAGGTACATCCACTGTGCACTACAAGTGCACTGCAAAAGTACACCTGAAACTGCACTTGGAGTGCAAAGTGGAGTTGCCTTTAGTAAATTGCCCTCCTTCTCAGCACAAACTCAAATTTCACTACAAATACATTTTAATCCCAATGAAAAAGGAAGCCACACATTGTTGAGAATTCAACTTTTTAATACAAGCAAATTCATATGTGCGTTTAGTAAAGGTTTTTACAACAAACCAAGATATTTTGGGTATCCAAAACCCAGTTTAATCATATTTATTTTTTACTTGTTTTTTTGTGTAAACAGGCATGTATCAAAGCGTAAAATACAGAACACAGGAACTTACAAAGTTCAACTTGGAAAAGTGAAGTCAATATCAGACATGAGTATGTACAAACTGGGCTGATATTGCCTTCATCACATGGGGTGTGACCCCTGAAAAATCCAAATTTGGAAGATGCACACAGTGTGTCAACATGTGCTAACTCCCATCATGGGGGATCAATGTACATGCTTTGGGGCTGCAATCCCTTCATCTCAGACACTTTCCACAAAACATGTACATTGATCCCCCATGATGGGAGATAGCGCATGTTTACACACTCTGTGCATCTTCCAAATTTTTAATTATGCAAAATACAAACTTTTTGTTTAAAAAGCAAAAATAAAACCCTATCTAGTTTTTTCGTTTTCACACTCTCCCCAAAACATCAATGATGTTCTTCATTTTATTTTTAACATCATTGATGTTTTGTTGTACAATTTCCAAATCCCTATTGCACCCCATTATCTCCCCGATCAAGATCTGGGCACTTTCACTGGTAAAACGGGAATCTTCCTCCACATCACCTAGAAAAAAAAAAAAACAAACACACCATGTAATCCAAATATGGTGATATACATTGATGAGCTTACCGGAAGCTGTGTTCTCTGACACTCACCTGTTGTGGTGACAATTTGGCCAACCTCCACGATCTCTCCTTCTTCCTCCTCCTGCTCCTCTGTTTCTTCTTTTTTTTTTCTCGGTTGCCCTTCTTTGCGAGGGGTGTGGTCCCTGGTGTCCTCATGGTCCCTGGTGTCCTCATACTTGCCGAGTCTTCTGTCCCCTATGAGAATGTAAACAAAGATTAATTAGCACACAGAGGGCAGAAATAGGAATATGAAACATTGCTTGGAAGTGTTGTACAATTGTTTTTTTGGGCCGAGTTACAAGGTGAGAACATTATTGGGGCCACTTTGTTAAGCTGGAATACTTCCCTGCAGAACGATGTTTCATACGAACGAACGAAACCATGACCTTGAAAGTGGCCATTTTAAAATGCACAACATGAAATCAAAGCACATGGAGCATGTATGCAAGCAAGAATAATCATATGAACACACGACAACTACTTACTTTTTTTAAGAACACGCTTGATCCTTAGGTACTGCTCGTGCTCCCTCAGTTTCAGGTCTGACCAGCGTTTTCTCAGTTGATCCTTGGATCGGCGTACCCCAAAATTCTTCAGAAGACTCTTCACAACTTTATTCATGATCTTGGCCTTTCTGATATTTGGGTTTGGGTAAGGTCCATACTTCCCATCATAGTCGGTCCTGTTCAATATGTCGACCATCTCCAACATCTCTCCAAAAGACATATTTGAGGCCTTAAATCTTGTCTTCCTGGATCGGGACGTTTCAGGCTCCGTGGCTTTCCTCACCCTCCTCCTCGTTAGTGGAACTATTATTGCACACCTGCGTTCTCTCTGCCATGTGCTCTCCCCACTGCGCGGGAAGCGAAGGGGCGGGGAATAGTCTGGAAAGAACGTCAGGGGCGGGCGGAGTTTCATGCATGCGCACTGTATATAAAACGCCACACATGTGTATCGTCCGTACGATCTGGGAGGAGAGTGTGAGTCACGGACGCTGCGAACATCAAAACGAAGGTATCATTTTTAACTTTGTGCTTCACTAGACTAGACTGCTTGTATCTAGGCCACTGTTGGGACAAGATTAGGAGGGATTTTAATTGCATTATTAGTATTTGAGGGTTTGTCTTGTGTTGTGTCTTGCAGACAAAATGGACCCATTCAACAATCCCAACTTTATGGGGCTATTCCTCGAGCTCTACATGGAAATGCCCTGCCTGTGGCAGTTCCACAACAAATGTTATTATGACAGATCAAAGAGGAATGCAGCACTGGAGAAACTGCTTGCTTTGGTGCAGATCAGGGTCCCCACAGCAGACATGACATATCTGAATCGCAAAATTGTGGCCATGAAGCTTACATATTTCAGGGAGAGAAAGAAGCACCTGGAGTCCTTGAGAGCAGGAGATCCAGATGCTGTTTATTACCCCAGGATGATGCACTTTGACAGGCTGCATTTTCTGGTAGACCAAGGGGTACCCAGGCCACCACTCAGGCCACCACTCTCCAGGCTTCCTCCAAGGCATCCTTCACCCCCAGCTGAGGCTTCTGATGTCCAACCTGGGCCTTCCAGGCAGCACCATGTGGTGGGGCCCAGCTTGAGACAGGCATTGCATTGTTGAACATATTTCTTGTGTTACATTTAATGATGTTAACTAGATGTTCTTATTGATCAGTAAGTTGAGATTTCTCAAAGTGGTTTACATCTCAATAGACAGTAGTGACCAAAAATGATTGGGACGGGAAAGAAAAATGCTGGTGTCAGAATGATAGTCTGTTCTATTTGGTAACAGTCAAATAGCAAAAGCCAGGAGCACAAAATGTTGTGATTGATGATCAAAAAACTAAAACTATGTCCCCTTTTCATACACAGGAAGACCTCAGTCGGGGGGAGGCTGTGGCAAGTGGCAGCCAGGAGGTCCAACAACACCCTCCTTCTCCTCCTGCCCCAGGTACAGGAGCCCAGCCACAGCCTGGAAGGATGCCTGGTGGGAAGTCACAAAGGAAGACCAGAGAGTGATGGCCTGGGATGAGTCTGGTGTGCCAGAAGATGCAGCCTCTTCAAGATCACCATCCTGGGGACAGAAACGTCATCTGAATTTCCTGCTCTCTAGGACTTCGGGACCAGACTTCTCTCCCTGAGATATGTACTCCTCAGGCCACCAATTTTTGTATATGTAATTTAGTCATGTCTGCCCTGGGGGCCAAAGGCTGCACCAAAGTTAGGAAATTTCTCCAGTGCTGCGTTCCTATTTTTATTTTTGAGCAAAAAAAATACATTTTATTTTTGTTTGATGAAATACTTGTGTAATGTGTTTTCCTTCAAAAAGTAGAGTTTATTTGTGAGCAAGCAGGTACATTTCCAAAATACAAAGTGAACTAAATAACAAGGGGTACCAACACTAAACAACCTCCTGTAGATTAAAAAAGAAAAAGAAAATCTAAAAAATACAATAATGTTGTTGTTGTAAGTTTACACCCAAAAAAAAAAAGTAAAAAAAAAAAGGAGAAATGAGCAGTGTCTTTAAAGGAGATTTTTAGGGAATCCCCCCCCCCCAAAAAAAAACATCCAAAAAATAAAATAAAAATAAAAACATTGTGTAGATGTAACTTAAACTAAAATTGTATTGCTGGAATGGTTAAAAAGGAGTAATGAAATCCGTTCGGGAGAAGTGTGTGTGACTATGAGCATCAAAAGAAGTTGGTTCTTGCAGCATTGTAAAGAACAAGAGAATGCGCTTGATGAATGATTTTTTAACATTGCAGCGTGACGAATGTGCTATATCGCTTACGAGAAGTAGTTTTACCTGAACGAGCGCTTCCGTGTCGGAATTTGAATGTGAGCATGCGTGGCACTTGGTCCGATGAAAATGCTCTACACATGATCGGATTAGGTCCGTCCAGCCCAGTTGGTCGGGAAATCTTTCCAACATGTTGGAAAATTGGGTCGGACGGAGATTCGGACAGGAATCAGTCCGATGCATACCACACACAGTCGGATTATCTGACGACACGGTCCGATAAGACTCATTACGACATATTCTCCGACCGTGTGTACAAGGGCTTAGAGGTAAAGAGAGAACATGCATGTTACAAATTGTAATCTAACATTGTGAACAATATATAAGAAAAAGAGTGTACATAGTATTTTTATTATGTAAAGGTTAAGGGGAATAAAATAAAAGAAAGAATACACGATTGAGATATACTACAATGCTCGTCAGGAGGGACAGTGTGGATATAGGCACACAGAGGTCAGTCATATGGAGAAAGTTGTGGGGGCATGCATACTATTATGTAAAAAGGATTTATTACTTTTCTTTTTTTGTAAGACAAAGAAGAGGTAGCAGATAGATACATGGTTGAATCCTACCCCAAATCTCTCTGAAGGTGGCGCTGGAGGTCAGAGAACTTGTATATAAACAAATTGATATTGCATAGATAAGGTGCTAAAAATGAAGATAGTAAAAAATGCATATAAGTATACAAATAAGATGAGATTATGAATATGCATGCAGATTCATATGGTATAGAAGGTTTTTTAAAACAAATGTATTCTATGTGCTGGTGAAGATAAGAAAGGCGCTCACCAGAATCCAGAAATCACTTTAAATAGGGCCAGAAAGATCAAAGGGCTGGCTTCAGAATACAGCCAGAAGGCCCGTATATATGAATGGTATCTGTAGGTTAGAGAAAGGAGCACTAGTGTAAATGTGCCAGCAAAAAAGGATTCCGAAATTAGGACATAGACAATGCAGGACAAGAGATATAATACCTTATATTTGCAAAACTGAATCTAGTGCGCCGCACAGCACGCCAGACCAAAGGGGGTAGGTGTAGAGAGGTCTCTGAGGGACGCTGACACAGCGTCTCTCTAAAAGGAGTGCATGCCCCGCCCACCGTAGGATGATAGGCAATTAGCCAATCAAAGATGTCCGGAGGGCCGGCCGATTACACTCCGATGTGCGTCTAATCACCGCCGCCCACTCCCAGCTGGCGCCTGCGCAGGCCAAAGGCGGACATCGGGAATGACGTGCAGCGGAGGACACCGCCGGAGGGGGAGCTTGTATGCCGGTCTCATAGATGTAAGATGGAAGTTGACCAGGCATAAAACTCCTTCTGCGCCGACATTAGGGTGACCACATTTCCAAACTGCCATTCAGGGACAACCCCCCCCCCCCCCCCCGCACCCGCCAAAAAAAGATGGTTTTTGATACCTTTTTTGCCAATTTTTTGGGGAAAAAAATGCAAACAGTGGTAACCAGTTTAGACAGGTATGCAATGTACACCTGCTTTAACTAAGTCACTTAGGCTGCTTTCACACTGCAGCGGGAGCGGCGTCGGCGGTAAAGTGCCGCTATTTTTAGCGGCGCTTTACCGTCGTTTTAGCGGCGGTCTGCGGGCGCTAGCGGGGTGGTTTTAACCCCCGCTAGCGGCCGAAAAAGGGTTAAACCCGCCCGCAAAGCGCCGCTGCAGCGGCGCTTTGCCGGCGGTATTGCCGCGGTGTCCCATTGATTTCAATGGGTAGGAGCGGTTTAGGAGCGGTGAATACACCGCTCCTTCACCGCTCCAAAGATGCGGCTAGCAGGACTTTTTTCACCGTCCTGCCAGCGCATCGCTCCAGTGTGAAAGCCCTCCGGCTTTCACACTGGAGTTAAAGGGGCCCGTTTTTTTCAGGCGCTACACAGGCGCTATTTTTAGCGCTGTAACGCCTGAATACCGCCCCAGTGTGAAAGCAGCCTTAGTGACAACGGTGTACTTTGTACATCACTTACTCTGGCAAGTTCACTGCATCAAAGTTATGTTTAAGATTGCTATAAACATATCTGCCTGTGCATTGTTCAGTATTTGCCCTGCACACTATCACAGGTCATACTTTTAAATATGTTAGATATATCTTAAGAAATAGAAAAAACAAAAAAAACAAACAGAACAAGTTGCAATAAATTAACAGATTATTTTTATTGTTTTCTCAACCAGCAAGAACTTTTAGAAATTAGGTATAAACTAGTAACCACCATATATAATAAACCACCAAAAATCCACTTTTTTCTTAAATAACAGAGATATATTACTATAAATATATTTTTGAAAATATAAAACTTACAAAACAGTCAATTGCAAATATAATGTTGCTGAAATATTAATGCTGTGTCTAATTCAGCTCACATGGCAATATGACCATAATCAAATCCTTCAGACAACACGACACCACCTGAGTATCTTTTGTTTTCAACACTGATGTCTAAAAGTGCATTTCTTGTCACTCCTTGCACATTGCAAGAGTTTTTTATTTTGTTTCACGAAACTATAAAAAGATTGACAGACCATGTCAAAATTGATTTTCACCTGAAGTTCAGATTTTATTAGATCAATGCTGGTATATTTCTTGTGTCAGACCAGCACATTCCCATCATGCTGAAGACCCTTTCAACTGCTGCATTTGAGCATGGGATGCTAACAACAAATGACACCACTTTCAAGAGGTTTGGCAGTTTGTCAGGTCCAGCCTTCGTGAATATTGTTGACCATTTAACATCGGTGTTGAGATCATCATCTGCTTCAGTACTGGTAGAAACCGTTTGCAAGTGTGGACAAACGCAAGCAAATTCTTCGTAAAGGTCATCTATTAAAACAGAGTCTAAATTCAGAGCTTCAACTGATGCCACCAGGTTATCAAATGTAAGCTTCTCCTTCAAATTTAGACATTGAATTTTTGACAAATAGTTTTTGTCTGAAAAATCAAACCACTGTTCTAAATACTGAACAGCTTTTTGATAAAATTTTTGGAATTCTGATTCAATTTTTTTGGCTTGCAGGTGAGGTAATTTTTTCAAAGCTTTCTCAACTAGATATCCAAAAAAATGGTCTGTCTGTCTTTGTATTAGTTTGCCTTTGACTGATGTCATGATCTCATATACATCAACTGCAATTAAGTCATTTCGCTCCAGTTTTAATATGGCTGTCTGAAAAATAGGCAAGCAGTTGTGTAAAAACTGGAGATATAACTCAGGAACTGATGGCAGGTCCTGTTCTGTGGTCTCACTATCTTCATCCACAATAAATTTCCATATTACTTGAGGTGTTTCGTCCTCACCAATACTCTGGAAGTAAGCTTTTACAGCTGGCCAATTTTTTAAAACTCTCTCGATTGCTGGATAAAGAGACAGCCATCTTGTTGGTACATGGCGAAGAAGTTCTGACCACTCAAGATCAACAAAGTCAAACATTTCTTTTAGTGTGGCAACTCTCTTGGCTGATATTGAAAAATAATTATATAATTTCAAAATTAGACTTTCCACGTCACAATTTAAGACATCTGAAGCCTTTTTAGCTGTATTGTGCAGTATGTGAGCTGGGCAGCCAGCTGGCAATATCCGATGATTCACAGCATGAAGCTTCTGATACACACCATTATGCTTACCAAAGTTCACACTTGCATTGTCAGCGGAATAAGCAGACATCATATCCACAGATAGGCCATTTGTTGTAATCACATTTAAAATTTGCTCTGAAATTGCAGCAGCACTTTCCTCACCTTCATAAAAAATCCAATAAGCTTGTTACCACTCCTTTGGAGGGCTTAAAGTAATGCAGAACTAAGGGGAAAAGTTTGGTGTGTCCATGGTTAGATGCATCCGATCCAACACTAAAATACGCATAGCTGTTTTTCAAATCTTTGACTACCATTTCCACACTGTAAGGAGCCAGCACGTTTGTTACAATGGCTTCAGCTTTGGTACGACTACATGACATCCTAGTGGCTTTAGCCGAATCCTGAAATATAACAGGAAGTAGTTTCATGGTGCAGTCCAAAGATCTATATGAATGACTGTGGCACACGGAATGGTAAACCATTGATATTTCAGCTGCAATAATTTCATCTTGCATTGCTATATCCTTAGAGGGAATCATGAATTTGGAAAGCATCCCACTTTGTTTTGTAGCCCGATCAGCATTTTTGTGACTTTCACTAGATATGTGGATTTTGATATCACCTTCACCACCATGACCAATTCCAAACTCGCGCCTACACAGAGTACAATATGCTCTATGATAGTTACCAGTCACTGCTGTAATGCATGTATAAGTTGTTTTCCATGAGTCTCGAAAACGGCACAATCGCTTTATTTTCTTTGATTTAGAGGTCGATGGCCCCTGTTCATCCCCACTGCTAGCCATCTTAGTACCAGTTGCACGATGTGTAAATGATCCTATAGGGATGATCCAAACACATTAACTGTAGAATGAAATGGGAAAGCCAACTTGTAATACAAAGTATTTACCAACACGCCACAGAACTCCACAGCAATAAAATTCAGAGAGTCTACAAGCTAGTGTTTCATTGAAAAATGATCACACCTGATGTACTAATGGCCTCTCTCATTTCTTGACACTAATGGCCCATATAGAAAATCGGGCCAACATTTTTGTCCAAGGAAAAATCATACAATTTTCTAAAAGTGTGTACACAACGTTTGACAGCCAATTCCGAACACAAATTTCCAAAGGGAAAAACGCCGACATTTTTCTTGTATGGGAACAGAATGGACAATTTCGTATGATTTTCGTACGAGAAATAGCAGATACCAAAGACTGCGCATGCTCAGAAACAAATACCAAAAAAGCCTTTGTCGCACGTGAATTTTTGTGCATAATTTCTATCCTCGGTTCCGACTTGATGTGAAACATTGAGGAAAACCGGCCGATTGTTTGTCCTATTTTCTCATAGTGTATACAGGGCTTAACAAACCAGGACTGTACAAATACCCCCCAAATTACCACTTTTTGCAAAGTAGACATTCCAAGGTATTTAGTAAGAGGCATGGTGAGTTTTCTCAAGTTGTCATATTTTACCACAATTCTTTGCAAAATCAAGATTTTTAGTTTTCACTAAATTGTCATATTCACAGGTTATTTCTCTAACACAGCATATGCATACTTGTAACTACACCCCAAAATACATTTTGCTTGTAATAAGTGAGTTTTCAGGGATCTCCTAAAGGTGGACAGCGTAGGGGCCGATCGGATATACCGGGGCAGGGCATTCCAGAGGATGGGAGAGGCTCTGGAGAAGTCCTGAAGGCGAGCATGAGAGGAGGTAACAAGGGAGCTAGAGAGCAGGAGGTCCTGGGAGGAGCGGAGGGGATGATTTTTGCGATATCTGCAGATGAAGTTGGTGATGCAGATGGGGGCAATGTTGTGGATGGCCTTGTATGCTGCGGTTAGCATTTAGAATTTTATACGGTGGGGCAGGGGAAGCCAGTGAAGAGACTGGCAGAGAGGGGCCGCAGTCACGGATCAGTTAGTGAGTGTATTAGTCTAGCAGCAGCATTCATAATAGACTGAAGGAGGGATAGCCTGCGTAAGGGTCGGCCATTAAGGAGAGAGTTAGAGTAGTCAAGGTGGGAAATAATCAAGGACTGAAGAAGTTGCTTTGGGGTGTCATTAGTCAGGAAGGTCAAATTCTGGAGATGTTGCGGAGGTGAAGGCGGCAGGATTTAGCCAGTGATTGGATGTGGGGCAGTGTTGCCAACCTACCAGGTTGAAATTTACTGACACAACACCCAAAATTTACTGGCACAGCCAAGTTTTACTGGCATTTCCGAAAGTTGCAAAATTACATTTTTAAGTGCAAATTAAAGTATTTAGGCTACAAATATATAAAATATGCAATTAGCAATATGATTTAAGGTAGATAATAAGGCAAACAACATATTTCTTATTTTATTTTTGATATAGTAAGTAAATAGCTCAAGGGCAGGAAATTAGAAATTAGAATGGGCAGCACAATGGACTCTCATAGTGACACTGACAGCAGTGTGCAGCAACACAGATGAGGATGTGACCTCGCTGACACAATACGTCCCCTCCTGAGTCACAGTGACAGTCTCTCACCAAGCCAAGTGGTCCCTTCAGTCCACTCCAGTCAAAACAGCACCAGCACTTGCCACAAGTTGTGGATTGTCCACTTGCCACGTCACTTGCCACCTGCCATGTCACTTGCCACAAGTTGTGGATTGTCCACTTGCAATTGCAATTGTTTAAAATATTTTTCTAATGGTTTTTCATCATTTGTAATCATTTTTGAGATTTTTAATGTAAAAAAAAAGGTCACCTTTAAAAACGCATATAAACGCAAACGTGGCTAAACGCGGGTGCCGCGTTTAGCCGCGTTTTGCGTCTAAAACGTGGAAATTTTTGCTTCTGAACGCATTTTTTTGCTTCTGGAAAAACGAGATTGAACTGCATAAAAACGGAAAAAAACGAGACTGTGTGCATGGACACATAGGATAACATTGAATGAGTTCAGGGGCAGTTGAAAAAACTGTCCAACTGCATCTAGTTTAACTGCGTCTCGTGTGCATGAGGCCTAAGCCCCCAAGGATCATTTATGGTGAATAGCCCTCTAGGCTGACAATAGTAAGGTAAACACAGCCGTGTTTACACTAGTATTTGTAACTCAATTCAGTAATATAAAAAAAAACAACAACAAAAACTTTTGCACCTTATTTCACACTAATACACTAATAATAATCTTTCTCAAAGATTAGCTTCAGTATTCAGCAACAAGACTTCCACAGTTCTGTACTTTAACTGACAACAATGAGAATATTACTGCTTGTAAAATTCCACAGTAAACACAAACAAACTACTTTCTTGTAGCTATTTTCACTGTCTTATACACAAATGTTATGCATTTAGTGGATAGACCATTTAAATTAAAACAAAAATTTGTTGAACCTTTTCAACAAAACCAAGACCACACTCAATTGGCGTCTTTTCAATAAAATAAATGTACTCACCATGCAGGACTCTCAAGCAATTGTTAGAGAGAGCAATGAAGCTTGGTGAGCAACAAAGAATGCAATAAAAAAAAAAATAATAATAATAAAACTTTTCCCACAAAGTTACTTCCTCCCCCTTACATCGACCGGTATATAAAGGTACATCCAAAGAATTTTGGGATATTAATGAAACACAAAAAAAATTAATAATAAAAAAAAATTTAAAAAAATAATAACTTGTGGTGTATATTCTCTCCTTAGAGTTAATCTAATACCCACTTAAAGCGGAGGTCCACCCGAAAATGGACCTTCCGCTCATCGAAATCCTCCCCCCCTCCGACGCCACAATTGGCACCTTTCAGGGGGGAGGGGGGTGCAGTTACCTGGATAATCCAGGTAACTGCACCCACTTCCGGGATAGCTCTCTGCAGAAAGGGGCGTAGATTACGCCCCTTTCCGCAAGTGCCCGCCCCCTTCCACAAGTGCCCCGCTGCCTGCTGGGAAACACACAGATCCCAGAGGCAGCGGGGACCGTCCTTATTGCGCAGCGCAACTCGCGCATGCGCAGTAGGGAACCGGGAAATGAAGCCGAAAGGCTCCATTTCCTGATTCCCATACCCAAGATGGCGGCGGCAGCACCCGAGTGACGATCTACAGATCGGCTTCGAGTGCCGACATCGCGGGCGCGCTGGACAGGTAAGTGTCACTATTTTAAAAGTCAGCAGCTGCAGTATTTGTAGCTGCTGGCTTTTAAAAAAAAAAAAAAACGCGGAGTCCCGGTGGACTCCCGCTTTAATAATAATAAAAAAAAAAAATAACATATAAAAAAAAAAACATTTACCTATATTTTTCCCTACATAGATTGGATAAGCTGACTCAGGCCGCGTACACACTAGAGGATTGTCAGTCCAACTTAGTCCGCTGAAACGTGTTTCAGCGGACAGTCCGCTCGTGTGTGGGCTTCAGCGGACTTTTTCAGCGGACAGTCTGGCGGACTAAGTCTTTCGGAATTTCCGTAATACAGTCCGTCCAAACTTGGTTTCAGCGGACAGTCCGCTCGTGTGTAGGCAAGTTGGACGGACTAAGTATGGCGCATGCTCAGAAAGGATTTACACGGCCGAAGGTTGCATTGCAGTGTATTGGACGTCGTATTTCTAGTCCCGTTGTACGTGCTGTACACGTCATCGCGCAAGCTTTCAGCGGACTGTCTGTTCATCATGTGTGGTCAAGTCCGTTCATTCAAAAGTAGGACGGACTGTCTGTCGGATTGTCTGACAGACTTAGTTGGCCAGACAATCCGCCCGTGTGTACGCGGCCTTAGCTTAAATTCCCCCTAATAACCTTTTTATCTAGATAGATTGAATAAGCGGACTCAGCTTAAATTCCCTTAATAAGCTTAATCTCTAATACACAAATTGTGGTATTATATTAAATACTTTCAGTCCTGTACTAAACTTTGTGGTCGCCACTGTTAACCTTTAAAATCTATATTTCTGATTTATTAATCAGAAGATATGATATGGGTTTAAAAGAGAATTCTATTGACAAGGAAAAGAAAGGTTTAACATAACACCATTTATTAGAGCAAGTTACAGGTCTATCTAATACACAGAAAATATCTATAGTCTAAGTGAGGGAGTAAAATATTAGGTTAAAATACAACAAGAGTACAGATTACATTCATTACAATACAAAACAAGACATATGACAAGCAGGTATACCTTTAAGTGCTGGGAGATGATCTGATAATTTACCTAATATTGGTCCATAGCCCTGGTCAGTTTCATCTGCCAGCTATGTTGGTTTGGGTCCCACTAATAAAGGGCCATCTCTCATTGACTTGCACAGGACCACCCTGATTGGTTAGCCCTCTCCTCCCCTGGGCGTATCTCTTGCAAGATTGATCCATTTTCTCATAACTTAATTTCCCCTCAATAGCACCTCCTCTTTTGGGTTTAATTGGTTAGTGATAATTAGTCTGAAGCCCACTTAATTAAAGAGGAAGTTTGCTCTTGAATAGGGCACTTAACTATGCATAGTCCTAGCCGGGGTAAATTGTCCATTCCTGAACAGATCAAAGAAATATTTTAAGCATATCAACCACCCTTTGAAATGGATAAATGGTTGATTAGCACGGAAGAATACACAAGCCTTTATCTAGCAAATTAATTCGGCTCCGTACCGACTACACACCCAAATGGTTTCTGTTCCTGGGCCTTTGACTACCGCATTAGGTAAACAGCAGGACATCTCCCTCACACACACACACTTAGCATACCTGTAAGACAAAGGGATTTTTAATTGAATTATATACGCTGACCAGAAGTCTGTTCCTGCATTTGAAACCATATAGCCATGTTAAGCTAAAACTATTATAAACCTTCTTTATTTCTTATCCTAATATATACATCTATAATACAAATATTCCCAGTTGCTAATGGAGATTACTCATAAACTCCTCATAAGGCAACAAAGCTGTCCTCATCCTCCTCATCCTCTCTCACCAGGCTCAGGGTACTGGCAAAGCAGCTGCCAACGTGGCTTCTTCCCTCGTCTTAATGGCATCAGTCACTCCTTCCCTAGCCCCACCATGTCCTCCTGAGGAGTCCCCCAAACTGTTTGAGCACAGTGTTGGGTACATGCTCCATGGGGATGCCAAGCTTTTTGAAGGCTCTGATGATGATACCCAGCTAGAGGAAGTCAGTAACATGAGCCCAGAGAGAGGGGACGGCGAAGAAGGATAGCAATCTGGCAGTCATATTCCCCCAGCCGCAGCATACTGCCAGGTTTGCTCCAGTGATGAGGAGGGAGGGGATGATGAGGTCACCGACTCCATGTTGGTGCCTGATAGGAGGGAGGAGGAGGAGGCATATCTCCAACTAGGCAGAATGCCCTCCAGGGGCCAGCTTAAGGGCAGCACACAGACTGCATCACACCACAGAGCTCCACATGTGCAGGGCGCTGCCTCTGCGCATTATTCCAAAAGTTCTTTGGTGTGGGCTTTTTTGAGATGATTGCATTAGATCGCACCACTGCCATTTGCAACATATGTCTCAAGCGTATCTCGCGTGGTCAAAACATCAGTCGCTTGGGCATCACATGCTTGATCAGACATATGTCGACCTGCCATGCAGTTCGTTGGCAAGCGTACCTAAAAGACCCACACCAAAGAAGAAAGCAGACCTCTCCTTGCTCCTCATCAGCTGGGATCTCCAACCCCACTATACCTTCAGTCCTCTCTGAAACCTGCACTGAGAGAAATAAAGGTGTAGAATTAGGTGTGTCACAGCCGGTACACCGGCGTCCGATTGTACCAGGCAAATTTCCCTGCCCCATCCGCTGCACCGTCGGAAGAAATTCACTCCCAGTCATCCACATGCCCAGCGGTTGAATGCTAGCTTGGCTAAATTGCTAGCACTTCAATTGCTGCCTTTTCAGTTGGTAGACTCTTCCCCCTTCCATGAGTTTGTGCAATGTGCGGTTCCTCAGTGGCAGCTTCCCAAATGCCACTTTCTTGATCATACATCACGGGACACAGGAGTTCATTACATAGTGGGTTATATAGGTCACCTCTGGTGATTGGACACTGGTTAACCCCAATTAAGGAGAATTCCTCCCCTATATAACCCCTCCCATATGGGAGGCACCTCAGTTTTTTTTGCCAGTGTCTATGGTGGTTCGTCACGTAAAGCATGTGCTATGAAGAAAGCTCTGTGCAGGTCCCTGCGGGGGCCTAAGGGCTACAACAAACCGGATCCATATCTCGGGCCGATATTTGACTCCCAAGATGGTATGGTACCCGGGCCTCGTCAGCCGAAGAAACGAGGTTTGGAGTGTAAGTCCTCTCCTGTTGGAAGACTGGGCTCTGGGAAAACCAGACTTGGTGTACTGATACACAGAGCGTACGAAAGTTTCTGGCAGAGTCTTTTACATGGTTCAGGTAGGAGGCTCTTCTGAGAAAGAGCCCCAGATAAATCTGAAGGTTGGCTAACACTGCTCGCCGTGATGGGTGAAGGCTGGAATTGGTCTGTTTCAGCAATTCCTGCGGCGAGGACAGGTAAGGGAAGTTAATCCTATATATATAATTATATGATGGATTTCTTCATTGTGAGTAGTTGTATGTCTTACCTGGTTTCCACCACTAGAGGGAGTAAGAGCAGCCTGATGCATACTTACATGCCTTTCAGTACACACGCTCAGTGAAGCCTGGTTCCCCAGAGGTCTCACGTCTCCACTGCAGTCCCTGCCACAACAAGGTAATACAGGGGTCCCTCGTAGCCTGGGGGTCCCACGCAGCTCTGATGAGACTCCTTCCCCCCCCCTGGATTCTGGCGGTCCTCGTGCACGCGCGCCGCACGCGCTCCCGGGCTAATGGAGGAGGGGGGAGTGTGGTTGTGAGCCATGCACGTTGGTGTGCACGTCGCTGTACTGTGCAGGCGCCAGGCGGCAGTTTTAAAAGCCCAGAGCGTCAAGGGACTGTAATTAAGAGACACAGGAGCTGTGGGCAGTAAGCATCCCAGGGGATTGGATCCAGGCAAACCTAAGACACCTACTCAGCATCAGGTTGTGCAGTATTAAGCATATATATGTTATTGTGAGACTTTTAGCACAACAGTGATTGCACTTTGTACTAGTACCTCTGCTTTGTAGCTTAGGACTATGTGTCCTCGTAAGAGGGTCTCAGGGGGAGGTAACAAGGGCACTGGTAAATCACTGCCTAGGTCCAGGGGTTCTAAAAATGCCTGTAAGTTACCATCCCCCCCTGCAAGACTGGAGCCAGCCTCACAGGACGAGTCAGTGTCCCTGTCAGGTTTTGCAGCCTCTCATAATGTCCCAGCCCCGGTATATGTCACTGAGGACTCCCTTAGGGCTACATTGGAGGGTTTTGAAGGGAGAATTGTGAATTTTATTTCTGCTTCCTTGAAAGATAGCAGGAAAAGGGGTAGATCCCCTCCCTCTGCTGAGATTCCTCTCTCAGATGATTCTTCTGACAATGAGGAGAGATCCCTATCTTGGGACAGGAATCTTGAGCAGTTGGAGGAATCAGAGGAAGAGGAGAGAGTCCCCTCCTCCCAGGCGCTCAGAAAACAGGTGCAGTATTATACTGAATTGGTGCATAACACATTCAGAATGCCTGCTGCTGAAGTCGCTACGTCCTCTGTTTCTTCCCTAGGAGTCAGGCAAATCCCACAGACTGCTTTTTCCTTCCCAATTCATCCCTTAATGGATAAATTGATGTATGAGGATTGGGGACATCCCGATAAACTGTTTGCTCCTCCTAAAAGGTTTTCTATGCATTATGCTCTGGAGGAAAGTTTCACCAAGAAATGGGGGGTCCCATCTGTCGATGCGGCTGTTTCTTGTGTGAATAAAAACCTGACCTGTCCTTTGGATAATGCTCAGGTATTTAAAGATCCAACTGATAAGAGGTTGGAAACCTTATTAAAAGCCTCCCTTTCCATGACTGGCGCTGTAGTGCAACCTACAGTCGCAGCCGTGGGGTTGTGTCAGTTCCTCAAGGAACAGGTTAAGCGGATGCTTGGCCTCCTTCCCAGTGAGGAAGCGGAGAATTATGCAGAAATACCTCAAATTCTGTGTTTCATGATTGATGCGATTTTGGATTCTGTCCAACAAGCATCTTGTTTGTCTCTCCTGTTGGTACACATGCGAAGGGCCCTATGACTAAAGAATCGGGCAGCTGAGCTATCATGCAAGAAGCATTTGATTGGGTTCCCGTTTAAAGGGGAACGTTTGTTTGGAGAAGAATTAGACAAATTCGTCCAAAAATATTTCAGGGGGTAAATCTACTCTCCTTCCAGTCAAAAAGAGCAAACGTCCATCATTTAGGCGTTCTCTCTCTCCCGGAGCATCAAGCTCTAAGCAGTGGCGACGGCCTTCTTTCAGGAAAGGCTCAGGGCCGGGCCCAAGGGCAGAAAAAGACTTGGGGGCGGAAGCCTGCCAAGCAGAGCCCGAAAGCTTCCTTGTGAAGGGGCGCCCCGCTCGGCCGAGTGGGGGGAAGGCTTCGGCAGTTTGCGGAAGCCTGGCGGGAAGAGATCCGGGACAAGTGGGTGATCTCTTCGGTGTCTCTGGGCTACAAGCTAGAGTTTCAGGAGATTCCACCTTCTCGCTTTCTAAGGTCAAGGATCCCCAGGGACCCAGTAAAGCAAAAACCGCTATTTCTGGCCTTAGATCACTTACTATCCCAAGGGGTGATAGTAGAAGTGAACCCAAAAGAACAGGGTTCAGGGTTTTACTCGAATCTCTTCACCGTTCCGAAGCCAAATGGAAGTGTCAGACCTATCCTGGATCTGAAGGATCTGAACCGGTCTTTACGCATCCAGTCCTTCTGAATGCAGTCAATTCGCACTGTGGTCTCCTCCCTGCAAGGGGGAGAGTTTATGACATCAATAGACACCAAGGATGCATATCTCCATGTGCCAATTTTTCCCGCACACCAAAGGTATCGCAGTAGAGCGGCGCCATTTTCAATTTGTGGCCTTGCCGTTCGGGCTCGCTATGGTCCCTCGAGTCTTCACAAAGATTCTGGACCCTCGCTCTGCAAACCTAAGAGCTCAGGGTATAGCCGTTATGGCTTATCTAGACGACTTGCTTCTCATGGAGAAAACAGTAACGTTCCTGAACCACAGTGTTTCCAGAACACTAGAACACCTGAAACGCCTAGGTTGGATTATAAACCTAGAAAAGTCGTCCCTACAGCCTGCTACCAGGTTGGAATACCTGGGCATGTTTATCCACACCGCTCAGGGCAAGGTGTTTCTTCCAAGGCCAAAAGCCTTGACCATCGGGGATCTGGTGCGCCTAATTCTGGGCATTCAATTCTTCCCCCATTCGGATGTGTATGAGACTGTTAGGGAAAATGGTCGCCTCCTTCGAGGCAGTTCCATTTGCCCAGTTCCACTCAAGGCCTCTGCTAAGATGCATCCGTGCGGCCTGGAACAGAAAGCCCCAATCCTTGGATCTTCCTATGCGTTTATCCCCAGGGACACGCAGGAGTCTCGTCTGGTGGTTACAAACCGAGAATTTGCTGAAAGGCAAAACCTTTCTTCCTCTTCCATGGAAGGTTATTATGACAGATGCCAGCCTGACAGGCTGGGGAGCAGTGTTAGAGGAGACATGCTCGCAGGGGAAATGGTCTGCGATCGAGAGGCTATTGCCCATAAATGTCTTGTAGATCTGGGCAGTTTATATGGCTCTCATAAGGGGGTCTTCCAGACTACGCGGTCTCCCTGTTCGGGTTCAGTCCGACAATGCCACAGCAGTGGCCTATATCAATCACCAGGGCGGTACCAGGAGTCTGGTAGCGCAAAAAGAGGTGAATCGCATACTTGTCTGGGCAGAAAAGCATGTTCCATGCCTTTCTGCAATCTTCATTCCAGGAGTGGAAAATTGGCAGGCGGATTTTCTGAGCCCAGGAGAATGGGCTCTGCACCCCGACGTGTTTTGTGCCAAGGACAAGAGATGCACTTGCTCAGGTGTCAGATGCTTTGACAGTTCCCTGGGATCAGTACAATCTGATTTATGCTTTCCCCCCGTGCCCGCTTCTGCCGCGGTTCCTGGGATGAGTCAAGAGGGAAACAAAGTCGGTCCTTTTGGTAGCCCCGACTTGGCCCAGGCGACCGTGGTACGCAGAGATCATGAAGTTGGCAGTAGGTATTCCATGGATCCTCCCTCTCCGGCCAGATCTGCTCTCACAGGGTCCAATCTACCATCCTGCTTTACACAGTCTGAATTTGACGGTTTGGCTGCTGAGACCCAAATTCTGAGAGACCATGGGCTTTCGGGGCCAGTCCTTTCTACTCTGGTTAATGCCAGAAAGCCGGCCTCCAAGCTTATTTACTACAAAATTCGGAGGGCATATGTTTCCTGGTGTGAACTCAGGGGATGGCATCCTAGAAAGTATGTCATTAGCAGGATCTTGGCCTTTCTCCAGTCAGGCCTAGAAATGAATTTGGCTGTAAGCACTATCAAGGTGCAGATTTCGGCCTTGTCAGTATTTTTTTCAGAAGCCACTTGCATCGCATTCCCTGGTGCGGGCTTTCATCCAGGGGGCTATGTGGATGAGGCCGCCAGTCAAACCTCCGGTATGCCCATGGGATCTAAATTTGGTTCCCTCGGCTTTACAGGGGCAACCTTTTGAACCTTTGCATCTGGCTTCATTAGTTCTTTTGACCAAAAAATTGGTTTTCTTGGTAGCCATTTCCACGGCTAGAAGAGTGTCAGAACTAGCAGCTCTCTCCAGCAAAGAGCCGTATCTAATTGTTCATAAGGACCGGGTGGTCATGCGCCCCAACAGGTCCTTTCTACCTAAGGTGGTTTCGGGATTCCATTTGAATCAAGATGTAATCCTACCATCCTTTTTTCCGGACCCACAGTCCGCAGAAGAAGATTCCTTGCACACTTTGGATGTGGTTAGGGCAATCAGTATCTATCTTCAAGCAACGGCTCAGATAAGGAAAACTGATTGCTTATTTATTTTTCCGGAAGGCCCTAGAAAGGGCCAAGCGGCATCAAAATCCACTCTCTCAAGGTGGATCAGACAGATTATTTCTCAGGCTTATAGTGTTAGAGGGAAAATCCCTCCTTTTCAAGTGAAAGCGCACTCTACTAGGGCTGTAAGTGCTTCTTGGGCAGTGCATCACCAGGCCTCCCTGGCTCAGATCTGTAAGGCTGCAACTTGGTCATCAGTCTACACATTCACTACATTCTATCAGGTGGATGTCAGAGGGCAAGATGATGTCGCCTTTGGGCGCAGTGTACTGCAGGCTGCAGTTTAGGTCCTCCGGCCCATGGCGGTCTATAATTATGATCTGTGTCTCCCTCCCCTCAATCTGAGCATTGCTTTAGGACATCCCACTATGTACTGAACTCCTGTGTCCCGTGATGTATGATGAAGAAAATAGGATTTTTATATACAGCTTATCTGTAAAATCCTTTTCTTGAGAATACATCACGGGACACAGGGCTCCCGCCCCTCTTGGGTTTTACGTGGTTTCCTATTGCTTTGCTACAAAACTGAGGTGCCTCCCATATGGGAGGGGTTATATAGGGGAGGAATTTTCCTTAATTGGGGTTAACCAGTGTCCAATCACCAGAGTTGACCTATATAACCCACTATGTAATGAACTCCTGTGTCCCGTGATCTACTCTCAAGAAAAGGATTTTACAGGTAAGCTGTATATAAAAATCCTATTTTTTCTCACGGAAGGCGATTCTGTCTCTCTACCGGCATGTGGAAGGCAATGTCCATGCCTTGCTGGACAGGGCAGTCAGCGGTAAGGTTCATATTACCACTGACTCATGGTCCAGCAGGCATGGACAGGGAAGATACCTATCTTTCACGGCACATTGGGTGACTCTTCTAGCAGCTGGGAAGGATGCAGGACAAGGTGCAGTAGTGTTGGAGGTTGTTCCGCCACCACGCCTCCAAAATGCTACTACTGGTGATTGTGACACACCTCTCTCTTCCACCCCCTCCTCTTTTTCTTCCTCCATGGCCTCTTCCTGTGCTTTGTCCTCGGAACCAGTGTTTCCCATAGGCATTCAAGGGGCTACGCAAGTACGCAGGCAAAACAATGCCATGCTGTGCTTGCGCTGGTGTGCTTGGGGGACAGGAGCCACACTGGGGCAGATATTCTGTCATCTCTGCAGGGGAAAGCTGAGGTGCTGGTTGACGCCACAGCAGCTTAAGCCAGGAATGGTGGTTTGCAACAATGGCACCAACCTCCTCTCCGCCCTCCGACAGGGACAACTGACCCATGTTCCCTGTGTGGCTCACATCCTTAACTTGGTGGTGTAGCGGTTCTTGGGCAGGTACCCGGGCTTACAGGATGTCGTGAGGCAGGCCAGGAAAGTCTGTGGGCATTTCCGACAGTCATATAATGCCAGTGCTCGGCTGGCTGACCTTCAAAAGGAATTGCCCAAGAACCGCCTAATCTGTGACATGCCCACCAGGTGGAACTCAATGTTGGCCATGCTGCAGTGGCTGCACATGCAGCAGAGGGCCATCAATGAGTACCTGTGCGATTACGGCACCAGGACAGGGTCAGGGGAGCTTGTTTTTTTTCCCCATGCCAGTGGACCATGATCAGGGATGCATGCACTGTCCTGTCACCATTTGAAGAGGCCACGAGGATGGTGAGCAGTGACAGTGCATGCATCAGTGACACTGTCCCTCTTGCCCACCTGTTGGAGCACACGCTGTGTGGAATAATGGATAGGGCACTTGAGGCAGAACAGAGGCAGGAAGAGGAGGACTTCCTTGCCTCTCAAGGCCCCCTTTATCCAGACAGTGTACCTGCTGGCCCGCCGATCACACAGGAAGAGGACGAGGAGGAGGATTGTGTCAGCATGGAGGTGGAGCCTGGCATTCAGCAGCAGTCTTTTAGGGATGATTTACAGTCCCAAGAAACCCGTGGACTTGTACATGGCTGGGAGGAGGTGGCTGCAGATCATGTCGTCCTTAGTGACCCAGAGGACTCCGGACCAAATGCCTCATCTAACCTACGCTGCATGGCCTCGCTGATCCTGCAAAACTTGTGAAAGGATCCTCGTATTCATCAGATCAAGGAGAGGGATCATTACTGGCTGGCAACTCTCCTTGATCCACATTACAAGGGTAAGGTTGGGGACCTTATCTTGCAGTCGCAGAGGGAGCAGAGGATGAGACATCTTCGGGAGGCCTTGTAGAAAGGTCTTTTATTCACTTTAAGCGTCATTAAGATTAGTGCTCCTAAAAAAACTGCAGTTTTTAAAACTTTTTTTTGCATTGATGCATGTCCCCTGTTTCAGGACCAGGTCCCCAAACCCTTTTTAGGGCAATAACTTGCATATTAGCCTTTAAAATTAGCACTTTTGATTTTGAATGTTTGAGTCCCATAGACTTTAATGGGGTTCTGAAGTTCGCACAAATTTTCGGTCCGTTCGCAGGTACTGGTGTGAACCGAACCGGGTGGGTGTTCGGCTCATCCCTACCAGAGGGCAGGTCTGATGGACATAGCTTCAGCACATTGGTAATATATGCTTTGGACAGCCAGATATCGCATTATGAAACATGTTCGATGCTGATGGATGGGTGTGGCCAAGATGGAATTTTCTGAATAACAATCTGAAGAGTCATGCTTTTCTGGTTGTGGCCGAGAAAGGAAGCCCCCCCGTGAGTCTAAGGCCTTAATGACGGGGTGCTACCAAGCTCTGAACCCCTGTGTGGGATGGATGGATGAACGCAAATTAGTCGCTTTCTGAAACTTGCAACATGCCCAAATCTAAAGAAAACACAAACTAGAGCATGTGACAACAGAACATGAAAAACAAAAACACCCCTCTGTGCTTACCTAGGTATATGGACGTGGGTATAGTAATGACAAGACCAACAGCACGCAAAAATGAACCTAATGACATTTACCACCCTAGTATGTGAAGTAAGCGAGCCCAAGTAACCTGCAGCGCAAAAGACAGGTAATTAAAAAACGACACTCAGGGCTGATGTACCCACAGACTGTGGTGGGTAGTTGTACAGGTGTAAGGAAAATTAACATGCAGCTTATGATGTATGGTATACAGGCAAGATGATTGTGGTCCAAAAATCTTTTAAAAATGAAACCTCAGCCCGTATGGATCTGTAGACATGACAGATCCTGAGATGTGAGCACTAGCTAACTATACCCTAGTATGCAATGAAATATCTGAACGAAAGGTACGATGAGACATGGAAATGCATATGAGGGTGGAAACGACTACTGGTGTATGTGCTGTAACTGTATGATACTCAAAGACGGAAAGAGAGATGAAAAACGCCCAATGAGAACCGATGAAATGGGCCTACCTGTATACCAGCCCTGCAGCCGTTGGACACAAGATGCTGAGCCCCCCCAAGAACTAAGGGTGCACGGAAGTGAGCTACATGGGCCCTCATGACTGCATAGACGACTGGTATAGGAGATAAGGAGCTGTGAGCAACCGTGGATGATGGAACTACCAGTCCCAGCACAACACATCCAGGTTGAGAGGAAACTGCGGCCAGCAACCGCCCTTAGAAAGCAGAGGCCTGGAAAACCCCCAGGACTACTGAATGAATAGGACACCAAAAGCAACCCCAGACTGACAGCAATGATTGCATGGCATCGCATGAGCTAGACATGTGCAATTAGTTCAGTTTAGAATTAATGTTTTAACAAATTTTGACAAATTTGTTAATTCCAAAATTTCCCGAATTTTCTAATTTCTGAAAATTCAGCATTTCTGAAATTCGGAATTTCGGAAATTGGAAATTGGAAATTTCAGAAATTGAAAAATTTGAATTTGGAAATTCAGGAGTTCCAAAATTTGAAATTTCAGAAATTCGGAAATTTGAAATTAGGAAGTTCGAAAATTCTAAATTTCGGAAATTTGAAAATTCAAAAAGTTGGAAATTTTAAAATTCTAAAAGTTGGAAATTTTAAAATCTAAAAATAAGAATGAAAATCTGAAAATTCAAAAGGATGAAAACCCAAAATTTTGAAAACCCGAAAAGCTGAAATTATAACTAACTAATAATAGCTATTAAATTATAGGTATTGGAATTTCCTTTCAAATTTAACTTTTAGTGAATGTAACGAGTACGAATTTATCTGAAGTTACAATTTATCTGAAATAATGAATGCCGTACCTAAATGAATGATCTAATAATAATAAATAACAATACACCCTGTTCCAAATTATTATGTAAATTCTACTTCAGTGTCACAAAGATTAAATATTTTGTTTTTCAGTTTAACTCATGGATGTCATTGTGTCTCAGGGCTCTTTTGATCACTGAAAACAATCTCGGACACCTGTGATAATTAGATTGCCAGGTGAGCCCAATTGAAAGGAAAACTACTAAAGGAGGGTGTTCCACATTATTAACCGGTTCCCGGCAAGTGCACGCCGATGTACGTCGGCAGAATGGCACTTGCAGGCATATTGGCGCACAGGTACGTCCAATCTTCAATGCCGCCCTGCCATCGGGAGCGTGCCGCCGGCAGCGCGCTCCCGTGCTGGTCGGGACCCTCGTGAGTCCGGTCGCGGGACCCGCGGACTCGATTGCCGCGGGCATACCCGCGATCGTCTCACGGGGCGGCTGAATGGAGGAAATGCCGTGTAAACAGCATTTCTCCATTCTGCCTAGCAACTAGTGACGCTGATCTCTGCTCCATGTGATTGGAGCAGAGATCAGTGTTCACTAAATGAAACCCCAACCCCCCCACAGTTAGTAACACACCCCTAGGAACACTTAACCCCTACACTGCCACCCACTGGTTAACCCCTTCACTGCCAATGTCATTTACACAGGAATCACTGCATTTATATAGCAGTGATTACTGTATAAATGACAATGGTCCCAAAAATGTGTCAAAAATGTCCGATGGGTCCCCCACAATGTCGCAGTCACAATAAAAATCGCTGATCGCCGCCATTACTAGTAAAAAAAAATAATAAAAAATTATTAATAAAAATGCTATAAAACTATCCCTATTTTGTAAATGCTATAACTTTTGCGCAAACCAATCAATAATCGCTTATTGCGATTTTTTTTACCAAAAATATGTAGAAGAATACGTATCGGCCTAAACTGAGGGAAAAAAATGTTTTTTTTATATATTTTTGGTGGATATTTATTATAACAAAAAGTAAAAAATAATGCGTTTTTTTCAAAATTGTCGCTCTATTTTTGTTTATAGCGCAAAAAATAAAAACCGCAGGGGTGATAAAATACCACCAAAAGAAAGCTCTATTTGTGGGAAAAAAAGGACGTCAATTTTGTTTGGGAGCCACGTCGCACGACCACGCAATTGTCAGTTAAAGCGACGCGGTGCCGAATGGCAAAAAGTGGTCTGGTCTTTGACCAGCAAAATGGTCCGGTCTGTAAGTGGTTAAGCAGGTCACCATTTTCAAGCAATATGGGGAAGAAAAAGGATCTCCCTGCTGCCAAAAAGAGAGAAATAATTCAATGCCTTGGATGAGCTATGAAAACATTAGATATTTCATGAAAACTTAAGCGTGATCATCGCACTATTAAGAGATTTGTGGCTGATTCAGAGCACAGATGGGTTTTGTGCAGATAAAGGCACATTGAGCAAGATTTCTCCCAGATCCATGCATCGGATCAAGAGAGCAGCTGCTAAAACATAGCAGCAAACAGATATTTGAAGCTGCTGGTGCCTCTGGAGTCCCATGGACATCAAGATGTAGAGTCCTCCAGAGTCTTGCAACTGTGCATAAACCTTCCATTCGGCCACCACAAACCAATGTTCACAAGCAGAAATGGCTGCATTGGGCAGAAAAATACATGAAGACTAATTTTCAAACAGTCCTGTTCACTGATGAGTGCCGTGCCAACCCTGGATGGTCCAGATGGATGGAGTAGTGGAAGGCCATCCTGTTCCAACAAGGCTGCAATGTCAGCAACGTCTGGGACCCCTTTAGGAATTAATTATATATATTTTTTTCAACATCTCCCCATTTGCTGTTGGTTACCTTGTTAGATCATATCACTCTACACAGATTTTCAAATTTAATTTATATTGAGGACATTGTGTTTTCATTAATTACTGCTTGACACCAACACTTGTTTGTTGAACACTTTGCACTGAAACATTAATTTAGCGTTGCTAATGCCTATATTTTCCTTAGGGTGTGTAGACATGCTTATTACCATTGGATAATATTATTTTGGTAAATGCTCCTCAGCAGAAGTAAAGATAGAAATAATGGTTGGTACAGAACTTGCATTATATTGTTAATTTGGGGAGGGAATTCTCACAATATTTTGAAACTCTGGGAGAGAGCCTGATTCTGAGTCTTATGGATTGAGTAACATAGCCCAGAACTTTGTAAAGCTGGGTAAACTGGGGAATTGTGTTCAATATTTTTTTATTGTAAGAATGCATGTGGGGTCAAATTTACATTTGTTTTAGAACATCATTCAAATGTACTAAGAAGTTTCATATGAATTTTGCTAAGAATTTTCATAAAAAATGTATACAAAAATCTACTAGTGTATACCATTAAACTGATTGTAAAGTCAAATTTTTTTTAAGTTAAAAATAACAAACATGTTCTACTTACGTGCTCTGTGCAGTGGTTTTGCACAGAGCAGCCCAGATCCTCCTCATCTCGGGTCCCTCTTTGTTGCTTCTGGCCCCTCCCTCCTGTTGATTGCCACCACAGCAAGCAGTTTCTATGGGGGCACCCCGAGCGGTGATGCAGCTGCCTCTGTCCATTCAAACACGGAGCAGTGGCCTTCCCCGACCCCTTTCTCTCCTCATTGGCTCACTGTCTTTGATTGACAGCAGCAGAAGCTGTTTCAGCCAATGAGGAGGGGAGCCCTGGGCAGACAAGAGACACTCCCCCAACATCGCTGGATAGAGATGGGCTCAGGTAAGTATTATGCCTTGTACACACGGTTGGAAATTCCGACGGAAAATGTCCGATCGGACCATGCTGTCGGATATTCCGACTGTGTGTGGGCTCCTTTGGACTTTTTCCATCTGAATGTCCGACCAGCAAAGTTTGAGAGCTGGATCTAAAATTTTCCGACAACATGATCCGATGCGCGTCAGTTCCGATCATCTGTAGCCTAGTCTGACTGACAAATTGCCACGCATGCTCAGAATAAATTCTGAAACGGAAGAGCTCGGTCAGGTAAAACTAGCGTTCGTAATCGATATAGCACATTCGTCACGCTGCAATGTTAAAAATTGTTTAATGCAGCGCATTCTCTTTTTCTTTATAATGCTAGAAGAATGAAGTTGTTTTGCTGCTCATATTCACACAGACTTCTCCAAAATGTATTTCTTTATTCTTTTTCCTGATTTTATGACTAGAATATTTTTATTAGTCAGATTTCCCGAATCATTTTTTATTTTTTATTTTTGTTTAAATTTTGTGGTTGGTTTTTTAATCAAGATCTCCTTTTTTGACATTTTGCTCATCTTCGTAATTTTTTTGGTGTGTTTTGTGTGTCAACTTACCACAACAGATTATTATCTTTTTATTTTATTGTTTTATTTTTTAATCTCTAGGAGGTTGTTTGGTGTTGGTGCCCCTTGTTATTCGTTTGACTTTGTATTTTTGAAATGTACCTGCCTACTCACAAATAAACTGTCATTTTTGAAGTAAAACACATAAGCAAGTATTTCTTGAACCAAAAAAAAACCTTTATTTTGGTGTCATAAACAAATAAAGAGGGAGGCAACACTGGGGAAATTGGTGAAGCCTTTTGGTCCCCAGGGCACACAACAATTATTTAAAGGCAAAAATTGGTGGCCTGAGGAGTATATATCTAAGGGAGAACAGTCTGGTCCAGAAGTCCAAGAAATCCGGAACAGCAGCAGATGACATCTATGTCCCCAGGCTGTGGTCATACAAGAGCCTGCATCTTTTGTCAGACCAGACTGAACCCAGGTCATCACACTCTGGTCTTCCTTCCACGCTTCCTTCCAGGCTGTGGCTGTGGTGCTGGAGGTGTGGCAGAAGGAGGAGGAGCATGCTCCAAGTCGCACAAGTGTGTTTTTTGTGTCATTTGGCCCTTCCACCTCTTATTTAAAGTTTGGCAAATTATTTCCTCACACGTGAGGCATTGCCCCTCCTCCATTTGGTCCAGTTTGCATGCAGCCAAGGCAGCAAAGGCCTTTTGATATGTGGGGGTGGCTTTGAGGGCTGCAGAAGCCTCCCCAATTAGCCTGAGCGCCGACTCCTCCACATTCCCCCCTTTCTGGCCCTTTTGGGTGGAAGGCGGAGGGGAGGGACCTATGATTGAGTCAGGCTCCTAGACCTGCCCACCTCTTGGCTGCCACTTACCCCTGCCTCCTCCTGGCTGCCACATTCAACAGCCACCTCCTGGCTGCCGCATTCCATGCCCTCCTCCTGGCTGAGGTCTTCCTGTGTATGAAAAAGGGACATAGTTTTAGTTTTTCAGTTTTTCACACAATTTTCAGCTCTTGACTGTTGCAAATTGTTAACAAATAGAAAAGAGTATCATTCTGAGCCCGGCATTTTTCATTCCTGGCCCAAATATTTTGGCCACTACTGTCTATTGATATGTAAAACACTTTATAAAATCAGAAATTAGTGAGCAAAATCAAGTTAACATCATTTATTTTTACTCCAAAAATATGTAGAACAATACAATACCTGTCTCAAGCTGGGCTCCTCCACACCTTCCTGACTGGAAGGCCCAGGTTGGGCGTCGGAAGCCTCAGCAGGGGTGGAGTGAATCGTAGAAGGAAGAGTGAAGAGGAATTCCCTGACTTCATTCTGGTCTGACAGAAAATGCAGCCTCTCATAGTACCACAGCCTGGGGACATAAACTTCATCTGCTGAAGCTCCAGATTTCATGGACTCCTGCAACTTCTTGCACTCCCTCAGATATGTACTCCTCAGGCCACCAATTTTCGCTTTTAAATAGGTGATGTCTGCCCTGGGGACCATCGGCTTCACCAACTTCAGCAGTTTCTCCATCGCTGCCTGCCTCTTTAATTTGTTGCTGTAGTGGGGATGTTTAGCTTGCCACAGACAGGGCAGCTCCCTGTACTTGTTGATGAACAGGGGGAGGAAGCTGTGGTCGTTAAACCCATCCATATTATCTGCAAGACACAACACAAGACAAACCCTAATGTCAGGCTAAACTCTCCTAATCTTGTCCCAATATAGGCCTCAATCTAGCAGCAGTATAGGCTAGTGATGTACCAAATCAAAATTGTACCTTTGTTTGAACGATCGGCACTTCAGGTCCTCCTTCTGCTCACAGATCTTATGTACGATACACGTGTGTTGCGTTTTATATTCAGTGTGCATGCGTGAAACTCCGCCTGCCCCTGATGTTCTTTCTAGTCTATTCCCTGCCCCTTCTCTTTCAGCGCAGTGGGGAGAGCACATGGCGGAGACACAGCAGGTGCACACAAAGCATACCAGTAACGAGGGGGAGGGGGAGGAAAGTCCGGAGCCAGAAATGTCCCGATCCTGGAGGAGAAGATTTAAGGCCTCAAATATGTCTTTTGGAGAGATGTTGGAGATGGTGGACATATTCAAGAGGAACAACTATGATGGGAAGTATGGACCTTACCCAAACCCAATTGTCAGAAAGGCCAAGATCATGACTAAAGTTGTGAAGAGTCTTCAGAAGAATTTTGGGGTACAATGATCCATGGATCAACTGAGGAAATGCTGAAACTGAGGGAGCACGATCAGTACAGAAGAATCAAGCGAGTTCTTCAAAAAAGTAAGTAGTTGTTTGTTCATATTATTATTATTGCTTGCATACTGCTCCATGTGCTTTGATTTAATGTTGTACAATTTAAAATGGCCACTTTCATGTTCATGGGTTCAATCGTTCGTAATAAACATTGTTCGTTAGCCCACTCCAAAGACGATGTTTTGGCAAGTTGCACTTGACTACATTTGTTCACAAAACAGGTAAGTATTCCAACTTTAGAAAGTGTCAAAATTAATGTTTTCAGCTTTGCTAAAAAAAAAATCAGTTTTGCCAAAAAACACAATTGTACGACACTTCCAAGCAATGTTTCATATTCCTATTTCTGCCCTCAAATATCTGTGTGCTAAGTATTCCTTTTTTACATTCTCATAGGGTAGAGAAGACTCTGGATGTTTGAGGACACCAGGGACCCCCCACCTCCCAAAGAAGGGGAAATAGCAACACCAGAAGCAGAGGAGGAGGAGGAGAAAGAAATTGTAGAAATTGGTACCACAACAGGTGAGTGTCTGAGACCACAGCTTCAGGTAAGCTAATCATTGTATGCCTGCATATTTATAATAAACTGTGTTTTTTATTTGGTTTATTTTTAGGTGATATGGATGTTGTGGAAGAAGAATCGCATTTTACCTGTGAGAGTGGCCAGATCCTCATTGGGGCGATAATGGGGTGCAATCATGATTTAGATAATATCAAGAAAAACATCAATGATGTTCAACAAAAAATGAAGAACATCATTGATGTTTTAGGGAGAATCTGAAACACCCAAAACTAGCTAGCATCCATTTTCATTTTAAAAAAAACACTTTTATATTTTTAGAAAACCAAATTTGGAAGATGCACACAGTGTGTCAACATGTGCTATCTCCCATCATGGGGATCAATATACGTGTTTTGTGGGTGCAACCCCTTCCTTGCTACTAAAGTGGCTGAGATGAAGGGGTTGCACCCCCAAAACACATACATTGATCCCCCATGATGGGAAATAGCACATGTTGACATTAGACATGGAAACAGGAGGAAAATGCCCAGTTTGATTCACAATTTGTGTGCATCTTCCAAATTTGACTTTTACAGGGATGACACCCCATGTGATGAAGGCAATATCAACACAGTTTGTGCATACTCATGTCTGATATTGTCTTCACTTTTCAAAGTTGAACAAAGTTGTAAGTTCCTGTGTTCTGTATGTTATGCTTTGATACATGCCTGTTTACACAAAAACGACAAGTTATATTAATGTTACCAAAAATAATGTTATATAAACCAAATATGTTGGTTTGTTGTAAAACCCTTTTATAAACGCACATGTGAATGTGCTTTGAGTAAAAAGTTTAGTTATGAACATTGTGTGGCTTCCTTTTTCAATGCGCAAAAGCAGTATTTGTAGTAAAGTTGTTATTTTCTGTGACAATGGGTGTTATTTACTAAAGGCAAATCCACTTTGCACTCCAAGTGGAGTTTCAGGTGCACTTTTGCCATGCACTTGTAGTGCA
Source organism: Lithobates pipiens (assembly GCF_037356315.1). Lineage (NCBI taxonomy): Eukaryota > Metazoa > Chordata > Amphibia > Anura > Ranidae > Lithobates > Lithobates pipiens. The sequence goes on from NW_027507784.1 coordinate 232,357,664, forward strand.
TAGTGGATTTGCCTTTAGTAAATAACACTCACAGTGCTTTTTAATTTGCCCCAATCACGCCATGTTCATGACCTCCCACATTTCTGTCATGGTGCTGAAAATGAGCAATATTTTTTCAGTAATGCACTACATACATTAACAACAAAAACAAGGTGTGTGTGTAGCAGACCCACAACATAATATTATCTGAATAAGAGACTGTCACCTCATCTCGCACAGAAATTGGGTTTGCACTGTTGAAGAAAAAGGCCCAAAAAATAACCCCAAAAAAAAGCTAGGAGACACCTAAAACAAACCCAAGCAGTAAATGAAAACAAATATTATTGCAGTTTGAAAGAAAAATGTATTAAAAAAATGCCTCCCTACCCACAAACATATATGTTGTTCTGACATTGCGGGTGCTTTGGGGGGGGGCTTAAAATTAAAGACCCTCTGGTCCGGGGTGAGGGACCTCATTGGGAAAGGCTGCATCAGATGGTTTGCCAGAGCAAACTCCTCATCCACGATGAAGATGAAGGGGAGTCCTTCCACATTCTCCTCTGGAGGTGGCAAGCTGAGACTGGCACTCTGGAGATGCCAGTCGAACTCTGTATGTGTGATCACTCCACCATCCGACATCCGCCCATTTTTCCCCATGTCCACATACAGGAAGTCATATGTCGCCGACACCACCACCAACATCACAATACTATTGCACCCCTTGCAATTATAATAGTAGGACCCCGAGTTGGGGGGTGGAACGATGCGGACGTGTGGATTGCACCTCCACAATTGGGAAAGTTCCAATAGGTGGCAAAGTGGGAGGCCACAGTCTGCCATTCCTGTGGCGTTGAAGGAAACTGTGGAGTGAAACAAGAATTTTTATTTTTAATTTTGCACATCAACATTGCAAGCAGATTAGACACAAACAATTTTCAAGATCAGTATAACATTTTTCAAAATGAGTATTTAAAGCCAAAAGTATAAGGTCCCCTTATCAGATTCCTCACCCACGCCCTATTCCCCCCATCTGATGGCCCATTGCAAAAAAATAGGGGGTTGTTTTGGACAGGTAACCCTCTCCACTTCATTGAGAGCTGAATGCATAAATAATGTGTGATACTTTGGCCAGACCCTCCTTACTTACACAATTGGCAGCCCACCAGACAGGTAAGAAGTGTCATAATACAAAAAAAAAAAAAAATGAACAAATGAAAGCACATTTTTACATTCTGCTATTACGTTTACGCAGGTGCTCCGTTTGCCTAACAGTAAAGACGGCCCTGGCCGAGTCCCAAGGACTCAGCAATCAAAGAGCACTCCGGCCACACTCCACCCAGGGTCTTTCGATTATAGCGCAGGTGCTAATTGGTTAAGATTTTACAGGCTGCATTTAGCACTATGTTCTTTGCACTGTTCTGATAAATTAGCAGTTTTTACAAATGTTTAAACATTTTGCTACGAAAAAAAGGAAGAAATTACTGCGCTCCTAATCTAAAAGATAAAAAAAAATCTAATCATAAACCACCACACAATTACAGCTGCAGCTACCAGGATGTGATACACATCCAAAATTCAGTGCATATAAATATAAAGGTGGCTGCGCTACCTACCCCACTCTATATGACCCACTGATATTGTCACTATTTATGGACCATATGAAAACAAAAAATTTATCAAATAATTTTCAATTAATTAAGTGAAACTTAATAATATCAAATTCATAAACCACAATACATCTAGATAAATGCATAAACAATCATAGTTATATACCTATAAGTGAATAAATAATTGTTAAATAAATACATATATATAAATATAAATATAATAAAGTGATCGATTACAAATATATATATAATAAATAAATAAATACAGTGATTAATTAATTATAAATAAATTAATGAAATCACAGTGACAAATTGATTAAATAAGTGAAAAAATATATAAAAAGTGTAAAAGCCAAAAAAAATGTGCATAATTAAGTGAACCGATAAACCCACAACCAATGAAAAAAAAGTCCAAGCAAAGTCCTTGCAGTGAAAGGGATATCTCTTTAAGAGGATGCCAATCTATCGTGTGGTCCACCTTCACCAAGCTAAAAACCGTGAATCATCAGTAAGAATGCACACTTACCAGATTGGGGTATGTAAACGCTCACTAAATATATAAGGTCACCCGAACTGCACCAATCCTGACTCAAGCTTATTGCAGAGCTTATTCCAGAGGCATCACAGAGGTTTTCATATAGGCAGGTAATGGTTTAGATGATGACTCGAAAAACACAAATGAAAAGGCCTCCCATAGCATAAAACAGGCGGACAATTTTATTTAAATAAACAAAAATATATTCACAAATATATCAATAAAACAGCACAAATGCCTGCAAGAATGCGAGCGCCCATTCGCTCAGAGGGTCAACGTAATTGCGTCAGCGTGTCTAGACCACCCGATGCGTGTTTCGTCATACGGTGACGTCGTCTGGGGTGTGGGCGACGCGCTGAAGCATCACGTTTAAGTAGAAACAATAATAAAACCAAGCCTCATTATAGTTTAAAAAAACGGAAGTGTTACAGCATTTACAACCAAGCCTCGTTCCTGAGTTGGAAGGAACAACAGGAAGTAACCATGGCAAATACAGCTGAACGCGGATGCCATGTTAAGAAAGGGCACAGCTAATGGCAAAAACGAGAAGTTTGCATTAGCATCCGGACCTATTTGATAAAAATATGTATACTGAATGTATATGAAAATAATGCGTAAAATTAATAATAATAATAAAAAAATTAATAATAATAACAAGAAATTAGTAATAATAACAAAAAACCTCGAGAATAATGTTAACAAACAAAGGAGATGAATACTGATATCATCTTCAGATGGAATTGCAGGTAACTGAATTGGCTCAAATGGAAAAGGCCAGACAAATTTTTTATTTTTTTTCCATAAAGAGTTTATTGGGTTTTTAGAATAATACAGTAACAGGAAGTACATGATGTACTAAAAGAGCGTAGTACAAATTTTAACTACAAATAACAGAGAAAGCTCTAAATTACAAGGAAAACAATAACAAAAACCTCCTTGCTCTTACATCACCATCTGTACCATAAAACATCTCCCCCTGTATGGGAGAAAAGCGCGTAATGAAATCCTTTGGGAAGCTAGGGTTGTACTTATTGGGAGGGTAGGTTTCCCAAAGATCAAAACTTGGTTCTCAGGAGGGTTGTGTTGGTTGTGGGTATCGCTCTGTCCATTGGGGGTTCTTTTATGAGATTATCGGTGTAGTGGGGGTATCGTCAATTGGGAACGAGGTGCATGGGGCAAGGGGGGTAGTTGTCAAGTCAGAGGGCGACAGTCAGCCTTCAGTAGGTCTGGGGTGTCTGTATCTGGAGTTTGATTAGTGAAATGTAAAAAGAAGAAAGAGAAGAGAAAGAGAAAAAACAAAGGGAAAGAAAAGAAAAAGGGGAGGGGGGGTTGAAGTTAAGGTGGGAGGTGGCAGGGGGAGTACAATGAGGGGGGGGTGGTGGAAGTGGGGGATGAGAGGAATCTTCTCTCCGGGCTCCCCCTTCCCACACAGGCACAGGCTTGAGAGCGGTCCACGGTGTTCCACTTCCACCCCCATGTTCTGCGTGAGTGAGAATGGTGAGGTTCAAAACAGGGACACAATCAGAGTCGTACGGGAGCCAGTGTGGGGGGTGTTTAGCCACGTGGGCTATCAGGGGGGCAGAGGTTTCCACGATCTCAGAAACGTATCCATCTGTCCCAGGTCTGAGCATATTTGTGTGGGGAGTCTCGAGCAATTTGGATGAGTTCCTCCATTTCCGCTATCTTTGCCACTCTATTCAGCCATTCCTGTGTGGAGGGGATATTGGTAGAGCCCCAATGGATCGGTATACAGAGCTTGGCGGCATTAAGTAAATATAAGCTCAGGGATTCCTGTATGAATGTGCCGAGGTGGGTGTGTGATGAAGGATCATGCGGGCTGGCGTTTATTCTATTGAGCTGTCGGTAATAATGTTAGATATTCTGTGCACTTGGGTCCAAAATAACTGGATTTTGGGACATGCCCACCAGATGTGCAAGAGTTTCCCAGTGTAATTTAGACATCTCCAGCACTTATTGTCAACCTCCGGGTTGAATTTGATAACTACCTCAGGTGTCCGATACCATCTGGATATAAGTTTTAAATTGTTCTCTTGGGTATTTACGTTCAATGAGCCTTTATGCGTGGTTAATAAGATTCTTTCCCATTCTTCCTCGGGGATATCCATTTGCAAATCTCTCTCCCAAGCCTGACATGCTTTCCATTCCTTCGTGGAGTTTGACTTAGAGAGCAATGAATGTATTGTTGAGATTAAGTGTTGTTGAGGCGAGTTTTGGGAGCAGGGAGTTTCAAATGCCGTTAGCTGTCTAGAGAGTCCCTCATCTCTGTTCTCCGCCCTGAGGAAGTGGGGTATCTGGAAGTATGTCCATTTGGGAAAGGGTGGACTGTCCATGTTGGTGGGGAGTGCCGTGTATTCTAAGATATCCCCGTTTCTAAAGAACTGGTGGGCTTGTACATCCCTAAACGGGCAGGTATCTTTGAGAAAGTGACTGGACATTCCAGGGGGAAAGGCTGGATTAAGTCGGATAGGTGTAAGGGGTCCTGGGTTAGAGGAGAGTTTACATTTCCTGCAGGCCTCCTTGAAGTCACTTAGAGTTGCGCTTATAAGGGGGAGTTCTTTCAGTGCTTTAGGTACATGAGAGGGGGGGATCCAGGGCGTAAACCTAATTGGCGTGATCGAGAACGAGTCCTCTAATTTGATCCAGTCTTTGGCAGTCTCATGGACTGTCCAGTCTATGACTCTAACCATTTGACAAGCTAGGGAGTCGTTTTTGAGGTCCGGAAGGCCAATCCCCCCAACATTTTTGGGTTTCGTAAGTTGGCCGTAACTAATCCTTGGGTGTCTGTGTTTCCAAAGAAATCGGACTGATAGGCGCTTGATATGCAGGAAGAAGGAAGCTGGGAGCTGGATGGGTATTGTTTGCAGGAGATATAGAACTCGCGGGAGAACGTTCATCTTAAGGATGGCTGCACGGCCAAACCAGGAAAAGTGGAGTTTGTCCCAATTATGGAGGCCTTCCGCGTGCGTGACAATGGGAGAATGTTTTTTGAAAATAAATTGCTAAGGTTTTGATGGGAGTTGGATCCCTAAATAAGTTATGGCATCTTGTTTCCAGGAAAAAGGGAAAGTGTTTTGGCACTGAGTAACTAGATCTTTTGGTAGGGAGATGTTCAGGGCGTTGGATTTCGAGAAATTTATTTTCAGGTTGGAAATACGGCCAAAGAATTCAAAATCTTTAAGTAGATTAGGGAGTGAGATAAGTGGTTCTCTTAGAAACAGAAGAATATCATCTGCAAAGGCCGCTAACTTGTGGGTATGTCCGGCTACCGGAATTCCTTTAATGTCTTCATTTGTTTGGATGCGCATGAGGAGGGGTTCTAGCGTCAAAATAAATAAAATGGGGTACAGTGGGCATCCCTGTCTTGTTCCGTTCCGGATGAGGGAGGCATCTGACAGGCGGCCATTTACTCTTATGCTGGCAGTCGGGTTTGTATAGAGGGATATAATCAGGTTGACCATCCTATTTGGTAGTCCCAGGTGGCGGAGCACCACCCCTAGGTAATCCCAGGCCAGCCTGTCAAATGCCTTCTCCGCATCCAGGGACAGGAAGAAGCCTCTTTGATTTTGGGACGTGAGCCAGTGGTGGAGATTGATTGCTTTGGTAGTATTGTCCCTGGCTTCCCTGCCAGGGACAAAACCAACCTGGTATTTCCCAATGATAGATGGGAGGAGTGGGAGGAGGCGATTGGCCAGTATTTTAGCAAATAGTTTTATGTCAGAGTTAAGTAGGGAGATTGGCCTATAACTGGTGACAGATGAAGTATCTTTTCCTTGTTTGGGAATCACTGTGATGTGTGCTTCTAAAAGCCTATGAAACGGGGTAGGTGTGTCATTTAGTGAGTTGAAAGCTCTGATAAAGGGTGTTGCTAAGATGTCCGTGAATGCCTTGCAATAGGGGGCCGAAAGGCCATCCGGGCCCGGACTCTTGCCTGGTTTTGATTGTTTGATGGCCTGCTTAAGTTCTGATTCCATGATCTGGTTGTCTAGCTCCATTGACTCTTCTCTAGAAATCGCATGGGGGCTAAACTGATCTAGAAACTGTGTGATGAGCGTCTCCCTCTGTTGGTGTGTTTTTGAAGATGCTGTTGGGCAAGGCAAATTGTATAGACCTTTGTAGTAATTTTCAAATTGGGTTGCTATATCTTCCGACGAGGTATGCGCTTTTCCCATCGAGTCCTTAATAGTATGTACATTAGTGGCTGCAATTCTTGTGCTAATGGCTCGGGCTAGTAGTCTGCCGCACTTGTTGCTCTGTTCGTAGAACCGTTTCTGGTTAAGCATAAACTTGCGATGTGTCTTACGGATTAATGTCTCCAAAAGAAGCTTTCTAGTGTCAGTCAGATCTTGAAGAGTGTCTTGTGCTAGAGATTGTTTGTGAGAGCGTTCCAGCTGTTTGATTTTGCGTATCAGGTCTGAAGTTAAGGCCTGGTTTGCCCTCTTCCTAATAGCCGCGAGTTCCAAAAATGTTCCCCTTATTGTGCACTTATGGGCTTCCCAAATTGTAAGTGACGAGATTGAGGGATCAGTATTCTCCTGGAAGTACTGATTAAGGTTGGTCCTGATCTGGTTGATATTAGCTTCCGAAGCAATTAATGAGGCGTCAAGATGCCAAATTTTGGTGGCCCTTTTCTGTTCCGGGAGCATAAGGCTTATGGAAATCAGGTGGTGTTCAGCTAAGAGGAGGGGTTCGATCGTAGCAGATTTAAGTAGGGGGAGGTCTCTTTGGGAGATAAATAGGTAGTCAAGCCTCGAGTATCTGTTTTGTGGGAATGAGAAAAAGGTATAATCCTTGACATTGGGATGTAAAGTACAGCAAGAGTCATGCAGGGTAAGATGTTGTAGAAGGGTTCTGATTTGCCTCAGGGTCCTATAGGGAAGGGAGCACGTTCCTGACGAGGAATCAAGGAGGGGCTGGAGTGTCGTGTTGCAGTCTCCTCCGAGAATGGTCAGTCCCTTTTGGAAGTTTGTGAGAATGTCAGTAACTGAGCGGAAGAAACTGAATTGTGCTATGTTGTCACTGTAAATGTTTGCTAGAGTGATTGGGCGATTATGGATGAGTCCCCTCAAGAATATGTAACGCCCCTCCGGATCAATTAAGGAGTCTTCTAGCTGCCAGGGGATATTTTTTGACAAAAGAATCGAAACTCCCTTTGTTTTTGCTTGAAGATTGGTAGAATGATAGGCTGTGGGAAATAGACGATTTGTGAGGTTAGGGACATTTCTTGTGCAGAAGTGGGTTTCTTGTAAAAATATTACATCTGCCTTTAGTTTGGACATCGAGTTTAGGATTTGGCTGCGTTTTTCAGGCACATTGAGACCTTCACGTCTTGAGAACTATTTTTAGGGTGGCCGAGCCTAAATTCGTGTTTAGAGCGGACATGTTTGTGTCGGTTGGGGTGGGTAACTTGATGTGGTTGATCCCTGACCCGGGAGGTATGTTAAAGGCTCCCTACAGTGCTACGAGACGGGCTTCCTGACAGGGGGGTTAGGTGTCCCCATGGGAGACACAACCTATGGAGCTATGCGTGCGATGGGGGAGACCGGGGAGATCAAGAGTGAAGGGAAGGAGCGAGGGAGGGGTAGGGAGAGGTTTGTGGGGGAGAGATGGGGGGTGGGAAAAGTAGAAGGAGGAGGCGAGAAAAGGGACGAAAAGAAAAAGGACGAAAGGAAAAAAAAGAAAAAGAAAATAAAAATAAAAAAAGGGGGGTACAGTAGATACCGGAGGGTGGTGTAGCCCAGCTACCTTACCCTAAATGCGGTCGGTGAGTCCGGAAAGGGTCAACGGTCGGGGGTTCCTTCAGTTGTGTGGAAGCGTGGAGGGTAGTCCGGGTCGAGTCCTTATAGGGGTCAGTCCAACGGGAGTCCTTATTGAGCTTCCATGAGTATAGCAGGAGCCTACTAAAAGAATTTGAACAGAGGAATTACGTTAGACTTAGGTACGTGAGGATCACATTTCATCGCAAGGAAAAACAAAAATATTCAACCAAAACTATAGGAAAAGAGGTCACGGCTCGAGGGGCTATGATAGAGCGTCTACCGCTTATGGCCCATTCATTTCTCCTTTTCTTCCCTTTTTCCCCCCCTCGTAGTCATTCACTATCTGCCAATCCCTGTCCTCATAACCCTCTACATTGCCCTCCCCACCCTCCCCCCCGGACAGGTAGGTTAATTCAGGGCTGAACATGAGACAAACCAAAAGAGAGGGGTTGGCCCTCTTAATACAACAAATGAGTAGCACATCAAAAAACAATTCTAACCATAGATGTAGGCAAGTTTGAAGGTTTGCTATGACCAGTTAACAAGCCGTAGCTAGTCATGGTCGTTTGACCGTAGGAAGACTATACAGCTCCCTATGCCAACGGTGCGCTGGGTAGCTATACAGCAGAACAGCCTACTTTAATTCAACAAATATGAGTCAGGAGGCTTTCTGAGGAGCATATGTTTCTCTTCATCTCCAGTCCGGGTGAGGGACGGGGAGTCCACTGGGGGAAAATTGAGAGGCGGACGTACAAAAATGGAAAATGAAAAAAAATTTAAAGGGGGGGTGGGGAGGGGACGGGGAGGGAGGGAGAGCCCAGGAGGGTGGGGGGGAGAGGGGGGATAAGTTCAGATGCGAGTCTATGGAAATGCTAGTTTGTGGTTAGAGAGTTCAGAGTTCAGGATAGTGGCAGCCCTCAAGGTCTCTCTGCATGGATGGCCCATGTTAGGGCCTAACATCAACAGAAGGAAAGAGGGCAGGAGTGGAGGGGGGTGGGATAAAAAAAAGGGGGGATAACAGGGATTCTCATCAGGGGGGAAGGGGGGAGCTTGTGTCAAGCGGAAACTAGCTAGTGGCACCAGAGTGGAATCAAACGATCCTTTTAGAGCAGTTTACGGACATTCTGGTCTGGTTCTCCTGTGAGCAGGTGACGCTGTGGGACTGGTATATGACTTGTCTCTTGGGTTTCTTTGCTGGAGCGGTCTTGGTGAAGATGATCTGCGTCTCCTGATGTGGAAGTCATCTCTTTCAGGGATGGCATCCATTGAATTAGCTCTTTGAAGCAGGTTGGATCGGAATGCCTTGAACGGGGAGTTCAACGGGGGGTATCTGAAGCGTGTCGCAGAATCCTCTTAAGTCTTCTGGTACCCTCAAAATGGCAGTGCGTCCCGCTGCTGTTGCTGATAAGCCAAAGGGAAATTTCCATTTGTATTGAATTCCTCTACGGCGGAGAACCTCGAGTAGGGGTCCAGGTCTCTCCTGTTTTGAAGAGTTATAGGGGACAGGTCCTGGAAGATCTTTATCTCTGCACCTTGGTAGAGCATGTTGCGACGATCTCTGGCTCTTTTTAAGATGTCTTCTTTAATTTTAAAGTTCACCAGGCAACAGCTAACAACATCTCTTGGGGGCTCTGTGTCTCTGCTTCTATGTTTCAAGGCCCTGTGTAGTTTCTCATACTCCAGGGGTGTTTCTGGTGGCCTACCGAGCAGGTCATTAAATATCTGCATGGTAACTTGTGCCAGTTGTGCTTGCTCCACACTTTCAGGGATACCCCTTACCCGAACGTTGTGCCGGCGGCCTCTGTTATCGAGGTCCTCCAGGTGCCTGTTAACATCTCTCAGTTGTGTATTGTAAGTTAGGGACGTCTGCTGGAGCTGCTGGATGGCGGTGTTATGGCAGATGGTTGCTTCTTCCACCTCAGACACTCGAGTGTGCATGACGTGAATGTCTCTCCTAAGCACTGTTATCGCCGCCGACAATGAGTTTTTTATGCCTGCTGCAACAGATCTAAGGTCAGCCATGGTAAGAGAATGTGTGCCTGGCGGGCTGTCTGCTATCGGAGAGAGCTCGGCGGCTGGCGGGCTCACGCCTTTAGAGTGTGTCTCCGTATAGGCCTGGTGTATATCGGATCCTCTCGGGGAGTGAGAGCGGGACTGTGAGCCTTGTCCCATTGATTTCCCTATGATGTGTGGCGGAATGGCTCCGAGGTTGGTGAAGAAAGGACTCCCGTGGACGGAGCTAGGTTTTCATGCGGCCATTCGCCTCGGTTCCAAGCCACGCCCCTTCCCAAATTTTCTTTATAATGAAATACTAACGAAAATATAAATAATGAAAAATGAAAAAAATATATAAATAGAAATAAAAAATAATAATAATAATGAAAATAAAAATAAATAAATAAAAATAAATATAAAAATAAATATAGTCTTTCATAGTCGTCTTTCATAGTCGCTAAGGTTGAATAAAGACACCAGTCCATCCAGTTCAACCAGAGTGAGTGTCTACAATTGCCCCTATCCCTGCACATTGCACACTCACATCAGTCCCTACCCTCAAGGAGCCCACAATCCAAGGTCCCCATTCATATACTAGGGCCGACTTTGGACAGAAGCCAATTAACCTACCTGCATGTCTTTGGATTGTGGGAGGAAACCGGAGTACCCGGAGGAAACCCACGCAGGCACAGGGAGAACGTGCAAACTCCAGGCAGGTAGTGTCGTGGTTGGGATTCAAACCAGCGACCCTTCTTACTGCTAGGTGAGAGCGCTAACCACTAAACCACTGTGCCGCCCCTAAAAATAAATAAATAAATAATAAATAAATAAAAGAATAAAAATAAATAAATCTGAAAAAAGAAGAACATTTTTATTTATTTATTTAACAATTATTTATTCACTTATAGGTATATAACTATGATTGTTTATGAATTTATCTAGATGTATTGTGGTTTATGAATTTGATATTATTAAGTTTCACTTAATTAATTGAAAATTATTTGATACATTTTTTGTTTTCATATGGTCCATAAATAGTGACAATATCAGTGGGTCATATAGAGTGGGGTAGGTAGCGCAGCCACATTTATTTTTATATGCACTGAATTTTGGATGTGTATCACATCCTGGTAGCTGCAGCTGTAATTGTGTGGTGGTTTAATATTAGATTTTTTATCTTTTAGATTAGGAGCGCAGTAATTTCTTCCTTTTTTTCGTTGCCCTTTGATACAACATTATTGCAGCTGGGAGGGTTATTAGTTGAGTATGGATATCTTTGAATATAGGGCCTCAAGGGTGGTCAACATCGATGGTGTCTTTGAGGTATATAAAAATGATGATGGAGATCTGGGAGGATTGTTCACCAGACTCAAAAATATCACCATATCGGAGACACACAATAGGACATAGCTTACCTGGAGACTTATGTTAAACACAACATGGTCCCCAGTAGCTTGAGGTGGGAAGTTAGCCCTCAAAAGGGTGATATTCAGTTGGAAGATTGGTTTAAGTATTTCAATGAAGCGGGGGTAAATTTCCTTAAATTTCTGTCAGAGAGAAAGAATGCTAAACTCTCCCTACTTGATGAGGAAATTAAAAATATTAAAGAAAAATTGACCCCCCATCGGGATTCAGTTGAGTACAAAGAGAAATCACAATCTCTCTTGAAGATCTTAGAAAAAGAAGAACGGGAACAAAAAATCAAGAAAAATAAAAAATATAATAGAGATTACCAAGGAGGGGTGGTGTTTGGCAAAAAAAGATTTTGGCCCAACAAGATGAAAATAACATTGCTACTGTGGCTAACCAATCGTCTGCTGGGGGTACTGTTCGGCAGGGAACAGGTCCCCCCCTTAGACCCTAGAGCTACATAGTTACATACATCTAGACCCCCTTTTAAGGGAAGAGGAGGTTTTTATCAATCTCCTCGCAACCTTACATACAAACCTTGGAGTGGATATGCATCCTATCCTTAGCCACCTCCCCAACCTTTTCCCCCTTTTCGACCTTCTAGACCCCCATTTGGGGTTGGAGGTGGATGTGGGCAGGGAAATACCCCTCACAATCCCTATGGCCATGGACAATTTTTACCACCTCGTGTACAAGAGCCTTACACTAATGAGGGGTATCAGAATGTTCCACTCCTCAATATTCTGGCTCTATGTATAATATTCCACCGTCTCAATTCCCAGGCACTGTACAATCTAATGTTTTGTACAATTCAGGATATTCGGGTGGCTCTGATATTAGGTCTTGTGTAGAATTTAATTTTGGCAATAGAAATTAGTTTGATTTTGGGGGCAACCCACAGAATAGTTTCTATCCTTTGTGGGATTTGAATGGCCCCAGTGAGGAAAGGGAACCTATTCTTCCAAATCAGTTTGGAAGAATCGCCTAGAGGGGATTCAGTTCGCATAGTGCGCTATACAAGTATTTCTTTCATTCTTTCTTTCTTTCTTTCTTTCAAATAACGGTCCCCTGAATAGTTCACAGGGTCCTACTGCTAATACATGCCTTGATTATGCTGGTTCTGGGCCATTGTGCCGTGAGCTTAATCAGTGGGTTTTTCACAGGCCCAGCCAGGGAACCAAAAGGACTATAGACAGAAAAGAGGAATTAGAGGGGGGAGAAGAGGACGAGCAAAAGAGAAAAAAACGTAGTAGCAACTGGTATCTTTAATCTTAGCATGGCTGTTCTAACTCAATCAGAGAAGGTCGTGCTAGATAAGAGTCTAAAGTTCGCACCTCCCCGTAGACTTAATAAGTTTGAAACCTATATGGATGTACACAAATACATCTGTAAATTAAACATCAATAGATACATGCTCTCTAATCCCATCAAAGATAGGGCATTGAGGTCTAATGACTATCATCATTCTGGACTCTCTAATGCTTCGCTGTTTAACCCCCCGGAGGCATTAGCTCCGTCGAATCGTGTCTTTAGAGATGTGATTCTCAAATATCTTGAATCGATAACTGTTAAGAAAATCACACCACAACCCGAGCTCATTGCTGGCCTGGATTCTTTATGCAACAATAAAAATCTCGTTCTCAGACCTGCTGATAAGGGTGGGGGGATTGTTGTTTTAAATAGAGCTGACTATATAGCTGAAATGTATCGTATTTTGGATGATCATGAAACCTACTCTTTGCTCAAATCTGTCCCCAAGTTTTCATATCTTATTATTATTAGATATTGTCAAGAGAGGATTTGATCAAGGTATCCTTGATAAGAAAGAAAGATCTTATCTTGTTCCTAAGGCACCTCGCACGGCCATTATTTATTGTTTACCAAAGATCCATAAAAATCTTACCTGCCCCCCGGGTCGCCCCATTGTTAGTGTGATTGATTCCCTCATGTCCTGTGTGGGCAGGTATATCGATTAATTTTTGCAGCCTTTGGTCTCTGGGATGCCTTCGTACCTCAGGGACTCTCGTCAGATTATTAACCTGTTATCCAACTACACCCCAACTGATAACATGTGGCTGGTAACGGCCGATGTGGCATCAATCTTTCCCCATGAGTTGGGTTTTCTAGCAGTTGAATTCTACTGGTTGGATTCTGGCCTTGTGGATGAACAAATCTTTTTCATTATGGAGCTCTTAAGATTTTCAGCCACACACAACTATTTCTGGTTTGATCCGAATTTTTTTTGCCAAGATAGGGGTGTAGCGATGGGGGCTAAATATGCCCCCAACTTGGCGAATTTGTTCATGGCTCTGTGGGAGGAGAATGTCGTCTATGTTGGCCATAGACCCCAGCTTAAGCTGTGGGCTCGGTACATTGACGACATCCTCCTCCTGTGGGATGGAGATCGCAGCGAATTATATACTTTCATGAAATTTCTGAATTCGAACCAGAAAGGGATTTGTTTAAGTTTTGAGGCTAGCCAAACTAATATCAATTTCTTGGATCTAACCATTTCTAAGTCCAATGGCCGCTTCATTGCTTCTACATTCTTTAAATGTACAGATAGGAATTCATATATCCCAACTGACAGCTGCCACCATCAGGCCTGGTTGAGGTCAATCCCTAAGAGCCAATTCTTAGCCCTTGTACACACGGTCGGAGATTCCGACAACCAAATTGTCGGATTTTGCTCGACAGATTTTGTCCGAAACTCTTGCATACACACGGTTGGACAAAGTTGTCGGAAAATCCAACGTGATTACGTTATTTCGTTATGACGGGACTACGTTCACGCTAGTAGCCAATAGCTTTGGTGTAAGAATTTGATCTGAGCATGCGTGGCACTTTGTCCGATCGGAATTCTCTACACATGATCGGAGTAGGTCCGATAGGAGCATTTTGTCGGAAAATTTTACCAACAAATTGGAAAACTTGGTCCGTCAGATACTCCGACGGAAACAGTCCGATGTAGACCACACGCAGTCAGAATATCCAACAAAACGGTCCGATCGGACACATTCCGTCGGATTCTCCGACCGTGTGTACAAGGGCTTAAGGGTAAAAAGGAATTGTACTGAGCCTGACAGTTTTTTAACACATGCAGAGGTCCTCTCTAAACGCTTTTTGGATAAGGGCTACGATGATCAGTTGTTGAAATCTGCCCTCGAGGAGGTTGGTGCCATTAACAGAGAGGATCTGCTAAAAGTAAAGGCCAAGACTTCTTCTAATGATTTGTCAGGATCTGTTCCATTTATTACAACCTATTCAGTACAACATGGTAGTATCAAGAAGTTGATTAACAAACATTGGCACATTTTGAACAATGATCCTGTGTTGAGCACCGTTTTACCAGCTAGGCCCCGGGTAGTGTATAGAGGTGCCCCTTCCCTCAGAGACAGGTTGGCACCCAATGTATTAGATCCCCCTGTTTCGAAGAAAGGTTTCTTTGAAAATTTTACTGGGTATTACCAGTGCCGTAGGTGCCGAGTCTGTTCTTTTAGTGGTCTTCCCGATAGACCAACTCATACTTTTGTTTCTTCTAGCACATTACGTGTATTCACTATTAAACCCTTCATTACATGTGCCACTGAAGGGGTTGTTTACTTACTCCAGTGCCCGTGTGGGCTACAATACGTGGGGAGAACTAAACGACCCCTTTATGTACGGTTAAACGAACATATCACCAACATTATGAATGGTTTTCCCAAACATTCTGTACCTAGGCACTATCTCGAACATCATAATAAAAATCTGGGCCAAAACTATCTTTTTGGGGATAGGTAAATTTAGCCTACCTTGGAGAGGTGGTTCTCTTGTCAGGGGCATATCGAGATTGGAGATATCCTGGATCCATTGGTTAAAGTGTTAAACTCCCTATGGACTCAACGTAGACGTAGATGTCAATGCATTTATTGACAACGCTTAAGATCGTTTTGGTCACTTTGGTATATGGGTTGGGTATTGGTAGTTATGATCATGCAAAAAACATGGTTTGTGGGAGGGTCTTTAGATATATGATATTAGATGCAATAAGTTTGTGAACTCATTGTGAGTTGGTCGGTATATTTATTTTTTGGTAAATTATTTTTTGGTAAATTTATTTGTACTATTTTATTTTATTTCATTTATTTTTTTATTTTTTCAGATTTATTTATTTTTATTCTTATTTCTAATTTTATTTATTTATTATTTATATTTATTTGTATATTTATTTTTATTTTTATTTATTTTTATTTATTTTTATTTTCATTTATATATTTTTTTCATTTTTTTCATTTTTCATTATTTACATTTTCATTAGTATTTCATTATAAAGAAAATTTGTCTGGCCTTTTCCATTTGAGCCATTTCAGTTACCTGCAATTCCATCTGAAGATGATATCCGTATCCATCTCCTTTGTTTGTTAACATTATTCTCGAGGTTTTTTGTTATTATTACTAATTTTTTTGTTATTATTAATTTTACGCATAATTTTCATATACATTCAGTATACATATTTTTACCAAATAGGTTCGGATGCTATTGCAAACGTCTAGTTTTTGCCCTTAGCTGTGCCCTTTCTTAACATGGCATCCACGTTCAGCTGTGTTTGCCAGGGTTACTTGCTGTTGTTCCTTCCAACTCAGAACGAGGCTTGGTTGTAAATGCTGTAACACTTCCATTTTTTTTACCTATAACGAGGCTTGGTTTTATTATTGTTTCTACTTAAACGTGATGCGTCAACACGTCGCCCACACCCCAGACAACGTCACCGTATGACGAAACGAACATTGGGTGGTCTAGATGTGCTGATGCAATTACGTTGACCTTATGAGCGAACGGGCGCTCGCATGCCGGCTGGCATTTATGCTGTTTTATTGATATGTTTGTGAGTATATTTTAGTTTATTTAAATAAAATTGTCCACCTGTTTTACGCTATGGGAGGCCTTTTTTTTTAATCAATAGTTTTTATTAAAGTTTAAATTTTTATCAAGACAAATGACAGAAATTATGACTAAATAACAGATCAGTTACAGTATTTAGATACATAGATAATAGTATCCAAAAATAATAAAAAATATAATATAAAGAAAACCATATTAATTATCTCAATTATAATCGGGATAATAAAGATAACGATCGGGAGGTTATTAATACATCCATTGTGGAGACAATACACAAAAGTAATATAAATATTATCTTCATATATTTATATACTGCCAATTTAAGTAATTCAAAGATGATGAACCTAAATATATTCCCGAACACCCCTATGGGTGCTAAACTGTGTTCGGGACAGTAAGAGTAACCTGTCATTTAATAGATACAAAACAAAGATTAAAATATTAGAGCGGGGTAAGTAATTTTTTACTTCAAGTTATCTAGGAACAAAGAACTCGTGCAATGTTTTGGGGACTAGCCCGTTTTAACCATGGCTGCCATATTTTATGAGTATGTTCTTTTTTGTGAGGCCGAAGAGCTAGAATTGATTCATAAATGTAATGAGTTTGAGTCGATTCTATCACTTCTTTTATGGAAGGAGGATCAGGATTTTTCCAGTTCCTCGTTATACTGATCCTGGCTGACAGCAAAATATGTGTAAACACATTTCTAAACTGGATAGGATATCGATCAAGATCAATGGATAATAGAGCCAGTGAGGGATTTGGAGGAATGACTGTTTTGGTAATTTCAGACATAACTTGAAAGATTTGTTCCCAATACTTCCCAAGTTTAGGGCATGTCCAAAATGTATGCAACATATCACCTTTTTTGCCGCACAATCTCCAACATTTGTCGTCAAATGTGCCGTTGAATTTAGATATTTTTTCAGGAGTAAGATACCAGCGTTGAGTCAATTTAATGGATACTTCCCATAATGTAGAGCAGCATGTGGCTTTATATGTGGTGTTACAAGCTTTTTCCCATTTGTCAACTGTATCGGTGTATCCTAAGTCTTCTTCCCATCTAATTAAAGGGATAGTCTTTGTAAACACACTTTTTTGTTGAAGAAGATTATAGAAAAGAGAGATCCCTTTTTGTTGATGTATGGGGATCTTAACCACTTGCTTACTGGGCACTTAAACACCCTTCCTGACCAGACCAATTTTCAGCTTTTGGTGCTCTCACACTTTGAATGACAATTACTCAGTCATGCAACACTGTACCCAAATGAATTTTGTGTCCTTTTTTTCCCACAAATAGAGCTTTCTTTTGGTGGTATTTGATCACCTCTGGGGTTTTTAGTTTTTGCGCTATAAATGAAAAAAGACCGAAAATTAAAAAAAAAAAAAAAACGCATATTTCTTAGTTTCTGTGATAAAATTTTGCAAATTATAATTTTTTTTTCATAAATTTTGTCCACAATTTATACTGCTACATATCTTTGGTAAAAATAACCCAAATTAGTGGATATTATTTGGTCTTTGTGAAAGTTAGAGAGTCTACAAGCTGTGGTGCGAATCGCACAAAATTGATCACACCTGATGTACTGGTGGCCTCTCTCATTTCTTGCGACCAGAACAAGTCAGGAAAGTACAAATACCCCCCAAATGACCCCTTTTTTGAAAGTAGACATTCCAAGGTATTTACTAAGATGCATGGTGAGGTTTTTGATGTTGGCATCTTTTTCCCACAATTCTTTGCAAAATTAAGATTTTTTTTCTCACAAAATTTTCAATGTAATAGGTTATTTCTCTCACATGGCATGTGTATACCACAAATGACACCCCAAAATACGTTCTGCTACTCCTTCTGAGTATTACGATACCAAATGTGTGAGACTTTTACACAGCCTGGCCACATACAGAGGCCCAATATTGAAATAGCACCATCAGGCGTTCTAGGAGCATAAATTACACATTTCATTTCTCAACCACCTATTACATTTTTGAAGGCCCTGGAGCACCAGGACAATGGAAATGCCCACAAAGTGACCCCATTTTGGAAAGCTAACACCCCAACGTATAATCTATGAGGCATAATGAGTCGTTTGAATGGTTCATTTTTTTTCCAGAAGTTTTGGGAAAATGTGGAAAAAAAATGAAAACGCATTTTTTTTTACGCAAAGTTGTCCATTTATAAGATATTTCCAACACATAGCATGTACATAGCAAAAATGACACCCCAAAATACGTTCTACTACTCCTCCTGAGTATAACGATACCAAATGTGTGAGACTTTTACAGAGCCTGGCCACATACAGAGGCCCAATATTGAAATAGCACCATCAGGCGTTCTAGGAGCATAAATTACACATCTTATTTCTCAACCACCTTTTACAGTTTTGAAGGCCCTGGAGCACCAGGACAATGGAAATGCCCACAAAGTGACCCCACGTGGCACTGACAACACGTGGCACTGACGACACGTGGCACTGACAGATGGCACTGGAAGCAGATGGCACTGGAGGCAGATGGCACTGGAGGCAGATGGGGCTGACAGATGGGGCTGACAGATGGGGCTGACAGATGGGGCTGACAGATGGGGCTGACAGATGGCACTGGGGCTGGCACTGGCAGATGGCACTGGCAGATGATGCTGGCTATTTGCTCTGGCTAATTGCTCTGGCAAATGGGGCTGGCAGATGGCACTGCGGCTGGCAGATGGCACTGGCGCTGGCAGGTGGCACTGGCGCTGGCAGGTGGCACTGGCAGGTGGCACTGGCACTGACGGCACTGGGGCTGACGGATGGCACTGGCGCTGGCAGGTGGCACTGGCGCTGGCAGGTGGCACTGGCAGGTGGCACTTGCACTGGCAGGTGGCACTGGCAAGTGGCACTGGCACGTGGCACTGGCAGCACTGGGGCTGGCGGCACTGGGGCTGACGGCACTGGGGCTGACGGATGGCACTGGCAGGTGGCACTGGTGCTGGCAGGTGGCACTGGCAGGTGGCACTGGCGGCACTGGCGGTGGCAGGTGGCACTGGCACTGGCGGCACTGGCGGCACTGGGGCTGACGGATGGCACTGGCGCTGGCAGGTGGCACTGGCGCTGGCAGGTGGCACTGGCACTGATGGCACTGGGGCTGACGGGTGGCACTGGCGCTGACGGGTGGCACTGGCGCTGGCAGGTGGCACTGGTGCTGGCAGGTGGCACTGGTGCTGGCAGGTGGCACTGGCACTGGCAGGTGGCACTGGCGGCACTGGGGCTGACGGCACTGGCGGCACTGGGGCTGACGGCACTGGGGCTGATGGATGGCACTGGGGCTGACGGATGGCACTGGCAGGTGGCACTGGTGCTGGCAGGTGGCACTGGCGCTGGCGGCACTGGGGCTGACGGCACTGGGGCTAACGGCAGGCACTGGCGCTGGCAGGTGGCACTGGCGCTGGCAGGTGGCACTGGCGCTGGCGCTGGCAGGTGGCAGGTAGCACTGGCGGCACTGGCACTACTGGAAGATGGCACTGGGCTGACAGATGGCACTGGGCTGACAGATGGCACTGGCACTGGGGCTGACAGATGGCACTGGGGCTGACAGATGGCACTGGGGCTGAGAGATGGCACTGGGGCTGACAGATGGCACTGGGGCTGACTTACAGATCGCTCTCCCTCCTCACACGCTGTCTCTGTGTGAGGAGGGAGAGACACGGCAATGGGAGATGATCTCATATGTTTACATATGAGATCATCTCCCATTGGCAGCTGCGATCGCGCTGTGAACGGCCGCTTTGATTGGCCGTTCACGGCAATCTGTATTTGCCTGTCTCCGGGAGACACGGCGAATACAAAACTTCCGCGATGCGCGCCCCCGGCGGCGCGCATTGCGGAAGTAAACACAAGGCCGTCCAGGGACGGCCAGGCGAAGGAACCCGCCTGCTCTACGGCCGTCATTCGGCTATAGGGCGGGC
This sequence comes from Lithobates pipiens, assembly GCF_037356315.1. Classification (NCBI taxonomy): domain Eukaryota; kingdom Metazoa; phylum Chordata; class Amphibia; order Anura; family Ranidae; genus Lithobates; species Lithobates pipiens. The sequence goes on from NW_027507784.1 coordinate 232,377,792, forward strand.
GGGAGGTGGTTAAGGAAGGACCAAGCGGATTGGGGAATATTATAGGTCCATGATGGGAGGTTGGAAATGCAATTCTTAGTTCGGATGTAGAGGAATAAATCTGAATTTGGCAATTGAAATTTCTTTTGAAGTGTAGGAAATGGTTTGATCACCCCATTATCAAGTAGATTAGATAGATATTTAATTCCCTTCTCTATCCATGGTGTAAATGAGGTTGTCTTCATGAAATTATGTAGAGTATTTAGCGGAATTTGGACTTTGGTAGGAAGAGGGTGTGAGGAAGTTAGATGCAGAAATCGAACCCAGGATTTAAGTGTCGCTAATATTGTTGGGGAGATGCGAGAAGGTATCTTGGCTCCAAGTGCCATGGAAGGAATCCATATTGATAGATTATTTCCTGGGATCTTAGCAGTTTCCATCTTCCCCCAAATTGTAGATGGAGGAGATAGAAACCATTCCTTAGACCAATGATGGCGAACCTTGACACTCCAGATGTTTTGGAACTACATTTCCCATGATGCTCAAGTACACTGTATAGTGCATGAGCATCATGGGATATGTAGTTCCAAAACATCAGGGGTGCCAAGGTTCACCATCACTGCCTTAGACTGTGTAAGAACCGAGGCTAAATAATAATCTTGGAAATCCACATACCCTGTTCCCCCAGCTTGACGTTTCTTCACTAAGTTTGAATGAGCACATCTAGATTTTTTATCCTGCCAGATGAATCTAGAAAACAGAGTCTGAAGGGATTGGAAATATTTTAACGGAATTGGAATCGGGAGAGTTCTAAAAAAGTATAAAATTTGTGGAAGGTGAAGCATTTTAAATGCTGCCAAACGTCCCATCCATGAAAATTCATGGGATGCTAGTTTAGTGAGATTTTCTTGTAATGCATTACGAAGTGGAATATAATTATATTGGAACAGTGTTTTACATGAATTTGATAATTGAATACCTAAATGTTTAATTGTACTTTCAGTCCATGTATAAGGGAATTTTAATTTAAGATGTTTAGTAGTATTTTCATCTATCCCCAAGTTCAATATACAAGATTTATTTGCGTTAAGCCTGTAATAAGAAACTTTGCTGAACATATTTAAGCTTTCCTGAATTTCCGGTAAGGATTTCACAGGATCAGTAATCATAAGAACAACATCATCTGCAAAAAGGTTGATTTTATGTTCTTGTTCAGCAATGGTAACTCCTAGAATTTTTTTGTTGGACCTAATACTCTCAGCTAGGGGTTCAATAACAAGGTTAAAAATTAGGGGGGATAAGGGGCATCCTTGTCGTGTACCATTTGTTATTGGGAATGGAGGTGATAAAGAATCCGTAGTATACACTCGAGCCGAGGGGACAGAGTACAGGGCTAATATTGCTTTTTTGATTTGACCTGTTAAGCCAAATTTAGTCAGAACGGATGACAGGTATCCCCAATGAACTCTATCAAACGCTTTTTCAGCGTCAAGCGACAGAAACAGGGATGGCGATTTGGTGAGTTCTACATGGTGTATTATATTTATCATTCTTCTAGTAGCATCCGATGCTTGTCTTCCTTTGGTGAAACCCGATTGATCTCTATGGATAAGAGAGGGTAACAAACTATCTAGTCTTTTGTCTATAAGTTTCGCATAAATTTTAACATCTAAACTGAGTAAGGAAATTGGTCTAAAATTTTTAGGTGAAGATGGTTCCTTATCTGGTTTTGGAAGAGTTACAACAAGAGCATTCAGCATTTCATTGGGAAATGATGAAGACTTGGCTGCTAAATTATAAATGTCACATAGTATAGGTGCTAGAGTACTTTGAAATTTTTTTAAATATTCCCCTGTAAAGCCATCTGGACCAGGTGATTTCAAGTTAGTAAGAATACGGATAGTTTGTAGAATTTCAGGGATAGTAAAGGGAGAATTAAGAAATTCTAATTGTTGTGGGGAAATAGATGGAATTTGACACTCTCTAAAAAAGGTGTCAATCTCCTCCTGAGAAGGTTGATGGGTATCGCCATCGTTCTTAATGTTATATAAATCATTATCATATGAGCTAAATGCTTCAGCTATTGAAGAAGGCTTAAGCAATTTTTCATTAGTGTGAGGATGGTAGAGGAATGGAATTTTAGTCTTAGATTGATAACCTTTAATGCGTAATGCCATTGTTTTCCCTGCTTTGTTCCCTGTTGCATAAGTGGTAGCTCTGAATTTTTTATAGGATTTCTCATGTGTCTCTAGAAGTAGGGTTCTTAATTCATTACGTAACTGGAAAATTTGTGTTTTAATGAAAGGAGAAGGATCATTTTTATTGTGTTCCTCAGGTGTGGCTATCTCCTTAGTAAGTTCATCCATTCTCTGAGTTCTCTTTCTTTTAGCTTTAGAACCTAATTGCATAAACACCCCTCTCATAACAGCTTTATGAGCATTCCATAATATCATTGGGTCAGATATAGACATCAAATTAATTGAAAAGAATTCAGTAAGGTGTTGTTGGAGTGTTGTGGAGTAATTTTCATTTTGGAGAATATAGTTATTAGCTCTCCATATATATGAATTTGGTTGGGATGATGTGGTTGTTATAGACATGCTAATGGGAGCGTGATCTGACCACGTGGCCGTATGTATATGGGAGGATGAAATCTTGTCAAGCAGCCATTTATCTGTCAAGAATAAGTAAATTCTGGAGTAGGTATTGTGCCGTGGTGACAAATATGTGTAATCCCTTTCATTAGGATGTCCACATCTCCACACATCAAATAAGTCTTTTGAAGTTATGAACTTAACAAGGGGAGAAGCATAGCGTTTGGACTTAGCAGAAGAATCCATATCATTGTTTGGAATCAAATTGAAATCTCCACATACAGTGGTGTGAAAAAGTGTTTGCCCCCTTCCTCATTTCCTGTTCCTTTGCATGTTTGTCACACTTAAGTGTTTCGGAACATCAAACCAATTTAAACAATAGTCAAGGACAACACAAGTAAACACAAAATGCAATTTGTAAATGAAGGTGTTTATTATTAAAGGTGAAAAAAAATCCAAACCATCATGGCCCTGTGTGAAAAAGTGATTGCCCCCTAAACCTAATAACTGGTTGGGCCACCCTTAGCAGCAACAACTGCAACCAAGCGTTTGCGATAACGTGCAATGAGGCTTTTACAGCGTCCTGGAGGAATTTTGGCCCACTAATCTTTGCAGAATTGTCCTAATTCAGTTACATTAGAGGGTTTTCGAGCATGAACGGCCTTTTTAAGGTCATACCACAACATCTCAATAGGATTCAGGTCAGGACTTTGGCTAGGCCACTCCAAAGTCTTCATTTTTTTTTTCTTCAGCCATTCGGTGGTGGACTTGCTGGTGTGTTTAGGATCATTGTCCTGCTGCAGAACCCAAGTTCGTTTCAGCTTGAGTACACAAACAGATGGTCGGACATTCTCCTTCAGGATCTCTTGGTAGACAGCAGAATTCATAGTTCCTTTTATCGCGGCAAGTCTTCCAGGTCCTGAAGCAGCAAAACAGCCCCAGACCATCACACTACCACCACCATATTTTACTGTTGGTATAATGTTCTTTTTATGAAATGCAGTGTTCCTTCTACGCCAGATATACTTGGACACACACCTTCCAAAGAGTTCCACTTTTGTCTCATCGGTCCACAGAATGTTGTCCCAAAAGTCTTGGGGATCATCAAGATGTGTTGTGGAGAAATTGAGACGAGCTTTGATGTTCTTTTTGCTCAGCAGTGGTTTTCTCCTTGGAACTCTGCCATGCAGGCCATTTTTGCCCAGTCTTTTCCTGATGGTGGAGGCATGAACGCTGACCTTAACTGAGGCAAGTGAGGCCTGCAGTTCCTTGGACGTTGTTGTGGGGTCTTTTGTGACCTCTTGGATGAGTCGTCGCTGCGCTCTTGGGGTAATTTTGGGCGGCCGGCCACTCCTGGGAAGGTTCACCACTGTTCCATGTCTTCGCCATTTGTGGATAATGGCTCTCACTGTGGTTCGCTGGATTCCCAAAGCTTTGGAAATGGCTTTATATCCCTTTCCAGACTGATAGATCTCAATTACTTTCTTTCTCAATTGTTCCTGAATTTCTTTGGGTCTCGGCATGATGTGTAGCTTTTAAGGATCTTCTGGTGGACCTTACTGTGTCAAGCAGCTCCTATTTAAGTGATGCCTTGATTTTGAACAGGTGTGGCAATAATCAGGCCTGGGTGTGGCTAGAGAAATTGAACTCAGGTGTGGACAACCACAGTTATAGTATGTTTTAACACGGGGGGCAATCACTTTTTCACACAGGGCCATGATGGTTTGGATTTTTTTTCACCTTTAATAATAAACACCTTCATTTACAAATTGCATTTTGTCTTTACTTGTGTTGTCCTTGACTATTGTTTAAATTGGTTTGATGTTCCGAAACACTTAAGTGTGACAAACATGCAAAGGAACAGGAAATGAGGAAGGGGGCAAACACTTTTTCACACCACTGTATCAGGAGGTGTCCTTTTTGAACTTTCTTCGCCTCCTCTATAGTTTTTTTATGAAATGCATTTGCCTCATATTCGGAGCATAAATAGATACAAGGGTGTATTGAATATTGTTAATGGTACAAATCAAAAAAATATAGCGACCTTCAGGGTCAGTGATACAATTATATAATTGAAATGTAATAGTATCTCTAATAACTATTAACACCCCTCTTTGTTTTTTGGAGAATTTTGTTTGAAAAATATGAGGAAAATGTTTATGTTGACATTTGGGAGATGCATCTTTAGCAAAATGTGTCTCTTGAACACATAATATGTCACAATTAAAGGATAAGGCAGACCTCCACATAGAGGTTCGTTTCGCTGGGTGATTCAGTCCCTTTGCATTTAGGGACAATATTTTGAACGACATATTAATATATATCAAAATTAGATGTTACTATAATTCTATATATTCCTAAAAGAATATTCTGTAGTTTCTATAACGCTTAAACTAAATATCTAAGTATTTGTTATATGATCAGTTCACAGTTACTATTAAATCATGCACACAACAATGTAGATTATTTTTTTTCAAACCTATGAAAAAACGAGTTATTACTCTATTAGTAGTTATTTGGCAATATATATTGCAAGAGGAAAAAAAAGAAAAAATTAATTAATAAAAATAAAAATAAAAAAAAGGAGAGAATAAAAAGAAATAAATAAAAGAGTAAAGAAAAAAATATTTTCCAAGAGTCAGCAGTAATCCACTCAACAGAATGCTGACCAAGATAGGGGGTGAAGTTCAAGTAGTAAGGTATTGAGCATCAAACCAGATCATATATGTCAGTAATGCATTTAACAGGCAGGAGTAGTTCATTTGTATTTAATTCTATTTTGTTCACGTTTTTGTCCAAAGTGGAACAAATTAGGTTTTTCCTTCAAGGCAGGGGTGTTATGTGGAAGATCAACTATAATACCCCATGTTTGGAGTAATTGCATGCCATCTTCAATGGTAGATATAGCAAAATGTTTCCCGTTGTAAGTGGTCAAGATAGTGGCTGGATGTCTCCATTTGTATGCGATTTTATGATTAGATAATGCTTTTGTTACAGTTTTGAGCTGTCTTCTCATTTGTAGTGTAAATTGCGAGAGATCGGCGAATAATTGTATATCTAAATATGGTGGTGGCAGAGTAGTTAGCTCCCTCGCTTTGGAGAGAATTTGCTCTTTAGCTTGATAAAAATGAAATCGCAGAATAACATCTCTGGGAATTGATTCTTCTAGATGTTTTGGTTTGGGAATTCTATGAATACGATCAATTGTAAGTTCAATCGGGGATAATTCTGGCAATAATGTAGAAAATAGTGTATTTGCATAGTTACGTAAGTACATAGGTCGAACTGACTCTGGTATTCCTTTCATTTTAATGTTGTTTCGACGTGAGTGGTCCTCGAGATCTGCCAGTTTCATCTTGACCCACATGGAATCATATTTTTGTTCTGTACATGCATCCACTAGATCATTCACTGTTTCAGTGCATTCCTCCATTTTGTTTTCAATGTATTGCAGTCTACCATCCATATGTTTCATATCAAGAGAGAATTTATGAATCATGGAGGATAGATTAGATATAATATATGACTGTAATGACACAAGCATTTCTTTCATTGTGGTATCTAGTACTGGTTGACCTGATGTTGGGAAAGCAGCTATAGATGTCTGTAATTATCACTATGCAGAGCTGTGTTCACAGTATCATCTGCCTGACAAGATAAATCCAGCTTCATCCACGATTTTGCGGGTCCCTGAGATGTTGGGGATAGTTGAGAGGAGCCATTAGAATATGAGGATGATAATTCCTCATCCATTTCAGGTGGATGGCTAGCAGAAAGGTTTGTCTGAGTTTTATTATTTTTCCTCACAGCTCCGGCGGCGCCATCTTGGATTTTAGTCAGCTCACTGCTCTGTTTAAATGTAAATGATGACAGCTTTTTTGGTCCCCTTTCTTGTCCTCTTTTGCGAGACATTATTGCCCCTACTGTCCCAGGAGTACTGCAGAGTATTTAGGTATGTTTTTAGAGGAAAATACCTGCCTGTTTTTTGCTGTTAAACGGCCGGCTGTGGAGAGCTCTAGGCTTAAGCAGCCATCTTCTTCAGCGAGCAAGCCACGCCCCTAGATATTTCCTATGGGAGGCCTTTTCATTTGTATTTTTCGAATCATCATCTAAACCATTACCTGCTTATATAAAAACCTCCATGATCCCTCCGGAATAAGCTCTGCAATAAGCTTGAGTTAGGATTGGTGCAGGTGACCTTTTATATATAGTGAGCGTGCATTCTTACCGATGATTCACGTTTTTTGGCTTGGTGAAGGTGGACCGCACGATTGATTGGCATCCTCTTAAAGAGATATCCCTTTCACTGCAAGGACTTTGCTTGGACTTTTTTTTTCATTGGTTGTGGGTTTATTGGTTCACTTATTTATGCATATTGTTTTTTTTTTTTTGCTTTTATACTTTTTATATATTTTTTCACTTATTTATTCAATTTGTCACTGGGATTTCATTAATTTATTTATAATTAATTAATCACTGTATTTATTTTATATATATATATATATATATATATAATCAATCACTTTATTTATTATATTTATATTTATATTTTTATTTATTTAACAATTATTTATTCACTTGTAGGTATATAACTATGATTGTTTAAGAATTTATGTAGATGTATTGTGGTTTATGAATTTGATATTATTAAGTTTCACTTAATTAATTTACAATTTATTTGATTACTTTTTTGTTTTCATATGGTCCATAAATAGTGACAATATCAGTGGGTCATATAGAGTGGGGTAGGTAGCGCAGCCACATTTATTTTTATATGCACTAAACATTTTGCTACATTGCATCTTTTTAGCACCAGACATCCCTTGACAGCTGGATATAATTCTTGTGTTTATGGATTTGAACTGTATACTTGCATCAAAGCATATCATTTTGATATATTTGAATGTTCATTTAATGAGAAAATAATAACTTCTAGTCATTGTTTTATGCATTAAAGACAATTGTGGCATGGTGAGCTGATGTAGCTGAAAAACAGTGGTATCACAAGCTGTTGGATTTCATGAAATGATTACCAAAGCTTTTTGGCAGCTTTTTCAGACTGGGCTGTGATCCAAACTCATAACTCTTTGTTTGATTGCAGCCCCTGAGAGCTAAACTAAAGAATTACACGTACACAAATTATGTTTTTTTTTAGTACTGTGTTACTTGCACAGAGAATAACTTTGGTTATCTGTGTGACTAAATTTGAAGAGAGATACAGTGAAGCCAGTCCAGGCCGCTAATACCGACTCTCTTCTGGCTGATGTAATTGTCACCAGGAGAGCAGTTTTCCGTGAGAGACACCACACAGTGATTGAAGGCATCTTATACAAAAACGTCCAACACCAATAGAAGAACCCACTTCGAAAACAACAATCCCTTATGGAGGTTTCAACCAAATTGCATCTTGAAAGACAGTATAATTAAGTGTTGGATGCCCACTGTATGCTGGTAAAGGCAGTGATAGCTGAAATGTGGGCATATAGCATACTTATGCATAGATACGTGAAACCAACCTAAACCAAAAATTCACAGTTCAATTATAGGTGAGCATGTTCAATAACAACTAACTAGCATAGTGTGAGAGAATAAATTAACTACATTAACTGTAATACCTGACATATGTAAATACATAGTGATAGCCAAAAACACTAGTGATCATTGAAATCACCCAATTGAAAAAATAAAAAATGACTAAGCCCAAAAAAAGTCTGTATGTTACTAGGGCAACTTGGTGTTGACTAGGGATGTGAACAGGTCTACCTCTGGAAGAAAATACTAAGCTCTGTTAGTTCTCGAAAGACTTGCAGCAGTCTGGACCATTCATTGCTGTTCAAAATTGTCATGGACAAATAGTTTGCATGAAGACTCTTCTGAAGAGGCACATAGGCCGCAGATAGCTGCAGAAGATTGACTTGGGCACACTCTAGAATCAGAGAAACCTACTTCAGGAGTGAGAGACTGAGCCTTCTTTCCAGATGTAGACTGCAATCATTGTACTGTCTAACTTCACCTGGATAGGTTCAGCCCAGATGAGGTGCCTGAAATGCTTCTCATAACTCCAGGATGTTGGACACTATCTTGGGCCCTTGAAAAAGGCCATTGGACCCATTACTCTTGAAGTAGGTCTTATCTGTTACTTTGATGGTGTCTGACTGCACCACCAGCCACTAGGTCGTCAGAAGGGAATGACATTGCAGAAGGTTTCACTTCACATCTCCAACCACAAGTTTAGGCCACTGGTCCAGAAACTGGATTAGAAAGGGAGCGAGATTTTAACTGAGCCTACCTGACCTGCTGGAGAAAGGCAATTTCTGCAGCACAATCTGAGACGTGAAGGATGAAAGATCCCCAAATATGGCCTGAAATGCTTGCCTTAAGGGACCACTGGTCCATCACCAAAGATGTGCCTACAGTATGTCCAAAGAGGAGACACAAAGTGCCCATAAGAAATGTATGGGTGGCACAATCCCCAAAATACCAGAATGCATCCTCAAACAGAGCTCTTCGCTGACTTCTCGGATTCTGTACTAGCTTACCAGTTTTTCCCAGCCAGAAATGCAGAAGCTATTTGTTCATCTTGAGGCAGGAAACCAAACTGATTGCTATTAATTTAGGCTTCACCTTCTAAGGTCAAGAACAATGCAATGATTCCGTACGTCTTTGAAGGCCATATCATCTTCTGATGGTAAGGTCATGTATCTGGGAAGAAAACAATCGGGCCTTCAGGAAAAAACTCAAGATCTACCTCTTCTAAGAAGCAGAACAACACAGGACAGATCAAGTGCCTTCATTCATTCAATCCCACAAGAGACACACACCAGCCAAAAGGGTGATTCCAAACCCTGAACACCTTCCTGTTCAAAAGGGCATAACTGTGACATCTTGCTGGGACAACATGCTCCAATCATGTAGAATGAGCACTTGATTCAGCCATCAAAAGGGAATTGTTAAGTCATCCTCTGGAGGCACTTGAAATACCAACGTTACAAAAGGAGGAATAAAATATCTAGACACAGGTCATCCTAATCTTCCTGTTCAGAAAAGACTGAAGATTGATTGGCTTGATTGAGAAGATTACATAGTAACTTTGTAGGTGAGGTTGAAAAAAGTCCATCAAGTCCAACCTGTGTGTGTGATTATATGTCAGTATTACATTGTATATCCCTGTATGTCATGGTCGTTCAGGTGCTTATCTAATAGTTTCTTGAAACTATCAATGCACCCCCGCAAAGACCACCGCCTGTGGAAGGGAGTTCCACATCCTTGCCGCTCTTACAGTAAAGAACCCTCTACATAGTTTAAGGTTAAACCTCTTTTCTTCTAATTATAATGAGTGACCACAAGTCTTGTTAAACTCCCTTCTGCGAAAAAGTTTTATCCCTATTGTGGGATGACCAGTATGATATTTGTATATTGAAATCATATCCCCTCTCAAGCGTCTCTTCCCCAGAGAGAATAAGTTCAGTGTTAGCAACCTTTCCTCATAACTAATATCCTCCAGACCCTTTATTAGCTTTGTTGCGCTTCTTTGTACTCACTCCATTTCCAGTACATCCTTCCTGAGGACTGGTGCCCAGAACTGGACAGCATACTCTAGGTGCGGCCGGACCAGAGTCCGGTAGAGTAGGAGAATTATCGTTTTATCTCTGGAGTTGATACCCTTTTTAATGCATGCCAATATTCTGTTTGCTTTGTTAGCAGCAGCTTGGCATTGCATGCCACCTAAATGCATTATTTATAATTTTTCTACATTGAACCTCATTTGCCATGTAGTTGCCCACCCCATTAATTTGTCCAGATCTTTTTGCAAGGTTTCCACATCCTGCAGAGAAGTTATTGCCCTGCTTAGCTTAGTATTGTCCACAAATACAGAGGTTGAACTGTTTATCCCATCCTCCAGGTCGTTTGTGAACAAATTAAATATGATTGGTCCCAGCACAGAACCCTGGGGGACCCCACTACCTACCCCTGACCATTCTGAGTACTCCCTATCTATCACCACCCTCTGAACTCGCCTTTGTAGCCAGTTTTCAATCCATGTACTCACCCTATGGTCCATGCCAATGGACCTTATTTTGTACAGTAAACGTTTATGGGGAACTGTGTCAAATACTTTTGCAAAATCCAGATACACCACGTCTATGGGCCTTCCTTTATCTAGCTGCCGACTGACCTCTGAGACCAGTTTTAATGGCCCTGAAATGAAGACTGGACATATTTCAGAATAGATGGCCCTTGCAAAAGGTGAATTTAGCAATTCCTTTAGAGCAGTGGTTCTCAACTCCTGTCATCAGGACCCACTAACAACAGGCCCGATTTTAAGTATGACCTTGGAGAGATGCGGACTAGAATACTGAAATCACTGAGCAGCAAATATATCACCTGTGATGTATTTCAGTTATCTTGCAAACCTGGCCTGTTAGTGGGTCCTGAGGACAGGAGTTGAGAACTACTGCTTTAGAGTGTCTTGACCACATGACTAATTGTGGCAACTTGGTCACCATCATCTTAATCACTGTCTGCTTGAACAAAGTAGCAATCATACAGCCATGTTCATCCACATGTTCTTGGGAAGAATCTGACAAGGGTTGATTTGCTTGAGAAGGGTCTGAGATTGCTCATTGGCACAATATATGACCCCTCACAGAGTGAGTGGAAGCAACTCATTTAGAATGTATTGACCACATGTTCAATGACTGTGACAACCTGTTAGGTACATCTTTATCCAGCAGGGCTTACACAGTCATGCTCATCCATATCTTCTTTTTGGAAGAGTCTGAAGAAGATTGTTTGCTTGGAAGGCTAGGAGACTGCTCACTGATAGAATAGATAACCCTTTCACAGGGTAAGTGGGGTGCGTGGAAACACTCCTTTAGAGTAAATTAGCCTCATGTGACAATCTGTTAGGTGCCTTATCCTTGGTTTCTAGAACAAAGCAGTATTCATGCAGTCATGTCCAACCACATCGCTCCCTTTAGAAACTTAGAAAGGGGCTGTTTTGCCTGGTATGGGTAAGAGGCTTCTCATTGCCAGAGCAGATAACCCTTTCAAAGGGTGAGCAGAGACTACTCCTTTAGAGTGTATTGACAATGTGCTTATTCAGTGTGACATTCTATTAAGTGCCATTGTCTCTGACCCTGGCTGCTTGAACCAGCAGGATGCATACAATAATACCCATCCACATCTTCCTCTTTATAGAGTCTGAAGAGGGTTGTTTTGCCTGGGAAAGCTGAGACTGCTGATCAACAATTTTTATTGTGACTGCGACATTATGACGGACACGTTGGACAATTTTGACACATTTGTGGGACCATTGCCATTAATACAGCAATCAGTGCGATTAAAAATGCACCGATTACTGTAAAAATGTCACTGGCAGTGAAGGGGTTAACCACTAGGGGGCAGTGTAGGGGCTAAGTGTGTTTGTGTGTGTTTTTTTTACTGTAGGGGGTGTGGCTTGTCATGTGACATCACTGATCGTCTTTCCCTATAACAGGGAACAGACGATCAGTGACAGCCTCACTAGGAAGCATGAGGAGAGGTTTGTTTACCTCTGCTCGTTCTTCAGCTCTGTGACCCGATCGCGGGACACCGGCGGCGACCGGGTCCCGTTGCCACGGTCACGGAGCTCAGGACCGGGTCGCAAGTGAGCCTCCGGTGGCGAGCGCGTGACCCATGGCTGGGCACTTAAAGTGCAACGTACCTGTACGTGATTGTGCCCAGCCATGCCATTCTGCCGACGTATATAGGCGTGAGGCAGTCCTTAAGCGGTTAAACAAACCAAGCTTCATACAGTCATATTCCGCTACATCTTCCCCTGTTGAGAGTGTAAAGAGGTTCTTTTTCCTGGGAAGGCTTTGAGACCACTTATTGCAAGAACATATAACCCCTTCACAGGGTGAGTGGAAACACTCCTTTTGAGTGTATTGGCAACTTGTTTAATAAATGCAACAACCTGTAAGGTATCATAATCCTCATCTCTGGTTGCTTAGACAAAGCAAGAGTCATACAGTCATGTTCATCCACATCTTCTTTTTGAAGAGCCTGAAGAGGGCTATTTTGCTTGAGAAAGTTCTAAACCTTTTTTTTAACTTAAATTCTCTTTATTTGTTTTTATTCTGTAATACAAATTTTGATGCTAAAAAAATACACAATATAGACATAGAACAGTGGTATTGAATTAAACAGTTATCTTCCATGCTTTCTACCTTATTTTGTCTCGTAGTTTCTTATGTATTTACATGTTACACCCTTTTAACTCCCATCCCCCCTCTCTCCCCTAACCCCTCCCCCCCCCACCCACCTCTAAATTTCTTTCATACCAAGTTAAACAATATCTCCTTTATTCTATCTCCAGATGTTTCACTCTACGGTGTTCAACTAAGCTTATCGTTTATCCTATACCTCTCCCACTGTTATTGGTCAAGCGGGTACCCTATTTTATTCAGCCAAGGTCTCCATATTTTCTCAAATCCTCTAATATTTCCCCTACGTATATATACGGTCTTCTCCCTCCACACTAGATCATTAATGACCTGGGTCCATTCACCCAGGAGAGGTGCCCTCTCGGACTGCCATTTCTGCGCTATCAATTTACGTGCTTGAAATAAACAACGTATAACTGCGAGTGTAGTATTCTTCTGTTCCCCCAAGCTTCCCCTATATCCTAATATACATGTTTTAGGGTCTTGATCCAGCTTGGTCCCAAATATCCTATTTATAGTTTCGACTATTCCCTCCCAATACCGAAACAGCTTTGGACACCTCCACATCATGTGTATAAGATCTCCAAAGCCTTGACATCTGGGACAGTTAGCGTCTGTCCTCTTTCCAAGTACAGCCTCTTAGGGGTGAAATAAGCCCTATAAACCAGCATCAGATGTGATACTTTCTGTGATGAAGAAACAGATATCGATGGACCCAATTCCAATATTCTCCTCCACTGTTCTTCTGTGATTCCTCCTATATCCTCTTCCCATTTCTTTTTTAATTTTACTAATCCAAGCTCCGTATCGGGGCCTTTACACAAAAATTCATATATGGTAGATATAAATCCCCTAGACTTGTCTATTTTAAGTATCTTCTGGGGCAAGGATATCTTATCCCACTCAGGTATCTGTGGGCCAAACTGCACTGTTAAAGCATGCCGAATCTGTAAATAACGATAAAATGTCTGCTGTGGTATATTATATTCCCTTTTTAGGTCTTCAAAGTTCTACCGTCGTATAATTGGCACAGCCTAGTTATACCTTTCTTCTCCCATGTGCTAATTTTCCCAATTGATAATACTTCCTGTAAGTTATTATTATCCCACAAGGGTGTATATTCTGACCATCCTGTGCAGCCCGCCAACTTTTTTGCCATTTTCCATACTTTGCTCATCATATTAATTATGGGATCCTTGCGCTGGAAAGAGCTTGCCTCCAGTGCTTCCACCAGTGTTTTATGTGGGGCTTCTGTCAGTATTGCTCTACCATTCAAGTTACCTTCCCCCTCCTGATCACTACCCACCAGGTGCTGCAACTGTGCTGCCAGATAGTAATTCCTGGGGCAGGGTACCGCCAATCCCCCTCTGTCCGTTGGGAGCTGCAGTGCCCGGAGCCGGATCCTCGCCTGCCCTTTTTTCCAGATCAGCTCCCGAAAAAGGGTTTCAAACTTTTTAAACCACTTTGTACATATCCAAATCGGGGCGTTATGTAGAACATATAGTAGTTGTGGCAACCATATCATCTTTATCAAGCTACATCGACCTGCTACCGACAAAGGAAGCCGGCTCCAGGCATCACAGCTCCGCTTGAATTTTCCCAATAACGGAACTATGTTTTTGTCAACGTACTGACCTAAATCTGTTGTTAAATATATACCAAGGTATTTCATTACGTCTACCACCTCCAATTGCGGTATCCCCAATGCAGTCACAGCACCTGGGGTATCAACTTGGAGCAACTCCGACTTCCCCCAGTTTATGGTCAGACCCGTGAATCCTCCAAACTCTTCTACTAGTTTAATTGCCTTCTCAAGAGATTGACCAGAATCCCCTAAAAAGAGGAGAACATCGTCCGCATATAATGCGATTCTCTCCTCTCTACCCCCTTCCCTTTGGAACCCAGTTATATTGGAGTTTGACCTAATGGCAATCGCCAACGGCTCTATTGCAATTGCAAAGAGCAACGGGGAAAGCGGGCACCCTTGTCTCGATCCTCTACTCATTTCTATTCTTTCAGATTGTTCCTGATTTATTCTTACTTTTGCACTGGGGGTGCTATACATCATTTTTATCCATCCGATGAACGTGGGACCGAATCCACACCCCTCCAGGACACGCCACAAATACTCCCACTCTAGGCTATCAAAAGCCTTGGTCATGTCCAAGGACAGGATGGCCCTCGAGCCCACATTTACCGATGGCTTTTGAATGTTCAAAAACACCCTTCTTATATTCATGCTGGTTGATCGTCCCGCAATAAATCCTGTCTGATCTGGATGTATAAGCTTATTAATAATTTTATTTAACCTATTTGACAATACCTTGGCCAATATTTTAACGTCGGAACATAAGAGTGAGATCGGCCTGTACGAGGCTACCTCTTGGGGGTCCTTTCCTTCTTTGAGAATCACAATAATGATCGCTTCCATCATAGAGGCTGGTAATCTCCCCTCTGATTTTGCTCCTCTCAGGGTCTTAAGCAATTCTGGGAGTAAGATTTCACTATATTTCTTGTATATCTCCACCGGGAGGCCATCTGGCCCTGGAGATTTTTGAGTGGCCATACCGGCCACTGCCTGCTGTAACTCATTCAGGGTTATAGGGGTCTCCAAGTCCTCCCTCTCCTCTTGGGTGAGGGCTGGGAGCTTCACTTTCTCGAAGAATGCACTCATAGCTCCTTCCTTTCTCTGCCCTCGAGTACTGTATAATTCCCTGTAAAAAGCCCCAAAGATTTCTGCTATCTCCTTCCCACTTGTGGTAGCGGTCCCATTCATGGACCTAATCATTGGGATAGTAGATGAGGGGGAGTTGGTTTTCACCAGTTGGGCCAACATTTTCCCCACCCCTTCTCCCTCCCCAAAATGGCGTTGCTTCTGAAATAGTCGCTTGTTTTCTTCCCTTTTAATAATTGCCGATTTATACCCCTGCTGTTTATTTAACCATATTAATTGGTTCTCATGTGTAGGGTCCTTGACATAATTATCCTCTGCCTCCATTACTTCCTTCCTAATTCTCTCCTCCCAGCTCCTGGTTTTTTGTTTGATTTTGGCTACCTGGTGGATCAAAATACCTCTAATATAAGCTTTTAATGTATCCCATATTATACTAGTTGGGGCAGTATCTGTATTGAACACTATAAACTCTTTTAGTCTCTTTGGGACTTCTTCTACATCTTTCATTAATTCAAGCCAGAATGGGCTTATTCTCCAAACCCCGGGTGTTTTTTTTCTTTCTCCTATGCTCATCGCTATTTTCAGAAGTGAATGGTCCGAGATCCCTCTGGGCATATACTCTATGTTCCTTACACTTTGTAACGCTTCTTCATTGCCCAGGGCCATGTCTATTCTGGAGAGTGTTGAATGCGAACCTGAGAAACAAGAATATTGCTTAATATTCACATTCCTCACTCTCCACAAATCCAATAATCCCACTTCCTTCAGGAAGTGACTTAATCTTGTTATCCCTGTCTCCCCCATTTGAAGTCTAGTGGGAAATCTATCAACCCGGCTGTCCAATACTTCATTGAAATCCCCTAATATCACAATTGGTACCTCCACCTTATCCGCCATGAAATCCATGAGTCTATACACCACCTCCATTTTAAACGGAGGCGGTATATAGACGCACGCCACAACACAGAGTTTTTCCTCCAGAGCACAATACAGAAAAACATAACGACCCAGTTCATCAATACTGGCCTGTCTGCAGGAGAACCTCACCCCCTATCATCACACTCACTCCTCTCGAATAAGATGTATGAGTAGAGTGGTACTGATTTTGGTACCTCCTGTTTTTAAATTGAGGTATCGTTGATTTCGTTAAATGTGTCTCCTGCAGACAGGCCAGCCCAGTCCCATGTCTCTCCAGTACGGAAAAAACTGTCGCTCGTTTGATCGGGCTTCCCAAGCCTCTTACATTCCAAGAGGCAATATTGAGTATTTTATCCTGCATACCTAGACCATAGGATAACAATGAAACAAGAAGGGATGAAGATATAAATTTTGAAAGAGGGGTTCCAATAGTGTCTCATTCCACCCGTGCTCCATCCACTTCCTCTTACATTACGAAATCTCCACAAGTGTATCATCTTAGTGATAGTGACTTTCACTTGAACTAATATTTGTGCAATAATTAACCTTAAACATCTTGGGATACTCTATATTCAACATTTCTTGACCCTTTTTTCCCACCCTCCCCTCCCAGCAGCTCCCACCCCCCCTACCCTACTATCCCCCCCAACCCACCACCTATCTAGGTATTCCCCTGGGGGATTACACGTGACCTTCTCACACACTTCCCTTCCATCCCTCCCTTCCTTCATTTCCCCATTTTCATACCGCCCTTCCTCTAGTGGGAAGGGAACAAAAATCAATAGTGATAACAAAAAAGTGAAAAAATACAAACCCTTTTCCCCTTTTTCCCTTTCTATCATAACTCCAAACCTCATTCAAATCTCCCTCAACTCTCTCCCTGTGTTCCAAAAAATTCAAAAAACCCCTCTCCTCCTCCCCTCTCCCTCCGACTGCCCATCACCATTTCTGTCCCCTTAATGCATCTGTAATAGCCCCTTATTAGCTTCCAACCATGAGGTTACATCAACCGGAGAGTCAAACATCTGGGTTCTACCCAGTGCTGCTATTCGCAGCCGCGCTGGGTATAAAAGTGCATATATAACTTTATATGACCGCAAAGTACGTTTCATTTCCAAAAATTCGGCTCTGCGCCTCTGCAGATCCGGAGAATAGTCTGGGTAAAAAGATATCCTCGCACCATTATAGGTAATATTTCCCAAGTCTCTTGCCCTGCGCATTAACGTCACTTTATCAGTGTAATTAAAAAATTTAAAAATCATTGCTCTAGGGCAGCCCCCAGGTGGTGGAGCTTTAAAGGGAACTCGATGGGCCCGTTCTATTGAGAAGAAAGATGAAAAATTCTCTCTACCAAACAGTTCTATAAACCATGACTCTAAAAATTTTACAGGGTCAGGGCCTTCACTTCTCTCGGTTAGTCCCAGTATCCTTACGTTATCCCTTCGGAGTCTATTTTCTATTTCATCCATTCTAGCAGTTTGACTAGCCAGCTGTTTTCTCATACTATTGACCTCTTGATGTAATGGGTGCAAGTCATCTTCCATTTGACTTATCCTAGTTTCTAATACTGCTGTTCTTTCCGCTGCCTTCTGCATGTCCTGTCTGAGCAATAATAGCTCCTCCTTCATGCTTTTAAATTGGCCACATAACTCTCCCAATGAGGATTTACATACATTAACAGCTTGAAGAACCTCTCTTAGTGTCAGGTCCTCCTCAACCTGGGAACTACCCTTGGTAACAACTTCAGTCTCTCTTTGAGTTACCCCTTGGCGTTTGCTTGCGTTCTTTGAACCTGAAGCTGTTGCAGCATTTGGGCCTGCATGTCCTTGACTTTTTCTATCCGCTGGCCCCCCTTGTTGCATTTTGATTTGTAAAGATTGAGCCTGTTGTGCCATCTGTTCTCCCTTTGTTGGGGATTGACCAGGGGTGCGCACATATCGTTCTAATTTTGCTGCGGCTGCTTGCGCTACCTGAGTATTCTTTTCTTTTGAGGAGCGAAGGTGTTGTGTCCCTTCATTCTCCTGTGGTATCTGCTCCTCTCCTCGCCGCCTTGACATTTTTGCTCAGGGTAAAGGCACAAGCTTTAATCAACACACAAAAAAAAAAAAAAAAAAAAAAAAAGGGGGAGGAAGAGGGGGGGTGGTGGCAATAAAGGGGGAGGGAACCCCTGGTACTGAGTTATCTGATTGTCTGTAAGTCAAGCGGTTTTCCTTTAACAATACACAGTACAGAGTCGTTGTCCTGTTGTAGACAGTTATGCAGAGCTTATGGCGTATTGGCGTATAATAACTGTTATTTCAAAGCTTTTATTGCACCATAGGAGAGACTCTGATATTCACACAGTCCCTAGCCCTGTTCCTCTCAGTCAGGGTTATCCGTGGTATCTGTATTAACAGTGTACAAGAGTTTTTTTTTTTTTTAAGTTCCCTTAATACGCTATATTAGCATAAGAGTACATGAAAGACTTCTTACCAGGAGCACCTGTGACCGGAGAGGGAAATTTAGATAGTATATGCTCCTGCTAATACAGCCCGCTCACTGCTCACTGCTTTTGCCTCCTCTAGCTCTGTCCAGTCTCCCCCACATCACCTCACATACCTCGGAGGCCTTCAGATTTCTTCCAAGTCCCACCAGAGAGGGGAGGGGGGAGATGTCCCTTTCAGCTCGTGCCCAACGACCAGAGCGTCCCGCAGGGCAATTCTCAGCCTGCAGCCGTTTGTACCGTGTCCCGCTGTGCTGTCACGGCTTCGCTCCACTTCCTGGTTGCCTCGGCTTCTCTCGTCCGTCTTCGTTGAACTTCGGAAGACCTCGGAGACCTTCGGAATTCCTCGGCAAGTTCCGGTTACGCTCGGTGACACTCGGGAGTTTACGGAGCTTCCGGGAGTCTCGCGTCGTTCTCTCTTACGCCTCCGCTCTGCTCTGCCTTCCCAGCTAGGGCACGCCAAACAGCGGGAACACAGGGAGAGAGCCCGCTGGCCTTCTCACGTCATCTCACTCCTCACTCTGCGTCCTCCATACACACCGCTCACATCCGGCCACTCCCCCGTCCACCAGACGAAAAAACCAAAGTTCTAAACCTTTCACAGGGTTTTGCCTGCCGCTTAAAGTCCTAAAAAAAATCCCCCAAAAAAAATATATATATACCGTTCCTTTAAACATGAATAACAGCACATTACTTGTGCTGTGAAATTTAGCCGCCCCCTTTGTAAACTGACCATGTTTATCATGGCTGCTGAGCCCTGATTACTGTGGTCAGTTTATGTGCCGCCGTGATCCCGCTGTCTCTCCTCTCTCCCCATTTCCGTCACCTCCCAGCCATTCAGTGCCCGCCCCTTCCCTCCTGCTGCTAAAATAACTGTGTACTTAATAGATTCCACTATGTTCCATGAAGTTATGTGCCCCAGCCTATGTTCTACATGTTTACAACCACTTTATTAAAGCAGCCCAGAAAAATAATTAAATGCGGTAAAAAAAAATGCACTTAGTAACAAGCCCTAAGGGGGTTAACTAATGCTAGAGGGAGCATGAATCTTCCACCCACAACCCTGATTCACCAGGTGGTTAATGAACCAAACCTAGCCTTGCCAGGAATCAGAACATAATGATTATTTATTTAATCTATTTTTTTTTGGGTGGAAAAGTGAAGAGCACAAAGAAATATAAAAGGATGTCCTAAATTTCAACAGGCAATAGCTGGCTAGAGTAGTCATCTACAGATGACTCCTCTACCTTCTCTGGGATTTTTGGTCCTTTGAGGGGGTTGACACAATGGCACAATAGTAAAGAAAACATGAGAAGCCACAAAAGGGTTAATGCCATTTGTAAACAGACAAAGTATTACTTTGTGTGACGGGAGTCAATTTGGATGGGGGGCTTGTGGAACCCAGCTTACCTTGGAGAGCTCTGGAAACTTGGCGTCCAGCTCCCTCGGTCTGCCTATGCGAAAATCACCCTGTGTCCATTAGAGGCACAGGGTGACAGAGAACCCCAGTCTGATCTGTGCTATTCAGACTCACTGTATAGCCACAGTGGAATGTTGTATATATATATATATATATTGTGCGTTGTCTCATGCTGTTGGACTCTTTGCCAGGATTGTTTGGGGTGTGGCTGTGTCCCATTGTTCTGTTGTGTCTGTCAGCCTTAGGAGAAGTGTATTATGGGATGGATGTTTGTATTGGTGTTCCTGGCATGTAAACCGGGGGCAGGGCAAGGGGGGGGTCCCTCCAAAAACCCTCCCTGCTGATAAGGTGCTCTATTGTTCAAATGTTTTAATGCCTGTGTATTCCTTATTGCTGATTGGATGGTTTACCCCACCCTTAATCCAAAGTAGGGGGCATTGCCCCTGAGTTGTATACCAGTTTGTACCTGTGTTTCAATAAAGAATCTGTTGTTTTCACCCTACATTGAGTTACGGCTAATGACTGGGTGCTCTGAGGGATATATATATTCCCAAGATAAGTAATGGATGATTGTGGAGAGAAATGTGCTGAGAAGTGCCCTGAAAAAGGGGAATGGGACCACAGGTGAGTGATTTGCTTAAATACCCCCTGGACTTCTTCCATAAATTCAGCCCACCGTACTGGCCTTCTTATTTATTTTTGAAGCCCTTCAACCAGGACAGATACGAACCACATAAGACTCACAACATAACATAGACCTGGAGTGTGCCCTGGTCTGCTGGCCGGTATTCCAAATTAGGGGGCAAATATACTCGGATAGGGATGTAACTCTTTATTGGTCCTGTGACATTAATTAAGCAAGCCTGGTGAAAGTTTGCGACATTCCTAGCCTGAAGATTCGAAATGTATCGAGCAAAGAAGGTGGATTTCCACCTGCCCTCTTTTTAAAGACATGGTCTGGTACCCAATACTGAGATGCAGCTGAGGCCACTCTGATCCGAAAGGAGTGTCCAGAATACTGGCAGGGATGATGAACTGGCTGCCACTCAGACGACTGGTCGGAAAAGGTAGCAAGAGTTGGAGTTCCACTGGCTGGGTAGGTGAGACAGTATCCGGTCAAGTATCACTACCTGGCACCAGACATTGTAAGTCTGGAAGAGCTTGATGTCGACCCGGGATCAGATTGATGTGTTTTGACACCACAAGGTTTAAAGAGGAAGTAAACCCTGATGGGTTTACTTCCTCTTTTTTTCCCTGCAAAGGTAAAGCATAATGGACTACTATGCATCGCATAGTAGCTCATTATGTGTCACTTACCTGACACAGGAGCCAGCGAAGTCGCCGCTGTCACCTGTAGTCCGCCGCATCCATCTTGGTTGTGGCGTCTCTCGCAGCTCCGACGAATGACAGCGGAGAAGCCGCGATGACGTCACTCCCGCGCATGCGCACGGGAGTCGCGTCTCGGAGCTCCGACGCTGCCATTCGCCGGAGCCGCGATGACGTCACTCCCGCGCATGCGCACGGGAGTAGACAAATTTGGCAAATCCATTCTTGGACTTGCCGCATTTAGTGCGCCTGCGCGCCGCTGTCTACGGCGCATGCGCCGTAGACAGCGGTGCCCATTTTCGGGCAAATATCTCCTAAACCATATAGGTTTAGGAGATATTACTTGGACCTACAGGTAAGCCTTAATCTAGGCTTACCTGTAGGTCAAAGTTGTTTGGAAGGGTTTACTTCCATTTTAAATATAAGAATCTTGAAAGTGAGCCAGGTGGCGTCTGCACAGTATCTGGCCGCCTGGGCCACTAAATGTAAACTGGCTAGGCTGCAAAAGCTGTAGAAGGCCAGGTAGATGGACACTTGGATGACCAGCCTGGGAAGAAACACAAATGGGGAACGTGAAAGGATGGTTGATATGTGCCTGAAGACGGCACTTGTGATTGGTAAGTGTTTGTAGTTGGCTACGGGCTGATGGTTCTGGATGCCACGTAGGATGGATATGACTGTAGGGGCTGTGAATAAGGATGGCTTTCTAGGGTCCTGTAAGGAAAAAATGCTGGATGCTGGCTCAGTGTAGCCTGATGGTGTTATGAGATAGAGCCAGCTGCATGTGGCAATACAATATAAAGGCTAGGAAGTGCCTGATGTCTCTTGTCTCTGCTCTGGGGCATGCAACTAGAAACCTGTAGTAGGCGTTCCAAGCGGGGTGATAGGCCTTCAGTGTGTTGCAGAAGAACGACTGATTAATGAGATGGGCCGCGTTGTAAAGGTGTGTCTTTAACACACCATCAACTGCGACCAAGATGTGATAGGAGAAGTTGTTGGGTCAGCTCTGGATTTCTGCTGAAAGAATGGAGTAAAGTTAAAGCAGGACAGTGTGTCTGCTACAACGTTGTATTTACCTGGGAAATAATTGCTGTGAACATTAAATTGATGGTGCAGGGTCAACTGCACCAGCCTGCTTAGATAGGACAGCGAGTAACTTGGACCTGCCTTTGTTCATAAATTTGGCTGTAGCCTGGCTGTCTGGAGCAAAGCCACTGTTTGTCCTGTCCAGGTATGGCCCCAGACCTGAGCAGCTACCACAAATGGACATAATCTGAAAAGTGAGGATTTCTGGTGGCCATGGTCCTGCGAACCAGTGATGGCCAAAAATTGTAGAAAGCCTGTGGAGGCTGCGGCATCCGTGACTACCTGAGGTGACAAAGCTGATGCTAACGGAATAAACATGGATATGCCATTGCAATTTGCGAGTAATTCGTCCTACATTGTCAAACCTGCTATAGCTGCTGGGCCCAGACTGAGAACTTGATTGGGCTCTTGTACCTTTCCATTTGACACCATGCCATCACATGAGGGGTGGCTCAAAGGGCAGTAATTTAGATGCCTCTGACATGTCCGCTTTGGACCGCCATGTACCTGTGCTTATGCTAATGCTTATGCTTAAGCTTGAATAGCTAGGTCAACCAATGCATATTTAAGGGAAAAACTCCTCGGAAGAAATTAGGGAGTTAAAACTTGGGATGTGGGAAGAATGAGGTGTAGACAAGTCGCACACTGACCAAAGTTTATTTGAAAATTTGCCCTAGATAGGCACGATAGGGCTGACTCTCCAAGTAGTGAAAGTGTCCAGTTTGGACTGTAATAAGGTAACTTAGGCTAGCTCACCAGTGGCCGCTGAGAGGAGGTTCCCACACTCGTGGGTCCAGTGGGGTAGCATGACGAGGCCGGTGTGGAACGCTAGTGTAAATCCGTGCACCAAGAAGGCGGTCAGTGGGGAGGCAGGTGTGAGGAAAGGTAAAACCCTAGCCAACGGACATTCACTTGGCCTAGCCATGAAGTGTTGTGCTGCTTGAGGTAGCATGTGACCTTAGGATGCGCTCTGTGGCCCATGACGCAAAGGTGAAGCAGCCGGCATTGGCTAAAGTTGCAAGTCCTGTAGTTGAAATTGAGTTGCATATTGTCTAAGATTGAGAGTATGAACGGATGGATGGACTAATGACTCATGGCTTGTGGCAGGTGTCTCACGATGGAGACCAGGCTGTGTAAGCTGTGTGACGAATAGAATCATGTGGTGACGTGCCGAGGATTCGGATTGTGCACTAGGATGTGTAAACCTAGATGACAGAGTACATGAAGCAGAATATCGGCTGAGTTATGAGTACATAAGAGCTTATGAGTGGTTTAGTCTATGTAATGATTAGTAGCGTATATTTGATGCCTCATAATAGAAAACAAACTGTAGTCAGCTGCGTGATAGATAGAACTAGACATGTGGTGCAGAGGAGATGAACCATTGTGCCACCGGTGTGACTGGATTCGACTGCAGGGATGCTTGCTGGGTGCCGGGCTTGGCTGCTGCTGGCGGTGGGAAGAGCAGCCTGAAGAGCTTGGCTTTCCTGACTGTTGCGGGGTAGGGAACGCCGCTATGCCACAGCTCCGCTGTGAGTTTGGGGATCGTCCATCCCCTGAGCGACTGCACGCTGCTGCGCTCTTAATGCACAGAGGGTGACAGAGGGGCGGGGGTGCGCTTTTCGCTGTCAGCCTGCAACAAGGCTATAAAACAAGGAGAGGAGGGTGCATGTGTAAAGTGGAGTCGTAAAAAGTAGGAAAGTGAGCGGAGATAGATAAGAAAGGAAGGGCAGAAAAAAGAATGACAGGCATAGCGAAGAAGCTGGTTTGCATTCAAACGTTGTTGAGTGTAAGGCCGCGTACACACGGGCGGACTGTATGGCCTACTTAGTCCGTCGAAACACATTTCAGCGGACAGTCCGCTCGTGTGTGGGCTTCAGCGGACTTTTTCAGCGTGCAGTCTGGCGTACTAAGTATTTCGGATTTTTTGAAATTCTGTCCGTCATACTTTGGTTTCAGCGGACAATCCGCTCGTCAGTAGGCTAGTTCGATGGACTAAGAATGGCGCATGCTCAGAAAGGATTTACACGGCGGAAGGTTGCATTGCTGTGTATTGGACTTCCTATTTCTAGTCCCGTCGTACGTGCTGTAGACGTCATCGCGCAAGCTTTCGACGGACTGTTTGTGCATCCGTGTGTGGTCAAGTCCGTTCATTCGAAAGTATGACGGACTGTCCGTCGGATTGTATGACGGACTAAGTAGGCCATACAGTCCGCCCGTGTGTACGCGGCTTAACATTTTGAAAACTCAAGAGTGCGTGGCAACCGAGGTGAGCCAGGAGGTAACTGGCCAGCTAACCGATAGCACGGGTACCCATCTGTGCTGAGCACAAACCTGTGAAACCAGAGCCCTGGGGTGTACTGGGGCGGAAAGCTGAAGTCTGGTTTGTCTTGGTAAGTAGGAATGTTGCGTTCTGTAGTTTGTGACGTATACTCAGCCTGCCAACGCTTGCACTGTCAGCAAACTCAAACCTTGTCTGCTTAGGTGAAGGGTTGCCTTTCAAAAAAACAAAGTGCAGTGCAAAGAAATGTGTGACAGTAACTAATGCCCCATGAGCAGCCCAAATTCTGTATGTGAAGTCAATGTTTAGTGAAAGAGTACTGCATGGTTGTGTGAGAGAGGAGCCTGTACTGTACAGTATTTTTTTCTTAATTATGTGTGTGTGTGTATATATATATATATATATATATATATATATATATATATATATATATGACTTCTACTGGGACATCTACCTGTTCCCCCATACTGCACATATATTTTTAAAAGATTTAGGGTTGATGTAATCTTTTATAAATATATGTGCAGTATGAGGGAACAGGTAGATGGCCTAGTAGAAGTCTTATTTAGATGAAACACGTCGGGCAAGGCACACCATTCCCTATACTGCTTTTATTGAACTGTGATCACTTTTTTATTCTATGTATGTCGGTTTTTATGAATAAAACCCACTTGTTTTTGACGTGCACCATCGGAGCACCCTCTTTTTTCTTTTTCATTTCATGGTCTATGGACGAAAGTTTTTTGGGTCCTTCCTCTGAGTCTGGGTCACTCTTGCCAAGGTGATTTTATAATTGCAACATTCAGCTCCATCGGATTCCTTGTGGACTTTCCTCGTCCCTTGTTCCATCCATATAGCCTGATATCCATTCAGTGGTTTGCAATCCATCCACTGGTTGTTTTTGCGGATGCCATTGGGAGAACAGCAGAGTGCATCTACCAGCTTCCAGGACTTCTGTGATGGTCCAGTCCACCTGCCGTTTTGAGCCATGCGTGCTTGATTGACCTGTTGTCACGGACAGTTGGGTCTACCGGTTTCCGGTAAGCTTGCATAAGCTACATTATCTGTCTGAAAGCTGTTTCCATGTGATGGTCTACAAGATTCAAGAAATCTTCACTGGTATATCATTATAATTTTTGATGGACTTTTTTGTTATATGTGTTCCGTTTGGGGAGTATTTGGTTTCAGTTCCACTGTTTCCTTTCTAGGTCTTACATATGCACATGATTTTTTTTTTTTTTTACAAAATAATTTTTATTGACAGGCTTAAATGATACAATAATCATCAGATAAACAATCGTATGACAAATAAAGTTATACAGTGGATTTTAGTCTATAACATAACAATAGTGGTTTGTAAACCCATCCTCTGTGTAACAGAGGGATTTCAAGCCTCACGTTTTTTTTTTTTTTAGGTTACATATAGATTCAGCCAAGTAACATTGTTCCTACAACAACATAACCAATAAGACAGATAATTAGTTCAACTGCTCAAACAATTTTCCTGGTATCGATCCAAGGTGACCATTGTGCATATAAACTTGAAGACTTTCCTTCCATCGTGGCTAGTATCTGCTCATATTTAAAGGTCTCGTCTACTCTTTTAATTTAATTTAATTAATTAATTTAATTTAAATTTAAAAAGCTCTCAAGATAGGCAATGCCATACCACCAATTTCTCTTTTTCTATATAGAAGGGATTGGGAGCATCTTGGCTTTCTATCACCCCATACAAATTTATTGAGTTGAGCGACTTAGGAATGACAATTGGTAAGGCCCTAAAATAATATAAAAACTTTGGGAGGATTATCATTTTGTAGACTGCCAGTCTTCCCATCCAAGACAAGTAAAACTTCTTTAGCCTATTTAACTCCTGTTGCAGGGAGGAAAGAAGAGGCAGAAAGTTGATTTTGAAAAGATTGGAACTTGGTGACATTAGGTGAATACCCAATTATTGAATGGGCCGGTTCGACCATGGGTATGGGAATCGTGTGGCCAATATCGATTGTGTTTTTTCTTTTACGTTGATTGCAAGTAGATTAGATTTGGAAGAATTTACTTTGTAGTAAGATATCTTATTAAAATTTTCCAGGGTGTCATGTACTGCTGGTAGAGAAGAGGAAGGGTGCGTTAGGGTTAAGATTACATCATCTGCAAATAATGTGATAGAATGGGTGTGCTTAGGTGTTGAGATGCCTAAAATATGCGGGTGGGTACGGATCGTTTCCGCTAAGGGTTCCA
Source organism: Lithobates pipiens (assembly GCF_037356315.1). Classification (NCBI taxonomy): domain Eukaryota; kingdom Metazoa; phylum Chordata; class Amphibia; order Anura; family Ranidae; genus Lithobates; species Lithobates pipiens. The sequence goes on from NW_027507784.1 coordinate 232,405,001, forward strand.
TCAGAAGAGCAAAAATCAAGGGAGATAACGGACAACCTTGACGAGTTCCATTAGTGATGTGAAAAGAGTTCGAAAACATGCCTTCCGTATATACCTTGGCCGAGGGATTGGTGTATAAAGCTGATATAGCTGAGTTAATAGACCCCAGTATTCCGAATTTGTTGAGTACTTGGCTTAGGTATCCCCAGTGGACCCTATCAAATGCCTTCTCTGCATCTAATGTAAGAAGCAGAGAAGGAGCTCCAGAGGCCTCTGCCGCATGAATCAGGTTAATAATCCTCATAGTCGCATCCGGCGCCTGATGCCCCGGGAATAAAGCCCACCTGATCATTTCTGATCAGTGATGGTAAAATGTTCGACAATCTGTTAGCCAGGATTTTTGCAAAAATCTTCAGGTCTACATTCAATAAAGAGATAGGTCTGAAGTTCTGTGGCTTATCTGGAGACTTCCCGGGTTTTGGTAGCGCTATAATTGTGGCGGTCAACATTTCTGAAGGGAAAGATGAGTCCGCGGTAGCTTTCTCAAAAGTTTTGAGTAAATGTTGGCCTAAAATGGGGTAGAATGTACGATAATATTCAGGAGAGAAACCGCCAGGGCCAGGTGATTTGTATAATGGCATGGCTAATATTGTTTTATATAGTTCGCTTAATGTTATGTGGTCATTTAGAGTGTCAAGTTGTGATTGATTAATTTTAGGAAGCGATATTTTCTCAAGAAACTCACGGATCAGAGCCGGGGTCGGTTGTGGAGTTGATGAATCATCTTTTAAATTGTAAAGGGCATTATAATAATCCCTGAATGCTCCGAATATCCTTCGGGTTGGATAGTTTGGAACCATTAGTTGGGTGGTATATAAAGGGGATTTTCTGCTGAATTGTTCTTTCTTTCATTTGTCTAGCTAAGAGTTTCCCTGCACAGTTGCCTTGCTGATAGAAGCGAGCTTTCCATTTTTTAAACGTTCTTGTTGTGCAATCAGTAATAATCTGAGCTCGTGTCTTATGTTATCTAACTTAGAACTTCTAGTTAGGTCAGGAGCTTTTTTATTCATGGATTCTAAGTGCTCGATTTGTGAAATAAGAGTTTGTACTTTCAGATTAGTCTGCTTTTTGGCCGTACTGCTCATTTTTATGAGTATCCCTCTCATAAAGGCCTTATGAGAGTTCCAAAGGGTGAAGCGGTCCGACACAGACTGGGCATTAATCTCAAAGAAATATTTCAGTTCAGCCATAATTACCTTATTGAATTTTGGATGTGAAAAGAGATAGGTATAATTTTTCCATCTATTGGCCCTAGTTTCTGTGCGCCACCCCTCCACCACAATGGAAACCGGAGCATGGTCAAACCACGTGATGTTGTGAATAGATGACATGCTGACTTTTTGAAGTAAAAATTTATCAACCAGAAAGATATCGATTCTAGAATACGTTTTGTGGACATTGGAGTAGTAGGAGTAATCACGTTCTGTAGAGTGCTGGCATCGCCACAAATCGAACAAACTTTCTGAGGCCATGAAGCGCGCAAGGGTGATCCTGTCTCTGGCTTTAGAGGGTCTCAGTGATGCATCTAAGGATTGATTAGGTATAGCGTTAAAATCACCACATAGTATCAGATACCCCTTGCGCACTGCATTCACCTTCTTCCACACCTTATGCAAAAAAGATAGTTGCTTGACATTTGGCAAATAAACATTCACAATAGTGTATACTGTGTTGTTGAATTCTCCTATCAAAATAATATACCTTCCTGATTGGTCAGTTTCTACATGAGTACATTTAAATGAAATCGAGTTTCTAATCAGGATGGCCACTCCTCTATGTTTCTTCTGTGCATTTGAGCAATATACTGAAGGAAAGTGACTATTTTGCAATTGTGGATGTTTTGAGTCACGAAAATGCGTTTCCTGAAGGCACAGAATATCACTTTGCAATTTATTCGCTTCTTTCCATAGTAAACTTCGTTTATGAGGGCTATTCAGACCTCTGACATTGAATGAGGTGACCTTAAATCCCATCCTGGAAGTCCTTGGAGCTACCGTATATACTCGAGTATAGGTCGATCCGAATATAAGCAGAGGCCCCTAATTTACCACAAAAAAAAATGGGAAAACGTATTGACTCGTGTATAAGCCGAGGATGAGACATGCCTGTCCATCCCTGTGTCCATCCCTGTGTCCATCCCTGTGTCCATCACTGTGTCCATCCCTGTGTCCATCCCTGTGTCCATCCTACCTGTGTCCAGCCTACCTGTGTCCAGCCTACCTGTGTCCAGCCTACCTGTGTCCTGTGCCTCTTTGTCCTTCTGCAGCCTGTGTCCTTCTGCAGCGATCTGCATGTAAAAACATACGGCGGCCATGCCAGGATCGCCGCACCTCTTCTCCTCGTCTGTGACAGACGGCGGCCATTCCACTGTTCAAAAGCCGCGCCTCCGTCTGTGATAGGCGGAACACTCAATTTCCCAGCAGTCAGTGTTCCGCCTATCACAGACATCCTCTCATCCTCGTCCGTAGTATGAGGATGAGCGGATGTCCATGATAGGCGGACCACTGACTGCTGGGAAATTGAGTGTTCCGCCTATGACAGACAGGGAGGCGCGGCTTTTGAATAGTGGAATGGCCGCCGTCTGTCTGCACGACACGCTGATCGGGTAGGCAGACGGCGGTGACTCGAGTATAAGCCGAGGGGGGCACTTTCAGCCTAAAAAAAGGGGCTGAAAATCTCGGCTTATACTCGAGTATATACGGTATACCAGAAGCTATATATACTAGCTTGCACTAAACCGCTGTGGGTGTGAGCAGGAAAAATTTAAACGTAACAAAAACAGAACAGGAAAGAAAAAAACACAAAAAAATCTGATCACCAGTTGTTGTGTGACTTGCAATTATACTGGTAGCCTGGTGGCCCACAGCTGAAGCACCACGAAGCAGCAACAGACAATAGGTGAACTTGTGAGTGTGTAAAAAAATAAAAACAGGTGATTCAAAAGAATCTGTAGGGAAATTAACCCTTAACTGACAGAGGGCTAAAAGAGAACTAGGAAATTTCCACCAAGTCCTGGAGCTCTAAGTTCAAGTAGTGTAATGATTACCTGGGCAGTCAGTCCGAAATGGGCCTCGGCCAGGCGGGGAATCCTGGACGCGGAGAGGAATCCGTGGAATGCACCTCTTCCTCCCTTTCAAGGATTCGCCATTCTCGCAGGAAGTGAATTCCTTCTTCCACCGACTTGATTGCATATGTTTTCCCATCCTTTGAAACCAGAAGTTTGGCTGGGTATGCCCATTTATATGGAATATGGTGGTTCCTCAGGGGTTTCGTAATAGTTGCCATATTCCTTCTCCTTTGCATCGTGAATGCAGATAAGTCTGGGAAAAGGGATAGGCCTTGTGCAGATGGTGGCAAGTTTTCTGGGTTCCTCACATAGATAAGAAATTTTTCTTTGGTTTGAAAGAAGTGAATCCTTGCTATAGTTTCTCTTGGCAAGTGATCTGGGATATGCCTTGGCTTAGGAAGCCTGTGGATCCTATCAATGGCAAGATCATTCATGGAGGCGTCAGGTAATGCTTCCTGCAGGATTTTTTGGAAATGAGCCTGAAGGTCTGGTGGTTTGACCGATTCCGGTATCCCACGGATCTTAATATTATTTCTTCTCGAGCGGTCTTCGAGGTCGGCCAATTTTTCTTTTAATAAGGATAACTCATCTCCTCTCTCATTATGTGCGTCAATAACTTCATTAATGGTTCCTGCAAATTCGCTCATGTTATGCTCTGTGTGTGAGACTCTGTTGCCTACTGCCTCAACCTCTTCTTTAAAGTGGTTTGTGAGGGACAGGATATCAGCATGTAATGTACTGCAGAGTGACACCAGCATGTCCTTTAAAGTGGTATCTATTACAGGCTGATTTTTAGTAGGGAATTCCAGTATGGAGTCCTGGAGTTCTCTAGTGTCATTAAGAGAAGCATTGCTGGAGTCCTCCTCCTCCCTCCCCTGCATGTGTGGCTGTTTGGCTTTCACTGGGCTGGAAGTGGAGGATGCTAGGGGAGAGATTTGCCTGTCCCCTAGAGAGGATTCTGACAGAGGATGTGTGTGTTGAGCAATAGGGGTTGTTGTGCTTTTTAAGGAAATTTTCCCGCACAATATTTATTAAGTAATTTTTAACGAAGATATTTTTAAGATACCGAATCAGTCTATATGACACAGTTTATATATGTGAAACTTATTCACGGAGACGAGTGATCATACAAAATAGCTACATTTATTGGTTGACAGAAACAAATAATTACATGAAATATTAAAATACAGATTGCATTACTTTATCATTTTGACAATTACTGGAAACACCCTCCAACTGGGCGTAGTAGTACCTTGGACACAATTATCACCATTATCATTTCTCGATAGAATCAATAACCTTTTGATAATTGACCATTAAACAGAATGTCTGTATTTCACACGTCCAACCGTTACTATACTGCAGGTAAGTAAGTGGTTAACAATGTGAAATAAATTAGACATTTGTTTGTCAATAAATTGGCATCTATGCAAAAAGAAATGTAGTGAAAAATTTAATTTAGAGAAAAATCTAAAAGGCGGTTATTGATTCGGGAGAAGTATTTCAATAATAGAATATTCAAAAACATCAATATTTAAGAGAACATAAAATAGATGATAAACATATATTTACCCATTTCCAATATGGCTATTAGTGTGGAGTGTTAGTTACCAGGAATTTTAAGATGGCTGCCGTGGCTTCAACATTCCAAGGAGCAGGGATCTTCATGAATGTAAAAATGTGTATCCATGCATGTCTTCTAGTGTCCCTTCTCAGGGGGGGGTCCCTAAGCTTCCCCCTGACTCTCTCCCCCCAGCTCTCCTCCGAGCTTCCTTTTTTTTTCATCATTTCTCTTTCTAGTTTCTTAAATATCCTCTTAAACAAAAGGATCATAAAATTATGCTAAGTTCTGCCCAGAGGGTATGTGTTCCCTCCTCATTGGCCGACAGACTTAATGGTTAGCTTTCCCGGGAGTCTCGTGATTTTAAGGTAATAGCACCTTCCACCACCAGGTGTCTTCACCTGTGTTTGGTGTTTTATTTCTTTAAGTTAATATTTTTCTATTTCTGTAATGTGCGCTCGTTATTTATATATGTTCTAACGAATATATTTTGAGTGTTCACGAATTATGGCATAATATAAAATACTCTTTAACATAAAGTTCAATAATCACTTGCATAAATTGTTGATATATATGTATATCAATGTATATCTGTTAATCTTTAGTCCGTTTAGAAAGGACACAGGTTAGATATATCACAAACAATATCACATACAATTATTATCTATATGGATCCATGTATAATTTGGGTATCCAATCAATATTTGTTTATCTAAACATAGGTTAAATTCTTATACAATTCTAATCATGATTATATGTTTTTTATAATACTAATTTGTTGCTAAAACACTTCTACTTATGATCACACTTTCATATATAATCTCTCCATGACAAAGTTCCCCAGATCATTAGATACCAAACCACAATATCTCCTTTTTGTGACCTATATATATAATTTGAATGGCTTAGAAAAATATTTATGTTACTGGTATATGAATCTGTCTCCAACATTGTGACACAACACCCCAGATATATGCACCTGTCATTCCACTCTCGGTTTTTATAGCTGTTATCATCCTAGCGTGTGAATCTCTCCTGCCATTGTTTCATGAGAAGCTAGGACAATACTGACTACTTGGCTTATTGATCTCTCACTTTCTGAGACAATGGGATATTTGTTCTGGTCATTCAGGTTTAATGGCTGTTGGTCACAGGTACTCCTGAGTATAGCCCAAACCTTGCCATATGTATTTGCATGGCCTTCCTTGGCCATTAAATGAGGTAGATAAGATTTCCTCTGGTGTTTGTGACCAAACATCCCTTTTGTTCAGGCCACGCATTTCTCAGTACAGACTTGTAAAATTTTAAAAGATAGCTAATCCCTTTAACATTTAGAAAACCTGTGAGATCTTGTACTTTGCATTTTAAAGTTCTCCAAGAGGTCATAGTCCAATAATATCAACATTGTAGTTCATCTGTTCCTAAAGCCTAAACAATCTCACCTCTTTGACAGTAAATATGAATGTATTATTATAATTTTTTTCTTAATGAATTCACAACAGGGTGTATTCGCCATCATGCCTGCCACGTTCTCTGTCGTCTTTCTTACCAGCGCCATCTTGGGCCTGTGCATTGCGGTGATGGCGGTAGAAGTCCGTCATTCTGCTCAGCCGCTTTGCTTCTTTCGTTCATCGGGACATGTTCCCCACGTCTGCCCGTCCTCGGGAGTGTAAAAACTGCCGTGATTCGCCGCCCAGGTACGCTGTAATAAGCTCCGGTATCTTTGCGGTGGACGGAGCTCTCTCACTGCGCGGCCATACTCCTCGCCTGCCGGCCACGCCCCCCATATGCACATGATTTTTGATTACACCAATTCACTTATCTTTAGCGTTACACTTTTCCACCCTCACCGTTTTATATGAAAAATGGGGGGCGTGGCTTGGCGCGCAGCGTGGATGGACGCTGAATAGAGGAGCTCCGAGGACACTGGGGATTTGGCCCGAAAACGGACCGTTAAACGGAGCGATAATGCCAAACCACATAAAGAAAGGGACACACATGCGTCCCCTCCGCTCATCGGGAACACCGAAGAGTAAGCCATCACCGGCAAACCTGAGTAAATACCGGTACAACGACGGGAGCTGCAGTCCCAAGATGGCGCCGGCACACAGACCCGCGGAAGGGGAATGCAGAGATGACAGGGAGGACGACGATATATCCATTCCAGCGTCGGAGGATTCCTTCAGCGGTACTGATACCAATGACCCCCCTCTGACATATGCAATAATGACTGAAATCGCTGCAGACATTAAGAACTCCTTTTCAGCAGCTATCACAGACATCAAATCTGAACTGCTTAGACTGTCTGAACAAATGGCGGTTGCTGACAGGGCTGGCAAGAGGAGAGATAGAGCACTAGTGAGACTAGATGACATTACCACAACTCACTCCCAACAGATGGTTGAAGTAAACAGGCAGATCGAAGACCTCGATAACAGAGGAAGGAGACATAATATCAGAGTGAGAGGTGTACCTGAATCTATTACTCCTGAACAAATCAAACCGGCCCTGTCCGCCATTTTCAACAGACTCATAGAACGGCCTGACGACTCACCCATAGAGTTTGACAGAGCACATAGGGCTCTGAGACCCAAGGCACCTGACAACAATCCACCAAGGGACATAATATGCTGTCTGCCTAATTTTCCTTTGAAGGAGGAAATACTTCTGAAGGCCAGAGCAAACGAGCAGATAACCTTCAATGGTGTTAATGTACAGCTCTTCCAGGACCTTTCCCCTATAACTCTGAAGAACAGAAGAGCTTTGAGACCATTACTAGAAGTTCTCAAGGAAAAAGGGATCGCATATAGATGGAAGTTTCCGTTTGCACTACAGGCTACCTATAATGGCAAACAGCACATGCTTAGAATCCATGAGGACTTGCTCTCTTTCTGTGAACACCTACAGATAGCTCCTGTCAATCTCCCGGACTGGTACGCAGAATATAAACTGCCCCCTCCGGTCAACAATTGCCCCTCTTTGCCAGGACCTTCACCTGCGCAATCCCCTTACCACCTTGGGAGGAAAAGAAGCAACGTGAATAGAACCAATCATGGTTCTCCATATGCCAGCAACCCCAGACTATGATACACCAGCGGTTATGCGACTGTTCCTTACCGATTGAATGGCATTCACCGAGATCAGCCTGACCTCACCTTCCCTAATGATTTCACGGATTTTCCCCGAATGAAGATCACTCACTGTGGAAAATAAGGTTTTCATTTCCCTTGTTTTGTCTTACGAGATTAGGGCTCACTACTAAGCCTTTGGTCGTTTACATTTTCACCCTTTTTTCCTTTAATTTTTTCTTTCCAAATTTTTTCTACTAACTTTGTTTGTAAGGAACAGTTTCTTCACTCCCGGAGAGTAATAAATACACACTACGCAGGTCCCAATTTGCCGTTTAATGATAACAGTCCCCTGGGCTATACCTACTGCAACCGACTTCTCTCATCACGATTGGATGATCTTCGCTTCGTAAGGTACGCTTCTCTCCTTAAAGATAAACTGTACATCTCGCTACGTTTGAAGGTACCCAATAATCCATCCGGATTTAAGTTCATTTTCATACAACCTTGCCTCAACCGGTCGGAACAATATTCACACGTTCGTGAAGCCGTCCACACTCTCCGAAGGTAAAACGCGTTCTGCCACTTACGCACTATACCGTCGTTCGTGACAACGAAGAGAAAGTTCCACATCCCAAACGCATAGACCTCATGAGACTTCATGCCTCAGAGGCTAACGACGACCGACTAAGAGTGTAATGTACCCTCAACTAATCCAGTTCACATAATGCTGTTATGTTATCACCCTGAGGGCTACACTACCAGAAGTTTCTAGTTTACCTAAAGGTTTTGTTATTTTTGAAATTGTCTCTAGGAACTGTTTAACTGTTTACCTGTTTATTTTATGCATTGCCTTATGTATCTTATTGTTCACGTCCCTCCAACGGCCCAGCGCATCGATATCACGCTGTTGGACGAATTTGAACATAGACTTGCTGGATTAACTCCACCTTATCCACACAGTGAACATTTGTATTACCATAGCCAAATCTACACCGGTCTTCAAAAACTCTCTACCCACTTCACTACAACCTCCAACTGGTCTCTACTATCTATTTAACCTACACCCCACGCAACCCCTACCTTAATCCTCTCCTCCTTTCCCCCCCCCCATCCCCCATCCCTCCCCCCCCCTTTTTTTTTTTTTTTTTCTTTTTTTCTTTTTCTCGTTGTGTGTACCCCTTACTCCCCCCTCTATTATGGCCTACTCTTCCCTAGGCAAATCCCCAACTTTAATCTCACACAACATTAACGGGCTAAATATCCCCGAGAAGAGAACCAAATTTCTAAAAGAGATTAAGAAAACGAAACCATCTATAGTATTTGTACAAGAAACACACTTCAGGGGTCATAATATCCCCAAACTTACTGATAATCAATATTCCAAGTCTTTTCATGCCACGAATCCACTTGCAAAGACTAAAGGTGTTTCCATTCTACTACACAAACACGCACCATTTGAACTGACCAACCAACTAATTGATCCAGAGGGCCGCTATATCTTCCTGAAAGGCACTTGGGAAGTTTCTCCAGTTACACTGGCGAATGTTTATTTTCCGAATAAGGCTCATATCACCTTTTGCAATGTAATTGTTAACGAATTGAAATGGTTCGCTGAGGGTTGCACTATTTTAGGAGGGGACTTCAACATACCCTTATCCCCACTCCAAGACTCTTCCACGGGACATACTCACATTGCCTATAAAATTCTTAAAAGAATCAAGGTCCTACTGAGCTCTATTTCCCTGGTGGACTCATGGAGATCCATGCACCCAACAGGGAAAGACTATACTTTCTATTCAGCACCACACAAAAAATATTCCAGGATTGATTTAATTTTTGTCTCCCAGAGAGAACTCATTAACTTGGAAAGGGCGAATATTGGTATTATTACTATCTCAGACCATGCCCCCACTGCTATCACTCTTAAACTATCCCCGAACAAAAAAAAATTCTATAACTGGAAACTGAATGCCGCCTTACTGACTGACCAGATCATAAGTGATGATATTCATGATTCTATTAACACTTACTTTCTCAACAACACAGATTCCGACACCAACCCACTTACCAATTGGGAAGCTCACAAAAGCGTTGTCAGGGGAGAATTTATAAAATGGGGAGCCAAAAGGAAAAAGGAACGAACAGCCGCCATAATGGAACTAGCCAATAGAATCACCAAATTAGAAGCCCAGCATAAGCAATCCCTTACGGCTTCAGCAGCGGAAGAACTTTCCCAGTGCAGGCCCTCTTTATTACAAATGCTACAAATTCAAACTCAGAAAGCTCTTTTTTTCCGTAAAAACATATTCTATGAACATAGCGATAAGAGCGGAAAACAACTCGCTAGAGCCCTAAGGGATTCAAAGATGTCTAACCATATACATGCGATACGAAATGACAAGGGCTTTCTAGAACACACACCTGAGAAAATAGCTGACCTTTTTCAAGAGTTTTACTCTAAACTATACAAGATTCCCCCGCAACACAGACCTACCCACATACCACACACACGAGAGGAGATGATAAGACAGTTCCTTTTAGATAGCGGAATCCCTTCTCTTCCCCCCTCTGACGCTACACAACTAAATGACCCGATTAACATAACTGAAATACAAAACGCAATACAAGACCTGAAATCTGGTAAAAGCCCTGGGCCAGATGGGTTCATGTCCCAATATTACAAAACATATTCACATTTACTTTCTAAACCCCTCCTGAAGGCTTTTAATCACCTGGCAAACCAGGAAAATAACTCCTATTCCTTCCTTATGGCGCATATTGCGGTCATTCCAAAACCGGATAAAGACCCTTCCCATTGTGCCAACTATAGGCCGATATCACTCTTGAATATTGATGTGAAACTATTAGCAAAAATCATAGCAAATAGGTTAAAGCCACTACTTCCAAAAATCATTGGCCCAGAACAAGCAGGTTTCATGCCTGGAAGAGAGGCAAGAGACAACATTGTCAAAGCCCTGAACTTGCTTCATTACGGAAGGAGCTCTAAAATCGGAGGCCTTCTGGTGTCCACAGACGCCGAGAAGGCCTTCGATAGGGTCTCTTGGGACTATATGTTTTCTACTTGCGCTCATATAGGCCTAGGTGGAGGCATGTTGAGCTGGATCAGAGCCCTATACCAGACCCCACAGGCTAAAATCAAAATTAATGACATCTTCTCTCACCCGATCCAGATCAGCAACGGTACCCGCCAAGGATGCCCACTATCCCCTATCCTATTTATTTTGACCCTGGAACCACTAATCAGAACAATCAATCTATCCCCAGATATCAAAGGTCTTACTGTCCATAGACAAGAATATAAACTTGCAGCATACGCAGATGACCTCCTTTTTTTCATTACACAGCCACATATTTCTCTTCCGAACCTTTTTCAAATTTTTGAGACATTTGGCTATATTTCAAATTTTAAGATTAACTACACAAAATCGGAAGCCCTTAATATCAATCTACCAACAGCGGATTACGATAGCCTTAAAGGGAATTATAAATTTAGATGGGAGCAGAACACACTTAAATACCTGGGAATCAAACTTACCCGCACAATAGAATCCCTCTTTACAGCAAACTATGTCCCCTTATTAAACTCTATAGCCAAGGATCTCACCCGATGGACTCCCAAATCATTCTCTTGGTTTGGTAGAGCCGCCATCCTAAAAATGACTATTCTCCCCAAACTATTGTATGTCTTTAATGCATTGCCTATTGCGATACCCAACTCCTTCTTCTCCAAATTGCAGTCATTGCAAAGAAAATTTCTCTGGGCTAATAAAAGACCCAGAATTAATTTCCGGACCCTTACCCTGCCTAAAAACGCAGGAGGACTAGGCTTACCAGATTTCAAAAAATATTGTTACGCTACCCACATCACCAGACTTATTGACTGGCATTGCCACGCTGAAGTTAAGGACTGGGTACGACTCGAATTAACCGACAACACTAGACAGGCCTTATTCTACCCATGGACAATGCACTCCAAATCCACAAGACATATGTTGAACCCCTTTGTAGCCAACACATTAACCATTTGGCATAAGACCGCCCAACAATACAACTTGGCCACCATACCAGGCCCGCTGACTCCCCTGACCAATAACCCGGACTTCCTCCCTGGACTATACCATAAAACCGGTCCCTCCCCAGGTCAAGACAAGAAGCTATTAGCTACACATTGTTTCCACAAAAACAAACTTAAGTCACTAAACGTCCTTAACTCTGAATATAGCGACTATCTCATAAATCCTTGGTTTTACATCCAAATAAAAGACTTCTTGCTCAACAACCCATATAAATCCTCCTTTACCCAACGACTGACGCCACTTGAGGACATTTGTTACAGGGGCGCCAAGACTTCCAAAACAACATCTACTGCATATAGCTGGTTGTCTCAGCCATCACACAACGAAAGAAATAAACACAAAGAAAAATGGGAGATGGCACTAAATATTCCCCTACAAGATACACAATGGGAGAAAGCCTGCATCTTTGCACACAAATGCTCACTTAGCACTAAATACCAAGAAATCTCGTACAAAATCCTCACGCAGTGGTACCACACTCCCCTAAACACCAAGAAATGGTCACCTTCGGCTTCAGACATATGTTGGCGCTGCGGGAATGCGATAGGCTCCTTTATACATATTGGTGGGAGTGTACTGCAATCCGCACTTACTGGTCTGAAATCGCCATTTGGATCAAACAAATCACCAACACTACAATGACTTTAGATGCAGCGGCATGTCTACTACACATTACTAAATTCACGACCAGTAAATACAAAAAGTCCTTAAGCCGACATTTACTCACGGCAGCTAAAAGCTTAATCCCCCTATACTGGAAGATGACCAGAGTTCCGACCATTAAAGAATGGGTCGAAAGATCACAATATATATACAAGATGGAAGAAATCTTAGCAATGAAGCGAGAAAGTAGTAACACATTCCATGAAACTTGGCAACCTTGGTTTCTTTTTACCCTCTCAACTGAATATCAACGCATTCTTACTTGATGTGTAATGGCTTTTTGTGATAAATGAATACTCCTAGTACTACTCACTCTGTATACACCGCTTTTCCTTCATATTGTCTCCCCCCCCTCTCTAATTTTGAACAATATACCAATACCTGTCACACAACTTACTACTCATATGTCTTGTTACTCAAACTTACTCTGCTCCCCCTCTGGCCTTACAGGCTATTTGTTTTTAAAAAACACATACCCCTACCCAAACGTCCTCCTACCCTTATTTCTCTTCTCTCTTCTTCCTCACCCCCCCCCCCCCCCCATTGTTTTTTTTTATAAATTTTACATCTTCATCATCACAATTTGCAATTTTAACTTTTCTTCTCCACCCCACTCCACTCCCTTCTTTCTACTGCACTCATTGTTTATATTAATGCTTTCCATAGAATTCTATTTAACAACTTATACTGTACTACCACAAACTGTACCAGTTTTTATTTTTGTCATTTTCATGTTATATAACACTGTATGAATGTATACAACTTTTGAATTCAATAAAAACTTTAATTGTGAAAAAAAAAAAAAAAGAAAGATGGATTCATACACTCTACAGCCCGATTCAAATCCAGTCGGCACAACAATTTGTATTAGGCTGTAGAGTGTATGAATGAAACCGATATAAGCTAAGCAGGATGTGGAAACCTTGCAAAAAGATCTGAACAAATTAATGGGCTGGACAACTACATGACAAATGAGATTTAATGTAGAAAAATTTAAAAAAATGCATTTCGGTGACAAAAATATGAAGGTTATCTATACACTGGGGGGAGAACCTCTGGGGGAATCTAGAATGGAAAAGGACATGGGGGTCCTAGTAGATGATAGGCTCAGCAATGGCATGCAATGCCAAGCTGCTACTAACAAAGCAAACAGAATATTGGCATTAAAAAGGGGATTAACTCCAGGGATAAAACAATAATTCTGCCGCTCTACAAGACACTGATCTGGCCGCACAGTATACTGTCCAGTTCTGGGCACCAGTCCCCAGGAAGGATGTTCTGGAAATGGAGCGAGTACATGGAAGGGCAACTAAGCTAATAAAGGGTCTGGAGGATATTAGTTATGAGGAAAGGTTGCGAGCACTGAACGTATTCTCTCTGGAGAAGAAATGCTTGAGAGGGGATATGATTTCAATATACAAATATCATACTGGTGACCCCACAATAAGGATAAAGCTTTTTTGCGGAAGGGAGTTTAATGGCCACTCATTAAAATTAGAAGAAAAAGGTTTAACCACTTAAGCCCCAGACCATTTTGCTGGCTTAAGACCAGACCACTTTTTGCGATTCGGCACTGCGTTGCTTTAACTGAAAATTGCGCGGTCCTCCGATGTGGCTCCAAAACAAAATTGATGTCCTTTTTTTCCCACAAATAGAGCTTTCTTTTGGTGGTATTTAATCACCCCTGCAGTTTTTATTTTTTTTGCGCTATAAATAAAAAAAGAATGACAATTTTGAAAAAAAACACATTTTTTTTACTTTTGCTATAATAAATATTCCCCAAAAATATCTAAAAAACATTTTTTTTCCTCAGTTTAGGTCGATACGTATTCTTCCACATATTTTTGGTAAAAAAAATCGCAATAAGCGAATTGATTCGTTTGCGCAAAATGTATAGCATTTATAAAATAGGGGATAGTTCTATGGCGTTTTTATTAATAATTTTTTTTTACTAGTAATGGCGGTGATCAGCAATTTTTATTGTGACTGCGACATTATGGCGGACACATCAGACATTTTTGACACATTTTTGGGACCATTGTCATTTATACAGCAATCAGTGCTATACAAATGCACTGATACCTTTGTAAATGACACTGGCAGTGAAGGGGTTAACCAGGGGGTGGCAGTGTAGGAGTTAAGTGTGTCCGAGGGGCGTGTTACTAACTGTGGGGGGCTGGGCTGTGTGCTAGTGAACACTGATATTTGCTCCAATCACAGGGAGTAGAGATCAGTGTCACTTGTTGCTAGGCAGAACGCGGAGATGCTGTTTACTTCTGCATCTCCCTGTTCAGCCTCCCGTAAGACGATCGCAGGTATCCCCGCAGTAATCGAGTCTGCCGGACCCGCGACTGGACTCACGGGGTCCCGACCAGCACGCACGTGCGCCGCCGGCACTGTGCACGCGATGGCAGGGCAGCAATTTTAACTGGACGTACCTGTACGCCATTCTGCCTGCCCATGCCATTCTGCTGACGTACATTGTCGTGCGCTGGTAGGGAAGAGGTTAACCTTAAACTATGTAGAGGGTTCTTTACTGTAAGAGTGGTAAGGATGTGGAATTCCCTTCCACGGGTGGTGGTTTCAGCGGGGGGCATCGGTAGTTTCAAAAAACTATTAGATAAGTACCTGAACGACCACAACATACAGGGATATACAATGTAATACTGAAATATAATCGCACACATAGGTTGGACTTGATGGACTGTCTTTTTTTAACCTCATCTACTGTGAATTGTTGGCCCACAGATGCGACTGGATTCAAATCGGGCTGTAGAGTGTATGAATGAAACTGATACAAATTGTTTTGTCGCTGATGCGACTGGACTCGAATCATACTGTAGAGCAGGGATATGCAATTAGTGGACCTCCAGCTGTTGCAAAACTACAAGTCCCATCATGCCTCTGCCTCCGGGTGTCATGCTTGTGGCTGTCAGAGTCTTGCTATGCCTCATGGGACTTGTAGTTCTGCAACAGCTGGAGGTCAACTAATTGCATATCCCTGCTGTAGAGTGTGTAAAACAAAATAAAATGTTTTCTTTTTTTTTTCAAGATGAAAAAAAAGAAACATTTAGCATGTACAGCCGATAATATACTGTATATATTTAACCATTCAAAGTCAGTTACATATTTGTCGCCTCTCTTCCGCTGTGTTATTCATATAAAGAAATACTTTACATATGACTGAACATAAAACAATGAAAATGAAACTTTTACATATTGATATAGAACATGGATACTATCTTTCTAGTCTCCCCTCTACCTCAGTTTCCCGTAGCCTCTAGACCTTCCAATCTTCATGACTAATTGAATTCTCTCTATATGATCATCCACTTATAGAAAAAAAGGGGGAAAGGGGTGTGTTGCGCTTCCTTAGATACCAAGAAAGAAATATAAAACTCATAAGGTAAATAGAGACTAAGGCCGCGTACACACGGGCGGATTGTCTGCCCAACTAAGTTCGTCAGACAATCCGACAGACAGTCCGTCCAACTTTTGAATGAACGGACTTGACCACACACGATGAACAGACAGTCTGCTGAAAGCTTGCGCGATGACGTGTACAGCACG
The DNA here is from genome assembly GCF_037356315.1 of Lithobates pipiens. Lineage (NCBI taxonomy): Eukaryota > Metazoa > Chordata > Amphibia > Anura > Ranidae > Lithobates > Lithobates pipiens. Next base: position 232,421,069 of record NW_027507784.1, read on the forward strand.
TACGACGGGACTAGAAATACGACGTCCAATACACTGCAATGCAACCTTCGGCGTGTAAATCCTTTCTGAGCATGCGCCATACTTAGTCCGTCCAACTTGCCCACACACGAGCGGACTGTCCGCTGAAACCAAGTTTGGACGGACAAAATTACGGAAATTCCAAAAGACTTAGTCCGCCAGACTGTCCGCTGAAAAAGTCCGCTGAAGCCCACACACGAGCGGATTGTCCGCTGAAACACATTTCAGCGGACTAAGTTGGACAGACAGTCCGCCCGTGTGTACGCGGCCTAACAATTCTCCTCAGAGTGTGAATAAAAAGTAAGTGCAATAGTGCTCAATACTTAAAACTTATAAAGTTGCATTCAAATAAACATCTGATATATAATGTGCTTGTGCATCATCCCAGGGTCCAAAAATAAGCGAAGATGTGTCTAAGACTATAAAGTGCATATAATTAATTAATATTGCAATATAGAAAAAAGGTGAAATATCTGTGATTAAACTACAAACAAATATGTACCAATAAATCAATGTGATAAAATGATCTAAAAAAGATTCTATGGATACTTTAAAAACGATGATTTAAAACGTGCAAAAACAGAGAGAAGTAATATTATATTCCTTGATACAAAAGAAAACGGAGTAGCAGCAAAATAGCAGCAAAAATGTGGATCTCGATAAAGTGTCCCATACACAGTCCAATCGTGCAACTTTAGAGTGTGATTTCACAATCAAACATAAAGTGCAATGTGCAAAAATAACTCTCCTCCAAACGGTGTCCCGTGTCAGTGCTGATGGTCCTAAATAATTACCTCACAGCTGCAAGGTATACAGCAAGACAATAAATTTGCGATTCTACTGCCTGTTTGTGTGATTACACTCTCTAGTTATGGAAATAGTGGGCGGACGTGATCCGCCCAGTACTCTCATAAAGCACTTCCGGTCCCTTTAGAATTATCCCAGTTGAAGTCCACTTGTGACGTAACGCGTAGGAAACCGGAAGTGACGTTCGTACCGTCCACCGATCTGTTTAGCTGTGTGTGCCTGCCTATTCGCTCCTGTTTGTGAGTAGTTTTATCTTTACAAATAAATCGCTTGTTTTAAATTACTACACCATGGAGGATATCTTTTACTTGTTATTTTGAGCATTGCTTGTCGGCCAAAAACTGCAAGGAAGAGCGGCACTGTCAAGAAGTCCCAGCCACAGTCTATCTGACCCCCCGGAATTCCCCCTGCAAATTTATTGTCCTGCTGTATACCTTGCAGCTGTGAGGTAATTATTTAGGACCATCAGCACTGACACGGGACACCGTTTGGAGGAGAGTTATTTTTGCACATTGCACTTTATGTTTGATTGTGAAATCACACTCTAAAGTTGCACGATTGGACTGTGTATGGGACACTTTATCGAGATCCACATTTTTGCTGCTATTTTGCTGCTACTCCGTTTTCTTTTGTATCAAGGAATATAGTATTACTTCTCTCTGTTTTTGCACGTTTTAAATCATCGTTTTTAAAGTATCCATACAATCTTTTTTAGATCATTTTATCACATTGATTTATTGGTACATATTTGTTTGTAGTTTAATCACAGATATTTCACCTTTTTTCTATATTGCAATATTAATTAATTATATGCACTTTATAGTCTTAGACACATCTTCGCTTATTTTTGGACACTGGAATGATGCACAAGCACATTATATATCAGATGTTTATTTGAATGCAACTTTATAAGTTTTAAGTATTGAGCACTATTGCACTTACTTTTTACTCACACTCTGAGGAGAATTGTTAGTCTCTACCTTATGAGTTTTATATTTCTTTCTTGGTATCTAAGGGTCCTTTCACACGGGGCGGATCAGTTCTGATCCGCCCCGTGGATGTCCGTTTGCTCAGCGGGGATCACTCCGCCGATCCCCGCTGAGCAGGGAGATGACAGGTCCGTCTCTGCACACTGCGCAGGGACGGACCTGTCACAGCGCCGCTCTCCCCTATGGGAGATCGGATGACGACGGACCGCAGTGCCCGTCGTCACCCGATCCGATCCGCAGACGGATGGAAAAATAGCTTTTTCCTCCGTCACACTTTTTCGGATCGGAGCGGGTCGGATGTCAGCGGACATGTCACCGCTGACATCCGACGCTCCATAGAGCTCTATGGAGCACCCGTTCAGGTCCGCCTGAAAAACTGACAGGCGGGCCTGAACGGGACGTTAGTGTGAAAGGGGCCTAAGGAAGCGCAACACACCCCTTTCCCCCTTTTTTTCTATTTTCAATTGAGAGTTCACTCAAAAAGTGTCTGCTGCTCCGATCAGAACATACTTCTTACTTCTTTTCCAAAACTATTCTTTTTGCCATAGAGCGCAGGAGCCCCTCTACATACATATCATCCACTTATAACTTAGTTTCAGTTACTATAGTGTATTGTTAATCAAACCACTGGTGTTTCCCTTATTACTACTTAGTTCAACTGTCAACTTAAACCAAACTATTAGCCCTCCAGTTCCTTATTAGGATCTCTAAACATCTTTAGCTGGGTGCTGGACAACTCTCACAAAATTTTTCCCATAGGGACCAGTTGGTAGTAAATTTCTTTTGATTTCCCTCCTCCCATGTCATTGTCCGTTCATAAGCATAGGAATCGTCTATCAGTTTTACTACTTCATTTACTGAAGGAGGTGATGAGGATTTCCATTTGCGTGCTATAACTAGGCGAGCCACGTATAACACATGCATTACTATTGCACGGCAATGGCTCGGATATAATTCCATGTCAATGCTTAAGATCGCTTGTTCTGCCTTCAGTTTATTGAGTATACCTGTTAGTCTAGCAATTAACCTTGAAATTTCTACCGTGAAACTCTTTATTGTTACTTGTCCGCACTCCCTCCAGCGCTGGTTAGAGACACCGCTAGAGTATTTTGCCATTATATATGGAGTTTTGTACCATCTTAAATGTTTTTTTTCGCTATAATTGGAGCATTTAGTATGTATGCAATTGGTTTTAATTGCACGACTCCACTGCTCTCGAGAAACTCTCGAGTTATATTTAAGTCTGATTCCCATTTTTTTTAGCTGTTTTGGGGTGTCAAAATATAGCTTGCTGTGTAATAAGTTGTAGATAAGTGTAATTCCTTTTTTTTAAGTGGCGGCAGTGTTCCACATTTTATAGATAGATTCTGGGATCACAGCTTCCTGGTCTGTGATGGTTGCTAAAATATTGGTTACCCTGGCGTAGACCAAAAAGTCTTTGGTCGGCAATGAATTTAGAGACTGTGCTTCTTCGAATGTTTCGATTCTATACTGAATGTATATGTCTGCTATATATTTAAGTCCGTGTTCCCCCCAGTGGTGTATATATAGGTCTGGTGATAAGAAGGAGAGTGATTTTAAGGAGGTTGGTACATTTTTATGTTTCGTGTGAGTATCTTTATTCTGCATAAAGTACTCCCATGCCCCCAATGTAGCTGCTATTGTGGGATGATTTTTGTAGAGTTTTTGTTTCTTTATTAGTGTGGAGAACAGTAAGTCCTTAAAGACTGGTCTACTTGTGCTTGCTCTGCTTTGCTCCAGTGGATTTGATTTGCTGTCTTATACCATGTCTCAGGCCGCGTACACACGGGCGGACTGTTCGCCCAACTTTGTCCGCTGAACAGTGTTTGGGCGGACAGTCCGCTCGTGTGTGGGCTTTCAGCGGACAGTTTCAGCGGACAGTTTGACGAACAAGGTTTTTCGGAAATTCCGTAAAACTGTCCGCTGAAACCTTGTTTGAGCGAACAGTCCGCCCGTGTGTAGGCTTGTTCGACAAACTAAGTTCCGCGCATGCTCAGAAAGGCTTAACACGCCGAAAGTTATAAATGCAGTGTATAGGACGTCGTATTTTTCGTCCCGTCGTACGTGCCGTTCACGTCATCGCGCACGGTTTCAGCAAACTGTTCGTTCGTCGTGTGTGGCATGTCCGTCCATGCTAATTTTGAGCGGACTGTTTGCCGAAACTGTTTGACGGACAAAGTTGGGCGAACAGTCCGCCCGTGTGTACGCGGCCTCAGTTTGGTCTAGAATTGCCGTCATATGATAATCCTTAATATTTGGGACTCCCATCGCCCCTATTTTCCTGTGTTTCATTAGTATGTCTTGGGGACATCTGGTTTTCTTCCCGTCCCATATGAATTTAGATAGGGAATTTTGCATCTTGGTATAAAATACAGATGGTATCTGAATAGGTAGTGCTCTAAAATAATACAGCAACTTTGGTAATAGTAGCATTTTATATGCCGCCAATCTTCCTGATCAGGAAAGATAGTATATTTTTAATCTATTCATTTCTTGTATGAGGCTGTCAAGCAAAGGTTCAAAATTGGACTGATATAGTGATTTGATTCGTTATAGTTATTACCTAAGTATTGGAGTGAATCCTTCGCCCATGGGTAAGGCAATGTTTTTTGTATTAAGGTTCTCGTCTCTTGGTTAACTTCTAACCCTGATATACTTGATTTTGTTGTATTAATTTTATAATGCGACACAGCATTGAATTGCTCTAGTATTTCATAAACTGCTTTCAGAGAGTGAGCCGGATTTGAGAGCGACAGAATGACGTCGTCGGCGAGCAACATAACTGTATGTTTCTCTTTTCCTATATTTTTATTTCCTATATTTATTCCTGTAATCTGGGGGTGCTTTCTAATTTTTCTGCCAATGGTTCCATCACCAACTCAAAGATCAGGGTTGATAAAGGGCACCCCTGCCTTGTGCCATTGGTGATGAGGAATTTCTCTGAAAAGATGCCCTCCATGAATAGTTGGCTGAAGGGACTGAGTATAGGGCTGCTGTGGCTGATCGCATTTGGCCTGCAAACCCAAATTTTGCAAGGACCTCCGACAGGAAACCCCAGTGAATCCTGTTGAAGGCCTTCTCTGTGTTTAGCGAGAGGAGTACCGATGGCCATTTATTTTCAACCTTAAGTTTTTTTTTTTTTTTTCCACAAATAATTTTTTATTTATTAGATTTTGCACATAACAGTTTATACGTTCAGAACAGAAAACAAGAAACATCATCTGCAGAGATTTCAGGGCAGCGGCTTGGAGTGTGCTAATGATGTGGATATTAAGCCCGTTGGAAATCCCTCTTAACATTTCAAAACCAGAAGGGGGTTTACGTTGTCATACTTAGTAGGAGAAAAGGTAGAAGAGTAAGTGAGGAATGAAGAAGCAAAAAAGAGAAAAAAAGAAAGAAAAAAAAAAAAAGGGGGGGGGGAAGAAAGGGGGAAGGAGGGTGTACGAGCAGGAAGGGAGGATAGGTTTTAAAGAGGGGGGGAAGAATATTGAAAGAAGAGGGAAAGGAGGGGTGGGGAGAATAGGGAGCAAGAAAAGAAACAGGCGATGGAGAAGGGGAGGGGGGAGGGGGGGTGTAAGGCATAATTGCTATCAAGGTCTTATGCCCATAGGATACATGATCCAGAGCGGGCCAACCACCTCGGTATATTCCGGCCACAACTAATGTTCAAGTGCCATAAGTCTGAAAGCGTTGCGTAGATTTAAAATGGAGCCAGCAGGCCCATGTTGTTGTAAATTTTTGAATACGTTCCTGAGAAATATGGACTAGTTCTTCCATTTCCTCTATCCTGGAAATCCTCACAAACCATTCGCCTATTGTTGGAGTGTGTGTAGTTCGCCAGTGCACCGGGATGCATAATCTCGCCGCGTTTACCATGTGCATGGCGAGGGACTTATAGTACTCAGATTTAGTCAGGTGGGTGTGGTGCAAGAGGTACTGTGCTAGAGAATAATCTAAAGTATAAGTGGTTATGTGGGCAATAAGCTCATGCACCTCCTTCCAGAATGGCTGGAGGCATTCACATTCCCACCATATGTGGAGCATGGTTCCTTTCGCCTTCTTACACCTCCAACATGTATCTGGAATGGAGGAGGAAAACTTATGTAGAAGTGAAGGAGTCCTATACCAACGCGTTTCAATCTTATAACAGTTTTCCTGGATGGCAACATTAAGAGATCCCTTATGGACGTATTCATTGATAAGGGCCCAATTATCGTCTGTGAGAGGTACCTGAAGGTCACGTTCCCAAGCTACACGAGCTGGGCCTGGATAACTAGGGACTTCATCCATAAGTATCTCATAGATACCGGAGATCAGGTGTCTTTGTGGGGGGAGGCACGTGCAGATCGACTCAAATGGAGTCAAGCGTCTTGTCCAAGTCTCTGTCGTCGCCTGAGTGGAAAGAAAATGTCGGATCTGTCTATATATCCAGAATGGAAAGGAATTGGAGGGGGGCGTCGCTACTAAATCCTCATAGGAGCGAGGGGCTCCTCGGGCAAAGAACTGATGAGCCAGGATCTCCTCCTGTGGCCACGCCTGTTTAAGAAAAGAGGATGAGATACCCGGTGTAAAGCCGGGGTTCCCCCTTAAGGGTGTCAGGGGACCGGGCACAGAGGAGAGCGCAGCTGATTTTTTTGCCTTTCTGAAGGCTTCTAAAGATGGGTAGATGATTGGGTGTGCCCCGACCTCTACAGGCCAAAGTCGGGAGGGAACCCAGGGTAAGGACCTAAGGGGGAAATGCGTAAAAGATTTCTCCAGTGTCACCCAGAGCTTACCCGCCTCATGAATGCGCCAATCGACAAGTCGAGTAAGGTGGCTCGCCAAGTAATAGTTATAGAGGTCTGGTAGCCCAATACCACCTCTGAGTTTGGGGCGTGTTAAACGTGTATATTTAATGCGTGGCGGGGAATTCTTCCATATAAACAATGATGATGCTGACTTGTATGTTGCAAAGAAGGATACTGGGAGGCTGATGGGGATGCATTGGATAAGATATAGGAGTCTAGGTAACACTATCATTTTCAAAAGGGCTGACCTGCCGAACCATGAGACATTAAGGTTCCCCCAGTCCTTCAGGTCTTGCTGGGCTTTTTTCAGGGCTATCAGGAAATTTTCATTGTATAGGTTAGTCAATTTTGTTGTGATTTGAATGCCTAGATACGGAATGGCTTTCTGATTCCACAGGAAGGGAAAGGATTCCTGACACCGTGCTACTTCTGTTACGGGTAGGGAGACATTTAAGGCATGGGATTTCGCATAATTAATCTTTAGGTGGGACAGGGTTCCGAAATGTTCTACCTCCTTCAGCAGGTTAGGAATAGAGGTAAGGGGGGAGGTGAGGGACAGCAGAATATCATCCGCAAAGGCAGCTACTTTGTATTCCCTATCTTGTATCCAGAGGCCCTTTATATCAGGATTCTCTCTTAATTTATTGAGGAAGGGTTCTAATATCAGAACAAAGATTAATGGGGACAAGGGGCAGCCCTGGCGTGTTCCGTTACCTATGGAGAAGGCGTTCGATAGGTGGCCATTAACTCTTACACTCGCACTCGGAGAAGAGTATAGCGCTGAGATATGAGCTAGCATGCGAGATTGGAGGCCCACTGCCTTCAGGGTCTCGTGCATGTAATCCCAGGCCACTCTATCGAACGCCTTCTCCGCGTCTAGAGACAGGAAGAAACCCTGAGTGTTGGAAGTTGAAAGCCAGTGGTGGAGGTTTAGGGCTCTGATAGTGTTGTCCCTAGCCTCCCTTCCAGGGACAAAGCCTACTTGATCCAGAGAGATAAGATTGGGTAAAAGTGGGGATAGTCTATTCGCTAGGATTTTGGCATAAATTTTGATATCTACGTTCAAGAGGGAAATGGGTCTGTAGTTCTGTACTCGTGTGTTATCCTTTCCTTCTTTCGGTATAACCGTAATGTGGGCCTCTAGCATGCGTCCAACTGAGATCTTAGGGTTTGCCATAGCGTTAAAGGTAGTTATTAGCTGTGGTGACAGTACGGCGGAAAAGGATTTGTAATATTGTAGCGTAAACCCGTCAGGGCCCGGGCTTTTTCCCGCTTTCATCTGCTTTAATGCGGTCTGGAGTTCCTCCATGGAAAGAGGCCGCTCCATGTCTGCAGCTTGTTCACCTGAGAGAGCATTTGGGCAGTATTGAGTTAGAAAATTCCTAATGGCCACTGTCCTCTCAGTTATCCGACTCGGGTTCTGGGTGGTGGGTTGTAAATTGTACAGTTTTTTGTAGTAATTCTCAAAACACTTTGCAATGTCTTCATTTTTAAAGCAGGGTGTGCCCTGTGGACTCTGGATCTGGTGTATGGTGTTGGAGGGTCTAGAAGCTTTCACTACTCTAGCTAATAGTCGACCACACTTATTGCCCTGCTCGTAAAAGACTCTCTGATGAAGAACATAGCGACGTCTTGTGCGTTTCCCCAACTCCTCCAGCAGCAGGGAGCGTGTGTGAGACAGTTCTTGTAAAGAGCGCTGTGATTGAGAATGTTTATGTGAGGCCTCCAGGTGTTTAATTCTGTCTATTAGTGTTAGTATAGAATCCTGGTGATTTCTCTTGACTTTCGCTGCTTGTGTTAATAGCTCCCCCCGTATGACACACGTGTGTGCCTCCCACAGAGTGATTGGGGATGCAACTGACGGGGCATTGTCTAAAAAATATTCCCGGATTCGGGATTCTAAGCGTGTGGCAAACTCCGCGTCTTTGAGTAATGCAGAATTTAATCGCCAGGTTTTGGATCGCGGGGCTGAGTCTGGAAAGGTCAGGGAAACCGTAATAGGGTGGTGGTCCGACAGGTACATTGGTTCTATCGTCGAATGTGTAAGGTATGTCAGGTCAGGTTGAGAGAGGAAAAAGTAGTCAATGCGGGAATATTTTTGGAATGGGTTGGAATAGAAGGTGTAGTCTTTAACCGTGGGAAACAACGTACGCCATGTATCGTGTAGTTCTAGGTCCTGTAGCCGTAGTTTAATTTGTCGGAGGGCCCGGTAGGGCAGTGAGGAGGTGCCAGATGAGGTATCGATGTCCGGGTTCAGTGGGACATTAAAGTCACCTCCAAGGAGGACTATGCCTTCCTTGAAAGAGTGTAGAAGGTCACAAAGCTTTCTAAAGAAAGAGACTTGACGTTCATTCGGGGCATAAATATTCGCTAATGTTAGTGGTTTTGAAGCGTAACGGCCTTTAATAAACACGAACCTGCCCTCCGGGTCTACTAGTGAGTCTGAGATTTGAAAGAGTGCGTGCCTGGATATTAAGATGGAAGCTCCTTTAGTTTTTGCGGAGGGGTTTGAGGAGTGGACAGCTGTGCGGTAAACATGGTTAGTGAGCTTGGGAATGGAATTTGAGCGGAAGTGGGTTTCTTGCAGAAAAATAAACTGAGCTTTGTGTTTAGTAAGGGCGGACAGAACCTGCGATCATTTTTCGGGGACATTTAGACCCTTAACATTGAGCGACACACACTTCAACGAGAGAGGACCGCGACGTTGCGGGTCCATCTGCATGGTATGAGGAGATTCAAGAGTAAAGCTACGAGCTTCTATGGACACTCGTTCAATGTATAAGGAAGTGCCTCTCTATACCGAGGTGGCTGTGCTGAGGGGTGGGTAAGTGTGACTAGTGGGGAAGGTGGGGGTGGGGGGAAGGGGTAGGGCAGGTATCAGAAGGGAAGAGAGAAGGGGAGGAAGGTTAAAAGAGAGAGAAAAGAAGAGGAAAGAAGGGGGGGGGGAGAGGAAAGAGTGAGAAAGAAAAGACAGTGAGGACAAGAAGGAGGGGAGGGGAAACAGAAAGAGTGAGATGACCCAAAGGGCGAGGATAGAGAGAAAAAAAAAAAAAAATTAGGAGAGAAGAAAGATAGAAAAAAGAGGGGGGGAAAAGATCGTGAGCACCACGAGGTGTAGATCAAAGAAGGTTACCAGAGGTGGAGACGGAAACACCGCTCCACCTGAGAGAAAAGGTGCTGGAGGGTCAGCGGTCCAGTTTCGTAGATCCGCTGCAGGGGAACACTGAGAATGACTGGGCACATCTGCTTCCGCACTCTAGAGGAGCTAGAGAACAGTAGCTGAGTGGGGAACAACAGGGCGTAAGACAGGGAGGGGTAGGGGAACCAGGTTTAACAATATAAGATACACCCAAAACTTTCAGTACAAAAAGCAAGGCACAAAAAAAAGGAAAAACCAGAAAAAATTAGATCAACATTGTTACCATTATTACCAGCCTGCAAGTGTCATACAATAAATTGCAAGAGGAAAATTATACTGCGACAATTAACTGCTCTCAAGAGGAGGTTTGATTCTAAGCCCCAGAACATCGTCTAGCCAGTGGCCCCTGCAAAGGGAAAGAGTAAAACTAAAAAAAATAAAGATAAAAAAATCAAAAATAAATAAATAAACGAAAAAAGAAGGGTGGGGTGGGGTTTCAGCCGGATCAGTAGTGGGGCTGGAGTGGAGTCTTGGGGGGCCGGTAATATACCCAAATGTGTTCATGGGAAAACAATCAAGTCCGTCCTGAGCTCGGCTGAACCAGTCAACACGGCCCTGGAGGGAAGCGAGTGTCCTAGCCCAGCGATCCTGGGAATTTCGGGACAGGGGCAACGGGTCCAGATCCGAGATTATACAGAGATCTCTTAGAAATTAAAATGTACTACAGCTAGTAGGATAGGGGGCGTAGGGAGGTTATCACCGTAGTATACCAAAAAAAAAAAGGGAAAAAACATTAGGACTCTCAATCCCTCTCCTCCTCATCAAGGCAGGGGCCCTGTAGCTGAGATCCCTCCCCCACAGCCAGAAGATAAACAAAAAAAAACTCAGAGAATTATTTTTCCCCCTTCTTTCTCCCCTTCACCTCCCTTTCCCCCTTACAAAAAAAAACATCCATGGGTTGATAATGCTTTGGTGTGTAGATCTGCATGTAGGCCAGAGGAGCCCTTTACACCTGTGATCTATTCCAGAATGGGCCTGTATTGCTAGATGTACAATATTATTGGTGTACCCCAATATGGGAGTGCTTGCAGGTGTGGGATGGGGCAACATTCAAGCACCATTGCATCATCAATCCATGGGGTATGCAAGACCCAAAAGCTCCATTACACATAAGCAGGTGTAGCTATATATGAACAGGAATTCGTAGATAAAAAATATAAAAAATAAAAAAATAAAAAAGAAAGAGAAAAAGGGGCTCAGTCCATGTAGCATACAACACAGAGTTCTGTAGTGAATACATATAAAGATAGCACCAGGGGGGAGAAAAAAAACAAAAATAAAGACCAAAAAAAGAAAAAAAACAAAATAAAAATAGGATAAAATAAAATAAAAAAGGGGGGGGGGGCGGGCCCAATCCATGCCCGTGCTTGTTCTGCAAGATCGCGGCCGTCTGTGTGCCAGTGACTGTGGCCTGTGCCAGCCTGTGTAGTTTCACTGGAACCAATATCTTAATGGCAGCAGATATGGAAGGGTTTTGCTCAGCAATGGGATGAGGTCAGCTGGCTTCAGCTCAGTGGGGAGTTCAGGAGTCTTAAGCAACAGGATAGCGTGGCCTCTAGGGTTAAGCGGATAACGTCACCATCTCGGTTGACAAAGGGCTGGCTAGAACAAGCAGGCACAGATCAACAGCAAAAGTCATTAGTACGCACTTACAGGCAGGCAAGGTTTATGGACCTGGAGACAACTCGCGCTTCCTAGCGATCCCTGTGAGGGGTCTCAGGAGGTCCCGGTGTGCGGTGCTGTGGATCCCGGCGGGATGCATGAGCCTCGGGTGAAAAATGATCCGGTCCTCGACGCCTTGAGCGGTGCCTCTGTGCTTTCGGAGAAGGGCTGTGTGACACCGGTCGCCATGGTTCCGACGGGAAATGGAAAGCACACCAGTCCGGAAGCTCCGTCAGGGGTAGATCAAGTTGTTCACAGAAGGCTGCCAAGTCATCCGGCGAACGTAGAATAGCGGTGCGACCCCTGGCGGCCGCCGAGAGGCCAAATGGGAACTTCCACCGGTATGGAATGTTGCGTGATCTCAGTTGGTCCAGCAGAGGGCGAAGAGCTCTCCTATTCTGAAGGGTAGTTGGGGAAAGGTCCTGAAAAAGCTTAACTTCAGTACCATTATGTAGTATCCGGCCCCTTTCCCTAGCCTTCTGTAGTATTTCTTCTTTTAGTGGAAAGTTTACAATACAGCATATTACGTCTCTGGGGGGCTCCCCATCATGAGGTGGGGGTCGCAAGGCCCTATGGAGCCTCTCCATCTCGATCGGCGAGTCCGCCGGGCGATCCAGCAGATCGTTAAAGATGGCACATATTGTTTGTGGTAGGGAACCGGCCTCCAGGCTCTCGGGTACCCCCCTGACTCTCACATTGTGCCTACGTCCCCGGTTATCAAGGTCCTCGACCTGGCGATGAAGGTCAAATAGGTAGGCAAGTTGGGAATCATACGCGCGTTGCACTTGTTTTATAGCAGCGGTGTGTAGTTGTGTGGTCTGTTCCACGTCATCTAGTCGGGTAGCCACCGCCTGAATGTCTGTCTTAAGGTCGAGAATGGCTGCCGAGAGAGTACTGGTGATGTTGCTAGTAATGTCGGCAGCTACCTTCTGCAGGTCAAAGAGGCTCACCGCGGGTGTCGAGCGCCTGCTTTGGGATTCTCTTTCCTCCGACAGTGAGTCCGAGCCGTGACTCGGAGAGTAAGGGCCTGAGGCCTGCGCAGCCTCGTGGTTATCAGAGCGGAGGGAGCGGAACAGCTCGGGGATATTGCGGCCGAGCTGCGTTCCGGTCTCCTTCGGTGTCCGGGAGGCTGAGGTACTCCTATTCGACTTACCCATGGTGGTAAGGTGCAGCGGTTCCCCAAAAGCAGCAGAATTCAGTCCTCAGAGTGCGGGAGCTCTTCACTTAAGCGGCCATCTCCGGACCCAGCCAAGCCACGCCCCCTGGCCATTTATTTTCAACCGCTGTATATACTAAATTTAGGATTCTCCTTGTTGCATCCGTGGCTTGTCTACCTGCCATGAACCCAACCTGGTCTGGATTAATGAGACATGGGAGAATTTGTGCTAACCTGTTTGCTAATATTTTAGCCTATACCTCCACGTTTAAAAGTGAGATAGGCCTAAAATTCTGAGCTCTGTCCGGCTCCTTCCCCGGTTTAGGCAGTGTTATAACTGTGGCCCGCAGCATTTCTGATGGAAATGAGGCTGAGGAGGCAGCTGACTGGAACACATGTACTAATTTCAGAGTTAAAATGTCTGTGTACCTCTTATAGTATTCTGATGAATACGCATCAGGGCCTGGCGCTTTGTTGTTTGGTAATTTAGCTATAGTCTCCTTGATCTCTGATAAGATGAAAGGTGAGTTCAATGAGCTTAATTCCTTAAGAGACAGTGAGGGAAGGGAAATTCCCTTAAAAAAATTCTCTATTAATGCTGCCATGGGCTGGGGAGTCTCGGGATCCTTTCCTATATTGTATAAACTCTCATAATAGCTGCCAAAGGTATCTGCTATTTCCTTGGGATTAGTAAGTTTTGTCCCATGCTTGGGATGTAGCAGAAATGGGATATTTGTTTGCTTATTTTATCCTTGATTTGATTTGCCAACAATTTCCCTGCTTTGTTGCCATGCATATAAAAGTTAGCTCTATGTCTATGTGTGTTATGAATGTGTTGTTCTAATAATAGACTCTTAAGATCTTCCGGAGCCCCTGCCAGCTTATTACTCAAGTCCATTGTAGGTGTTTTTTTTTGTTTTGGGACTCTAGGAACCTGATGTCCTCCAAGATGGTGTCCATGCACTGCCTCCTTTTCCTCTTTAACAATGCACTATGTTTCGTTAATATTCCCCTAACGTACGCCTTGTGCATTAGCCACGAAGTGAATTGATTTACTTCCGCTAAGTCATTCATTTCAAAAAATTATTTCAATGAGTTTTCAATGTCTGACGCTATCACTAGGTCTGAGAATAGATGCGTGTCATTTTTCCATCTGTTTGGTAGAAAGGCCTCGGTTCCCCACTGTTATAGATACCTGGGCGTGGTCTGACCACAATATGACTCCTATTTCTGACTTAGATATTTTCTGTAGTAAAAAATTGTCCATTAGAAACATGTCTATCCTTGAATATGTTAGGTGGACTTGAGAGAAGAACAAAAAGTCCCTCTCGTTCGAGTGTTGGCACCTCCAGGGGTCAAATAAATTAGCATTCTTGGTAAAGTTAGCAAGCGTTGTTCTGAGCCCCTTCTTGCCTGAGGCATTGGATAGGTCCAATTGGCGGTCTGAGATGGCATTCAAGTCCCCACATAGAATGATATGTCCAAATGTATTTTGCTTAACCTTCTTCCATACTTTATTTAGGAAGCTGATTTGCCTGGTATTTGGGGCGTACAGGTTGCCAATAGTGTATGTACTGCCATTTATTTCACATGCCAAGATGATGTACCTCCCCACCTCATTGCAATGATGGAATTTGTGTTTAAACGCAACTGTTTGTTTCACCAAGATTGCAACTCCTATTTTTTTAGACAGTGCACAAGCAAAGTAGGTATTAGAGGACTGGTTATGCGTTAACTTTGGGTGGCTCTGTGCTTTAAAATGAGTTTCCTGTATACAGAGCAGATCAAATTTCTTGGCTCTGGCCTCTTTCCACAGCATATGTCTCTTCTGTGGACTATTCAGGCCATTAACATTTAGGAAGGTAACCTTAAATGCCATTGTTAAGAAGGATTTACCCTTGCTAGTGACAGATTGGTATACCATCCTATTTAATCACAGAGTCTTAACTTGCGATAATCCTTATTGCTGATGGGGTGTCCTGTTGTGGGTTACGGACCTTGAGTTCTCTGTTGTATGCTAGGATGGGCTTTAGATCAAGTTTTTTTTTGAGAGTGTTGATGTAGTACTCCAAGTTCTAGGATTACAAAATAAAGATATCCTTGAGATAAACGGAAACTGAACAAAAACAATTGTAACAGATATGCGCTACCGCGCAGTTATAAAAATGTGCAATTTCTTCTGAAATCTGAGCAGGTAGTGTCCTCCTGAGTTAGGGTTAGTTCAGCCGGTCTTCCATGCCAGCCGAAACTTTCGGTGTTACAATAACTATTTATAGGCACCATATATTTGCACCTTATAAGAGTTCAAGTGCGGTCAGGGGAGGCTGCTCGATCTCTATGCTGCTCCTCCTCTCCTCTTGGTAGGATGTTACATTTTTCCAACAGTTTAATTCCTTCCTCTAGGGTGGACACCAGAAAGTCACGGTCCCCCCTGGTGATTATCAAGTTGGCGGGGTAGTTCCAGCGATACATTATTTTATGGTTTCTCAATGGCTTTGTTATGGTCATGAGGTTGCGCCTTCTTTGCATTGTGTGAGCCGACAGATCCGCAAAAAAGGACAGCCCTTACATACATATAAATTTCTCCTTGAAACCATAATAGTGTATCCTTGTTATTGTGTCTCTGGGTAGTTTTTCAGGTATATGTTTTGGCTTTGGCAGCCTGTGTATCCGATCTATGACCAGTTCCTCCAGGGGCAGGTGTGTTCTTTAATAATGTTGGTCAGGTAGGCTGTCAGCTCTGGCGGCTTGACTGTTTCTGGAATGCCTCTAATTTTAATGTTGTTTCTTCTGGAATGGTCTTCAAGGTCAGCGACCTTTGATTTGAGCCAATCTATGTCATCCTCATGGTCATTATGCGCATCCACCATGTTGTTGAAGGTTTCAGTGAATTCCCCCATGTTCTCTATATGGGTCACTCTATCTTTCACTGCTTTGAACTCCGTATTACACTGCTTTATAAGCTGGAGCATATCTGTGTGTATTTCACTCCGCAAAGTAACTAGCATATCTTTCAGGGTTGAGTCTATAATTGGTTTGTTGTTTGTGGGGAATGCTGCTATTGCATCTTGAAATTCCAGCGTGTCATCAATCTCAATGCCTCTGTCCTCCTCTTCATCATTTGCCAGTGCCTGCTCTGCTAGTTTCAGCTTCACTTTTACAGAGCTGCCTGACAGGGAGAAGAAGTTAGTCATCTTACCGGGCTCCCTCCACTCTTTTCTCTTCTTAGGCATGTTTATTAGGTCCCCCGACCCGTTGTGCTGGTTTTCGCTGCGTTCCGGTGCCTGTCGTTGCTGGTGTTCATTCCAGTAAGTTCACTTGGCCGGGAGCTGTGTCTCTATGCGACCATTCACCAAGCTTGCCGGCTCCGCCCCCCAAACATAATTAAATTATAATGTATGAAATAACGCAGATATGAATCATTGGGCTGTGGTAGAGCATAAAGATGGATGCACATTATACAATCTTCTGAAAATTTTTCCTTCAGATTTACCAACCAGGCCAAGCCTCAAGAGCCTCAATTTGTATGCAGTCAGGCAGGCCCCTGCACTACACAGCTCTGGCAAATCCAAAGGAAATCGGACAACAAAAGCTACACAGTGTGTATGGGGTCTGAGGGTTGCCACATCACCCCTCCAAACCAAACACATACCAACCACCCAGCCCCCGAGGCTAACTGAATGCTGACAAGGCACCAGGTGGGCTAATCAACACCTTAATGAGCCACAGAACCTGTGCAATCAATACCTGCTCGGCTCCAATCCCATAGGCTGTAACCAGCGACGCCTGTCCCGAGTGATGTCAGGCAATGACAGACAGAGACTCGGAGGCTTGGATCTACGAACGAATCATACATTCATAGATGGGGTGACGAAAAGGCAGAGGGTGAGTGCACAGTGAGTGCACTAGCCTGTGCTGAGTGATGTGGGGCAATGACTGACAGTGACTCAGCGGTTGGATGCACTGACCTGTGCCGAATGATGTTGGGACACGACAAATGCCGACTCAGAGGCAGCTAACTACGAAAGCTATGCGGGATATGGAACATAACGAATCGTAACTTGTGTATGATATGAAAAAAGGTTAGAATCCTACCTGCAACAACGAGTGAGAACCGCCGACAAAGACTACAAATGGAGATGCCGCAACACACTGGAAATCAAATGCACAGACTTGTGAACCATGAGGCGAGCTGGGAAGAGCCAACCTGGAGACTCGAGACTTCTATAGGTAGATAGCTATACAGGGGAAGGCCTCCAGCCGGATATCACTTCTATATAGGTAGGATCGCTGTCTCCTATGGCAACAAATCTTGTAACAGTCACTAACGGTAGTTGTATTTAACTATTGGTAACACAGAATAGTTCTCCTCGCACTCTACAGTCTCTCACTGTAGGTCTTCACTCACGGAGTTCCCAGACTCTCACTAGACTCTCAGAATCAATTTCCACTGGATCCCCTGAGCTCTTTCACTTCCATGACTCAGTATCTTCCTCAAGCGTCACCCTTGCTTCCCTGCTGGGTCCCTGGCTTGGCACTTACTGATGCTCCTCAAGCATCACCTCTGCTGTCCCGCTGGGTCCTTGGCAAGGCACTTGCTGAAGTTTTCCTACTTCTTCACCATCACCGGTCTAGTACTGCTCTAGTACTGGCTCTAGCTTACTCAAAGTGGTCTCCAGTAACAAGGTGGATGGTTCCTTAGTGGCAACAGCTTCCCCTCTACCTCTGACCACAACTGATTCCCCGTCTGGCTGAACCATTACTCTCGGATTGGACTACAATCCTGCAGTCCCAACCCTGCGCTGCTTCTCTTGCTTCTGAATAGGCCCTCAGACAGCCTAGCAGCCAGATGTCCCCGAAATAGGCCTCAGGCTAGCAGCCCGGGGCAGCATAACACATTTCCACCCAGAGGCACAGAACCCCAATCACCTGACTTCACCCAAATAAATAGGCTCTCCCAGTAGGCCAAGGGGATAAAGAGACACCCGCCAATTGGCTGAGACACCCCATCCATTCATAACCTGACCTTGCTCTTGTCTATCTAATGTCACCAGCATAACGCCACCTAGCGACAGAAGAGAAAAGGTACAGCAAGTCCAGAACTAGAGAGGAAACAGTGGATCTACTAAAAATTAACCAGGGCAACTACTGCCTGGCAAACTAAATGTACTAACAACCCTGCCTAAACACCAAGGAGCTACACAAGCAATCCTATGACAATGATTCCTATGAGGACAAAAAGAATTTGTTGAAACCAGGAAAATTTACCATCTCTAAACAAAGTGTAATCTGGGTTTGTCATATTTTCTATCATAATGTCACACTGTATATATATATATATATATATATATATATATATATACATATATATATATACATTTTTTTTTTAACTGAACAAGGGGATATTCCCAAAGGCCTTCAGTTAAATTTAGCATTAGGGATGGCCTTGCGGTTCGCCCGGAGGTTGGTTTGCGGCAAATTTTGCTTGTTCACGATTCGCCAAACCGGAAGACTTCTGGCGCTGTTCGCGCGGTGGACATATGCGTTTACATTGTGAAGAACTTTGACCCATGATGACACATCCATCATGGGGTACAGGACAGCCAATTAAGACATTTCAGCGCATGGACAATTGGACATACCCCCTACCTTATAAATAGACCTGATGTGGCGGCTATTTTACATTCTGTCTTTTGTCAGTGTAGGGACAGGACGTTGTGTGGAGCAGGGACAGTCAGTTTAATCACTAGCTATTACTATTAGGTCCACAAAAGTCCTTTTAAGGACTGGTATAGGTGTGCAGTATATAGGGGTTGTAATACACTGAGAATATACTTTCTTTCAAATATACAAAGTATATTCTGGTGCACTGCTGTGCTGCTGAGTGCACTACTGACCGATTCTGCAGCTGTTTTTTGTCAGTGTAGGGAAAGGACGCTGTGTGGAGCAGGGGCAGTCAGTTTAATCACTAGCTATTACTATTAGGTCCACAAAAGTCCTTTTAAGGACTGGTATAGGTGTACAGTATATAGGGTTGTACACGTATAATATACTTTCTTTCAAATATAGAAAGCCTATTATACTTGACTGCTGACCGATTCTACAGCTGTCTTTTATCAGTGTAGGGACTGAGGGACAGTCTGCAAATCACTAGCTACTAGGTCCACAAAGGTCCTTTTAAGGACTGGTATAGGTGTACTATTTGGTGTGCAGTATATAGGGGTGTAATACACGTATAAAATACCTTCACATATAGAAAGCATAGTATAGTGCATTTCCACTGTGCAGCATTGTGACTGCTGAGTGGTTCTGCAGCGATACTACAAAGAGTGACAAACACAATTTAAAAAAAAGTATTATAACTGGTGTGATAGACCAGTGGCCCCCAAAAAAGGCAATTTGAAGCGGGGTGTTATATACCTTCTTCCACATACATACTGCATTTCTCTAGAGACTTTTGTCACAGGGTAATTTAAAAAATGACAGGCAGAGGAAGAGTTAGGCCCTTCTGCAGGGGTGGTAGGGGTAGGGCAGGAGCAACAGACATGAGCCAATGTGACAAATTGCAGAAGGTGCGTGCGATTACGTCAAAGGACGCACCAGACTTGGTTGAGTGGCTCACTCAGCCTTACTCTTCTGCACCCTCCTCATCCTCTCGATCTGCACCCTCTTCACTCTCTGCTGTGTGCACCCCCAAATACACTACCACCAACACCACCATATACCTACCGCTTGAGTCACTGGAATTATTTTCCGATCCATCACAAGACATTTCCGATGCGCAGCCATTCTTGGCATTGGATCAGGAAGAGGAGGTAGCAACAACCACCACTCAGCAGTCTGATGACAGTACCCAGATCAGCCCAAGGAGGAGGTTGGTCCCTGGTGTTGCTGCCTACTCCGAGATCTCTAATTATAGCGGTGTGGAAGGTGACGTCGATGATGACATGTCTAGTGATGTCACGTGGGTGCCCACAAAAGAGGAAGAGGAGTTCAGAGGGAGATATGGACCAGCAGATAGGGAGGAGAAGCAGGCAGAACTTAGATTGCACAGGAGGGACAAAGCAGACTGCTAATGTATCAAGAGAGAGGCATCAACCATGTATGGTCACATCTGGCGCTACCAGGACGCCGGCACATGGCTCCGCAGTGTGAGCTTTTTTTAACATGTCCGCTGCTGACAATAGTGTTGCCATCTGCAATATTTGCAGTCAACGCATAAGTCATGGTAAGCCCAACACTCACCTAAGGACGACCGCCTTAAGAAGGCACATGAGCTGCCATCACCGAGCCCAGTGGGAGCAACGGAACCCACAAAGCCACACTCCAGGCTCTCACCGTACAGCCTTGTCTTCTACTTCTCCTTCTTCTCTCTCCTCACAATTGTCCACCACTCCACCTTCCATCATTCCATCCTCACGTTTTTCTGCAAAAAGGCAGGCTTCCGTGGGCCAAATGTTCGAGCGTAAAAAAAATGATGACGCCGGATAACCCTCTTGCCCAACGGTTGATGGCTGGCTTGTCAGAAGTGATAGCCCGCCAACTACTGCCTTATAAACTGGTGGACTCGGAGGCCTTTCTAAAATTTGTGGCCATTGGAACACCACAATGGAAGGTCCCAGGAAGGAAGTATTTCTAACAGAAGAGCATCCCAGAGCTATATGGCCATGTTCAGCGGCAAGTGAATGTATCTCTGGCACACAGTGTCGGTGCCAAGATACATCTGACCACAGACTCGTGGTCTAGCAAACACGGGAAGGGAAGGTATATAACTTTTACTGCCCACTGGGTGAACCTTCTGACGGCCGTCAAGCATGTAACCCGTGGCACCAATGTAGATTTGGTTTTACCGCCACAGATTGCATGCAGGCCTGCCTCTTCTTCTCCTCCTCCTACTCCATCCTCCTCCCTCTCCTCCTCAGCTGACTCCTCCTTTTCCGTTGCTAGCGTCTCTTCCGCTGCGCCACCCAAGCTCCCCAGAACTTATTCGACATGCCAGGTGAGACGTTGCCATGCTGTGCTGCGTCTGTTGTGCCTGGAAGCCAAGAGCCACACTGGCCCTGCACTCCTTTCAGTTTTCTGTTCACAGGCAGATCAGTGGCTAACACCGCTCAATTTGACAGTTGGAAAAGTGGTGTGTGACAACGGTGCCAATCTGCTTAGCGCATTGAAACAGGGCAAAATTACACACGTGCCATGCATGGCACACATCTTAAACTTGGTCGTGCAGCGATTCGTTGTCCAATACCCTGGGGTCCAGGACATCTTGCGGCAGGCAAGGAAAATCTCGGCCCATTTCAGAAGATCTTACACGGCCATGTCTCACCTTGCTGACATTCAGCGGCGACACAATCTGCCGGTCAGACGTTTTATTTGCGATTGCCCAACGCGATGGAACTCAACCTTCTATATGCTTGATAGGCTGCTCCAGCAGAAACGAGCAGTTAACGTCTACCTGTATGAACTCTGCGGCAGAACAGGTTCTGGGGAGCTGGGTTTTTTTTTCACTGCGCCAGTGGCTGCTCATGCGTGACGCATGCAGACTTCTGCGGCCATTTGAGGAGATCACCAAACTGGTCAGTCGCAGCCATGGCGCCATCAGTGACATGGTACCTTATGCCTTCTTTATGGAACGTGCATTGCGTCGTGTCATTGATCAAGCTGTGGAGGAGCAGGAGCGGGAAGATGAGGAAGTCGCAATGCTGGATGAATTCCCGGGGGGGGGGGGCTACTCTATCTGAGACAAGTGAACAACAGGAGTCTGAAGAAGAGTCAGAGGAGGATGGTGCCGGGGCGGATGAGGAGGAGCAAGAAAAGCATGCTTTAAACCTTTCTGGGATCCCTGTTGTTGTGCGTGGATGGGGAGAGGAGAATGAAGAGGACGACATTATCCTGGATGATGAGCAGGAGCCAGGCCACCACACCGCTTCCAGTTTAGTGCAAATGGGGGCCTTCATGCTCCAGTGTTTTAATAGGGACCCCCGTATAAAAAGCATAAGGGTCAAGGACCAGTACTGGGTGGCAACGTACTTAGACCCCCGGTACAAACACAAAATGGTGGAAATGTTACCACCATCACAGGGGGCTGTCAGAATGGAGCACTTCCAGGCCTTGCTTAGAGAAATTCTGCATTCTGCTTTTGCATGCCCTGGCAGAGGAGGAATTCCCACTCCCAGAGAAAGAGTTGCGGGTTCCAATCCAACAGCACCTGCAAGAAGAGGGCGGTTTGAAGATGTGTTGGTGACTTCTGATATGAGGTCATTTTTTCAGCCGACCCATCGACAGGTCTCATCCGGATCCAGCTTCAGGGAACGCCTAGACCGACAGGTGTCCGACTACATCGGGTTAACGGCCGATGTGGACGCTCTGAGGAGTGATGAAGCCCTGGACTACTGGGTGGGCAGGCTTGACCTCTGGCCAGAGCTTGCCCAATTTCCAATAGAACTGTTGGCTTGCCCCTCGTCCAGAGTCCTGTTCGAAAGGACGTTCAGCGCAGCAGGGGGGGTCGTGACCGATAAGCGCACTCGCCTAGCTCACGACAGTGTTGACTACCTCACATTTCTAAAAATGAATGAGGCATGGATCTCAGAGGAATTTAACACATGTGAGCAGTAGACCATGTATATACATAACTCTATAAACAATTTATTTAATCAAGCACACAGACCCTTTTCTACCTTTGGCTCACTTCCTTGTACAAAAAAAGCACACCGTACTATATGCCCAAACCCTCCTGTTTGAAGAGGTTGAGCGGTGTCATATTTTTGGTTCCCGCAGTGAGTTGCTGGTATCAGTGCTGCTGTCAGTGCTCTCTCTCTATCTCGGTGCTGGTGTGGTCTCAGTGATCTCTATCATGGTGATGGTGTCAGTGCTCTCTATCTCGGTGCTGGTTTCAGTGCTCTCTATCATGGTGCTGGTGTCAGTGCTCTCTATCACGGTGCTGGTGTCAGTGCTCTCTATCTCGGTGCTGGTGTCAGTGCTCTCTCTCTATCTCGGTGCTGGTGTGGTCTCAGTGCTCTCTATCATGGTGCTGGTGTCAGTGCTCTCTATTACGGTGCTGGTGTGGTCTCAGTGCTCTCTATCATGGTGCTGGTGTCAGTGCTCTATATCTCAGTGCTGGTGTCAGTGCTCTCTATCTCGGTGCTGGTGTCAGTGCTCTCTATCACGGTGCTGGTGTCAGTGCTCTCTATCATGGTGCTGGTGTCAGTGCTCTCTATCACAGTGCTGGTGTCAGTGCTCTCTATTTCGGTGCTGGTGTCAGTGCTCTCTATCTCAGTACTGGCGTCAGTGCTCTCTATCACGGTGCTGGTGTCAGTGCTCAGTCTCTATCGCGTTGCTGGTTTCAGACAGTGAGGGAGATAACAGCGGGGAAGCCAATCAGCAGGCAGTTCCAGCAGCATGGCTGAGGATCAGCACTGGACTGGCACCTCCGGACCACCGCAGTGGAGCCCTGCATAGGTGGGGGTAAGGGCCAGGCAGAGGGAGGGGCTCCAGCACAGGTTGGCACACTGGGACACTGGCAGAGGACTGTGCTGCCCTGACTGTGGTACTGATCATCTCCTGCACCCCCTTCATAGCCTGGCCTGACCTTGCCTCTCCTCCATGGCCTTCATGCACTCCTGAATTGTCAAAATTTCACAGATAAAAAAAGAATGCTTGTCGTTGTCGTTCCCAGATTCACTTAATATTTTTGTTATGTCAGTGTCCGTGTGGTGGGACTATGTGTGTACAGCTAGTAAGTGTTTTGTGGCTGAAAATATGACCTGTAGGTTTTTAAGATTCACCTGCCATTAAAGTCAATGGGGTTTACCGCAAACTTTGCAGTTTACAAACTTTTGGCCGCGTTCGTGGTTCGTGTTCATGGAACGTCCCATCGGAATTTCGTCCATCACTACTGTTCTCTAATAGAGCCATCTGGCGCTACCAGGACGCCGGCACATGGCTCCGCAGTGTGGGCTTTTTTTAACATGTCCGCTGCTGACAATAGTGTTGCCATCTGCAATATTTGCAGTCAACGCATAAGTCATGGTAAGCCCAACACTCACCTAAGGACGACCGTCTTAAGAAGGCACATGAGCTGCCATCACCGAGCCCAGTGGGAGCAACGGAACCCACAAAGCCACACTCCAGGCTCTCACCGTACAGCCTTGTCTTCTACTTCTCCTTCTTCTCTCTCCTCACAATTGTCCACCACTCCACCTTCCATCATTCCATCCTCACGTTTTTCTGCAAAAAGGCAGGCTTCCGTGGGCCAAATGTTCGAGCGTAAAAAAAATGATGACGCCGGATAACCCTCTTGCCCAACGGTTGATGGCTGGCTTGTCAGAAGTGATAGCCCGCCAACTACTGCCTTATAAACTGGTGGACTCGGAGGCCTTTCTAAAATTTGTGGCCATTGGAACACCACAATGGAAGGTCCCAGGAAGGAAGTATTTCTAACAGAAGAGCATCCCAGAGCTATATGGCCATGTTCAGCGGCAAGTGAATGTATCTCTGGCACACAGTGTCGGTGCCAAGATACATCTGACCACAGACTCGTGGTCTAGCAAACACGGGAAGGGAAGGTATATAACTTTTACTGCCCACTGGGTGAACCTTCTGACGGCCGTCAAGCATGTAACCCGTGGCACCAATGTAGATTTGGTTTTACCGCCACAGATTGCATGCAGGCCTGCCTCTTCTTCTCCTCCTCCTACTCCATCCTCCTCCCTCTCCTCCTCAGCTGACTCCTCCTTTTCCGTTGCTAGCGTCTCTTCCGCTGCGCCACCCAAGCTCCCCAGAACTTATTCGACATGCCAGGTGAGACGTTGCCATGCTGTGCTGCGTCTGTTGTGCCTGGAAGCCAAGAGCCACACTGGCCCTGCACTCCTTTCAGTTTTCTGTTCACAGGCAGATCAGTGGCTAACACCGCTCAATTTGACAGTTGGAAAAGTGGTGTGTGACAACGGTGCCAATCTGCTTAGCGCATTGAAACAGGGCAAAATTACACACGTGCCATGCATGGCACACGTCTTAAACTTGGTCGTGCAGCGATTCGTTGTCCAATACCCTGGGGTCCAGGACATCTTGCGGCAGGCAAGGAAAATCTCGGCCCATTTCAGAAGATCTTACACGGCCATGTCTCACCTTGCTGACATTCAGCGGCGACACAATCTGCCGGTCAGACGTTTTATTTGCGATTGCCCAACGCGATGGAACTCAACCTTCTATATGCTTGATAGGCTGCTCCAGCAGAAACGAGCAGTTAACATCTACCTGTATGAACTCTGCGGCAGAACAGGTTCTGGGGAGCTGGGTTTTTTTTTCACTGCGCCAGTGGCTGCTCATGCGTGACGCATGCAGACTTCTGCGGCCATTTGAGGAGATCACCAAACTGGTCAGTCGCAGCCATGGCGCCATCAGTGACATGGTACCTTATGCCTTCTTTATGGAACGTGCATTGCGTCGTGTCATTGATCAAGCTGTGGAGGAGCAGGAGCGGGAAGATGAGGAAGTCGCAATGCTGGATGAATTCCTGGGGGGGGGCTACTCTATCTGAGACAAGTGAACAACAGGAGTCTGAAGAAGAGTCAGAGGAGGATGGTGCCGGGGCGGATGAGGAGGAGCAAGAAAAGCATGCTTTAAACCTTTCTGGGATCCCTGTTGTTGTGCGTGGATGGGGAGAGGAGAATGAAGAGGACGAAATTATCCTGGATGATGAGCAGGAGCCAGGCCACCACACCGCTTCCAGTTTAGTGCAAATGGGGGCCTTCATGCTCCAGTGTTTTAATAGGGACCCCCGTATAAAAAGCATAAGGGTCAAGGACCAGTACTGGGTGGCAACGTACTTAGACCCCCGGTACAAACACAAAATGGTGGAAATGTTACCACCATCACAGAGGGCTGTCAGAATGGAGCACTTCCAGGCCTTGCTTAGAGAAATTCTGCATTCTGCTTTTGCATGCCCTGGCAGAGGAGGAATTCCCACTCCCAGAGAAAGAGTTGCGGGTTCCAATCCAACAGCACCTGCAAGAAGAGGGCGGTTTGAAGATGTGTTGGTGACTTCTGATATGAGGTCATTCTTTCAGCCGACCCATTGACAGGTCTCATCCGGATCCAGCTTCAGGGAACGCCTAGACCGACAGGTGTCCGACTACATCGGGTTAACGGCCGATGTGGACGCTCTGAGGAGTGATGAAGCCCTGGACTACTGGGTGGGCAGGCTTGACCTCTGGCCAGAGCTTGCCCAATTTCCAATAGAACTGTTGGCTTGCCCCTCGTCCAGAGTCCTGTTCGAAAGGACGTTCAGCGCAGCAGGGGGGGTCGTGACCGATAAGCGCACTCGCCTAGCTCACGACAGTGTTGACTACCTCACATTTCTAAAAATGAATGAGGCATGGATCTCAGAGGAATTTAACACATGTGAGCAGTAGACCATGTATATACATAACTCTATAAACAATTTATTTAATCAAGCACACAGACCCTTTTCTACCTTTGGCTCACTTCCTTGTACAAAAAAAGCACACCGTACTATATGCCCAAACCCTCCTGTTTGAAGAGGTTGAGCGGTGTCATATTTTTGGTTCCCGCAGTGAGTTGCTGGTATCAGTGCTGCTGTCAGTGCTCTCTCTCTATCTCGGTGCTGGTGTGGTCTCAGTGATCTCTATCATGGTGATGGTGTCAGTGCTCTCTATCTCGGTGCTGGTGTCAGTGCTCTCTATCACGGTGCTGGTGTCAGTGCTCTCTATCACGGTGCTGGTGTCAGTGCTCTCTATCTCGGTGCTGGTGTCAGTGCTCTCTCTCTATCTCGGTGCTGGTGTGGTCTCAGTGCTCTCTATCATGGTGCTGGTGTCAGTGCTCTCTATTACGGTGCTGGTGTGGTCTCAGTGCTCTCTATCATGGTGCTGGTGTCAGTGCTCTATATCTCAGTGCTGGTGTCAGTGCTCTCTATCTCGGTGCTGGTGTCAGTGCTCTCTATCACGGTGCTGGTGTCAGTGCTCTCTATCACGGTGCTGGTGTCAGTGCTCTCTATCACAGTGCTGGTGTCAGTGCTCTCTATTTCGGTGCTGGTGTCAGTGCTCTCTATCTCAGTACTGGCGTCAGTGCTCTCTATCACGGTGCTGGTGTCAGTGCTCAGTCTCTATCGCGTTGCTGGTTTCAGACAGTGAGGGAGATAACAGCGGGGAAGCCAATCAGCAGGCAGTTCCAGCAGCATGGCTGAGGATCAGCACTGGACTGGCACCTCCGGACCACCGCAGTGGAGCCCTGCATAGGTGGGGGTAAGGGCCAGGCAGAGGGAGGGGCTCCAGCACAGGTTGGCACACTGGGACACTGGCAGAGGACTGTGCTGCCCTGACTGTGGTACTGATCATCTCCTGCACCCCCTTCATAGCCTGGCCTGACCTTGCCTCTCCTCCATGGCCTTCATGCACTCTTGAATTGTCAAAATTTCACAGATAAAAAAAGAATGCTTGTCGTTGTCGTTCCCAGATTCACTTAATATTTTTGTTATGTCAGTGTCCGTGTGGTGGGACTATGTGTGTACAGCTAGTAAGTGTTTTGTGGCTGAAAATATGACCTGTAGGTTTTTAAGATTCACCTGCCATTAAAGTCAATGGGGTCCACCGCAAACTTTGCGGTTTACAAACTTTTGGCCGCGTTCGTGGTTCGTGTTCATGGAACGTCCCATCGGAATTTCGTCCATCACTACTGTTCTCTAATAGAGCCATCTGCTGGAGTTAGTGGGTGTTGTGTGCTTCCAGCACAGTATACACCTGTATCTAATCTTTAATTGCTGGTGTTCTCTAAAACAGCCATCTTCAGGAGTTAGTGGGTGTTGTGTGCCTCTAGCACAGCACAATATACACCTGTATCTACCATTTATTGCTGGTGTTCTCTAATACAGCCATCTGCAGGAGTTAGTTGGTGTTGTGTGCCTCCAGCGTAGTATACACCTGTATCTACCCTTTATTGCTGTTCTCTAATAGAGCCATCTTCAGGAGTTAGTGGGTGTTGTGTGCCTCCAGCACAGCACAGTAAACACCTGTATCTACCCTTTATGACTTGTGTTCTCTAATACAGCCATCTGCAGGAGTTAGTTGGTGTTGTGTGCCTGCAGTGCAGTATACACCTGTATCTACCCTTTATTGCTGTTCCTTAATAGAGCCATCTGCAGGAGTTAGTGGGTGTTGTGTGCATCCAGCACAGCACAATATACACCTGTACCTATCCTTTATTGCTGGTGTTCTCTAATACAGCCATCTGCAGAAGTTAGTGGGTGTTGTGTGCCTCCAGCACAGCACCGTATACACCTGTATCTACCCTTTATTGCTGATGTTCTATAATAAAGGCATCTGCAGGAGTTAGTGGGTGTTGTGTGCCTCCAGCGCAGTATACACCTGTATCTACCCTTTATTGCTGTTCTCAAATAGAACCATCTGCAGGAGTTAGTGGGTGTTGTGTGCCTCCAGCACAGCACCGTATACACCTGTATCTACCCTTTATTGCTGGTGTTCTATAATAAAGGCATCTGCAGGAGTTAGTGGGTGTTGTGTGCCTCCAGCACAGCACAATATACACCTGTATCTACCCTTTATTGCTGGTGTTCTTTAATAAAGGCATCTGCAGGAATTAGTGGGTGTTGTGTGCCTCCAGCACAGCACAGTATACACCTGTATCTACCCTTTATTGCCGGTGTTCTATCATACAGGCATCTGCAGGAGTTAGTGGGTGTTGTGTGCCTCCAGCACAGCACAGTATACATCTGTATCTACCCTTTATTGCCGGTGTTCTATCATACAGGCATCTGCAGGAGTTAGTGGGTGTTGTGTGCCTCCAGCACAATACACACTACCCAATTGCTGGTTTTCCCATCTCCCTGCAGGCCAATACCATGTCTGGAAGGCCAACAAGGAGAGGCAGGCAGGCATGAGCCAATAAAAGAGGGTAAGCAGGCTCTGTGTCTAGAGACAACAGTGCTGGTCGTGGACACGGTGCATCGTCATCAGCACGTGGCCATGGGACATGCTTGTCCTTATTTTCAGCAGCTGGACATGTTGAGCCACATCATGCCGAAGACTTGGTAGAGTGGATGACAAAGCCCTCTTCATCCTCCTCATCCTCTCTAACCCAAGCTCAGGGTACTAGCAAAGCAGCTGCCAAGGCATCCTCTTCCCTCGTCTCAATGTCATCATCAGTCACTGCTTCCCTAGACCCACCATGTCCTCCTGGGGAGTCCCCCAAACTGAAGCACAGTGTTGGGTACATGCTCCAGGAGAATGCCCAGTGTTTTGAATCTGGCAGTCATGTTCCACAAGCTGCAGCATACTGCCAGGTTTGCTCCAGTGATGAAAAAGGAAGGGATGATAAGGTCACTGACTCCACGTGGGTGCCTGGTAGGAGAGAGGAGGAGGAGGCACATCTCCAACGAGGCAGGATGCCCTCCGGGGGCCAGCTTAAGGGCAACACACCGACTGAATCACACCGCAGAGCTACGCCTGTGCAGGGCGCTGCCTCTGCGCGTTATTCCAAAAGTTCTTTGGTGTGGGCCTTTTTTGAGACGAGTGCATCAGATCGCACCGCTGCTATTTGCAACATATGTCTCAAGCGTATCTCGCGTGGCCAAAACATCAGCCGCTTGGGCACCACATACTTGACCAGACATATGTTGACATGCCATGCATCAGGCTTTGCAGCAGGGCTCATTCCTGCACTCCAGATAGAGTATATGGGAGAGGTTGCAGTGTCGTGGCACCAGCACCAGTGCCTAAGGCCCAATTTTTAAGCCCCTGTTTAACAGGGGCGTGTAATTAAATTTTTTGATGCAATGCTTTACAGCAGGGCTCATTCCTGCACTCCAGATAGAGTATATGGGAGAGGTTGCAGTGTCGTGGCACCAGCACCAGTGCCTAAGGCCCAATTTTTTGAGCCCTGTTTAACAGGGGCGTGTAATTACAATTTTTAATGCAATTCTTTACAGCAGGGCTCATTCCTGCACTCCAACTAGAGTATATGGTAGAGGTTGCAGTGTATAG
Organism: Lithobates pipiens; assembly: GCF_037356315.1. Taxonomy (NCBI): domain Eukaryota; kingdom Metazoa; phylum Chordata; class Amphibia; order Anura; family Ranidae; genus Lithobates; species Lithobates pipiens. The sequence continues at coordinate 232,450,723 of NW_027507784.1, forward strand.
GCCCAATTTTTCAGCCCCTGTTTAACAGGGGCATGTAATACAATTTTTGATGCAATGCTTTGCAGCAGGGCTCATTCCTGCACTCCAACTAGAGTATCTGGGAGAGGTTGCAGTGTTATGGCACCAGCAAGCAGTGCCTAAGGCCCAATTTTTCAGCCCCTGTTTAACAGGGGCATGACATTACAATTCTTGATATAATATTTCACACCAGGGCCTGTTCCTGCGCCCACTAAGAGTAACTGTGAGTAACTGTAGGTGTTGTGGCACCAGCACCACCACCACAACCACCAAAGGCCCAATTTTTCTACCACTGTTCAACAATGGCATGTAATTGCAATTCTTGATATAATTGTTCACAGCAGGGCGCTCCAGCGCCCACCAAGAGTCACTTTGAGGGCTTACAGTGTTGTGGCAACACCAGCACCTTAGGCCCCCATTTCTGCAGAGTTTATAGGGCAGGCCCCTACTTTCAAACATCCAACTTACAAACGTCTCCTACTTGCAAACGGAAGGAGACAACAGGAAGTGAGATGAAAAAAGATGGACAGCAAAAAAAATTATACAGGGGTCTTCCCTATGTTTTCCCAAAAGCTTAAAAATAGATTTTTTGACTGGAGCTACACTTTAAAAAATGTACCAGTTCAAAATTACAAACAGATTCTACTTAACACAACAAACCTACACAGTCCCTGTCTTGTTTGCACCACCTGTATACTCCTGTTCTGAGTATATAGGGCCTGGGAGCCCAACTGCTTTCCTTTTTTTAATATCCGTACAAGACCCAAAGGGGCTGGTAATGGGCAGGGTGGGCTACCTATGCCATTTTTCTCAATGATTTTCATCCATATTGCCAGAACCAGATATTACATTAAACCCGCGAGCAGTTTTAAATTACTTTTTTTCCGTTAAATGTCATTTTGTGCAGGGACTGTTCTAAACACGGGAAACACTTGGCACTTCACAGGCATACTATAGACACCCCCAGGCACGATATTTAAATAAATATTTCACTTTTTTTTCACTTTAATCGTCATTAAAATCAGTGCTCCTGAAAAAATGGCAGTTTTTAAAAACATTTTAGGCATTGACCCATGTCCCGTGGAACAGGAGCCAGGTCCTCAAACCATTTTTAGGACAATATCTTGCATATTAGCCATTAAAATTAGCACTTTTTATTTCGAACATTCGAGTCCCATAGACTTCAATGGGGTTCTAAAGTTCGCACAAATTTTTGGTCCGTTCGATTGTTTTTGTGCGAACCGAACTGGGAGGTGTTCGGCTCATCCCTAGTTCACGGTGCTCAGCAGAGAAGGAGAGAAAATCAGAATAGTGTCTAGGTAAATGATAATGAACAGGTCAAGGTAGTCTCTGAAAATATCGTTCACAAAGTGCTGGAACGTGGCAGAGGCATTACACAGTTTGAAGGGCATGACCAGGTACTCAAAATGTCTGAACCCGGTGCGAAAGGCAGTCTTCCACTCGTCGCTACTCCGGATGAGGACTAAGTTGTAGGCCCCATGAAGATCCAATTTGGTGAATATTGCTACCGTCCCTAGTCTTTGGAATAGTTCAGGTACCAAGGGAAGAGGATACCGATTCTTGATCGTGATCTTGTTGAGCTCCTGATAATCCACGCAAGGACGCAGTGAGTGGTCCTTCTTCTCTACAAAAAAGATTCCTGCTCCTGCAGGGGAGGTAGAAGGCCAGATGAACCCCTTTTCTAGGTTCTCGTCTATATAAGTCTTTAGAGTCCCCATCTCCAGCTCTGTTAAGGGAAAGATTCTTCCAAAAGGAATTTCAGCTCCAGAGAAGAGCTGGATCGGGCAGTTGTATGGCCGGTGAGGAGGGAGAGTATCTGCACCCTTCTTGTTGAAGACATGAAGGAAACCGTGATAGGTTTTGGGAACAGATTGACGAGGTAGGGAGAAGGGAAGCTGATTCTCCCAGTAGACTAGTCGATCTGTGAGTTATGGGCCCTCAGCCAGGGCATGCCTAGGATGATGGGGAATAAAGGGGATTCGATAATGTCCAGGTACAACAGTTCTTGATGATTCTTGGAGATGGTGGTTAACAGAGGCATTGTTTCCTGGGTGACTGGCCCAGATTTAAGAGCTGAACCGTCGGCCAAGTGAACTGAAAGTCCTTTCGCTCTGGGCCTCAAAGGAACATGGTTTCTGGTGGCAAAAGTCAAGTCCATGAAACCGCTGCAGGCTCCAGAATCAATAATTGCGGTGACCTGGATATTCCCTCCTGGGAGCTGTAAGAGAGTGGAGACAGCCAGGTGAGAAGCATTGGTAGACAAAGCGGAAGCAGGAACAGAGGAATTGGCGAGGCACTTATGGAGCTTGGCAGGACAGGTCCTCACATAGTGCCCAGGTTCTCCACAGTAGAGGGCGGCAGAGGTTGTTAGCTTGTCTGCATTGCCATTCCTCCGGTGTAAGCAAAGGACGCAGAAGGCCTAGCTGCATCGGCTCGGAGGAGTCTGGAGTAGAAGTTACTGGAGCAGGAGCGGCTGACTGCGGAAAACTGGGTACACAAGGGAGCATCCAGACTGGGCGAGAAGGACCAGCAGAAAATTCAGATCCTCGCTCCCTTAGACGCCTATCTATCTGTATGGATAAGTTAATGAGGGCATCTAAAGTCTCTGGAATACCCACTCTGGCAAATTCATCCTTCAGGGATTCTGAAAGATCCATTCGAAATTGGTAACGCAGAGCGGCATTGTTCCAGTTGGTATCGGAACTCCAACGCCTAAACTCTGTCACATAGTCCTCCACTGGTCTGTGGCCCTGCTGTAGAGAGTGCAGAGCCGCTTCCACAGTGGCTGACAGTTGCGGGTCTTCGTAGAGCTGAAACATGGCTTGGAAAAAAGAGTTCAGATCATTAAAGTGGTTGTATAGTCAAATTTGGGACTTTTACCTACAGCAAAGCCTATAATAAGGCTTACCTGTAGGTAAAAAAAAATCTCCTAAACCTGTACGGTTTAGGAGATATTCCCCTCGCAATGCGCCACTGACTGCAGCGGCGCATGAGCACGGGATTCTCGGCTGGAAGCCCAGCAGATGCCGGACCCTGCCGAAGAGAAATCTCCCGCGCACATGAGTGATGATATCGCGGCTCAGGCCACTCACAGCGCCGGAGCCGCAATACCCAGAAGAAACGCAGAGGGAACATGTCAGCTTCCTCTGCGTGGATCGGGACGGATGTCAGGGCCTCATTCTAAGGTAAGTATTTCATAATGAGCTAGTAGGCGGTGCATACTAGCTCATTATGCCTTTTCCTTTGCAGGTGAGCAAAAAAAAAAAAATTCAGTGGGTATAGAACCGCTTTAAGCGAAGCATGCTTCTGCTCCAGAAGACGGTGGGCCCAAGACTGTGGTTCTCCTAGCAGCAACAAGATGACAAATCCTACTTTAGTGGATTTGAGCGAAAATGTCCAGCATGGCAAAGCAAAGAATAGTTCACAAGCATTGCAAAAAGTCCTGAATTTACTTCAGTCCCCTGTGAACCTCTCGGGTGTGGGGACCCTTGGCTCGGGTGGCAGCATTACTACAGAGGGAGTGGAGGAAGTCCCAGATGAAGATGGTGAAAATGCAGACAGGGCCTGAACTCGCTCCTCCAGTCGGTTGTAATCTTCTTTCAGGTCCTTCTCAGCTTGGGTAAGTCCGGCAAGATAGCGGCACAGTTCATCCATTGGAGAGGCTCCCTGCGTGGGCTCGGACATGGCTGTCCGGTACTGTCACATACCTGATGGTTGAGTCCACGGATGCAGGGAGCGGCTTCTCGTATTCTTCTGGCTCAAGAACTCCTGGTAGACCAGACCGATGTTCAGGAGCACAGAAGGGGCACAAGTGCCTGGCAGGTCACAAATGCAAGGGCTGGTCCGGACTCCGAGTAGCAGATGGGGAACCAGATGCAGGCTGGAACCAGGATCAGCGGAGAGCAGGAGCAGCAGGAACACCGGAACAGACCAGTGCCCTTCAGTGCCACCTATCAGTGCCGATTATCAGTGCCCATCAGTGCAGCCTTATCAGTGCCCATCAATGCAGCCTATCGATGCCTATCAGTGCAGCCTATCAGTGCCCATCAGCGTACATCAATGAAGGAGAAAAATTACCTGTTTGCAAAATTTTATAACAAAATATTTTTTTTATACATTTTTTATCTTTTTCATTTTTTAACCAAAAAATAACCCAGAGGTGGTCTAACACCACCAAAATAAAGCTCTATTTGTGTAGGAACAGGATTGCATGATTATGAAATAGTCATTCAAAGAGTGACAGCACTGAAAGATTAAAATTGGTCTAGGCAGGAGGGGGGTTTAAGTGCCCAGTAAGCAAGTGGTGCCCCCTAGTCCCCTGTGATGACCTTAAAGTGAATAACTCAACACCAATTTCATGATATGGACCACTTATGTATTTGTACATGCTGATCATATTCCACCTTAATCTCCTCTTCTCAAGAGTGAATAGATTTGGTTCCTCTTATCAGTTTGGTTGCCCTTCTCTGCACTTTCTGCAGTTCCCTGATATCCTTTTTGAAAACTGGTGCCCAAAAGGAACTGCATATTCCAGGTGTAAATTGGAGATATCCTGTAAGGACGTTATTCCACTGCAAAACTTAGTGTCATCTGCAAAGACAGAAATGTTACTTTTAATCCCAGACCCAATATCATTTATAAAGATAGAAGGTTCCCAGCACTGAACCTTGGGGTATACCACTGATAACCTAATGCCGCGTACACACAACCGAAATTTCCGGCAGAAAAGGTCCGACGGAATCATTCCGTCGGATATTATGATCATGTGTGGGCTTCATCTGACTTTTTTCTTCAAAAATTCCAACGGACCTAGAAATAGAACATGTTTCAAAACTGTCCAACGGAATCAATTTCTGTCGGGAAAACCATTTGTCTGTATGGTGTACGCAAGGGCAGCTATTGGCTACTGGCTATTGAACTTCATTTTCTAGTCCTGTTTTACATCATCATGTTCAAAACTAACAGACTTTGGTGTGCTCTTGTGTGGGCAAGTCCATTCCTTCGGAAGTCCGCCGTAACTCCGTCGAAAGTCAGTCGGAGACTCGGAACTCCACCGGAAAGACCGTCTGACTTTTTCTATCAGAAAGTTTGGTCGAGTGTACGCGGCATTAGACTATTCCGAGTACGAGTCATTAAACACTACTTTCTGAATTCTGTATTTTAGCCTGTTTTCTATCCATTTACAAATTGATTTTTCCAAGCCTGTAGACTTTACCCATAAGCCATGTGTGGGAAACGGTGTCAAACGCTTTTGTAAAGTCCAGGTATACCACGTCTACAGCCTCTGTCCAAGTTTTAATAACCTCTGCATAAAAATAAATCAGATTTGTTTGACAACTTCTGTCTTTCATGAATCCATGCTGTCTGTTGCAAGAACTCGTCTATGTGGTCTTGTATTAAACTCTCCAGTATCTTCCCGACTATAGAAGTTAAACTAACAGGTCTATAGTTACTTATTAAAGACATTGATACCTTTTTAAATATGGGCACTTTAGTAAAGAACTGTAGGAAATTAATGAGATGAAATATTAGCAGTCTTTTTTTCCTTTCTAGGATGCAAAATTTGTGGAGGAACGGAGAAAGCAACTACAGGTCTACCTTAGAAATATCATGAACAAGGTCATCCAAACTTTGCCAGATTTTGTTGCCAAACCGAACAAAGACAGATTGATAGAGATCATGCCCTTTTTTGCGTAAGTTGTTGTCGATCTTCATTTCTGTATTTGCAGCATTCTATTATCAAGTGCAGCACATAGGTGTGTTGTGATGCAGGTAGTTTCATGATTTGACAGACAACATTTTAACACATAGGATGACCTTTTCCTGTTATTTTTAATCCTGTTTGTATTAGTGCAGTTTTGGATTCCTCTTCAGATGGTAAATCATGGTTACTATGTCTTCACTTTCACTTTTTTTGTTTTTGTTTTTTTTACAGATCGGAATAAACAGGCTTTATTGCTGTTATACTTCATTGTTCTGAAGTCAATGCATTCCTCCACTATCAACCTTGGATCTGCTGCATCTGGAAGATGTAACTTAAATCTAGCACTCAGGCGCTCTGACTGCTGAACAATATTTTGCGTATTTTATTAGTCTATTAAGTGTAAAGGGAGTAAAGAGCAGGACACCCCAATACTGACCGTTTCTCAAGGCAACAAATGACTAGTGGCCAAATTAAATAAATTCAAACTAGATGCCCCTAGAAATATTGGTTTGATCAAGTGATTATCCACTCATCTCTTACTAACTTGACAAATAATTTTATTGGTCATGTGGCCTTTTGCAAATGCAAATCACACATACATCATTTGCAAAGTTTATGCATCTTATTTTATTTAAGACATGCATACTTTTTTTTAACAAGAAAAAAAAGTTTATTCGGTTTTTACAGTACGATGCATAGACACAGTTGTTCACAGGAATATTGTTACAATTGTCACAGAACAAATTACATTTAAACAGGAGAAAGAAAAACATGCATACTTATACTTGAAAGTTAACATCTATAGGATTTTTTTGATCAATCAGGTTTACAAAGTAGCCCATTTGATTTTCTACTATCGCTGGATAATGTAAACTGTTTATTTTTAACCAATAAATCAACACAATAGTGATAATTGATTATTGAGTGATCACTGATGTGTGGTTCAGTCTGCTTATTTGTGTCTTGACACGTTAGGCAGCAATATCTGAAAAACATGAAAGAGAAAAGAAGAAGTAAATGTGTGTGTGTGTGTGTGTGTGTGTGGGGGGGGGGGGGGGGGGGGTGGGGGGGGGGTGGCGGGGGAACAGGGAGTTACTTACTATGCATGTGAAAGGTCACCATCCCCAACTAGTAAGGAACTCGATGTCCAGGAATGAGTGAAAAACTACCATAAAAAACGCTGTAAAACACCAAAAAGAAATATGGGAATTATAAAAGGCGGAAGAATGGTAAATTGGAACTATAATAAGGAATGTGTCTCTATTTCTTCATTGAGTCACCCTAGCGAGAGAGTGTTCAAGGAGTATGAATGTTCAATGAGTATATCCAGTAGGTCTCCTGCTGACATAGGGGTTTAAAACGTTCCGCAGCAGGAAGACCTCTGGAGATAACCCATACTCTGAGGCCCATGGTAGATTTGCAATTTTCCTTGAGAAAATGCAGAGGGACACTGTTTGTCCCACCCCTTCTCAATGAAACGGCAAGTCATTGATGCAAGGTGCGTATAGTCCTGCCTACATAGAAAAGGCCGCACAGGCAGGTCAGACAATACACCACATACTCATTTGAACAGTTGTGGAATTCTTTTATGGTGTATGTTTTACCTTTGATGGTAACATTTTGTGGGCCATGATCAACAAATTTACAAGTAAGGCATAATTTTTTTCTTATGATACATTCCTACTAGTGGAATTAGGGGAGTGTGTGAAGCGGAGGTGGGTATGACATTTCGGATTTTGCTGGGTGCTATTTTACTCCTTTATACTCTTAGCTTTGCAATAAGAAACCTTGGGTTGTTGGATAAGGGAAGAGCCCAAAAAAGGGTCTCTGAGCAGGATGGATCAATGTTTGGCTATGATGATCTCCATTTTTTTATGACAGTCGTGAAATTTGGTTGTGAATCGTGTTGATTGTGGGTCATCTGATGTTTTGGGGTGAGGGGGGGGGGGGGTTTGAGGCATGATAAAGGTAAGCTTTTTGGACTAAAGTGGGGGGGCATCCTTTGTCCTGAAATTTTTATGTGATAGTCTTCATCTTTGGTATAGTTATGCCGAATCCTATGAAATTGACTTCTAGGGATGTTTTGAATCTACCTGTGGTGGTGGCAGCTTCGGTAGTGGATGTAGTAATTCCCAGCAGTTGGTTTAACAAAGTTGGTGGCATGTATTTGGGATTCACTGTGGAAATGTTCTAGATCAAGAAAGGCTAAGTTATCGGGGTCTTTGACATGGGTGAAGGATAACCCTAGAAAATTCTGATTGCAATGCTTGACAAAGGACTCTACACTCTGTGCCATCCCAAATTATTACAATATCATCAGTGTAGCATCCGTAGTAGATGATTTGGGCAGCAAAGGGGTTTTTGTGTGAAACATGCAGTAGTTCTCAATAGCCCATGGTCAGGTTTGTATAACTTGGGGCAAAATTGGCTCCCATAGCAGTACAAAATTGTCTGGCCTCCAAAATATCTGGGATTGATGAGGTTCCTCAGAAAGGAAATGTTCTACTGCTCTAAGGTCTATTACTGGAGGAATAGAGGTGTATAGGGATGCAACATCCAAGGACACCCACAGGTAAGTGGGTTCCCAGGTGTAGAATGAAAGCATAGTTAATAAATGAGTACTCTCTCTGATATATGATGGAAGATTTTGTGCAATGGGTTGAAGAAAACTGTCAATGTACATGGAGAAGCCGCTGTGCACTGATACATAGTATATGGAGCCCGTTATAGGAATTGAAAAAGCAAAATTTAAGATCCTAGATTAATTTTATTCTCTGTTCCCAACAAATTTTTTTAGCCCCACTTCACCTTACCCAGGTTACCATGGTAAATCCCTGTGTAAAAGGTTTTTGAAATTAGAAGTTTTAATTTCCTACGCCAATCAACACTGGTGGGATGGATTTTTTCTGGAACAGTATCTCCTACATAAAATTACACCCAGAGTCCTCAAACAATGCTCATTTTTAGATCCAGATCTGTCCAGAGAATGGACTTGCGTGTCTGAATTTTGTACAGAAAAATGTATCAAAATCATTATTGCACCCAATCACCTAAAAAGTGTCAAAAATAAAGCACATGTTTTTAAAGTAATTTATTAACCACTTAAGTACCAGGCCTCTTTTTCAGATTTGGTGTTTACATGTTTAAAACTGTTTTTTTTTGCTAGAAAATTACTTAGAACCCCCAAACATTTTACATAGTTTTTTTTTAACACCCTAGAGAATAAAATGACGGTCATTGAAATACTTTTTTTTCACACCGTATTTGCGCAGCAGTCTTACAAGCGCACTTTTTTTGGAAAAAAATCACTTTTTTGAATAAAAAAATAAGACAACAGTAAAATTAGCCCAATTTTTTTTATATTGTGAAGCATAATGGTACGCAGAGTAAACTGATACCCAACATGTCACGCTTCAAAATTGCACCCGCTCGTGGAATGGCGTCAAACTTTTAGCCTCAAAAATCTCCATAAGCGACATTTAAAAAATTCTACAGGTTGCATTTTTTGCGTTACAGAGGAGGTCAAGGGCTAGAATTATTGCTGTCGCTCTACCGATCACGGTGATACCTCACATGTGTGGTTTGACCACCGTTTTTCATATGAGGGCGCTACTCACGTATGCGCTCGCTTCTGTGCGCAAGCTTGTCATGACGGGGTGTTTTTAAAAACTTTTTTTTTCTTATTTATTTTAATTGATTTTATTTATTTTTACACTGTTTTAAAGAAAAGCATGGCAGGTCCTCTTAAATATGAGATCTGGGGTCAAAAAGTCCTCAGATCTCATATTTGGACTAAAATGCAACAAAAAAGAAAAAATGACATTTAAAAAAAATGTACCTTTTGACGTCGCTTCCGCCCTCCTATGGTATAGAGACGAGTGGGGGCCATCTTAGCCTCACTCGTCTCCATACCCAGCTAGCAAAAGGACCCGATCGCCTCTGCCACTACCGACGGCTCCGGTAAGCGGCAGAAGGTGCGGGAGGGCGGCGGGAGGGGGGGTGGCACCTCTCCCGCTGCCGATAGCGGTGATCTTGCAGGGAATCCGCTGCAGAGACCACCGTTATCGTACAGACAACCGGCGCCTGAAGAGATGGATATCTCGGTTGTGGCAGCAGCTGCTGCCGTTACCGAGATATCCCTCTTCAAAAATAGGACGTACATTGGCTTGCGCTGGTCGTTAAGTGGTTAAGGCATCTCCGTCGTCTCTTCCAATCTCATCTACCCTCTCTGGCTCTTCTGTGTCCTCCGCTGGTGTCTTGTGCCTCTGTCGGTTCTTCTCCCCTCTCTGATTCTTCTCCACTCTCTCTCCGAGCTCTCCCTCTGTCCGCTGTCTTCTGCCAGATCTCCTCCACTGTCTTCTCGCTCTTTTGCTCGCTCTTTTGCCTGGTCATCTCCGATGTCTTCTACCTCTGTTTTTCTTCCGATGTTGAAAAGCAAAAGATAATAGGGCACACTCTGAATATGACTAGTAAACAAACTCATATAGTGTTGAATGGGAATGAACATAGAGTATAAATAGTATACTGGGGCTGTTATAGTCAGTAATGCCCATGAAGTATAAGGTAAAATAATTAAAATAGTTAAAATAATTAAAAAGAAACTGTCCAGAGGGATAGATGATGTGGATGGTCCCAAGCCCGGAAACACTGCTGGATACGATGTTTCTGGTGGTCGTGGAGTGCAAACACTAGGCACCAGCACTGGCGGGTAACAGCGTCACTTCCGGGTTAGCGGGGAGGAGCTTGCGTTCGGAACATGCGTGTCCCTTTTTCAGGCTTTATGGCAGCCATCTTAGATTAGGTCCTTTTATACCCCCTAGGTCACACGATTGTTACCATAGCAGCATACAAAAGAGGAAGTAGCAGCATAAGAAACAGGAAGTGGATAAGGTCCTTTTATACCCTCCAGGTCACGTGATTGTTACCATAGCAGCATAAGAAACAGGAAGTAACAAGAAGGGCTCTATATAAAAAACGACAATGCTAATGATAATGATGAGTATAGAGTGATGGGGGAAAAAGTATACATACATGAGAATAAACATAGCTAAGATATGAGAAAGTAGCTAGCGGGACTTTTCCATGAAGCACACGGGAGCAATGAAATAAATTGAATCAAAAATAGTTTTTAATTCATTGGAATTGTTTATAAAGTATTCATATCAATTGATTCAATGCATTTTACTATATATTAATATTTTTATATTTTTACACATATACAATTCATAAAAAAATATTGCACATTGATTACACATTCCAACAAAGAGTTGGTACATATATTATGAGATACAAGCAGTAATTGAAACATGATTTGGTATAATGGAATTAATGACTGTACACATATCGCAAAAGGGCCACAAAAATAAAATGAAAATTGAAGTAAAAAGAAAAAAAAAGAAACAAATAGAAAAGGAACGACGATCCGAAGGATTCATACGTATATACACGCGGATGTTGTTAGCTCTACTCGTTTCAAGGCCTTATAGCCTATCATCAGGAGCAAAACCGTGGTAAGGATCTATAGTATAAATAAAAGGGGAATAAATAATATTTTATTATAAAAAATTCAAAAAAGGGCCAACCTCGGACAGGGGAAAATACCCCTGAACTTAATTAGCCCTGTTACTTACATGAGGGTCCTCGCAGTGGTGGCACAGACAGTGAGATCCCCAGACCAACCGAACATGGCCCCGCCCAGGAGCTGAGGGGACGTATTGCGGCAAGCAGCAACCCAAAATGGACAGCGCCCCATGTGAATCAAGGTGTGTACTGACAATATGATGAGTGAAAAAACCCCTATGTTGAAGCTGGTGAAAAAAGCAAAGAGAAAAAAAAATGCTAAAAATACAAAAATAGTGAAAAATATGGCAGGGCTAGGAAAAAAGCAGAAAAAGGAGGAGGTGGTCAGTATAAAAAGGTGAAGATAAGGATGAGACCGATGTGATCAATGTGAAGTGTGTGGTTCACATGAGGAAGGGGCCCATATAAGCGTCACCACCGATGCAACCACGCCCCCAACGTCACGCGTGAGACCACTTGGGAGATGGAACAAACCATTCCTCGGTGGGTCAGAAGATTGTGAACTCACAACCGGTCATGCAGTGCCAAAAGGCCGAACAACCGGTGTGGAATGCGTGACGTCGACGCGCAGTGAGGAAACCCCCCACCCACCCAACGTCAGAACAGGGCGGAGGGAGGATCCACAGTGCACGTCGCAGCTCCCGAACGGGACACAGAGGGCAAGGTCCAGCGAAAAACACAGCCGGAACCATCACTGCGCACGTGCAAGAAAAAAACAAAACCGAGGAGCATAAAGTAATTAAGAAAAAAAGGGAAAAATCAAAAATCCAATTTGCATTATTGAAAAATATAAAAAATAATAAAGGAATTTCATAGAGACAGCTAGGAAAGGAGCGTTTGATATTTATTGTTAGTGCGTCCGTGTGCCTCCATCCCTCATTATTTTTATTAACCACTTAACAACCACCCATTGCCGATTAACGGCTTCAGGCCGGTTGTTTAACTCTGAGAGGCCGTTAATTAACAGACTTTTTCCATGACGCACATGGGAGCAATGAAATAAATTGAATCAAAAATAGTTTTTAATTAATTGGAATTGTTTATAAAGTATTCATATCAATTGATTCAAAGCATTTTACTATATATTAATATTTTTATATTTTTACACATATACAATTCATAAAAAATATTGCACATTGATTACACATTCCAACAAAGAGTTGGTACATATATTATGAGATACAAGCAGTAATTGAAACATGATTTGGTATAATGGAATTAATGACTGTACACATATCGCAAAAGGGCCACAAAAATAAAATTAAAATGGAAGTAAAGAGAAAAAAATAAACAAATAGAGAAGGAACGACGATCCGAAGGATTCATACATATATACACGCTGTTGTTGTTAGCGCTACGCGTTTCAAGGCCTTATAGCCTATCATCAGGAGCAAAACAGTGGTAAGGATCTATAGAAAAAATAAAAGGGGAATAAATAATATTTTATAATAAAAAATTAAAAAAAGGGCCAACATCGGACAGGGGAAAATACCCCTGAACTTAATTAGCCCTGTTACTTACATGAGGATCCTCGCAGTGGTGGCACAGACAGTGAGATCCCCAGACCAACCGAACATGGCCCCATCCGGTAGCTGAGGGGACATATTGCGGCAAGCAGCAACCCAAAATGGACAGTGCCCCATGTGAATCAAGGTGTGTACTGACAATATGATGAGTGAAAAAACCCCTATGTTGAAGAGCTGGTGAAAAAAGTGAAAATAAAAACAAATGCTTAAAATAAAAAAAATAGTGAAAAATATGGCAGGGCTAGGAAGAAAGCAGAAAAAGGGGGAGGTGGTCAGTATAAAAAGGTGAAGATAAGAAAGTAAAGAACAATTACCAAAGTGACCGAATTGAGGGCAAAAGTGCCTATGTGCATCTATTATGACTGATGAGACCGATGTGATCAGTGTGAAGTGTGTGGTTCACATGAGGAAGGGGCCCATATAAGCGTCACCACCGACGCAACCACGCCCCCAACGTCACGCGTGAGACCACTTGGGAGATGGAACAAACCATTCCTCGGTGGGTCAGAAGATTGTGAACTCACAACCGGTCGTGCAGTGCCAAAAGGCCGAACAACCGGTGTGGAATGCGTGACGTCGACGCGCAGTAAGGAAACCCCCCGCCCACCCAACGTCAGAACAGGGCGGAGGGAGGATCCACAGTGCACGTCGCAGCTCCCGAACGGGACACAGAGGGCAAGGTCCAGCGAAAAACAAAGCCGGAACCATCACTGCGCACGTGCAAGAAAAAAACAAAACAGAGGAGCATAAAGTAATTAAGAAAAAAAGGGAAAAATCAAAAATCCAATTTGCATTATTGAAAAATATAAAAAATAATAAAGGAATTTCATAGAGACAGCTAGGAAAGGAGCGTTTGATATTTATTGTTAGTGCGTCCGTGTGCCTCCATCCCTCACTATTTTTATTAAAAAAGAAAAAAAGAAAATTAGTTGGGACTTTAAATGAGGAATACAGGGGCTGTTCAAGTCCCCTCCTCCATTCCTGTTCAATATATAAAAATAGGAGAAAGCAGCTAGCGGGACTTTTCCATGAAGCACACGGGAGCAATGAAATAAATTGAATCAAAAATAGTTTTTAATTCATTGGAATTGTTTATAAAGTATTCATATCAATTGATTCAAAGCATTTTACTATACATTAATATTTTTATATTTTTACACATATACAATTCATAAAAAATATTGCACATTGATTACACATTCCAACAAAGAGTTGGTACATATATTATGAGATACAAGCAGTAATTGAAACATGATTTGGTATAATGGAATTAATGACTGTACACATATCGCAAAAGGGCCACAAAAATAAAATTAAAATGGAAGTAAAGAAAAAAAAAGAAACAAATAGAGAAGGAACGACGATCCGAAAGGATTCATACGTATATACACGCGGTTGTTGTTAGCGCTACGCGTTTCAAGGCCTTATAGCCTATCATCAGGAGCAAAACCGTGGTAAGGATCTATAGAAAAAATAAAAGGGGTATAAATAATATTTTATTATAAAAAATTCAAAAAAGGGCCAACATCGGACAGGGGAAAATACCCCTGAACTTAATTAGCCCTGTTACTTACATGAGGGTCCTCGCAGTGGTGGCACAGACAGTGAGATCCCCAGACCAACCGAACATGGCCCCATCCGGGAGCTGAGGGGACATATTGCGGCAAGCAGCAACCCAAAATGGACAGCGCCCCATGTGAATCAAGGTGTGTATTGACAATATGATGAGTGAAAAAACCCCTATGTTGAAGAGCTGGTGAAAAAAGCGAAAAGAAAAAAACATGCTAAAAATACGAAAATAGTGAAAAATATGGCAGGGCTAGGAAAAAAGCAGAAAAAGAGGGAGGTGGTCAGTATAAAAAGGTGAAGATAAGAAAGTAAAGAACAATTACCAAAGTGACCGAATTGAGGGCAAAAGTGCCTATGTGCATCTATTATGACTGATGAGACCAATGTGATCAGTGTGAAGTGTGTGGTTCACATGAGGAAGGGGCCCATATAAACGTCGCCGCCAACGCAACCACGCCCCCAACAACACGCGTGAGACCACTTGGGAGATGGAACAAACCATTCCTCGGTGGGTCAGAAGATTGTGAACTCACAACCGGTCGTGCAGTGTCAAAAGGCCGAACAACCGGTGTGGAATGCGTGACGTCGATGCGCAGTGAGGAAAGCCCCCGCCCACCCAACGTCAGAACCGGACCGGAGGGAGGATCCACAGTGCACGTCTCAGCTCCTGAACGGGACACAGAGGGCAAGGTCCAGCAAAAAACACAACCGGAACCATCACTGCGCACGTGCAAGAAAAAAACAAAACCGAGGAGCATAAAGTAATTAAGAAAAAAAGGGAAAAATCTAAAATCCAATTTGCATTATTGAAAAATATAAAAAATAATAAAGGAATTTCATAGAGACAGCTAGGAAAGGAGCGTTTGATATTTATTGTTAGTGCGTCCGTGTGCCTCCATCCTTCATTATTTTTATTAAAAAAGAAAATTAGTTGGGACTTTAAATGAGGAATACAGGGGCCGTTCAAGTCCCCTCCTCCATCCCGGTTCAATATATAAAAATAGGAGAAAGTAGCTAGCGGGACTTTTCCATGAAGCACACGGGAGCAATGAAATAAATTGAATCAAAAATAGTTTTTAATTCATTGGAATTGTTTATAAAGTATTCATATCAATTGATTCAATGCATTTTACTATATATTAATATTTTTATATTTTTACACATATACAATTCATAAAAAAATATTGCACATTGATTACACATTCCAACAAAGAGTTGGTACATATATTATGAGATACAAGCAGTAATTGAAACATGATTCGGTATAATGGAATTAATGACTGTACACATATCGCAAAAGGGCCACAAAAATACAATTCAAATGGAAGTAAAAAGAAAAAAAGAAACAAATAGAGAAGGAACGACGATCCGAAGGATTCATACGTATATACGCGCGGTTGTTGTTATCTATACGCGTTTCAAGGCCTTATAGCCTATCATCAGGAGCAAAACCTTGTTAAGGATCTATAGAAAAAATAAAAGGGGAATAAATAATATTTTATTATAAAAAATTCAAAAAAGGGCCAACCTCGGACAGGGGAAAATACCCCTGAACTTAATTAGCCCTGTTACTTACATGAGGGTCCTCGCAGTGGTGGCACAGACAGTGAGATCCCCAGACCAACCGAACATGGCCCCGCCCGGGAGCTGAGGGGACGTATTGCGGCAAGCAGCAACCCAAAATGGACAGCGCCCCATGTGAATCAAGGTGTGTACTGACAATATGATGAGTGAAAAAACTCCTATGTTGAAGAGCTGGTGAAAAAAGAGAAAAGAAAAACAAATGCTAAAAATACAAAAATAGTGAAAAATATGGCAGGGCTAGGAAAAAAGCAGAAAAAGGGGGAGGTGGTCAGTATAAAAAGGTGAAGATAAGAAAGTAAAGAACAATTACCAAAGTGACCGAATTGAGGGCAAAAGTGCCTATGTGCATCTATTATGACTGATGAGACCGATGTGATCAGTGTGAAGTGTGTGGTTCACATGAGGAAGGGGCCCATATAAGCGTCGCCGCCAACGCAACCACGCCCCCAACGTCACGCGTGAGACCACTTGGGAGATGGAACAAACCATTCCTCGGTGGGTCAGAAGATTGTGAACTCACAACCGGTCGTGCAGTGTCAAAAGGCCGAACAACCGGTGTGGAATACGTGACGTCGACGCGCAGTGAGGAAACCCCCCGCCCACCCAACGTCAGAACAGGGCGGAGGGAGGATCCACAGTGCACGTCGCAGCTCCCGAACGGGACGCAGAGTGCAAGGTCCAGCGAAAAACACAGCCGGAACCATCACTGCACACGTGCAAGAAAAAAACAAACCGAGGAGCATAAAGTAATTAAGAAAAAAAGGGAAAAATCCAATTTGCATTATTGAAAAATATAAAAAATAATAAAGGAATTTCATAGAGACAGCTAGGAAAGGAGCGTTTGATATTTATTGTTAGTGCGTCCGTGTGCCACCATCCTTCATTATTTTTATTAAAAAAGAAAATTAGTTGGGACTTTAAATGAGGAATACAGGGGCCGTTCAAGTCCCCTCCTCCATCCCGGTTCAATATATAAAAATAGGAAAAAGTAGCTAGCGGGACTTTTCCATGAAGCACACGGGAGCAATGAAATAAATTGAATCAAAAATAGTTTTTAATTCATTGGAATTGTTTATAAAGTATTCATATCAATTGATTCAATGCATTTTACTATATATTAATATTTTTATATTTTTACACATATACAATTCATAAAAAATATTGCACATTGATTACACATTCCAACAAAGAGTTAGTACATATATTATGAGATACAAGCAGTAATTGAAACATGATTTGGTATAATGGAATTAATGACTGTACACATATCGCAAAAGGGCCACAAAAATACAATTCAAATGGAAGTAAAAAGAAAAAAAGAAACAAATAGAGAAGGAACGACGATCCGAAGGATTCATACGTATATACACGCGGTTGTTGTTAGCTCTACGCGTTTCAAGGCCTTATAGCCTATCATCAGGAGCAAAACCTTGTTAAGGATCTATAGAAAAAATAAAAGGGGAATAAATAATATTTTATTATAAAAAATTCAAAAAAGGGCTAACCTCGGACAGGGGAAAAGACTTTGTCGAGCACCCCACCGGCTGCTAGTCCTAGTGAAAGAGGTCTACCCGGGGGTTGTTACAGTTGTGAAACAGTTTTAATTCTCTGGATTTCCTTTAAAGACTTCCATCTTGCAATCTATGTGCCTGAACTCACTCCTAACCCTCTACCCTTAATTGATAGACTTTGTTTTGGTCTAAATAAATAACCCAAAAGAGGATTCAGTGTCAGTTTCCACATTCTTTGGGCCATCTACCATGGGAACCCCAAGACGGAGAAGCAAACAAGTGAGGTAATGGTAAGCCCAAATAAAACCAGCAGCTCCTTCAGTGCTACACACATATATATATATATATATATATATATATATATATATATATATATATATATATATGTATATGTATTTATTGGACTGCTCATATTCTTTGGATTACACTTTACTAGTATTGCACTTTATTTTGTTCATTTTTGGTATCAGCCCTCCTCGGCTGCAGGCACCATAGCGCCCGCGTGGGTCGCTATGGCTGTAGTTCCGCCACTGCCTGAGGTGTTGGTGGTACCAGAACCCTGTAAGCCAGGGGTGCCCAAACTTTTGAAGAGCAATGGCCACTTAAGTGACTTGGCAACCCGGTCATGGGCCACAATGAGCGGAGCAGGTGGATGATGGATTGGATTGGAGACAGCCGTTTGTAAACGGACACAAGTCCATTTACATTTTCCACTCCTTAGAGGTGAATGGAGGGACTGATTGGGTTGGACTGACCGTGTTAAAGGGGCCTAAGGCTGCATTCACACTGATGCACTGTTGTTTACCCCTATCACGGGTGCAGCACAGTTCACCTATGGCTTTCCTTCATGTTAGCTGCACTTTGCCATAGACTTCTATTATATCCTGTAGGTGTGGTGCACTTTCAGAAAGCACACCAAACTTGCAGGCAATAGAAGTCTATGGCTCAGTGCAGGTAACCCACAGGTGCACTTCTCTGCACCTGTGGATCTATTTGAAAGCAGCCCAGTAACTACTGCAGCCCAATTATACACTGTGATTTTAGTAATAAACCTACCTTTAATAACAGTATTCTATTTTATTCCATCACAGAGCAGGGGGTTGGGGGCCACATCAGAGGGCTCCGCGGGCCACATGTGGCCCCCTGGCCACTGGTTGGGCACCCTTCCTGTAAGCCCCCACAGTTACTCTTGGAGGGCACTGAAACAGGCCTTGCAGTGAAATATTATATCAAGAATTGTAATTACATGCCTCTGTTAAACAGGGGCAGAAAAAATGGACCTTACGCAGTGGTGGTGGTGGCACAACACTGTGAAGCCTCACAGATACTTTTGATGAGCGCAGGAACAGGCCCTGCTGTGAAATATTAGATCAAATATTGTAATTACATGCCCCTGTTAAACAGGGGCATAAAAATTGCTCCTTAGGCAGTGGTGGTGGTGCCACAACACTGCAACCCCTCACAGATACACTTGTTGAGTGCAGAAACGAGCCCTGCTGTTAAATATTTGATCAAAAATTGTGATTACACACCTCTGTTAAACAGGGGTAGGGATGAGCTTCAAGTAGTTCATTCAGTTAGCTAAAGTATATTCAGTACTGTATCCTGTGCAGCTAGATCTCGCTGCAGACCTTTCCTGTTATGTTCCTAATATACTAC
Source organism: Lithobates pipiens (assembly GCF_037356315.1). Taxonomy (NCBI): domain Eukaryota; kingdom Metazoa; phylum Chordata; class Amphibia; order Anura; family Ranidae; genus Lithobates; species Lithobates pipiens. Next base: position 232,469,895 of record NW_027507784.1, read on the forward strand.
AGGCCATTCGGTTAGCCGCAGTATATTCAGTACTGTATCCTGTGCAGCTAGATCTTGCTGCAGACTGTTCCTGTTGTTCTGTTCCTAATATACTACAGGCAGGCAGTTCATTCAATTAGCTGCAGTATATATTGAGTACTGTATCCAGGTCGTTCCTGGTGTACGTTTTCAAATACACTTTCAGGCAGGCAGGGGATTCCGTGATCTGCAGTGTAGAAAATATATACAGTCTCCTACATGAACTACAGGAGTCCCCGAACTGTTCGACCACAGTGTTGGGTGCATGCTGCAGGAGGATGCACAGCATTTTGAACACTCCGATGATGGTACTTAGGTTGAGGAAGGCAGTAACCTGAGCCCAGAGAGAGGGGGTGCCCAAGAAGGACAAAAAACTGGCAGCCATGTTCCCTCAGCTGCAGCATACTGCTAGGTTTGCTCCAGTGATGAGGAGGGAGGGGATGATGAGGTCACTGACTCTACTTGCGTGCCTGATAGGAGAGAGGAGGAGGATGAAGAGGAGGCACATCTCCAGGGGCCAGCTTAAGGGCATCACACCGCAAAGCTCCGCATGTGCAGGGCGCTGCTGACTCTGCGCATTTTTCCAAAAGTTCTTTGTTGTGGGCCTTTTTTGAGACATGTGCAACAGATTGCACCATTGCTGTTTGCAACTTATGTCTGAAGCGTATCAAGCGTGGCCAAAACAGCAGACCCACACCAAAGAACAAATCGGACCTCTCCTTGCTCCTCATCAGCTGGGATCCCCAACCCCACTATACCGTAGGTTCTCTCAGAAACCTGCACTGAGAGGAAAGAAGGTGTAGATTTAGGTGTGCCAAGTATTTCCTGGCAATTTTCTATCGCTACACCTATGTCTGGTTGTAGCAGGCAAATTTCCCTACTTTGGTCCCAGCCATCCACATGCCCAGCGGCTGAATGCTAGCTTGGCTAAATTGCTAGCACTCCAACTGCTGCCTTTTCAGCTGGTAGACTCTGCCCCCTTTCGTGAATTTGTGGAATATGTGGCACATCAGTGGCAGGTTCCCAATTCCAGCTCTCTACCGGCATGTGGAAGGCAATGTCTTGGCCTCGCTGGACAGGGTGGTCAGCGGTAAGGTGCATATTACCACTGACACATGGTCCAGCAAGCTTGGACAGGGACATTAACTATCTTCCATTATACACTGGGTGACCCTACTGGCAGCTGGGAAGGATTCAGGACAGGGTGCAGTATTGTTGGAGCTTGTTTCGCCACCACACCTCCAAAATACTACTAGTGATGATTCTGACACACCTCTCTCCTCCACCCCCTCTTCTTCCTCCGTGGCCTCTTCCTCTATAGATTTTTCCTCATAACCAGCGGTGCTCTGTAGGCATTCAAGGGGCTATGCAAGCACTCAGGCAAAAAGATGCCATGCGGTGCTTGAGCTGGTGTGCTAAGGGGACAGGAACCACACTGGGGCAGAGCTCTGAAGGGGCAGACTCAGAGGTGGTTGACGTCATGCCAGCTTCAGGCAGGAATAGTGGTTTGCGACAATGGCACCAACCTTCTCTCTGCCCTACGACAGGGACACTTCACCCATGTTCCCTGTTTGGCTCACGTCCTTAATTTGGTGGTGCAGGTACCCAGGCTTACAGGATCTCCTGAGGCAGGCCAGGAAAGTCTGTGTGCATTTCCGCCGGTCATATAATGCCAGTGCTCGGCTGGCTGACCTCAAAAAGGAATACAACCTGCCCAAGAACCGCCTGATCTGATACATGCCCACCAGATGGAACGCAACGTTGGCCATGCTGCAGCGGCTGAATACCTGTGCGACTATGGCACCAAGACAGGGTCAGGGAAGCTTGGCTTCTTTTTCGCTACGCCAGTGACTACTGGTAAAGGATGCATGCACTGTCCTGTCACCATTTGAGGAAGCCACAAGGATGGTGAGCAGTGACAGTGCTTGCATCAGTGATACTGTCCCTCTTGTCTACCTGTTGGAGATCACGCTGCGTGGAATAATAGACAGGGCACTTGAGGCAGAACAGAGGGAGGAAGAGGAGGACTTCCTGACCTCTCAAGGCCCCCTTTATCTAGTGTTCCTGTGGGCCCGCCGATCACACAGGAAGAGGAGAAGGAAGATTGTGTCAGCATGGAGGTGGAGCTTAGCATTTAGCATCAGCAGCAGCCTTCAAGGGATCGTTTACAGTCCCCAGAAACAAATGGACTTTTACGTGGCTGGGAGGATGTGGCTGTGGATCGAGTCATCCTTAGGACTTCCTGCAAAGCCTGCGAAAGGACCCTTGGATTCGTGGTATTAAGGAGAGGGAGCAGTACTGGCTGGCAACCCTCTTTGATCCACGTTACAAGGGTAAGATTGCAGTACTTATCCAGCCGTCGCAGAGGGAGCAGAGGATTAAACATCTTGGGGAGGCCTTGCAGAAAGGTTTGTGCAATGCGTTTCCAGAGCCTGGGAGGTTACAAATTCCTGGTCCTGGACAACATGTTGCTGAGGCGTCCATCAGTGGAGAAGGTGGCCGTCTGACATATGCATTCAGACAATTTTTTAGTTCGCAGCTCCAAGGTCTTATCGGGTCCAGCAACCATCGCCAGCGTCTGATTTACATGGTGCAGGAATACTTAGGGGCAAGGTCAGACTTGGACACCTTTCCCACCGAAAATCCTCTGGCTTACTGGGTCTTGAGGATGGATCACTGGCCAGAGCTTGCACAGTATGCAATTGAGCTACTGGCCTGTCCTGCATCCAGCTTTCTTTCGGAACGCACCTTCAGTGCTGCTGGTGACTTTGTTTTTGTTTTTTCCAAACAATTTTTATTAGTAAAGAAAAGATAGTTACAATACATCACAACACAACCAAAAGGCCCATATACATGTTCACAATTAGTGGTACAACTTTATAGCATTACAATATAGCCACTTACATATTCCAAACAGAAGTAATAGACTTCTAACTTAGTTTATTTAACAAATTACCAAAGAATGTCTGAGGTAAATGGGGCATAAATAGGATAGGATAACCAGGATGGCCAAAAGCTCATGATGCGAGTCATAGAAGTGTATCTGAAGGATATACAGGTAGAGACATAGCCTCCCCTCTCTACTTCCGCACCCCGAATGGGATCACACTGTACGGAAGGAGAGGGTAAATGAGATTCTCTTCAGACAGCGGTATTAATGGTCTACAATTTTGGAGCGGAACTGAATTCTACCTCGCAATAGAACATGAGCATAACCCATCATCCGAGTCATATATGTGGATAAAGCAGTCGATAAGGAAAGGGAATGACTACCTATGTGAGGGAATTATCCAGGGTAAGCAGGAACGTAGCATTATTTGTCAGTGCAGATGACCGTTTTAATATAAACAGTCCCTTTCCTGTAGGACTTTTGCTGGTGGAACTATCTTAAATAGGGGGGTAAGGGAGATAAAAAACATTGTCAAACAAAAGAGGCCTAAAGATAAAAAGGCATGGCGGATACGGCAGGGTAATTGAATTTGATATGTGGAAGCGTTTAGGATTTTGGGGCGAAGGTACACCCCTACAAGGGAAGGGAGTTAAGTTGTTTGTAGAAACTCCCGAAATTGCTGAGATTCCCGGAAGTGTAACCAACACGCCCATGTGTTACTGTATTTTGTTGGGGAATCTTTGGCTTGGTGAATACATCTCTGAGATCTTTTATATACGTTTGAACCAGTCCTGCAGGTTAGGTAGGGTATTGCTCTTCCAATAGAGAGGTATGCATTGTTTGGCTGCATTTAGAAGGTGTGGGACAATGGATTTCCTATATGTTGATCGTGGTAGTGTGGTGTAATGTAGAAGGTATTGAGCTGATGTAAACTCCAAAGTATAACTGGAGATACGGGTGATCGTTTCATGTACTTTTTCCCAGAAAGGTTTGAGCCGAGTGCAGTCCCACCAAATATAAAGAGGGGTTGCCCTACCTAATCCACAACGCCGACACAGCGGTGAAACCGAAGAATAGTATTTGTGGAGCTTGTCTGGAGTCCGACACCAGCGAGAATATATTTTATAGCTATTTTCCTGTGCTGAAATGTTGATAGAGCTTTTATGAATATAATCATGAATTGTTTCCCAATCTTTTCTAGATAGGTCTAGCTGGAAATCCTTTTCCCAAGTCTTGACTGCTTCATTGTGTTTGGGGTTATGGTTGCTAAATAGCAATGAATACGTCTCTGAGATAAGATGTTTTTGTGGGGTCGAGCTGGTACAAATCACTTCGAAGGGGGTCAGTTCCCTAGACTATTGTGGGGTGGATCCCGTGTTCTGTAGGAAATGTCTGATTTGCAAAAATTTGTAAAATGGAATATGGTGGTCAGGGAACCGTGAAACCATGGTGTTAAATGGTAGAAGTGAATCATTCTGAAAGAATTGGAAAGCTTTAGGTGCAGGAGTGGGGGGAATACCCGTTGGGTTACAGAGTGAAAGTCCCGGTGGGAAGTCAGGATTACCATCTAGGGGAGTTAATGGACCCGGGAAATTCATCCAGTTAAGTGTCTGGGAAATTGTCCGGAAAACTTGTAAAGTTGCTCCAGTTAGAGGATGTTTTACGTAAACCTTGGGCGTTCCCAGTGGGGACATCCACGGTAGATGGGCCAGAGGAATTTGGGCAGAAGAATCCTCGAGATCAACCCAATGTTTAGTAAATTTATGGAGGTGCCAGTCAATTAATCTCGTGAGATGACACGCAGTATGGTATTTTCTTATATCAGGTAGGCTTAAGCCCCCTTTAGTTTTCGGGATAATACATTTTTCCCAGCTTAATCTGGGGGATTTGAAGGCCCATGTGAAATTCCTGCATAATCTTTTATAAGTGGTAAAAAACGAAGTGGGGAGGTTAATAGGTACAGTCTGTAATACATATAGTATACGGGGTAGGATGTTCATTTTTAATATGGCAATGCATCCAAACCAGGAAAATTGACCCGAGGTCCATTTGAGGAGATCAGTTTGTATATTCTGCAGTATAGGTAAATAATTCAGTGCATATAGGTCTTTAAGGTTACTTGGTAAATTGATCCCTAAGTAAGTTAGGGCCTGTGATTCCCAACTGAAGGGGAAGTTATGTTTACATTGCGATACCAACTGTTCTGGGAGAGAGATGTTAAGGGCTTTAGATTTTGTAAAGTTAATTTTCAAGTTGGATAATTTATTAAAAAGGGCGAAGTCTTGCAGTAGATTGGGTATAGAAGTTAGCGGGTCCGATAAAAAAAGGAGGATATCATCTGCATATGCAGCTATTTTATAGTGCTTATTACGAATGGGAATGCCTTTAATGTCAGGATTCTCCCTAAGCTTACGCAGGATGGGTTCTAGAGTAAGGATGAAAATGAGCGGGGAAAGAGGGCAGCCCTGATGAGTTCCGTTCGAGACGGAGAAGGAGTCCGACAGGCGACCATTTATCCTAATTCTGGCTGTGGGGTAAGAATACAACGTCAAGATCATATGGAGAAATCGGGTAGGCAACCCCATAGACTGTAATGTTGCCGACATGTAGTCCCAAGCCACTCTGTCGAACGCCTTCTCTGCATCGAGTGACAGAAAGAAGCCTTTTTGTTTGGATTCAGTGGAAAGCCAATGTTGGATTAGAAGGGCCTTCCCTGCCAGGGACAAAACCTACCTGATCGAGGGGCAGAAGTTTTGGGATAAGTGGAAGAAGACGATTAGCAAGGATCTTAGCGTATATTTTCATATCTACATTTAGTAGAGAGAAGGGTCGATAATTCGATACTATGGTATCATCTTTGCCAGGTTTTGGAATCAACGCAATATGTGCCTCCAAGAGATCTTAGTTTAAGGGGTCAAATGCAGTCAAAGAATTGAACATGTTCAGGAGATGGGGACAGATTATTTCCTGAAAGGTTTTAAAGTAACTCACTGTCAGCCCATCCGGGCCAGGACTTTTACCCGACCGGAGTTTTTGCAGGGCTTTCCCAATCTCCTCTTTGCTAATTGGGCCATCTAGTGTCATGGAGTCTTCCGGTGAAATCGGGGGGACCCCGAATTGTGTCAGAAAGTTGTGAATTGCCTCTCTTCTGTGAGAAGCATGTTCAGGCACTGCTGTAGATGGTAAGTTATACAAATTGGTAAAGTAAGTGACAAATTGGGTAGCGATGGCTTCTGGGGATGTGTGCGTCTTGCCAGAAGAGTCAATAATCTTGTGTATTGTTGTTAAAGCTTTTTTGTGTTGTAGTGCCCTAGCCAATAATTTTCCAGATTTATTGCCAAATTCATAGAACAGTTTCTGTGTCAGGATGTATTTGTGTTTTAGGTTCCTATCCAATTCCTCCTTAAGTTCCTCCCTGGCCCTTAATAGTTCCGTGAGGGAGTTAATGGCCAGTGAGGCCTTGTGTTTCCGTTCAAGTGTATGAACCTTTTCAGACAATTCTTTAAGATACTTTTGTCTCTGCTTGTGTCTATGGACCGCCAAGGAGATAAGCTCTCCTCTTAGAACACATTTATGTGCAGCCCATACTACTGATAGTTTGGAGCCTTTGGTAATATTTTCTGTAAAATATTGTTGGAGCCTGGTGCTGATTTTGTGCGTGATCTCTGGGTCAGTCAGCAGGGAATTATCTAGTCTCCAGACTGACTTCGGGACACGAGTGAGTGGAATAGAAAGGGTCATTGTGATTGGATTGTGATCTGAAATCACCATGGGGTCAATGGTTGCTGCAGTAAGGAGTGTCAAATCATTTTGGGAAAGAAAAAAGTGGTCAATCCTGGTGTATTTGTTGTGGGGTGATGAGTAAAACGTAAAGTCTTTGTCATTTGGTTGTAACGTTCTCCATGTGTCATGTAATGTCAATTCTTGGAATTGTTTTTTGATAGCTCTCAGCGCTCGATAAGGCATGGACGTTTTACCTATTAGAAGAGTCCTGCCTTGGGGTGAGAGCGACATTAAAATCCCCACCTACAATAAGAAGGCCTGAATAAAATGCAGTAAGCAGCTGTAGTGTTTCTCGAAAGAAGGAGGCTTGTCATTTGTTTGGCGCATAAAGATTTGCTAATGTAATGGGTTTGTTATACAATGTACCCTTGAGGAACACATATCTACCTTTGGGATCTTGCATGGTTTCCGAAACGAACAATGGGCAAGTTTATGAGATTAGTATAGCCACCCCTTTTGATTTAGAGGTAGCGTTGGTAGCGTGGTATATAGTGGGGAAATTTCAGTTGCCGAGTTTGGGAATATTATTGGATCTAAAATGGGTTTCCTGCAGAAATGCTATTTGTGTTTTGTTTTTCTGTAACAGATAACATGTAATTGTGAACTTTTTTCTGGGACATTCAGTCCTCTAACATTTAATGAGCATAGCTTCACCTTAGGATTGGGTAATTGGTTGAGTGTGGGGTCCGTGCCAGTTGTCACAGTAGCCGTATCCGCCATGGCAATCGTGGTGAGAAGGACCAAAATTAAAGGTGTGTGAGATCTGGTGGGGGGGAAAACAGCAAATATAATGTGGTTATCAGGTCAAAATAGGGACTACGGGGAGTTATTGAATGGGGGGGATATTAAGCTAGCCTATAAAAGTATGAGGTAGGCTAGAAAGGTACAGTGGGAACTCAGTGGACGTGGTTACATACACTCCGATGAACCACTCCACTGCACTGTCTGGGGGTTGACCAGCACCGATCCAAAGATTAGCCTCGCAATCAATGGTGGTACCGCCGTTGCCTCTCTTCAGAGCCAAAGGTTAAAGGGTAGGGCAGCCTAGGTACCTAAAGCGCAACTAATATATAATGATACCTAGATGATCCGTATTACAGGGGAGTACATCCAATGCTGTTGAAGACCGCAGAATGAAGCGAACATGAAAACAGCTAATAACAGGAATGGATAGGGTATAATTCTCTTAATCTTTTGCTCAGGTAAATGAGGGAGATAGTGATGCTCCAGGGACATATTAAGGAGAGTAGCCGTGTGTTTCTTATATGATCTTGCGCATCGGAGGTCCTAGCAAGTATGAATATAGGTTATAAAACGTTGAGAAACCTAGGCCTCCATAACTAAGTATGAAACAATAAACAGTAAATGTAAAACCTGTTAAACCTTACAAAACGTTAAGCATCTACTAACCTGGAGCAGACAATAATAATCACTGAAAGAAATATAGATCTATATCCCCTGGATATAGACCTGTTGATCATATAAAAAATTTCCCGCCCCTCTTCCCCCCAGGTAAGTAGAGGAGAGGAGGAGCAAAGAGCATCCAACTTTCATGTACCCCCGTAACATGAACAATCGAGATTTAGTCCACTAACAATGGGGGGGGGGGGCGAGGAGTGTATATGGGTGGAGTATTGGGTTATAATATTAGGGTCATAATGTTCCTAGTATTGTTGGAATGTCTCAACTTGGACCATGATCCCAGTCGCCGCATGCCAATTTTAAAAGGGGATCTCATGCAGGTGTGGTTGAGAAGCGTTATCAGGCTAAGCCGCAATAGTCCCCTATTATGATACCCAATGGGTGTGGCAGTGGTGGATATTTCCCTTATTCGTAAGCCTAAGTCTACGAGAATTAGTGGTAAAGGTGGGAGGGCAGGACATCCAGGCAGTTATATTATGCCTATACAGGGTGCCCGTCGCATGCGGACCAAATTGAAACTATTTTCCGCCTCAGTGTCTGACATCTATTTTCCCTCAGAGCAAGGCTGATCTATTATCCTGTCTTGACTCTGAGGGAACAGGAGATCCTCATGCAAAAGCTTAAATGTGCATGCGTACCTCTAAAAACCAGATATATAATGATACCTAGATGATCCGTATTACAGGGGAGTACATCCAATGCTGTTGAAGACCGCAGAATGAAGCGACAATGAAAACAGCTAATAACAGGAATGGATAGGGTATAATTCTCTTAATCTTTTGCTCAGGTAAATGAGGGAGATAGTGATGCTCCAGGGACATATTAAGGAGAGTAGCCGTGTGTTTCTTATATGATCTTGCGCATCGGAGGTCCTAGCAAGTATGAATATAGGTTATAAAACGTTGAGAAACCTAGGCCTCCATAACTAAGTATGAAACAATAAACAGTAAATGTAAAACCTGTTAAACCTTACAAAACGTTAAGTATCTACTAACCTGGAGCAGACAATAATAATCACTGAAAGAAATATAGATCTATATCCCCTGGATATAGACCTGTTGATCATATAAAAAATTTCCCGCCCCTCTTCCCCCCACGTAAGTAGAGGAGAGGAGGAGCAAAGAGCATCCAACTTTCATGTACCCCCGTAACATGAACAATCGAGATTTAGTCCACTAACAATGGGGGGGGGGGGGGGCGAGGAGTGTATATGGGTGGAGTATTGGGTTATAATATTAGGGTCATAATGTTCCTAGTATTGTTGGAATGTCTCAACTTGGACCATGATCCCAGTCGCCGCATGCCAATTTTAAAAGGGGATCTCATGCAGGTGTGGTTGAGAAGCGCTATCAGGCTAAGCCGCAATAGTCCCCTATTATGATACCCAATGGGTGTGGCAGTGGTGGATATTTCCCTTATTCGTAAGCCTAAGTCTACGAGAATTAGTGGTAAAGGTGGGAGGGCAGGACATCCAGGCAGTTATATTATGCCTATACAGGGTGCCCGCCGCATGCGGACCAAATTGAAACTATTTTCCGCCTCAGTGTCTGACATCTATTTTCCCTCAGAGCAAGGCTGATCTATTATCCTGTCTTGACTCTGAGGGAACAGGAGATCCTCATGCAAAAGCTTAAATGTGCATGCATACCTCTAAAAACCAGATACATAAACATAACCCCCTCCCCCCTCCTCCACAACAGCCCGTCTGAAGTTTTGATGCAAGGCCTAACATACATTACCCGATATAAACCGGTTAGGAGGCAGGGAGAGGGGGCAGTATGGAAAAGCACATTGCAGGCATGTCAGGGTCAGTCCTAACAACTGTCATCTGTATCCCTGGGCAATACACTGTTCATGAAGTTAAGAAGGAAAAGTCTTTGCAATCCCACTGGGCATGAAAGCTGTAGGCCGCAGGCTGCCATGTAGGAGTCACAGTAGAGGAGTATTCACATAGCAGGTAACTGACGTGCGCTGCGATGGAGAGCAGGTATCGTTCTCACTCGGCAGTGACAATGGGTAAACAGGCAGTCCATATATATTAGATATACAGTGGTGTGAAAAAGTGTTTGCCCCCTTCCTCATTTCCTGTTCCTTTGCATGTTTGTCACACTTAAGTGTTTCGGAACATCAAACCAATTTAAACAATAGTCAAGGACAACACAAGTAAACACAAAATGCAATTTGTAAATGAAGGTGTTTATTATTAAAGGTGAAAAAAAATCCAAACCATCATGGCCCTGTGTGAAAAAGTGATTGCCCCCTAAACCTAATAACTGGTTGGGCCACCCTTAGCAGCAACAACTGCAACCAAGCGTTTGCGATAACATGCAATGAGGCTTTTACAGCGTCCTGGAGGAATTTTGGCCCACTCATCTTTGCAGAATTGTCCTAATTCAGTTACATTAGAGGGTTTTCGAGCATGAACGGCCTTTTTAAGGTCATACCACAACATCTCAATAGGATTCAGGTCAGGACTTTGGCTAGGCCACTCCAAAGTCTTCATTTTGTTTTTCTTCAGCCATTCGGTGGTGGACTTGCTGGTGTGTTTAGGATCATTGTCCTGCTGCAGAACCCAAGTTCGTTTCAGCTTGAGTACACGAACAGATGGTCGGACATTCTCCTTCAGGATCTCTTGGTAGACAGCAGAATTCATAGTTCCTTTTATCACGGCAAGTCTTCCAGGTCCTGAAGCAGCAAAACAGCCCCAGACCATCACACTACCACCACCATATTTTACTGTTGGTATAATGTTCTTTTTATGAAATGCAGTGTTCCTTCTACGCCAGATATACTTGGACACACACCTTCCAAAGAGTTCCACTTTTGTCTCATCGGTCCACAGAATGTTGTCCCAAAAGTCTTGGGGATCATCAAGATGTGTTGTGGAGAAATTGAGACGAGCTTTGATGTTTTTTGCTCAGCAGTGGTTTTCTCCTTGGAACTCTGCCATGCAGGCCATTTTTGCCCAGTCTTTTCCTGATGGTGGAGGCATGAACGCTGACCTTAACTGAGGCAAGTGAGGCCTGCAGTTCCTTGGACGTTGTTGTGGGGTCTTTTGTGACCTCTTGGATGAGTCGTCGCTGCGCTCTTGGGGTAATTTTGGGCGGCCGGCCACTCCTGGGAAGGTTCACCACTGTTCCATGTCTTCGACATTTGTGGATAATGGCTCTCACTGTGGTTCGCTGGATTCCCAAAGCTTTGGAAATGGCTTTATAACCCTTTCCAGACTGATAGATCTCAATTACTTTCTTTCTCAATTGTTCCTGAATTTCTTTGGGTCTCGGCATGATGTGTAGCTTTTAAGGATCTTCTGGTGGACCTTACTGTGTCAAGCAGCTCCTATTTAAGTGATGCCTTGATTGTGAACAGGTGTGGCAATAATCAGGCCTGGGTGTGGCTAGAGAAATTGAACTCAGGTGTGGACAACCACAGTTATAGTATGTATTAACAAGGGGGGCAATCACTTTTTCACACAGGGCCATGATGGTTTGGATTTTTTTTCACCTTTAATAATAAACACCTTCATTTACAAATTGCATTTTGTGTTTACTTGTGTTGTCCTTGACTATTGTTTAAATTGGTTTGATGTTCCGAAACACTTAAGTGTGACAAACATGCAAAGGAACAGGAAATGAGGAAGGGGGCAAACACTTTTTCACACCACTGTATATAGATCCTCCGGCACTTTCAACAGGGCTGTTCTGCCTTGATGTGTGGCGCATAGACAAAATGGAAACCGCCATCTGTATTGGATGCCAAGAGCAAGTAGATGTTTCAGGTTAATATAATACACAAGTAAATGCGCAAAAACAGGGTCAAAGATTTTCCCAATGTCCACCAGTCTCTCACCAATTGAAACCAAAAATCCAATTAAATGAATGAGAGTCCATATTATGTAAAGATCCGTATGGTTATAAATATAAAAGCTACTGTCCAGTAGAACAAAGGAAAGCATTTAAAACCAGGAGCTCCATATCCAGGGCTGCCATCAGTGAAGGACAGAAACCATGTTCCAAAGTCTGTGAAAAAAAGTTTTGCTTGATGAAGGAGCGCGGCTGTCAAACAACCTCAGCCTGTACACTCACGAAACCGGTCGCACCCACCTCATGATGTCATCTCTCTCCGCGTCTGTGCCACTTCCTGGCCACTAGCGGCTACAGTGCCTCAGCTTGACGGACTACTAGATGACCACATCCATGCTCAGCTTTTAAAGTGACTGAATGCTCATAGACCACATCCAAAATGTGAGTTGCCTGTATTAAATGCGTTTTTTTAATTAAAGTGTATGTTATCTCTACACCCAGAGGCGCCTCTTCCTTTGCTTTTTTTCCTTTTAGATGTTTCAGGTCCCTGCGGTGTTGCAGGGTAATAGAGGATAAGTCTTGGAAAATCTGAATAGGCGCATCACCATGTTGTAATTGTTGTCTACCTCTCGCTTGTCTCAGAATGTCCTCCTTCAGTTTGAAATCCAAAATATGACATATTATGTCCCTTGGGGTGTCCGTTTCTTTCCCTTTAGGACGAAGTGCCCTATGAATCCTCTCCATCTCAATAGGGGTATCTCTCGACCTGTTTAGGAGATTGTTAAACAGAGCTGTTACTTCAGGGGTCAGGTGTTCAGACTCAATACATTCCGGCATTCCTCAGATTCTAAGATTGTGCCGGCGGCCACGGTTGTCGAGATATTCGATGTGCCGCTGTGCTTCTCTGAGTTGCAGGGTGTGTTGATCTATCTTTCTAGTGGCTTTGCGTAAGACAGTGTCATGTTGTGAGGTGATTTTTTCCACTTCCATCACTCTGCTGCTAAGTGTATGAATGTCCACCCTCAGCTCAGCAATGGCAGCTGACAGGGTGTCCTTTATGTCCGCAGCAATGGTTTTCAAATCCTGTATGCTGAGATGTGGTTGCGGATGACTGTCCAGTTCTCCTGATATCGCCTGAGGGGACAGTTGTGAGCTATGCGCCGATCCCGGGCCTGATCTGTATGGAGCTGCAGCTGCAGTCTGTGAGGAATTCTGGTGTGACGGCGCCATGTTACCACGTTGAGACCTGAACATTTCAGGGATGTTCTGGCTCGAGTTCCCCGCATTTTCACGGGAAGAGCGGGACCGCGAGGCGGAAGTGTGGCGGGATGCCGTTCCCATCGTTCTGTGTGGGAATAGCCCGTAAATACCTCCGGTAGTAGCGGTAATAGAGAGGCAACAGCTGGAGCTATTCTCTCAGACAGCCATCTCCTTGCTCGGCCAGACCACGCCCCCTGCTGGTGACTTTGTAACCGATCACAGGGTGCGCCTGTCCACTGACTCGGTTGATTGACTGACCTTCATAAAGATGCATCAGTCTTGAATCACCACCAGCTACCAAGCACCTGAAGCTGATGTAACCGAATAATTTTTTTATGAGATGTCACATCCCTTCAAGACTGCCTATGCTGATGCTGAGTGACTGTCCTGTTATGTTGACTGACTATCCTCTTCCTCCCCAATGATCCTGCTGATATCTTGGAAGAACATTTTTGGTTCTGGGTGATGCCACCAGCCCAATTTTTCTGACCCTGTTCAGGGGCATGTAATTACAATTCTTGATATAGTATTTCACAGCAAGACCCGTTCCAGCGCCCACCAAGAGTAACTGTGAGGTCTTAGCCCTTGTACACATGGTCAGACATTCCGACCACAAAATTCATCGGATTTTTTCCGACGGATTTTGTCCGAAACTGGTGATGCATACACACGGTCGGACAAAGTTGTCGGAAAATCCGATTGTTCAGAACGTGATGACGTTCGTTCGTTACGGCGGGACTACGTTTGGGCTAGTAACCAATAGCTTTGGTCTCGTAATTTGATATGAGCATGCGTGGCACTTTGTCCGATCGGAATTCTCTGCAAATGATCGGACAAAGTCCGATCGGATCATGTTGTCAGAAAATTTTATATCCAGCTCTCAAACTTTGTTGGTCGGACATTCCGACGGAAAAAGTCCAATGGAGCCCACACACGGTCGGATTATCCGACAATACGGTCCGATCGGACATTTTCGGTCTGAATTTTCGACTGTGTGTACAAGGGCTTACAGTGTTCTGGTACCACGAACACCTAAGGCCCAAATTTCTGCAAAGTATACAGGGCAGGCCCCTACTTTCAAACATCTGACTTACAAATGACTCCTACTTACAAACGGAGGGAGACAACAGGAAGTGAGAGGAAATCTACCCGTAGGAAGGGAAATTCTCTCCTGCAAGAGTTAACATGGGAAAAGGGTGTCTCCTCCACTAATGCTTTATCATCAATCCTTGTTCCCCTAAAAACCCCAAATTTTCAAAATCCAATTGTCATTGGGACAGAAAGTGAGGTGAAATCTTCTGAATAGGGGCACAGACAGCAAAATGTGACAGGGGTGATGGTAACCCTTCCCTATGCTTTCCAAAAGCTTAAAAATAGATTTTTGGTCTGGAGCTACACTTACAAAATGTACCTGTTCCAAATTACAAACAGATTCTACAGAACAAGCCTACAGTCCCTGTCTTTCTTGGGTCCACCTATATACTGCTGTTCAGAGTACTGTATATAGGGCCCCACGACTTTTCTTTTTTTAATTTGGGTGCGGGGTTCCCCTTAATATCCATACAAGACCCAAAGGGCCTGGTAATGGGCTGGGGGGGGGGGTTACCCATGCCTTTTTTCTGAATAATTTTCATCCATATTGCCGGGACCCAACATTTTTATTACAGCCGCAAGCAGTTTTAAATTACTTTTATTCCTTTAGAAATGTCATTTTGTGCAGGGACTTTTCTAAACAGGGGAAACACGTGCCATTTTACAGGCGTATCACAGTATCTCCTCTGATACTAGAGATGATCAGAGACTGCACATATATACAGGAGATGGTCAAAGACTGCACATATGAAAAAGGAGATGATTAGAGACTGCACATAGGATACAGGAGATGATCAGAGACTGCACATATATACAGGAGATGATCAGAGACTGCACATACGATACATTAGATCAGCCATCATTAAATGGCGGCCCGCGGTCCGAGTCCGGACCGAGCGGAGGTTCTGCCCGGACTGCCATGACGCCAGCGTGGTAAATTACAGCAATCACTGGTTTGCTGGGACCACGGGTTTCCCCAGCAACCATTGATGCTGTGCACATGCGCCCGCCCCCTGCTCCTGGCCACGTCTCTCAGAGCTGAAGAGACACTCACGCTCACGGGCAGTAGGGGTGTGACATCACATGTGCGCCCGCCCCCCTGCTGCCCGCGGTTCCCTATTCCCGGGTCCTGGCTCTCCTTGTGAGGCAGCTTCAGTTGTTCCTTCCCTCCTGCAGTTAAGGTATGTGGGCACATTAGTGATCATTCATGAGACTGTTTTTATTTGGCACACTGATGGTATATTATTAATATGCACAATGCTGGGCTTTTTTTGTAAGGAGCACATGGGTATATTTTTTATGTGCACACAGATGAGCATGTTTTGTTAAGGTGCCCCTTAACAAAATATGCCCAACGGTGTGCACATTAAAAATATACCCATCAGCGTGCCCCTTAAAATAAAATGTGCCCATCAGAGTGCCCTTTAACATAAAATTTGCCATCAGCGCGCCCCTTAACATAAAATAAGTGTCACGCTGATGGGCACCTTTTATGTTAAGGGGTACTCCGATGGACGCATAAGGGGCACGCTGATGGGCACAATAAAATGTGCCCTACAAAATATGCCCATCGATGTGCACATTAAAAATATACCCATCAGCGTGCCCCTTACAATAAAATTTGTCCATCAGAGTGCTTCCTAACATAATAGGCGGCCATCAGTGTGACCCTTATTTCATGTTAAGGGGCACGCTGATGGACATATTTTATTTTAAGAACAACACTGATGGATACATTTTATATTAAAAGGGGCACTCTGATGGGCAAATTTTAAGTTAAGGGGCGCGTTTTGTTGTGTCCATCAGAGTGCCCCTTAATATAAAATGTGCCCATCAGCATGACCCTTATTTTATGTTAAGGGGCACCCTGATGTGCACAGTTTATGTTAAGGGGGACTCTGATGGGGACATCTGATTTAAGGGGACACTGACAGGAATGCCTGATGTAAAGGGGCACTGTGGTGGGGCACCCGATTTAAAGACGCTCTGTGATGGGGGCACCTGATGTAAAGGTGCACTGTGATGGGGACACCTGATGTAAAGGGGCACTGTGATGGGGACACCTGATGTAAAGGGGCACTGTGATGGGGGCACCTGATGTAAAGGGGCACTGTGATGGGGGCACCTGATGTAAAGGGGCACTGTGATGGGGGCACCTGATGTAAAGGGGCACTGTGATGGGGGCACCTGATGTAAAGGGGCACTGTGATGGGGGCACCTGATGTAAAGGGGCACTGTGATGGGGACACCCAATTTAAAGGCACACTGTGATGGGGGCACGCTGATGGTCATATTTTATTTTAAGAGCAACACTAATGGGTACATTTTATATTAAAGGGGCACTCTGATGGGCTAATTTTAAGTTAAGGGGCACATTTTGTTGTGTCCATCAGAGTGCCCCTTAATATAAAATGTGCCCATCAGCGTGACCCTTAACATAAAATATACCCATCAGCGTGACCCTTAACATAAAATGTACCCATCAACGTAACCCTGATTTTATGTTAAGGGAAAAGGAAGGTAGACACTGAAAACCGAGTCTTCAAAGATGAATGGAAAGACCAATATATGTTCATTCTTCCTGTGGGAAGTTTAAAACCGGTTTGTCTCATTTGTTGTGAAACCGTTGCGTTAATAAAAAGTAGCAATGTGAAGCGTCACTACGAAACAAACACAGTTCATTTGCGCAAACATATCCACAGCATTCCGAGGTGAGGGCGCGTAAAATAACGGAACTGAAAGCCCAGTATGACAGATCTACCAAAGTCCTCTCACATTCATTTACAGCCCAGCAGCGTGCAAATGAATGTTCACTTAACCACTTGCTTACTGGGCACTTAAACACCCTTCCTGCCCAGACCAATTTTCAGCTTTTGGTGCTCTCACACTTTGAATGACAATTACACAGTCATGCAACACTGTACCCAAATTAATTTTTTGTCCTTTTTTTCCCACAAATAGAGCTTTCTTTTGGTGGTATTTGATCACCTCTGAGGTTTTTATTTTTTGCGCTATAAATGAAAAAAGACCGAAAATTTTGAAAAAAAACGCATATTTCTTTGTTTCTGTGACAGAATTATGCAAATTATTAATTTTTCTTCATAAATTTTGGCCACAATTTATACTGCTACATATCTTTGGTAAAAATAACCCAAATTAGTGGATATTATTTGGTCTTTGTGAAAGTTAGAGAGTCTACCATCTGTGGTGCGAATCGCACAAAATTGATCACTTCTGATGTACTGGTGGACTATCTCGCTTCTTGTGACCCGAACAAGTCAGGAAAGTACAAATACCCCCCAAATGACCCCTTTTTGGAAAGTAGACATTCCAAGGTATTTAGTAAGAGGCATAGTGAGCTTTTTGATGTTGTCATTTTTTTCCCACAATTCTTTGCAAAATTAAGATTTTTCATTTTTTTTTTCTCCACAAAATTGTCATTGTAATAGGTTATTTCTCTCACGTGGCATGTGTATACCACAAATGACACCCCCAAAAAAATTCTGCTACTCCTCCTGAGTATTACAATACCACATGTGTGGGACTTTTTCACAGCCTGGCCACATAGAGAGGCCCAACATGCAGGTAGCGCCATCATGTGTTCTAGGAACATAAATTACACATCTAACTTGTTGACTATTTATTACGCTTTTGAAGCACCAGGACAATGACACGTGACACTGATGACAGATGGCACTGATACCTGGCAATGATGACACTTATACGTGGCACTGATGACACGTGGCACTGATGACAGATGGCACTAATATGTGGCACTGATGACAGATGGCACTAATATGTGGCACTGATGACACGTGGCACTAATACGTGACACTGAAGACATGTGGCACTAATATGTGGCACCGATGACAGATGGCACTAATATGTGGCACTAATGCGTGCCACCGATGACAGATGGCACTGCTGGGGGAGGATGGCACTGTTGGGGGAGGATGGCACTGCTGGGGGAGGATGGCACTTTTTACTTTACTTTTTTTACTTTTTTTTTTTCTTCAGCTCAAGGCAGAACGGCTGCCGCTGCAGCCGTTCATCTCTCCCCTCTCACACTGTCTGTGTGAGGAGGGAGAGCGGCGCTGAGAGATGATCTCATATGTTTACATATGAGATCATCTCCCATTGGATACGCCGATCACGCTGTAAACGGCCGCTGTGATTGCCCGTTTACAGCGATCTGTGTTTGCCTGTCCCCGGGGGACACGGCGAACACGGATCTTCCGCGATGCGCGCCCGCGGCGGCGCGCATTGCTGAAGTAAACATTAGGACGTCCAGGGACGGCCTCCCGGACGAACGCGCCTGCTCTACGGCCGTCATTCGGCTATAGGGCGGGCGCGAGGTGGTTAAAGTAGCATGGATTTTGGGGCAACACAAAAGACCATTTACCGATGGTACATTTGTAAAGGAGCGTTTGAATGCTGTTGCTGAAACTTTACTTGAGGGTAAACAAAAAGATGAGCTGTGTGGAAAAATCAACCAGATCCCACTGTCAGCTTCAACAGCAACAAAAAAGACTGAAATATTAACAGAGGATGTTTTGGGACAACTTGATGCAGTGATTCAAAGTGCAGTATGCATTTCTTTAGCCATTGATGAATCAACAGATATAACTGATAATGCCCAGCTTTTGGTGTATGTAAGATTTTTTCACAAAGAAACAAAAGAACTTTGTGAGGACCTGTTAGGCGTAACACCACTTGAGACACACACAAGAGGACAAGATATATATGAGGCCATTAAGGAGATTCTGAGAAAGAGGAAGATAGATCTGAAAAAAGTGGTCTCGGTTACCACAGACGGTGCCCCTGCCATGGTAGGAAAGGAGAGAGGAGCTGTGGCACGACTGAAAGAGGACAACCCTGACCTTATTTATTAAAAGATTAGTGTGGGCTATTGGCGCTACCTCCAATAAATATATTTGAGCTAATTAAAGATACCGTTAGTGAGCTTCACCCCTTTACAGGCCTGAACTAAATCTATATCAATAACATAGCACTTTCCCTATTGTCTATATGTATAGAATGACAACTCCACTAGTGTATATCCATACATATAGACAGTAGCCTCTGCTGGTGGGTGATAAATTATATTTATAACAAGAGCCTTGAATCAAGGGTTAAACATTGAAGAAATAAAGTACTAGAGAATTAGAACAGATATGTAGATAGAATCCGTTGTAAAGTGTTTTGGTTCCCCTTAATGTGTTTGGTTCCACTAAATTATACAAATATTCCCTCACAAGTGTAAAATAGCAAATTTCCAAAACATATCAAATAATTAATCTTAATATTAGTGTTTATACGTATTCCCTTATACTTCTCAATGACTAACACTTCAGTGCCAATACCTATGTGAACATATCACAACACCTATCTGCTAGTAAAAAAAAATCAGTCCCTAAATCATTAATCCACAAATAGTTGGTTCCTATACAAACATCAACCGAGGAATATGCATAAAAAAACAAGAACTTATTCCCCCTATTTTTTAACCGCGTGAGAAAAACTTATATATGTGCCAATTATATGTAAACCATATACAAATAGTGAAAGGTTATACTAAAAAATTTGTGTGAAAATTTCCTATCCACATAGGAAGTGTGACAGCAAAAACCGAGAAAAAAAAGATAAAAAAGAAAAAGAAAAAAAATGACCAATAAAAAAACCTAAGGACATTTTTAAATTAAAATTATATAAAGTAACAAGATAGTCCACAATGGTTCTTCTGTTAAATGTCGCTGCTGAAGACGTCTCTGACGAAACGCGTACAGCGTCATTACGCACGCTACGTCACTTCCGGCTTGTCTGACCCGCTGGAGCACAGCTGGAACGCACGCCGCTCGCTCACAGGGTTTGTTTCGGTTTGTCAAGCCGGTTATAGCATTTCAATTAGCGGTAAAACACTAAGGATTTTACAGCTTATTTTTAGTTTTTTTCTTTTAATTTTTTGATAGCTTTCAAGGATTGTATAAGCAGGTCTCCGGGGTGGACAATATATTTAAATAGTAGGGAGAATAATCCCCACCTAAAGGACATCTAGACAGGGGGGCACCAAGGAAGTGGTGACACTGGCCCCGTTTCTAATACCTGTCTAATAGGGGCAGAATATCAGCTTTCTCCTGGTTATAGATGTAAGTTTGTCCCCCACTAGCTGAGATGTGATACTGCTTTTACAGTTGGCTATATTTGATGGATTTATGATATATTTTTATTTTTGTAATAAAATATAATTTTTAAATAAGTGGTCTACAGGCCCTCTTTTTTCCTGTGACCATTCCAATATCTTCCTATAAAAACTCTAGAACATTCTGGTAGAAGTTTTTTTTTCCCTAAAAAAAGCTTTTTTGGGTACCCGACATACTACACCATGAGAGTTGATTTTTTTCCCCTTTGAGGAACTACTACTGGGCATAGATCGGTTTCCTGTACAACGAACCAAAACCTGTGACAGAACACGGAGGATACAGCCCAGTGGTGGAACCCTCAATAGCAAAGGGCAAAGTGGAGCAGAACCTACATGCTTACAACCCCTTAGGGGGTGCGTGGATCTGGTGAGTGGGGACCCAAAAGGGGAAAGAGCACGGAAGTCACCAAAATATTTATGATCACGAAAGTCACCTTCTTTGATTCTCCTGAGCTGGAAATTTGCACATTATTGGACATTTAACAGAAGAACCATTGTGGACTATCTTGTTACTTTATATAATTTTAATTTAAAAATTTCCGTAGGTTTTTTATTGGTCATTTTTTTCTTTTTCTTTTTTATCTTTTTTTCTCGTTTTTTTCTGTCACACTTCCTATGTGGATAGGAAATTTTCACACAAATTTTTTAGTATAACCTTGCACTATTTGTATATGGTTTACATATAATTGGCACATATAGAAGTTTTTCTCACGCGGTTAAAAAATAGGGGGAATAAGTCCTTGTTTTTCTTATGCATATTCCTCGGTTGATGTTTGTATAGGAACCACCTATTTGTGGATTAATGATTTAGGGACTGATTTTTTTTTACTAGCAGATAGGTGTTGTGATATGTTCACATAGGTATTGGCACTGAAGTGTTAGTCATTGAGAAGTATAAGGGAATACGTATAAACACTAATATTAGGATTAATTATTTGATATGTTTTAGAAATTTGCTATTTTACACTTGTGAGGGAATATTTGTATAATTTAGTGGAACCAAACACATTAAGGGGAACCAAAACACTTTACAACGGATTCTATCTACATATCTGTTCTAATTCTCTAGTACTTTATTTCTTCAATGTTTAACCCTTGATTCAAGGCTCTTGTTATAAATATAATTTATCACCCACCAGCAGAGGCTACTGTCTATATGGATGGATATACACTAGTGGAGTTGTCAATCTATACATATAGACAATAGGGAAAGTGCTATGTTATTGATATAGATTTGGTTCAGCCCTGTAAAGGGGTGAAGCTCACTAACGGTATCTTTAATTAGCTCAAATATATTTATTGGAGGTAGCGCCAATAGCTCACACTAATTTTTAATAAATCTTAAAGCACGGTCTTTGATTAAAGCCCGTGTATCTAGGGAGGCAGCAACCTCTTCGTATTTTCTTGCTGTGCGACAGCATTTATTCAATTTCCCCATAACTGTTTTCCTATCCATCGTGTCCCTTTCCACAAGTGCGGCTATTTCCCATAAAACCCTGACCTTATTGCTTACCACTGCATTATTCACCAGACTGTCCTGCGTGCCATTCTATCGGACAAGTTTGCAGAAATCATGGACACAATGATGAAACTCATCAACTTCCTTAGGGTATCCTCATCCCATCAACATCGTTTACTAAGAGAGTTTCTTAACTAGATGCTGACCGCCGGCTGTCAAATGACGGCCAGGCGGCGCACCTATTGTGGCGGGAGGCCGTCACATGACGGCCTCCCATTTAAACAGGGAATGCGCGCGATCGTGTGCGCGCATCCCTGTTTCTTCGGTGGCGGCGCGTCACAGAGACACCGCTCGCCACTGAAGGGGGTGAGCAGCCATTGGTTATGGCTGTTTGCCACGTGATCGGCCGTGATGAAGTCACGGCCGATCACAGATGGTCACACCCCGACTGTGCACGGCGCATGTGCGCGATCGTGAGCACGCTGCGCGTGCGCGTCGGTGGCGGCGTGTTCCTCGGGAACACTGCTCGTCACCGACGCTGGTAAACAGCCATTGGCCGGCTGTTTACCCACGTGATCGGCTGTGATCCTTTCACAGCCGATCACTAAAATGTAAACAAACCGCGGTACCGTGATGTTACCGGGTTCTCCTCCTCACACACCAATCGTGTGTGAGGAGGAGATTGCGGTAACATCTCGTTACCGCCTACAGTGTACACCAATCATACTGATTGCCCCCCCCAATAAAGAGGACCTGTCACCACCCCTCATAGTACCTGTCAATCACAGTCCATCAGAGTACCTGTCACAGTCCATCAGAGTATTTGAGTACCTGTCACAGCCCATCAGAGTACCCGAGTACCTGTCACAGTTCATCAGAGTACCCGAGTACCTGTCACAGTTCATCAGAGTACCCGAGTACCTGTCCCAGCCCATCTGAGTACCCGAGTACCTGTCCCAGCCCATCTGAGTACCCGAGTGCCTGTCACAGTTCATCTGAGTACCCAAGTACCTGTCCCGGCCCATCAGAGTACCCGAGTACCTGTCCCGGACCATCAGAGTACCCGAGTACCTGTCCCGGCACATCAGAGTACCCGAGTACCTGTCACAGCCCATCAGAGTACCCGAGTACCTGTCACGGCACATCAGAGTACCCGAGTACCTGGCACGGCCCATCAGGGTACCCGAGTACCTGTCACGGTCCATCAGGGTACCCGAGTACCTGTCACGGTCCATCAGGGTACCCGAGTACCTGTCACGGTCCATCAGGGTACCCGAGTACCTGTCACGGTCCATCAGGGTACCCGCGTACCTGTCACAGTCCATCAGAGTACCCGAGTACCTGTCACAGTCCATCATGGTACCGAGTATCTGTCACGGTCCATCAGAGTACTCGAGTACCTTTCACGGTTCATCCAAGTACCCGAGTACCTGTCACAGCCCATCTGAGTACCTGAGAACCTGTCACAGTTCATCTGAGTACCCGAGTACCTGTCCCAGTCCATCTGAATACCCGAGTACCTGTCACAGTTCATCTGAGT
This sequence comes from Lithobates pipiens, assembly GCF_037356315.1. Classification (NCBI taxonomy): domain Eukaryota; kingdom Metazoa; phylum Chordata; class Amphibia; order Anura; family Ranidae; genus Lithobates; species Lithobates pipiens. Next base: position 232,493,361 of record NW_027507784.1, read on the forward strand.
ACCTGAGTACCTGTCACAGTTCATCTTAGTACCCGAGTACCTGTCACAGTCCATATGAGTACCTGTCACCGCCCTTCAGAGTACCCAAATACCAGTCACCAAGCCATCAGAGTACCTGTCACCAGGCCATTAGAGTACCCGAGTACCTGTCACCAGGCCATCAGAGTACCCGAGTACCTGTCACCATGCCATCAGAGTACCTGAGTACCTGTCACTAGGACATCAGAGTACCCGAGTACCTGTCACCAGGCCATCAGAGTACCTATCTCCAGCCCATCAGAGTATCAGAGTACCCGAGTACCTATTTGCAGCCCATGTCTCATAGAATATACATTGGGGTGTTTGCTTTCCAAAATGGGGTGTTTGCTTTCCAAAATTGACCTTCAAAAGTGTGATAGGTAGGAATGAAACGAGATGTGTCATTTATGCTCCTAGAACGCCTGAACGTACTACTTCAATGTTCGGCCTCTCTATGTGGCCAGGCTGTGTAAAAGTCCTACACATGTGGTATTGCCATACTCGGGAGGAGTAGCAGAATGTATTTTGGGGTGTAATTTTTGCTATATACATGCTATGTGTTAGAAATATCTTATAAATTGACAATTTTGTGTAAAAAAAAAAAAATGCGTTTTAATTTTTTCCACATATTCCAAAAACTTCTGGAAAAAAATGAACCATTCAAAAGACTCATTATGCCTCACAGATTATACGTTGGGGTGTTTGCTTTCCAAAATGGGGTAATTTTATGGGAAATTCCATTGTTCTGGTACTCCAGGGCCTTCAAAAGTGTAATAGGTGGTTGAGAAATGAGATGCGTCATTTTTGCTCGTAGAACGTCTGAAGGTACTACATCAATGTTGGTGCTCTGTATGTGGCCAGGCTGTGTAAAAGTCTCACACATGTGGTATCGTCGTACTCGGGAAGAGTAGCAGAATGTATTTTGGGGTGTAATTTGTTGTATGCATATGCTGTATGTGAGAAATAACCTGGTAATATGACAATTTTGTAAAAAATAATAATAATAAAAAAATCTTCATTTTGCAAAGAATTGTGGGAAAAAATGACAACATAAAAAAACTCACCATGCTACTTACTTAATACCTTGGAATGTCTACTTTGTAAAAAGGGGTCATTTGGTGGGTATTTGTACTTTCCTGACTTGTTAGTGTCTCAAGAAATGAGGTACACCTGATGTACTGAAGGCCTGATCAGATGTGATCAATTTTCAGTGATTGGCACCATAGTTTGTAGACGCTATAACTTTCACAAAGACCAAATAATATATACTAATGTAGGTTATTTTTACCAAAGATATGTAGCAGTATAAATTTTGGCCAAAATGTATGAAGAAAAATTACTAATTAACAAAAATGTATGACATAAACAAAGAAAAAGGCATTTTTTTCACAAAATGTACGTTTTATTTTATTTATAGCACAAAAAATAAAAAACCCACTGGTGATTAAATATTACTAAAAGAAAGCTCTATTTGTGTAGAAAAAAGGACGCAAGTTTCATATGGATACAGTGTTGGATGACTGAGTAATTGTCATTCAAACTGTGAGAGCGCTGAAAGCTGAAAATTGGTCTGGTCAGGAAGGGGGTGTAACTGCACTGTATTGAGGTGGTTAAAGAAGTTGAGGCAAATGCAAATGCAAATGACCTTGTACTTCACAACAATGTTAGATGGTTAAGTAAAGGCAATGTATTGGAACACTTTTGGTCCATTCTAACTGAAGTAGCAGCTTTCTTAGTGCAACTCAAAAGTCGGAAAGCAAGACAGTTTTCACTGTTTTTACAATATCAGAGCACAATGGATAATATCGCTTTCCTAGTGGACATAACATCACACCTTAACAAACCGGAAAATTGTATACTTACCTTTCCGTAATTTTCCTTTCCTGTAGCATCTTCATGACAGCATACACTCTGGGTTGTGACTCCGCCCCCACAACCTGATAGGACCACATAGCTATAAGTTGAAGATACGCCCCCCGCCCCGGTATTCTCTGTATATATGAATCACCTTTATGGGTGGGATATTGTATGCTGCCATGAAGATGCGTCAGGAAAGGAAAATTACGGAAAGGTAAGTATACAATTTTCCGGTTTCCTGTCGCATCATGGCAGCATACACTCTGGGGATTAACTCGCAGACTGGGTGGGAGATGCAAAGGTAAACGTTTATTAGCAAGGAATAGAAGAGTTGGCTTGAATAATGGACTTTCCAAATTTTACTGTTAATAGCCGAGCTGAGTCCACCTTGTAGTAAGAGATAAAGGTGTTCCTGGAGGACCAAGTGGCCGCTCTGCAGATGGTTTCCGCTGAGACCCTACAATACGCTGCCCAGGAGGTGGCCACTGCTCTGGTGGAATGAGCCCTCAGGTCTTCAGGAATTTGCAGCTCACTCAGCAAGTAGGCCTTTTTAATGGTCTTCACCAACCAGGAGGCAATGGTTCGGGCCGATGCTGCTTGACCTCTCCTAAGGCCGTAGGGAATGATGAAGAGGTTATCCAATCTTCTAAAGGATTCGGACATGGAAAGATATTTTATGATGTTGCCACTTACATCCAGAGGATGAGGGTCGCCCTGGTCTGTGTTAAGAGCTGGCAAGTTGATTTCCTGGTTGAAGTGAAAAGAGGATGCCACCTTTGGGATAAAGCGATCCGAGGGTCTTAGAACTACCCTGTCTGGATGGATGATCAGATACGGCTCCTTAATCAGTAATGCTTGCATCTCTGAAACTCTCTTCGCTGATGTGATTGCGACCAGGAAGGCAACTTTTAGTGTCAGGTGCCAGAGGGAGATGTTTTCCAGCGGAAAAAACGGTTCTTTGGATAGTACCTCTAAGACGACTGATAGGTCCCATGTTGGAAAGGAGGGCATCCTAGGTGGTCTTAGTTTAAGACAGTCCTTCTGAAATTGCATAACAAGGGGATCGTGAGCCCATTTTACCCCTGTCAGGGCGGATAGAGCTGACACCTGAACTTTCAGAGTACTAGAGCTAAGACCTTTGTATAAGCCTGATTGCAGGAACTCTACGATCAGAGGAGCCGAAAGGGAGGACAGATCCCGGCCAAGGTCATGAGAGAAGGTAACAAACTTTTCCCAGACCCTGCGGTAGGTGCAGTTGGTGGTAGGTTTTCTGGCCTGGAGCAGGGTATCAACTACCTTCTGGGAGCAGCCCTGACCTAGATACCTGGCCCTCTCAGCCTCCAAGCCATCAAGTGCAGCCTCCCCGGATCTGGATGTAGTAGCTGGCCCTGGGAGAGCAAGTCGGCTGACAGGGGAAGAGCAAGAGGGTCTGCCATGCTCAGTTGTAGGAGGGTGGTGAACCATGGCCTCCTGGGCCAAAAAGGAATCACCGCTATCACCAATGCTGTTGATCTCTTGAGCCTTAAGAGAAATCTCGCTATCAGTGGAGTCGGAGGGAAGATATACCCGAGATGGAAATTCCAGGGATGCTGGAGGCAATCTGTCCCCTCCGCTGAGTGAAAGGGAAACCTCGACAGGAATCTTCGGCACTTGGAGTTTGCCGGAGTCGCAGCAAGGTCTATGTCTGGTTGACCCCAGGTCTAGCAGATGAGGGAGAAGGCCTGAGGGCTCAGGGACCACTCGTTGTTGGAGGCGAACTCCCTGCTGAGCGTGTCGGCTAAGATATTCTCGACCCCCGGGATGTAAGTCACCCTGAGGTCTGACAGGTTCAACTGTGGCCATTTCATCACAGGGAGAACTTCCTGCATCATGGAGGGACTCCTGGTCCCCCCCTGTCTGTTTATGTAGGCGACAGCAACCTTGTTGTCCATCCTTAAGAGGACCTGATTCCCCCTTAAAAGGGAGCTGAAAGCCAGGAGAGCCTGGAGGGCCACCCTCATCTCCAGCACGTTCGATACCGAGTCCCGTACTTCGAAAGGCCAACGGCCCTGCACTACATGGGACTGGTAGTGGGCTCCCCAACCTTCTAGACTGGCATCCGTGGTCCCTACCTCCTGAGGAGGGATGACTATGTGTTTGCAATTGTTTAAGTTGTGGGGACGAGTCCACCAACGCAATGAGCGCCTGACTGTCTCTGAGATACTGATCGTCTGGGTCATGGATGAACCAGCCCACTGATATAGGAAGGAGTTCTGCAGAGGTCTGGTGTGCCACTGCGCCCAACGGACCATAGGAATGGTCGCTGATAGGGAGCCTAGAAGGCTGAGGCATACTCTGGCCGACAGGGATCTTGCTAAAATGGCCTTCTTCACCTTCCGAACCAACAGGGAAGACTTCTCCGGAGGCAGCTGCACTGTATTCAACTGGGTATCTAGTTGGGCTCCTAAGAAGATCATTCTCTGGGTGGGCCGAGTCTGGCTCTTCCCCCAGTTTATCAGCCATCCCAGATTCTGCAGAGTGGAGACGAGGATCTTCCGATGTTGTAACAGTGACTCCCGGCTGTCTGAGAGGAGGAGAATATCGTCCAGATAATGGTGGACTCACAGCCCCCTCTCCCTCAGATGCGCGATAGCGGGAAGAAGGACCTTTGTAAAGGTCCTGGGAGCCGTAGAAATTCCAAACGGAAGACTTCGGAACTGAAATTGTCTGTGGTTTAGCGAAAAACGGAGGAACTTTTGGAGTTCTGAATGGATAGGGATATGGAGGTAGGCGTCCTGTAGATCTATGGAGAGCATCCAGTCACCCAGATTTATGGCCTGGAGGATAGACTGGAGGCTCTCCATTTTAAAAGGTTCTACCCGGATAGAGCAGTTAAATTTTTTTAGATCCAGGACCGGACGTAGGTCCCCTGATTTCTTTTTTACTAGAAATAGAGGGGAATAGAACCTCTGACCTCTTTGGGATAGGGGCACCTCCATAATTGCTTCCTTTTGGAGCAGATCCTGAACGTATCGAGCCAAGGCTAACCTCTTTTGCCGGGATGATGGGAGGTTTGTTGGGCAAAAATGGTCCCCGGGGGAAGTCCCCTGAGTGACCATCTGTGCCCGACGTGAATGGTGGCTAACGTCCAGGGGTCGCTTATCATTTCTGCCCAGACCAGCGTGAACTTTGAGAGTCTGGCCCCCACCACTGCTGGCTGGGCGGACGCACCTTCAAAAGGACTTCTGGTCAGTAGATGCCGGGGTCCTGGGCTTCTGGAACTTCCGGGAGGATGTTTGAGGGGCCTTCCAGTTCCTTCTGTACTCCCTACCAGGCCTGTAGGACTTGGCATCCCTGTACCTGTCCGGGAGGTTACGCTTAAAGGGAGGAGGCCTCTGAAGCTTTGGCTTTCTATCCGAGGGGATAAGCCCTGATTTTCCGCCAGTAACCTTAGAAATAGCAGAGTCCAATTTGGCGCCGAAAAGGTTCTCGCCATCGTACGGGATGCAGCACCAATTGGACTTGGAAGCAGGATCTGCCGCCCAGGGTTTGAGCCAGAGAGCCCGTCTGGCTATTACCGAGGACAACATAGCCCTGGATTCAGACTTAATAGCATCCACAGAGGCCTGTGCCACAAAATCCCCTGCAAGGCTTAGTTCTTTCAGGGCCCTAACTATCTGGTCCCGATCAGTGACCTCGGATACAAGCTTTTCTGTGCTTGCTGACCAACTGGCAATCGCCTTACCCACAGCTGCAAGAACCACTGCTGGCCTGCATACGCCTCCTGCTGCTAGGTAAGCTCTTTTGAGATCAGTATCGATCTTCCTATCTAGGACGTCCTTGAATGACACGGCGTTCTCGATAGGGAGCGTAACGTGCCTGGCCAGGCGCATGAGGGATGCATCCACCACTGGCAGGGACACAAGAGATTTAATTTTAGCCTCCTTTAGAGGATATAGTTTGGCAAGCCGATTGTTAAGACTTGCTTTCTTCTCGGGTCTCTGCCACTTGTCTCTGATAAGTTCCTCCAACTCATCAATGAAGGGGAAGGCCTCGGTTTCTCTCTTCAGGTACGGGAAATATTTTCTCTTTTTGGGTTGGGCCTCCTGGGGTTCCTCCCAGCTAATGTCCTCCTTCACTGACCTCACAAAAGTCTCTATTAGGGAAAAATCAAAGCCCGCTGAAGCCTCTAGTTCTTCCTCATCTGAAGGAGAATCATGCTCTCTGGAAGTACTTGGGGGAGCCGGCGAAGCACCCAGTGGAGATAACTCCGTGTCCGGAGTGACACGTGGGGCAGAAGACTCCGTGAGCTCTTTGTGTTCTTGCCCTTTTTCTCTGGTGGCTTCTTCAAAGCACCTGCGGCATGCCAACCTGTCTGGAAGGGCTATGGCCCCGCATACCCAGCAGGTATTTTCAGAAGGATGGGAGTGGTGTATGGCGCCTCCGGTCAGGGGATCTTCTTCGGCGGGAATGGCTGCGCCTTGAATGAGACCTGGAGCGACTTCTCATGCGACTCCCTTTCCCTGAGCGACTTCCTCCACCCGAATGGCTCCGCCCATGGCCAGAGCGGCTTCTTCTATGCAAGGAATCTCTGCGAGATGATCTTGCGGACATGATGGGGTTAACCATTTAGGTAGCGTTAGTGCGTCCTGCTCTCTTTTTCGATCTTCTCTACTTACCAAACTCCTTCCCTCTTACCTAGTATGCTGGTGGTGATCTGCTGGAGCAGTGGTCTCCATGGATAGGGAACAGAGGAAGCCTGAAGACACAGATAACACAAAAAGGGTAAGGAAGATAAAGCCACAACAGAAACAAGAGGGGAATAGAGAGAAGAAAAATACAGGGGAGATACTTACCAAACAGAGGCAACACTGGGGCAGAAAAAACAGAAAAGCAGCAGTCATGAAATTCAGCTGAGCACAAAAACAGGCATCTGCATTAAAAAAAGGCATCTTCCCCTTTTAAAATTGGATTGGGTTCATGACCCACCCGCACATGCTCAGTAGCGCCGTGCGGCCGCCGGCGCCATCTTGGAAAAGGGAAAAGACATAGATAGACATACACAATCTGCCCAAAGTGCACAGTGAGCATGTGCAAAGCGGCAGAGTGACCAGGAAAAATGCTGATGCTGCTATGGGACTACAGAGCTCAGGAAAAGGTAAAATATGGCAGAGAGGCAACACTGGGGGAAAGGCACCAGACAACCTAAGGTGACAAGAGATACTGAAGGCAGAGAGTATGCTGTCAAGCTGCAGACAGAGTGACACCAGGGAGGAAGAGGAAACCGGAGACCACCGCAGGTACCAAGCCTGTTTAAGGCTTAAAGACCAATCTTTTTGTTATATGCCTTCAGCCTGTTTAAGGCTTACTTCCAACGGCTATAGAGGCAATGCTCTGTTTGCAGAGAAAAAGTATTCATACCCCTGAGATCACCAGAGTGGGGTTCCTTCCATTTAGCTTCCTTTAGAGGCTTTATCGGTAAGGACTTCCACCCAGGAGAGGCTAGAACCTGGCTGGGGCGAAGCGGTAAGAGGGTGATGATCAGTGCGGTCCCAACAGGTGAGGAAAAATAAGAGAATACCGGGGCGGGGGGGCGTATCTTCATCTTTTAGCTATGTGGTCCTATCAGGTTGTGGGGGCGGAGTCACAACCCAGAGTGTATGCTGCCATGATGCGACAGGAAACTCAATTTAAAGCTCCAGGGCAAGAACAATTCCATCTGTGATTTGATGACCGCTGTCCGCTCCTTCCAGAGAAAACTGGATTTGTTCAAGGAAGATCTGCAAGGAGAGTGCTTGCATTTCACAAAGGTGAAAGAACAGAGTCAAGGAAAGAGAGATGTTTCTCCTTTTGTTGACTTCATTAATAAACTCATTGGAAACTTCAGTAAAAGGTTTGATAGCTTCAGTCTTGGACATCAGATCCTCCTGTTCATTCACAATCCATTCCTCATTAAAGATGTCAGAGTGTTTTCAAAGGAGGTGATGCAGACCTTCAAGTGGGCACATAAGGGATCTCTACAGACAGAAATGATTGACCTGCAAACAAACGTCGCACTAAGAGAGCACTTTGGAGGAACTGATCCAGCTAACTTCTGGCTACAGACTGTGCCTGAGACTGATTTCCCTTGTCTAATCAAGGTAGCACTACACACCTTGACCATGTTTGGATCTACGTACAGCTGTGAGTCAGCTTTCTCCACTATGCACATTATTAAAACAAAGTATCGTTCCAAACTCAGCAATGAGCACATACATATATGCATGAGAATGGCAGTAACTCAATATAAGCCAAGATTCAAACTACTGGCAGGACAATCAAAAGCCCATTTTTCTCACTAGACAGGTTTTTGGGTGGTAAAAAATTGAAATAAAGTCAGAAGGTGCTTATTTCTTTTACTTGAAAAATGGATGTGCTTTTTATGTTTTATTAAAGAGTTATTGATTTGTTTCCATATTGTTTTTGTTAAAAATAGTTGTTTGTTTTCCATACAAAGACAAGAGCAAATGTAAAGCTATCCTAGTTCCAACTGTCCGCATGCTTAATATTGTAACTGAAACTTGACAATAAATATTGCTGAAATGCTAAGGAAATTGTACATTTCTCATGTTTTTGATAGTCATAGCAGAGACTTGAGATTCGGACCTCTGCCCAAAGAAAATTTTGGCGACCGGACCTCCTTGAATTTTAATTCATTACCCCTGCATTAGATGATCAGAGACTGCTCATATATACAGGAGCTGGTTAGAGACTATACATATATACAGAAGATGATCAAAGACTGCACATAGAATACAGGAGGTGATCAGAGACTACACATAGGATACAGAAGCTGATCAGAGACTGCACATATATAGAGGAGATGATTAGAGACTGCACAAAGGATACAGGAGATGATCAGAGACTGCACATAGGATACTGGAGATGATCAGAGACTGCACATAGAATACAGGAGATGATCAGAGACTGCACATATGTACAGAAGATGATCAGAGACTGCACATAGGATACCGGAGATGATCAGAGACTGCACATAGAATACAGGAGATGATCAAAGACTGCACATACATACAGATGATCAGAGACTGAACATATGCACAGGGGATGATCAGAGACTAGACTGTACATATGTACAGGAGATGATCGCAGACTGCATATATATATATACAGGAGATGATCAGAGACTTCACATATATACAGGAGATGCTCAGAGACTGCACATAGGATATAGGAGATGATCAGAGACTTGCACATATATACAGACTGCACATATATACAGGAGATGATCAGAGACAGGAGATTTTCAGAGACACATAGGATACAGGTCGATGATCAGAGACTGCACATATATACAGGAGATGATCAGAGACTGCATATATGATACATTAGATGGTCAGAGACTGCACATATATACAGGAGCTATGGGTGGGGGGAGTTCTCCCGCCGGCAGCTGCTGTCTGCACGGGGGAGCCTTCCTCCTGCCTACCACTATGCGAACGATGCTGCGGTGGTGCGTTTGCCACTACAGCACCGATTCTCCTGGGAGGGGGAGGTTTCCGGCCGCGCCGGTTCCCCCTCCCCCCCACCCCTCACATATGCTCCCGCCCGCCCCTCCTCCCGTTGTTCACTCCGGGGGGAGGGGGGTGTTTTGGCCGCCGTCCGCTCCTCTCCTCGGGCTGTTTCCGGCTCCAGAGGGTGCTGCCCGCCCCTCCTCCCGGTGTCCATGCCGGGGGGACGGGGGGTGTTTGGCCGCCGTCCGCTCCTCTCCTCGGGCTGTCTTCGGCTCCAGAGGGTGCTGCCCGTCCGCTCCTCCCGGTGTTCACGCCGGGGGGAGGGGGGGGGTGTTCGGCCGCCTGTCTGTTTTCTCTCCTCGGGCTGATCCGGCGCCATGAGGGGACTGCCCGCTCCTCCCGGTGTTCACGCCGGGGGGAGCGAGTGTTTGGCTGCCCGTCCGCTCAAAAAAAGCCCCAGGCTTCCCCCGTGTGATTCTGCAGTAGCGCTTGTCCACTGGGGGGGGCTTGCGGCCGCCGATTCTCCTGGTGGGGGGAGGGGGAGGTATTCGGCCGTCGCCGGCTCCCCTTCCCCCCCCCCCTCGCATAAGCAATGCACCCGCCGTTTCTCCTGGGGGGGGGGGGGAGGTTTTCGGCCGTCGCCGGCTCCCCTTCCCCCCCCTCACATGGGCAGTGTACCGCTGCCAGCTTCCCCTCTCCCCTCACAGGTGTTTCGGCCTGGCTGAGTACAAATGTTATTGGTCGGTTTCTCAGCTGCGACCAGTGCTTAAAAAGGGGAGTTCTGGAAGCATGGGAAAAAAAAAAAAAAATGTTAAAAAATGTAAATGTATGGTACTTCTGGGGGGGGGGGGGGTGCAGGGGGTTGCTTGGGGAAAAATCCTGGACATGGATTTGAAGCCACCTTAACTGAGGAAATCTATTTTAATGAAGCTCATGTCGTTCATGCAAATATTATCCACATGGATTAAAGGGAACCTGTCACCACAGAACATTACTAACATGTTTTGTTGTCCTGGAAAAAAAAAAAAAATGCCTTTATTTTAAATTTCTTTTAATTACTTGTTATATGCAGCCGCCTGAGCTCCACGTGGCGTGCCCCTCCCCCGCCTGAGCTCCACGTGGCGTGCCCCTCCCCCGCCTGAGCTCCACGTGGCGTGCCCCACCCCCGCCTGAGCTCCATGTGGCGTGCCCCACCCCCGCCTGAGCTCCACGTGGCGTGCCCTACCCCCGCCTGAGCTCCACGTGGCGTGCCCTACCCCCGCCTGAGCTCCACGTGGCGTGCCCTACCCCCGCCTGAGCTCCACGTGGCGTGCCCAACCCCCGCCTGAGCTCCACGTGGCGTGCCCAACCCCCGCCTGAGCTCCACGTGGCGTGGCCTGCCCCCGCCTGAGGTCCACGTGGCCTGCCCCCGCCTGAGCTCCACGTTCTCGTGCTATTCACGGTTTTCTCATGCAGTTTCACGTTTTGGTGCATTTTATGGTTTTCCCATGCGATTCGGTCCCATGCGTTTCCGGTTTCAGGCCATTTACGTTCTCTTAGCGGTCACGTTCCCAAAGCATTTGCGTTTTCATGCATTTGCATTTTCATGCATTTGCATTTTCTTGCAGTTGCGTGTCTTGCAGTTGCGCGTCTTGCAGTTGCGCTTCTTGCTGTTGCTCGTCTTGCTGTTGCGTTTCTTGCTGTTGCGTTTCTTACTGTTGCGTTTCTTGCTGTTGCGTTTTCTCAGGCAGTCGCGTTTTCTCGGGCAGTCGCGTTTTCTCGGGCAGTCGCGTTTTCTCGGGCAGTTGCGTTTCTCAGGCAGTTGCGTTTCTCAGGCAGTTGCAGCTTCTTGCAGTTGTGTTTTTCATGCATTTGCATCTTCTTGCAGTTGCGTTTCTCAAGCAGTTGCGTTGCTCAGACAGTTGTTTCTCAGGCAGTTGCGTTTCTCAGGCAGTTGCGTCTCTCAGGCAGTTGCGTCTCTCAGGCAGTTGCGTCTCTCAGGCAGTTGCGTCTCTCAGGCAGTTGCGTTTCTCAGGCAGTTGCATCTTCTGGCATTTGCGTTTCTTGCATTTGCGTTTCTTGCATTTGCGTTTCTTGCATTTGCGTTTTGTTTCGATTACGTTTTCATGCAGTTATGTTCTCGTTTCATTTTCCGTTCTCATTCGAGTTGACGTTCTCATGCTTGTTGGGTTCAAGCACGTTGCTTACTGTTCTTACGCAATTTTGTTTTTCATGCGTTTTGGTTCTCTCATGTGATTTACTTTTCTTATGAAGTTGTTGTTTCTCATACAATTGATGGTTTTCCATGCAATTTTACGGTTTCTCATGCATTTGCGTTTTCTCGTGCGTTTCGCAGGCAGTTGGCGGTTTTTAAACGACGTACAGTTCTTACGCATTTATGGTTCTCATGAATTTATGGTTCTCAGGCATGTTAAATTTCTCAGGCAATTTACGTATTAGATGTATTTACGTGTCTCACGCAACTTCTTGCGTTTCCCATGTTTCTGACGTTTCCCCATGTTTTTATAGCATTTTCTGACGTTTCCCGTGGTTCTGACGTATTCCCGTGGTACAGTTGACGGTTCATGCAACTACGGTTTCTCTCGCTTTCCAGGTTTCTCTCGCTTTCCAGGTTTTCTCTCACTTTCCAGGTTTTCTCTCACTTTCCAGGTTTTCTCTCACTTTCCAGGTTTTCTCTCACTTTCCAGGGTTTCTCTATCGCTTTCCAGGTTTCTCTATCGCGTTCCAGCGTTATGAGTTTTGCGTTTCATGCTTTTTGGCATTTCATGTTTTGCGTTCTCATGCAGTTATGTCCTCGTTTCATTTTACGTTCTCATGCACTCATGTCCTCGTTTCGTTTTACGTTCTCAGGCACTCATGTCCTCGTTTCGTTTTACGTTCTCATGCACCCATGTTCTTGTTTCATTTTAACATTCTCATACACTCATGTTCTCGTTTAGTTTACGTTCTCATGCATTTTATGTTCTCGTTTCGTTTCACGTTCTCATGCGATTATGTTCTCATTCGATTTGACGTTCTCATGCTTTGTTTTCACACACGGTTCTCACTCGTTTTACGGTTTTACATGCAATTGCCGTTTTCTCATGCAATTCAGTTTATGCAATTCTCGGTTTCCATGCAGTTGGTGTTTCTTGAAGTTACGGTTCTTACGCAATTTTGTTTTTCATGTGATTTAGGTCTCTCATGTGATTTACATATGAAGTTGGTGTTTTCTCATATATTTGATGGTTTTCCATGCAATTTTACAGTTTCTCATACAATTGCGTTCTCGTGTGTTTTGCTGGCAGTTGACGGTTTTTAAACGACTTACAGTTCTTGCGCTTTTATGGTTCTCATAAATTTATGGTTATCAGGGTTTTTACGTTTCTCATGCAATTCACGTATCGGATGTATTGTTCATGGCTGTTAGTTACGTGATGCAACTTCTTGTGTTTCCCTTGTTTCTGAAGTTTCCCCATGTTTTTCTAGCATTTTCTGACGTATTTCCATGGTTTTGACGTATTCACATGTTTCCTTACGTGTTGTCCGGTGTTTCCTTCCGTATTTCCCATGTGCCGCACGTTTCATGTCTTATGCCTTTCATGTCATTACCCTTGTGTAGTTTCATGATTCTCAGGTTTTTTACGTTCCTCATGCTTGTTAGTGTCGGATGTATTGTACGTATCTGATGCTATTTACGTGTCTCATGCATCTTCTCGCGTTTCCCATGTTTCTTTTGTTTCTTGTGTTTTCTTGCCTTTTCTCGTGTTCTTACATATTCCGATATGCCGCACGTTTTGTGTCTTATGCTTTTCTTTTCTCTTGTGTACCCCCCAGGGTTTTCTTTTGTGTTTTTCATCAATTTGTGAAGCCTGCATTTCCTAGGCAGGTCGTGTTTTCTAGCAGCCGCGGTTTCTTAAGCCGCTCACGGTGATCAGTTTTCGTTCAGTCACGTTTCCTTATCGCAGGTTTCGTTTTTGTCGCAGGTGTTTTTGTTTGATCTCGATTCTCTCGCTAGTTGTGTTCCTGATCAGTGGTGCGCCATTCCTCACTAATTACTTTAATTTTCCTAGCTGCGTCTCCGGCCAGGAGTTGTCCTGGGGTATGGAAGTTTGGTTAGTCAGTTTTTCACTGATCCACGGTTTCTACTGGCTCAGGGGCTTTCGTGGATCACGGGGCCCGGGCTAGTATCTGTAGGCTCGGGTCTCAGAAGCAGGTTTCCAGTGACGCACTTTCTTGTCAGTTCCAGTTGTGGTAGATTGGTTTTCCATTTGGTTGGCACTGCAGCCTTGATCATTGGGTTTTGTTTAAAATTCCAGGAAAGCCCATGACACTGCTTGGCACGTTTCCAGGTTAGGTTTCCAGTCCTGATGGTGAAACGTCTAGTTCCCTTTGCTTTTTCTGTTTTGTTTTAGTTTCCTTTTTTTTTGGCCTCCTCCAGCTTGTATCAGCCTTCAGCACTTTCTGGGCGTATCCAGTTAAGTCCCAGCATTTCATGTTGAATGATCTGTCAGGTTGTTTCATTTTCGGCTTTTCCGGTTGAAGCCATCCAGGTCTCCAGCGGTGGGGACTCCCTGCGGTGCTTAGCTGACTTTCCATGGTGGGTTTTATTTTATGACGTTCACATACTCAGGTTTATCTTGCGTTGGTCGCTGGGTTGGGCTCAAGGGGGTGCTATAGCTTGCCTTGTGATTTCTGAAGCCAGGGGAGGGGCTACTGCCTTTCTTAGCGTTTCCTTCTCTGCGGCAAAGGCATAACTCATTTGCCACCACTCCAGGTTAGACGTTATTCACTGGGTCATCTGGTTGTTGAGCTTTCTTCCTACTGTGTTATTTTTTGGCCCCTTTAGGCATACTGACCACGTGACCTTTGGCACACTTCAGGTCTTTGTTTCCTTGTTGCTCTTTGTTCCTTTCCTCATCATCCACAGAGTGACTCTGAGTACAAGTGTAAAGGGTGACCGCAGGGTAAGCCTGTATTTGTAGGAGGAGTCAGGCTGCATAAAGCCTGCCCTCCTCTGCCTCCTTCTCGTTGGACGTCGGGTCTCGTATCCCACCCACCCATTCCCCTTTTTCTTTTAATTTCATTCTTTACATTTCATACTTGGGTATGCCCCCTTTAGGCATACTGACCACGTGACCTTTGGCACACTTCAGGTCCTTGTTTCCTTGTTGCTCTTTGTTCCTTTCCTCATCATCCACAGAGTGACTCTGAGTACAAATATATACAGGAGATGATCAGAGACTGCACATAGAATACAGGCGATGATCAGAGACTGCCCTTATATACCGGAGATGATCATAAACTGCAGATAGGATACAGGGGATGATCAGAGACTGCACATAGGATACAGGAGCTGATCAGAGACTGCACATATATAGAGGAGATGATCAGAGACTGCACATATATACTGGACATGATTGGAGACTGTACATATATACAGGAGATTATCAGTAGGGACGAGCTTCGTGTTCGAGTTGAACATATGTTCGACTCAAACATCGGCTGTTCGCCCGTTCGGCGAATTCCGAACGTTATGGGCCGTTCGCGACAAATTCGTGTGGCGCTCACGGCCCACAATGCACTGCGATGGAGCAGTGCATTGCTGGCTCATGATTGGCCAAGCATGCACTGTGACCCCGCATTCTTGGCCATTCACAGCGCCGGCAGCGAGGAGAGCCATGATTGGCCACAGGCAGGATGCCTGTGGCCAATCATAGCTCAGGCTGTGTAGTACACGCCCCACACTATATAAGGCCGCCAGCGTGGCGGCCTTGTGTAGTGTGTTGGCGTCTGAAGCAGTTAATGGGTGTTCTGTGTACCTTCAACACAGTATACACTGATCGTTATCGGCCGATTTTTCGTTCTTGCTCTTCTGTAGTGGTTGTTGTCTGCGTGCCCTGACCGCAGTATACACCGCTATATTCACCTACAGTGCCTTGCGAAAGTATTCGGCCCCCTGGAACTTTTCAACCTTTTGCCACATTTCAGGCTTCAAACATAAAGATATAAAATTAAAATTTTTTGTGAAGAATCACCAACAAGTGGGACACAATTGTGAAGTGGAACGAAATCTATTGGATATTTTAAACTTTTTTAGCAAATAAAAAACTGAAAAGTGGTGCGTGCAAAATTATTCGGCCCCTTTACTTTCAGTGCAGCAAACTCACTCCAGAAGTTCAGCGAGGATCTCTGAATGATCCAATGTTGTCCTAAATGACTGATGGTGATAAATAGAATCCACCTGTGTGTAATCAAGTCTCTGTATAAATGCACCTGCTCTGTGATAGTCTCAGGGTTCTGTTGAAAGCGCAGAGAGCATCATGAAGACCAAGGAACACACCAGGCAGGTCCGTAATACTGCTGTGGAGAAGTTTAAAGCTGGAGTTGGATACAAAAAGATTTCCCAAGCTTTAAATATCCCAAGGAGCACTGTGCAAGCGATCATTTTGAAATGGAAGGAGTATCAGACCACTGCAAATCTACCAAGACCTGGCCGTCCCTCTAAACTTTCAGCTCAGACAAGGAGAAGACTGATCAGAGATGCAGCCAAGAGGCTCATGATCACTCTGGATGAACTGCAGAGAACTACAGCTGAGGTGGGAGAGTCTGTCCATAGGACAACAATCAGTTGTACACTGCACAAATCTGGCCTTTATGGAAGAGTGGCAAGAAGAAAGACATTTCTCAAAGATATCCATAAAAAGTCTCGTCTAAAGTTTGCCACAAGCCACCTGGGAGACACACCAAACATGTGGAAGAAGGTGCTCTGGTCAGATGAAACCAAAATCTAACTTTTTTCCCACAATGCAAAACGAAATGTTTGGCGTAAAAGCAACACAGCTCATCACCCTCAACACACCATCCCCACTGTCACACATGGTGGTGGCAGCATCATGGTTTGGGCCTGCTTTTCTTCAGCAGGGACAGGGAAGATGGTTAAAATTGAGGGGAAGATGGATGCAGCCAAATACAGGACCATTCTGGATGAAAACCTGTTGGAGTCTGCAAAAGACCTGAAACTGGGACAGAGATTTATCTTCCAACAAGACAATGATCCCAAACATACAGCAAAATCTACAAAGGAATGGTTCACAAATAAACGTATCCAGGTGTTAGAATGGCCAAGTCAAAGTCCAGACCTGAATCCAATCGAGAATCTGTGGAAAGAGCTGAAAACTGCTGTTCACAAACGCTCTCCATCCAACCTCACTGAGCTCCAGCTGTTTTGCAAGGAAGAATGGGCAAGAATTTCAGTCTCTCGATGTGCAAAACTGATAGAGACATACCCCAAGCGACTTGCAGCTGTAATCGCAGCAAAAGGTGGCTCTACAAAGTATTAACGCAAGGGGGCCGAATCATTTTGCACGCCCCACTTTTCATTTTTTTATTAGTTAAAAAAGTTTAAAAAATCCAATAGATTTCGTTCCACTTCACAATTGTGTCCCACTTGTTGGTGATTCTTCACAAAAAATAAAAATTTTATATCTTTAAGTTTGAAGCCTGAAATGTGGCAAAAGGTTGAAAAGTTCAAGGGGGCCGAATACTTTCGCAAGGCACTGTATATAGCTAGCGATATATCTATCTTTTATAATAGAGCTTGCAGTCAGTGTTAGGAGCTTGTGCGTGCTGTCTGCGTGCTCTGAACCCAGTACACGCCGCTATATCCACCTATATAGCAAACTATCTTGCTCGTTTTAAATAGAGCTTGCAGTCAGCGGTAGGAGCTTGTGCGTGCTGTCTGCGTGCTCTGAACCCAGTACACACCGCTATATCCACCTATATAGCAAACTATCTTGCTCGTTTTAAAAAGAGCTTGCAGTCAGCGGTAGGAGCTTGTGCGCGCTGTCTGCGTGCTCTGAACCCAGTACACACCGCTATATCCACCTATATAGCAAACTATCTTGCTCGTTTTAAATAGAGCTTGCACTCAGCGGTAGGAGCTTTTGCGTGCTGTCTGCGTGCTCTGAACCCAGTATACACCGCTATATCCACCTATATAGCAAACTATCTTGCTCATTTTAAATAGAGCTTGCAGTCAGCGGTAGGAGCTTGTGCATGCTGTCTGCGTGCTCTGAACCTAGTACACACCGCTATATCCACCTATATAGCAAACTATCTTGCTCGTTTTATATAGAGCTTGCAGTCAGCGGTAGGAGCTTGTGCGCGCTGTCTGCGTGCTCTGATCTCTGAGGACTTCCAGAGTGGTGGAGAAAGAGAGGGAGCTGATGACTTCAGTCAGCCCAGGCCAGGTGCCTGTTTCTCAGCCTAATGAAGGACATGGAGCCCCTAAGCTCCTGGAGCTCGTCAAGGAGGAGAGGTTGTTTTTGGAGAACCAGCTGGATCTTGCAGATTGGTCTCTGAGACAGCCAGGAGAGGATGTGGAGAAATCTGCAGACAGAAGAAAGAAAGCTAAAAGCTTAATTGTAAAGGCTTCCCGCAGCTACTGCGAGAAAATGAAGGTCCTGGCGGAGCTAAGGAACCGGAGAGACAGATCAGGCGTTGTAAAGAGACAGGAGTATAAGACGGTGATAGACGGATTGAAGAAGCAGTGCAACATATTGGGTGAGCTGTTATCCAACCTGATTGACAGTGCTTCTGGTGAGAAAGACTTTCTATCTAACGTGGACAAAGCGATGAGAAATGCGTGTGACGAGGGGACCCAGGCAGGGAGACGCCGTAGACTGTATCCAGCCCCGAACACAACGCAGGAGGAGGAAATGGCGGGTCCCTCTGTGGAAGCCAGCCATGAAGAAAAGGAAAGTGCGGTGGAAAGAAAGGTGGCCAGTGACAAACCAGAGGGAAAGACTGTGGTGGAAAGAAAGCCAGCGGTGTGTAAAGAAACAGTTTTGGAGAGAGAGAGTGCTGTGAAGGCTGAAAATGTGAAGAGCATTCCTGGTGAAAAGACTGCTAGCCCTGCTAACTCCACTAATCCTGCAGAGGGGTCAGGTAAGCCTAAGGGTTGCCAGCATATGAATGAGGCTGTGTCCCCAGAGGGCAGGTTAGACCCCGGTGAAGTGGGAAGGAGGCAGCAAAAGGACATTAAAGACAGGAGTGTTGTTAAGAAGATACCAGTGGTGCAGCTTGCTAGGATAGTAAGCAAAGGAAAAATGGACTTACCTGTACAGTCCCCAGTGATCCCAGCCGGTGGTTGCAAGCAGGGCACGCCGTCAGTTGCGTTGTCGGCTGCCACTGCTGCAAGCCGGTCTCAGGGTAAGGGGACTAGGGTATATGAGAGTCAAGCCAGCTTGGCTGCCGCTGTGGGCAGCGGTGCAGTGTCGGCCGGCGGCATGGCATCTGACAGTTCGGGAATGGCGGCCGTGAATAAGAGAACGCCGTCTTCCCGCGGGAGGAGGGGTGGTGCTACTGACCGCGAGGCCAATAGTAGCGCGGGAAGGGGTGATGACGCAATTCCGGTGCGCGAGCTGGTTCATGGCGAGAATAGCCCGCGGCCTGAAGTGACGGTGGCGGGTCCGGAAGTTGACCCCGAGGGTCGTTTTCAAAGGACTTCCGGTCTGCTTTCTGGTCAAGAGAGTGTAAACAGTAACAGTAACAGTAATGTTGAAATGTCTAATTGTATAGTGCCAGAACAAGCTACGGCCTGGGGTGACTGCCCAATGGGCGAGCTTGATGGTGAGAACCCTGCAATGACGTTCATTCGCGGCTTGGAGGGTTCTCAATCAGGGCCGAGCCAAGTGTCAGTGGATTCCTGCGGGGCCCATATGGAGGTGGAGTGGCAGGAAGCCTGGGAGGCTTTGCTTTATAGCTCTGAGGATGAGACCTATCCTAAAGTTCAGGCTGGGGTAAACGATGTGGGGAGTGTGACTTCCCATGCCGTGAGTGGGGGGGCTGCTTCTCATGTTGTACCCCCAGTGTCTGTGGCAGAGGCTCCTCCTCCGGGACCCGTACTAAGGGGGACACCGGAGGTAAAGTTGCTGACGGCACTTGGTGAAAGGCGTTCCTACGCCAATGTGGCTGGGTCCAGTGTGCCTCTGGACCACCTGTACCACCAGTTTGGGGCCAGTAACTTTCGGGTACCCCCGGCTGGTCAGACCCCTGGGGCCAGTACTTGGTCTAGGGGGACAGGTGGTCCGGAGCGCAAGCGTAGGAATGTGGTCCAGCTGAGATGGGAGGGTGAAGGTCAGTGCCCCACGAGGGGCCAAGTGGTTGACATGGTCCTGGCGTTGGGGTTCAGGGTGGCTGAGCTATTTGCTGTGATCCACCCAGCTGGCACCCCTGACTTTGATGTCAGTTTCACCAACGCTGTGACTATGGAGCGTTTTATAACCGCTTTTGGGTTGGTTAAAGGGGCTGATCCCTGGAAAGGGTTCCGCCTGATTCCTTTGAGTAGGCAGGAGGAGATTAAAAACCTGACGGTGTTAGTAAGGAACGAGAGCCTGCCCCCGGAGGACATAGCAACTTGGCTGGGGAGACACGGCCAGTTGCAGTGTCCTCTAAATAAATGCTTAGACGAGCGTGGGGTATGGACTGGAGCATGGAACACCAGGATTCGTTTGAGAAGATCTGGCAACACGGTTGCACATGTCCCAGGAAGTGCTTTCCTGGGACGAGATAGAATCCTGGTGTTCTACCCAGGCCAGCCCCGTAGGTGTTTCAGGTGTGGGTGTCCAACCCACATGAGTGCAGATTGCACAGTTGTGCGCTGCACTAAGTGCAATAAGTTTGGACACTCAGGTGACACGTGTGGGTTGATCTGCTGCAACCTTTGCGGTCAAATGGGGCATCCCTTTAGCAGATGCCCCAGAGCCTACAGGGGTGAAGCTGCAGCAGGTGGTGGGCCAGGAGGGGATAGTGCACCTCCTCCTGCTGGGCAGAGTTCTGGAGGGGAAAGGCAGGGAAGCGCTCCTACGGCGGAGCCACAGGGTGCACCTCGAACCCAAAAGGCAAGTAGGGTCCCTCAAAGAGAAAAGGGGGTACGGCATGCAGATGTTGCCCAGGCCCCTGTCACTGAAGTTCAGGTGCCCGGTCCAGATATTGGTCAGGTGGAGGTAGTTGGGCCTCCCTTTTTGGATAAGGGGGGGGCACAGGGTTCTGTTTCCCAGGTTACTGCTCCCACTCCCCTTCCTCGGAGATGTAGGCCGGGCAGACGTCTGGTCACTGTCTCCTCATCCGATTCTTCGGCTGGGGATGACAGGTCTGGGGAGGAGGAGATGGAAGTCTCGGTTAAGGGGGCTCAGAAACGCCCAAAAGAAGTATCGGATGAGGAAGGTGAAGTGGCTTGGGTCACGATTAGGAAAAAGCAGGGGAAGAAGAAGAAAAAAAGGGCCCCGTTACCTGAGGTGGATCCTGGGCCACCAGAAGGGCCTAGCAGTAGGGGTGATGCTCTACTTATAAATTTTTCTTCTGGGGAGGAGGAGGGGGAAGATGACATGTAAGTTGTTTTTTCCCTTTTGTTTGTATAGTTTATTATCTGTTAAATTGCAAAGTGTATGTTAACTGATATTTGATTTGTAATGAAAAATTTGTATGTTCGGTAGCAGATAACCATTAAAAAAAAAAAAAAAATATCCACCTATATAGCAAACTATCTTGCTCGTTTTAAATAGAGCTTGCAGTCAGCGGTAGGAGCTTGTGCGTGCTGTCTGCGTGCTCTGAACCCAGTACACACCGCTATATCCACCTATATAGCAAACTATCTTGCTCGTTTTAAAAAGAGCTTGCAGTCAGCGGTAGGAGCTTGTGCGCGCTGTCTGCGTGCTCTGAACCCAGTACACACCGCTATATCCACCTATATAGCAAACTATCTTGCTCGTTTTAAATAGAGCTTGCACTCAGCGGTAGGAGCTTTTGCGTGCTGTCTGCGTGCTCTGAACCCAGTATACACCGCTATATCCACCTATATAGCAAACTATCTTGCTCATTTTAAATAGAGCTTGCAGTCAGCGGTAGGAGCTTGTGCATGCTGTCTGCGTGCTCTGAACCTAGTACACACCGCTATATCCACCTATATAGCAAACTATCTTGCTCGTTTTATATAGAGCTTGCAGTCAGCGGTAGGAGCTTGTGCGCGCTGTCTGCGTGCTCTGATCTCTGAGGACTTCCAGAGTGGTGGAGAAAGAGAGGGAGCTGATGACTTCAGTCAGCCCAGGCCAGGTGCCTGTTTCTCAGCCTAATGAAGGACATGGAGCCCCTAAGCTCCTGGAGCTCGTCAAGGAGGAGAGGTTGTTTTTGGAGAACCAGCTGGATCTTGCAGATTGGTCTCTGAGACAGCCAGGAGAGGATGTGGAGAAATCTGCAGACAGAAGAAAGAAAGCTAAAAGCTTAATTGTAAAGGCTTCCCGCAGCTACTGCGAGAAAATGAAGGTCCTGGCGGAGCTAAGGAACCGGAGAGACAGATCAGGCGTTGTAAAGAGACAGGAGTATAAGACGGTGATAGACGGATTGAAGAAGCAGTGCAACATATTGGGTGAGCTGTTATCCAACCTGATTGACAGTGCTTCTGGTGAGAAAGACTTTCTATCTAACGTGGACAAAGCGATGAGAATTGCGTGTGACGAGGGGACCCAGGCAGGGAGACGCCGTAGACTGTATCCAGCCCCGAACACAACGCAGGAGGAGGAAATGGCGGGTCCCTCTGTGGAAGCCAGCCATGAAGAAAAGGAAAGTGCGGTGGAAAGAAAGGTGGCCAGTGACAAACCAGAGGGAAAGACTGTGGTGGAAAGAAAGCCAGCGGTGTGTAAAGAAACAGTTTTGGAGAGAGAGAGTGCTGTGAAGGCTGAAAATGTGAAGAGCATTCCTGGTGAAAAGACTGCTAGCCCTGCTAACTCCACTAATCCTGCAGAGGGGTCAGGTAAGCCTAAGGGTTGCCAGCCTATGAATGAGGCTGTGTCCCCAGAGGGCAGGTTAGACCCCGGTGAAGTGGGAAGGAGGCAGCAAAAGGACATTAAAGACAGGAGTGTTGTTAAGAAGATACCAGTGGTGCAGCTTGCTAGGATAGTAAGCAAAGGAAAAATGGACTTACCTGTACAGTCCCCAGTGATCCCAGCCGGTGGTTGCAAGCAGGGCACGCCGTCAGTTGCGTTGTCGGCTGCCACTGCTGCAAGCCGGTCTCAGGGTAAGGGGACTAGGGTATATGAGAGTCAAGCCAGCTTGGCTGCCGCTGTGGGCAGCGGTGCAGTGTCGGCCGGCGGCATGGCATCTGACAGTTCGGGAATGGCGGCCGTGAATAAGAGAACGCCGTCTTCCCGCGGGAGGAGGGGTGGTGCTACTGACCGCGAGGCCAATAGTAGCGCGGGAAGGGGTGATGACGCACTTCCGGTGCGCGAGCTGGTTCATGGCGAGAATAGCCCGCGGCCGGAAGTGACGGTGGCGGGTCCGGAAGTTGACCCCGAGGGTCGTTTTCAAAGGACTTCCGGTCTGCTTTCTGGTCAAGAGAGTGTAAACAGTAACAGTAACAGTAATGTTGAAATGTCTAATTGTATAGTGCCAGAACAAGCTACGGCCTGGGGTGACTGCCCAATGGGCGAGCTTGATGGTGAGAACCCTGCAATGACGTTCATTCGCGGCTTGGAGGGTTCTCAATCAGGGCCGAGCCAAGTGTCAGTGGATTCCTGCGGGGCCCATATGGAGGTGGAGTGGCAGGAAGCCTGGGAGGCTTTGCTTTATAGCTCTGAGGATGAGACCTATCCTAAAGTTCAGGCTGGGGTAAACGATGTGGGGAGTGTGACTTCCCATGCCGTGAGTGGGGGGGCTGCTTCTCATGTTGTACCCCCAGTGTCTGTGGCAGAGGCTCCTCCTCCGGGACCCGTACTAAGGGGGACACCGGAGGTAAAGTTGCTGACGGCACTTGGTGAAAGGCGTTCCTACGCCAATGTGGCTGGGTCCAGTGTGCCTCTGGACCACCTGTACCACCAGTTTGGGGCCAGTAACTTTCGGGTACCCCCGGCTGGTCAGACCCCTGGGGCCAGTACTTGGTCTAGGGGGACAGGTGGTCCGGAGCGCAAGCGTAGGAATGTGGTCCAGCTGAGATGGGAGGGTGAAGGTCAGTGCCCCACGAGGGGCCAAGTGGTTGACATGGTCCTGGCGTTGGGGTTCAGGGTGGCTGAGCTATTTGCTGTGATCCACCCAGCTGGCACCCCTGACTTTGATATCAGTTTCACCAACGCTGTGACTATGGAGCGTTTTATAACCGCTTTTGGGTTGGTTAAAGGGGCTGATCCCTGGAAAGGGTTCCGCCTGATTCCTTTGAGTAGGCAGGAGGAGATTAAAAACCTGACGGTGTTAGTAAGGAACGAGAGCCTGCCCCCGGAGGACATAGCAACTTGGCTGGGGAGACACGGCCAGTTGCAGTGTCCTCTAAATAAATGCTTAGACGAGCGTGGGGTATGGACTGGAGCATGGAACACCAGGATTCGTTTGAGAAGATCTGGCAACACGGTTGCACATGTCCCAGGAAGTGCTTTCCTGGGACGAGATAGAATCCTGGTGTTCTACCCAGGCCAGCCCCGTAGGTGTTTCAGGTGTGGGTGTCCAACCCACATGAGTGCAGATTGCACAGTTGTGCGCTGCACTAAGTGCAATAAGTTTGGACACTCAGGTGACACGTGTGGGTTGATCTGCTGCAACCTTTGCGGTCAAATGGGGCATCCCTTTAGCAGATGCCCCAGAGCCTACAGGGGTGAAGCTGCAGCAGGTGGTGGGCCAGGAGGGGATAGTGCACCTCCTCCTGCTGGGCAGAGTTCTGGAGGGGAAAGGCAGGGAAGCGCTCCTACGGCGGAGCCACAGGGTGCACCTCGAACCCAAAAGGCAAGTAGGGTCCCTCAAAGAGAAAAGAGGGTACGGCCTGCAGATGTTGCCCAGGCCCCTGTCACTGAAGTTCAGGTGCCCGGTCCAGATATTGGTCAGGTGGAGGTAGTTGGGCCTCCCTTTTTGGATAAGGGGGGGGCACAGGGTTCTGTTTCCCAGGTTACTGCTCCCACTCCCCTTCCTCGGAGATGTAGGCCGGGCAGACGTCTGGTCACTGTCTCCTCATCCGATTCTTCGGCTGGGGATGACAGGTCTGGGGAGGAGGAGATGGAAGTCTCGGTTAAGGGGGCTCAGAAACGCCCAAAAGAAGTATCGGATGAGGAAGGTGAAGTGGCTTGGGTCACGATTAGGAAAAAGCAGGGGAAGAAGAAGAAAAAAAGGGCCCCGTTACCTGAGGTGGATCCTGGGCCACCAGAAGGGCCTAGCAGTAGGGGTGATGCTCTACTTATAAATTTTTCTTCTGGGGAGGAGGAGGGGGAAGATGACATGTAAGTTGTTTTTTCCCTTTTGTTTGTATAGTTTATTATCTGTTAAATTGCAAAGTGTATGTTAACTGATATTTGAATTGTAATGAAAAATTTGTATGTTCGGTAGCAGATAACCATTAAAAAAAATATCCACCTATATAGCAAATTATCTTGCTTGTTTTAAATAGAGCTTGCACTCAGCGGTAGGAGCTTTTGCGTGCTGTCTGCGTGCTCTGAACCCAGTATACACCGCTATATCCACCTATATAGCAAACTATCTTGCTCATTTTAAATAGAGCTTGCAGTCAGCGGTAGGAGCTTGTGCATGCTGTCTGCGTGCTCTGAACCTAGTACACACCGCTATATCCACCTATATAGCAAACTATCTTGCTCGTTTTATATAGAGCTTGCAGTCAGCGGTAGGAGCTTGTGCGCGCTGTCTGCGTGCTCTGAACCCAGTACACACCGCTATATCCACCTATATAGCAAACTATCTTGCTCGTTTTAAATAGAGCTTGCATTCAGCGGTAGGAGCTTGTGCGTGCTGTCTGCGTGCTCTGAACCCAGTATACACCGCTATATCCACCTATATAGCAAATTATCTTGCTTGTTTTAAATAGAGCTTGCAGTCAGCGGTAGGAGCTTGTGCGTGCTGTCTGCGTGCTCTGAACCCAGTATACACCGCTATATCCACCTATATAGCAAATTATCTTGCTCATTTTAAATAGAGCTTGCAGTCAGCGGTAGGAGCTTGTGCGTGCTGACTGCGTGCTCTGAACCCAGTATACACCGCTATATCCACCTATATAGCAAACTATCTTGCTTGTTTTAAATAGAGCTTGCACTCAGCGGTAGGAGCTTGTGCGCGCTGTCTGCGTGCTCTGAACCCAGTATGCACCGCTATATCCACCTATATAGCAAATTATCTTGCTTGTTTTAAATAGAGCTTGCAGTCAGCGGTAGGAGCTTGTGCGTGCTGTCTGCGTGCTCTGAACCCAGTATACACCGCTATATCCACCTATATAGCAAATTATCTTGCTTGTTTTAAATAGAGCTTTCAGTCAGTGTTAGGAGCTTGTGCTTGCTGGCTGCGTGCTCTGATCTCTGAGGACTTCCAGAGAGGTGGAGAAAGAGAGGGAGCTGATGACTTCAGTCAGCCCAGGCCAGGTGCCTGTTTCTCAGCCTAATGAAGGACGTGGAGCCCCTAAGCTCCTGGAGCTCGTCAAGGAGGAGAGGTTGTTTTTGGAGAACCAGCTGGATCTTGCAGATTGGTCTCTGAGACAGCCAGGAGAGGATGTGGAGAAATCTGCAGACAGAAGAAAGAAAGCTAAAAGCTTAATTGTAAAGGCTTCCCGCAGCTACTGCGAGAAAATGAAGGTCCTGGCGGAGCTAAGGAACCGGAGAGACAGATCAGGCGTTGTAAAGAGACAGGAGTATAAGACGGTGATAGACGGATTGAAGAAGCAGTGCAACATATTGGGTGAGCTGTTATCCAACCTGATTGACAGTGCTTCTGGTGAGAAAGACTTTCTATCTAACGTGGACAAAGCGATGAGAATTGCGTGTGACGAGGGGACCCAGGCAGGGAGACGCCGTAGACTGTATCCAGCCCCGAACACAACGCAGGAGGAGGAAATGGCGGGTCCCTCTGTGCAAGCCAGCCATGAAGAAAAGGAAAGTGCGGTGGAAAGAAAGGTGGCCAGTGACAAACCAGAGGGAAAGACTGTGGTGGAAATAAAGCCAGCGGTGTGTAAAGAAACAGTTTTGGAGAGAGAGAGTGCTGTGAAGGCTGAAAATGTGAAGAGCATTCCTGGTGAAAAGACTGCTAGCCCTGCTAACTCCACTAATCCTGCAGAGGGGTCAGGTAAGCCTAAGGGTTGCCAGCCTATGAATGAGGCTGTGTCCCCAGAGGGCAGGTTAGACCCCGGTGAAGTGGGAAGGAGGCAGCAAAAGGACATTAAAGACAGGAGTGTTGTTAAGAAGATACCAGTGGTGCAGCTTGCTAGGATAGTAAGCAAAGGAAAAATGGACTTACCTGTACAGTCCCCAGTGATCCCAGCCGGTGGTTGCAAGCAGGGCACGCCGTCAGTTGCGTTGTCGGCTGCCACTGCTGCAAGCCGGTCTCAGGGTAAGGGGACTAGGGTATATGAGAGTCAAGCCAGCTTGGCTGCCGCTGTGGGCAGCGGTGCAGTGTCGGCCGGCGGCATGGCATCTGACAGTTCGGGAATGGCGGCCGTGAATAAGAGAACGCCGTCTTCCCGCGGGAGGAGGGGTGGTGCTACTGACCGCGAGGCCAATAGTAGCGCGGGAAGGGGTGATGACGCAATTCCGGTGCGCGAGCTGGTTCATGGCGAGAATAGCCCGCGGCCTGAAGTGACGGTGGCGGGTCCGGAAGTTGACCCCGAGGGTCGTTTTCAAAGGACTTCCGGTCTGCTTTCTGGTCAAGAGAGTGTAAACAGTAACAGTAACAGTAATGTTGAAATGTCTAATTGTATAGTGCCAGAACAAGCTACGGCCTGGGGTGACTGCCCAATGGGCGAGCTTGATGGTGAGAACCCTGCAATGACGTTCATTCGCGGCTTGGAGGGTTCTCAATCAGGGCCGAGCCAAGTGTCAGTGGATTCCTGCGGGGCCCATATGGAGGTGGAGTGGCAGGAAGCCTGGGAGGCTTTGCTTTATAGCTCTGAGGATGAGACCTATCCTAAAGTTCAGGCTGGGGTAAACGATGTGGGGAGTGTGACTTCCCATGCCGTGAGTGGGGGGGCTGCTTCTCATGTTGTACCCCCAGTGTCTGTGGCAGAGGCTCCTCCTCCGGGACCCGTACTAAGGGGGACACCGGAGGTAAAGTTGCTGACGGCACTTGGTGAAAGGCGTTCCTACGCCAATGTGGCTGGGTCCAGTGTGCCTCTGGACCACCTGTACCACCAGTTTGGGGCCAGTAACTTTCGGGTACCCCCGGCTGGTCAGACCCCTGGGGCCAGTACTTGGTCTAGGGGGACAGGTGGTCCGGAGCGCAAGCGTAGGAATGTGGTCCAGCTGAGATGGGAGGGTGAAGGTCAGTGCCCCACGAGGGGCCAAGTGGTTGACATGGTCCTGGCGTTGGGGTTCAGGGTGGCTGAGCTATTTGCTGTGATCCACCCAGCTGGCACCCCTGACTTTGATGTCAGTTTCACCAACGCTGTGACTATGGAGCGTTTTATAACCGCTTTTGGGTTGGTTAAAGGGGCTGATCCCTGGAAAGGGTTCCGCCTGATTCCTTTGAGTAGGCAGGAGGAGATTAAAAACCTGACGGTGTTAGTAAGGAACGAGAGCCTGCCCCCGGAGGACATAGCAACTTGGCTGGGGAGACACGGCCAGTTGCAGTGTCCTCTAAATAAATGCTTAGACGAGCGTGGGGTATGGACTGGAGCATGGAACACCAGGATTCGTTTGAGAAGATCTGGCAACACGGTTGCACATGTCCCAGGAAGTGCTTTCCTGGGACGAGATAGAATCCTGGTGTTCTACCCAGGCCAGCCCCGTAGGTGTTTCAGGTGTGGGTGTCCAACCCACATGAGTGCAGATTGCACAGTTGTGCGCTGCACTAAGTGCAATAAGTTTGGACACTCAGGTGACACGTGTGGGTTGATCTGCTGCAACCTTTGCGGTCAAATGGGGCATCCCTTTAGCAGATGCCCCAGAGCCTACAGGGGTGAAGCTGCAGCAGGTGGTGGGCCAGGAGGGGATAGTGCACCTCCTCCTGCTGGGCAGAGTTCTGGAGGGGAAAGGCAGGGAAGTGCTCCTACGGCGGAGCCACAGGGTGCACCTCGAACCCAAAAGGCAAGTAGGGTCCCTCAAAGAGAAAAGGGGGTACGGCATGCAGATGTTGCCCAGGCCCCTGTCACTGAAGTTCAGGTGCCTGGTCCAGATATTGGTCAGGTGGAGGTAGTTGGGCCTCCCTTTTTGGATAAGGGGGGGGCACAGGGTTCTGTTTCCCAGGTTACTGCTCCCACTCCCCTTCCTCGGAGATGTAGGCCGGGCAGACGTCTGGTCACTGTCTCCTCATCCGATTCTTCGGCTGGGGATGACAGGTCTGGGGAGGAGGAGATGGAAGTCTCGGTTAAGGGGGCTCAGAAACGCCCAAAAGAAGTATCGGATGAGGAAGGTGAAGTGGCTTGGGTCACGATTAGGAAAAAGCAGGGGAAGAAGAAGAAAAAAAGGGCCCCGTTACCTGAGGTGGATCCTGGGCCACCAGAAGGGCCTAGCAGTAGGGGTGATGCTCTACTTATAAATTTTTCTTCTGGGGAGGAGGAGGGGGAAGATGACATGTAAGTTGTTTTTTCCCTTTTGTTTGTATAGTTTATTATCTGTTAAATTGCAAAGTGTATGTTAACTGATATTTGATTTGTAATGAAAAATTTGTATGTTCGGTAGCAGATAACCATTAAAAAAATATCCACCTATATAGCAAATTATCTTGCTCGTTTTAAATAGAGCTTGCAGTCAGCGGTAGGAGCTTGTGCGTGCTGACTGCATGCTCTGAACCCAGTATACACCGCTATATCCACCTATATAGCAAACTATCTTGCTCGTTTTAAATAGAGCTTGCAGTCAGCGGTAGGAGCTTGTGCATGCTGTCTGTGTGCTCTGAACCCAGTACACACCGCTATATCCACCTATATAGCAAACTATCTTGCTCGTTTTAAATAGAGCTTGCAGTCAGCGGTAGGAGCTTGTGCGTGCTGTCTGCGTGCTCTCAACCCAGTATACACCGCTATATCCACCTATATAGCAAACTATCTTGCTCGTTTTAAATAGAGCTTGCAGTCAGCGGTAGGAGCTTGTGCGTGCTATCTGTGTGCTCTGAACCCAGTACACACCGCTATATCCACCTATATAGCAAACTATCTTGCTCGTTTTAAATAGAGCTTGCAGTCAGCGGTAGGAGCTTGTGCGTGCTATCTGCGTGCTCTGAACCCAGTATACGCCGCTATATCCATCTACATAGCTCTTCTTTATTTGAGCCATCTGCCATCTGCAGGAGTTATTGGAAGTTGTGTGTGCCTCCAGCACAATATACACTACCCAATTGCTGTTTTTCCCAACTCCCTTCAGGCCATTACCATGTCTGGAAGGCCAGCAAGGAGAGGCAGACAGGCGCGAGCCGATAAAAGAGGGCAAGCAGGCTCTGTGTCTAGAGACAACAGTGCTGGTCGTGGACGCGGTACATCGTCATCATCAGCACGTGGCCATGGGACACTCTTGTCCTTCTTTTCGGCAGCTGGACATGTTGAGCCGCAACATGCCAACGACTTGGTAGAATGGATGACCAAGCCCACTTCATCCTCCTCATCCTCTCTCACCCAGGCTCAGGGTACTAGCAAAGCAGCTGCCAACGCATCGTCTTCCCTCCTCTCAATGTCATCATCAGTGACTCCTTCCCTAGACCCACCACGTCCTCCTGGGGAGTCTCCTGAACTCTTTGAGCACAGTGTTGGGTACATGCTCCAGGAGGATGCCCAGTGTTTTGTAGACTCTGATGATGATACTCAGCTAGAGGAAGGCAGTAGCGTGAATGCAGAGAGAGGGGATGCTCAAGAAGGACAGCAATCTGGCAGTCATGTTCCACAAGCTGCAGCATACTGCCAGGTTTGCTCCAGCGATGAAGAGGGAGGGGATGATGAGGGCACTGACTCCACGTGGGTGCCTGGTAGGAGAGAGGAGGAGGAGGAGGAGGCACATGTTCAACGAGGCAGGATGCCCTCCGGGGGCCAGCTTAGGGGCAGCACTCCCACTGAATCACACCGCAGAGCTCCGCCTGTGCAGGGCGCTGCCTCTGCGCGTTATTCTAAAAGTTCTTTGGTGTGGGCCTTTTTAGAGATGAGTGCATCAGATCGCACCGCTGCTATTTGCAACATATGTCTCAAGCGTATCTCGCGTGGCCAAAACATCAGCCGCTTGGGCACCACATGCTTGACCAGACATATGTTGACCTGCCATGCAGCTCGTTGGCAAGCGTACCTCAAAGACCCACACCAAAGAACAAAGCGGACCTCTCCTTGCCTCTCATCAGCTGGGATCTCCAACCCCACTAGACCTTCAGTCCTCTCTGAAACTTGCTCTGAGAGGAATGAAGGTGTAGAATTAGGTGTGTCACAGCCAAGTGCTTCCAGGCACTCTGCTAGCAGTACACCCACGTCCGATTATAGCAGGCAAATGTCCCTGCCCCAGCTGCTGGACCGGCGAAAGACGTTCACTCCCAGCCATCCACATGCCCAGCGGTTGAATGCTAGCTTGGCTAAATTGCTAGCACTTCAACTGCTGCCTTTTCAGTTGGTAGACTCGGCCCCCTTCCGTGAGTTTGTACAATGTGCGGTTCCTCAGTGGCAGGTCCCCAAACGCCACTTTTTCTCATGGAAGGCGATTCCGGCTCTCTACCGACATGTGGAAGGCAATGTCCTTGCCTCGCTGGACAGGACGGTCAGCGGTAAGGTGCATATTACCGCTGACTCATGGTCCAGCAGGCATGGACAGGGACGTTACCTGTCTTTCACGGCCCATTGGGTCACTCTTCTGGCAGCTGGGAAGGATGCAGGACAAGGTGCAGTAGTGATGGAGGTTGTTCCGCCACCACGCCTCCAAAATGCTACTATTGGTTGTGACACACCTCTCTCCTCCACCCCCTCCTCTTCTTCTTCCTCCATGGCCTCTTCCAGTGCTCTGTCCTCAGAACCAGCGGTGCTCAGTAGGCGTTCCAGGGGCTACGCAAGTACGCAGGCAAAACAATGCAGTGCTTGCGCTGGTTTGTTTGGGGGACAGGAGCCACACTGGGGCGGATGTTTTGTCAGCTCTGCAGGGGCAGGCCGAGAGGTGGTTGACGCCATGCCAGCTTAAGCCAGGAATGGTGGTTTGTGACAATGGCACCAACCTCCTCTCCGCCCTCCGACAGGGACAACTGAGCCATGTGCCCTGTGTAGCTCACGTCCTTAACCTGGTGGTGCAGCGGTTCTTGGGCAGGTACCGGGGCTTACAGGATGTCCTGAAGCAGGCCAGGAAAGTCTGTGTGCATTTCCACCGATCATTTAATGCCTGTGCTCGGATGGCTGGGCTCCAAAAGGAGTTAAACCTGCCCAAGAAGCGCCTTATATGTGACATGCCCACCAGGTGGAACTCAATGTTGGCCATGCTGCAGCGGCTGCACACGCAGCAGAGGGCCATCAATGAGTACCTGTGCGACTACCAGGTTTTTTCTCACCACGCCAGTGGGGCATGATCAGGGATGCATGCACTGTCCTGTCACCATTTGAGGAGGCCACAAGGATGGTGAGCAGTGACAGTGCATGCATCAGTGACACTGTACCTCTTGTCCACCTCTTGGAGCATACACTGCGTGGAATAATGGACAGGGCACTTGAGGCAGAACAGAGGCAGGAAGAGGAGGACTTCCTTGCCTCTCAAGGCCCCCTTTATCCAGACAGTGTTCCTGCTGTGCCACCCATCACACAGGAAGAGGATGAGAAGGAGGAAGAGGAGGAGGAGGATGATTGTGTCAGCATGCAGGTGGAGGCTGGCACTCAGCATCAGCAGCAGCAGCAGTCTTGTAGGGATGATTTACAGTCCCAAGAAACCCGTGGACTTGTACGTGGCTGGGAGGAGGTAGCTGCGGATCATGTTGTCCTTAGTGACCCAGAGGACTCCGGACCGAATGCCTCAGCTAACCTACGCTGCATGGCCTCCCTGATCCTGCAAAGCCTGCGGAAGGATCCTCGTATTCTTCGGATCAAGGAGAGGGACCATTCTGGCTGGCCACTCTCCTTGATCCACGATACAAGGGTAAGGTTGCCGACCTTATCTTGCCATCGCAGAGGGAGTAGAGGATGAGACATCTCTGGGAGGCCTTGCAAAAAAAAGGCCTGTGCAACGCATTCCCAGAGACTGGGAGGTTACAAACTCCTGGTCCTGGACAACATGCTGCTGAGGCATCGGCCAGAAGGAGCGGTGGAGAAGGTGGCCGTCTGACTGATGCTTTCAGACAATTTTTTAGTCCGCAGCCCAAGGTATGATCGGTTCCAGCAACCATCGCCAGCGTCTGATTTACATGGTGCAGGAATACCTAGGGGCAAGGTCAGACTTGGACACCTTTCCCACCGAAAATCCTCTGGCTTACTGGGTCTTGAGGAGGGATCACTGGCCAGAGCTTGCACAGTATGCAATTGAGCTACTGGCCTGCCCTGCATCCAGCGTTCTTTCGGAACGCACCTTCAGTGCTGCTGGTGGCTTTGTTACCGATCACAGGGTGCGCCTGTCCACCGAATCAGTTGATCGACTGACCTTCATCAAGATGAATCAGTCTGGGAGTGCGCATGCGCGGGACTTCCTGATCGCCACGCTAACCGGGAGCTCTGCTCCGCTCCGACCGTCTAAGGCACCCAGACCGCGCAATCGTTAGCGGATTTCGACATCGAGACCACCCACGCACTCCGGACACAGCAGAGACACCTCCCGTATGTCGCAGGGGCTTCCTAAGAGGGACGTTAGCCGACATCTCAACTTTGGCCTGGTTCCCCCTGAGTCTTCCAAGATGGCGGCCGCGCTGAACACACGCGGCAGCACTGCTACAGACCCCATCGATACGGACCCTCCTCTGACTCCTCTTCCTCCCGTGAGTAGTTGCCAGCATCCCTTCTCCTCCCCAGCATCCACTGAATCTCTCCTGGGCAGACTGCAGGCCGGGATGCCTTATTCCCCCTTTAGTACTACACCTGGCAGTATCCCAGCTTCCCCACAGGCCCCTGCCATGCAGGCTATTCACTCCCCTGACATGGCACAGCTTCTGAACAGCTTTTCTGACATGCTGGCAGCGGGCCTAGCTCAAAATGCTGCACAGATCACTACATCCATTAAAGCAGACATACTGAGCCTAGGAGCCAGGATAGATGTGATTGAGCAAGCAGTTGATGACTCTAATGCACGCACAAACCAGAACACTTTGTGTATACAATCACTCCAGGACCAACTTGAAATTGCCCATTCTAAATTAGAAGATTCGGAAAACAGAAGCAGAAGATACAATTTCCGTGTCAGAGGCATCCCCGAATCCACTTTAGATGTGCAGGACACAGTCAAAGCCCTGATTAAAGAACTTATCCCTGATATTCCTGACCACAGGCTGGAATTGGATAGGGCGCATAGAGCCCTTCAAGCCCCTCGCCAAGATGGCCTCCCCAGGGATATTGTTGTCAAACCCCATTTCTATGGGGTCAAAGAGGAAATCATGAAGAGATTGCGTAATAGACACAACATATCCCTGCATGGCAATAAAATACAGATTTTTGCTGACATCTCTCCGGCCACTATCCAGAAGAGGAGATCCCTCAAACCACTCCTGGAAGTCCTTTCCCAGAAAATGATTAAGTACAGATGGGCCTTCCCTTTTCGCCTACAATTCCAGTATAAGGAGAAATCCTATAACTTCACGAATTTCCAAAACGGCGAACGCCTACTTCTTCAGCTTGGACTCATCTCCCAGGATGTCGACCATGACCAGATGGAAACCCGTTCCAGCTCCTCTAAGAGGCCCCCTCCGACTAGCCCGCTTCCCCCGTTGTGGATAAAACAAAAGTTGAAGAGACACCGTGACTCCATCCCTCCAAGATGACTCACTCGGCCTGCGTTCCCTGTTGGAAACGGCCCCAATCCTCTGCCTAGGCTGGTTTTTTCTCTCTCTGAATGAGCCATCTATATGCCCAGACAGTTCCTGCTTTGCTTTACTGAACTTTTTTTGGATCTTTTTTGGTACTTTTTTTTGGGACTGTCTGATTAACCCCAATTTATTGATGGTTCACCTTTACTGATCGGACCCCTGGGGGTCCCCCCGTTCCATTGAAATGTGTAATGCCTGTAGGCCGGAGCGGAACTTTTTGCTGCTCCTCCTGTTGTAGTCTTGAGGGTTCTTTATTTTCCCTCAGGACGCCACCAGGACCTTATCCCACTGTAGGGATGCCTTCTTACCATTCCCTGTTCTGTTTAGGGAATCGGAGCAGGTGCTGGCCGCCCAACCCTGCTGATATGCAGTCCAGGATAACTTCTTTCCTGGACTTGTTCTCTCCTCACCCTCTTCTCTTTTTCCCCCCTTTCTGGCTTTCCCTCCTTTTCTTTGCCCCCACCTCCCTCCCTCCTCAGGTACCTCCAAGGGGAGCTCCCCATCCGTCTTCCAAGCGGCCCCGGGACCGATCCCGCATGTCATCTCCAATGACCTCTTCTTCGCCGGATCAGGTGAGACCTTTAAGCCTTTATTTGCTTCTTCACCCCCATGTCCATGGCTGACGATCCCCCCACACTCCAAGCCCTCAAGATAGCGACACACAACATGCAAGGCCTGAATTCCCCAACGAAGAGACGCAAAGCCTTCCATAACTATCACTTGAGAAAAATTGACATTATTCTACTACAGGAGACCCACTTCCCGAAAAGCTTTAACCCTACCTTCCTACATCGTAATTACCCTACCTTTTTTCTTGCTAACGCTGAGGATAAGAAGCGAGGAGTGGCCATCCTCATCTCTAAACACATCCCTTTTACCCTCTCCAAGATAGTCAGAGATGATGAAGGGAGATTCCTTCTAGTCAAGGGCCATGTAAATGGGACTTTGTTTACCTTCATCTCATATTATGCACCTAACAAGGGCCAGACCCGCTTCTTCTCCTCGATGTTAACCTCCCTCTCTCCTCATATTGAAGGTAAAGTGGTCTTAGGGGGCGACTCCAATGTTGCCTTCGACCTCCTTTCTGACAAATCATCCCTCCACAAAACCCACCTTAAAAGGCCACCCAAACAAAAAGAGCCTCACTATCGCACGACTTCTCCACTCGATGGGCATGATTGATGCCTGGAGGGAGCTTCACCCTACAACTAGGGACTACACACACTTTTCTGCACCTCATAACACGTATGCCCGCATTGACCATATCTTCCTGCACTCTTCGGACATACCACTGGCCTCTCAGGCTACCATACGAGAGGTCCCCTGGTCTGATCATTCCCTAGTTTCTCTCACGCTTTCAGGTCTTTTAAATAAAGCTAGCACCCCTCAATGGCGCCTTGGGGACTCTCTCCTCTCTAATGCGGCCCACCGCACTATGCTTGAACACGAACTGAAGGATTACTTCCGCCACAATGACACTGCAGATATCTCTCCTAGTACTTTATGGGAGGCTCATAAGGTGGTCATGAGGGGTAAAATTATACAACTTTATTCACGCCTAAAGCGAGAGAAACAGGTTGACATTGTAAAACTTGAGAAAGAATTTCGCTCCATTAGCCAAGCCCACAAAGCTAACCCTTCCCCCCCTTCACTAGCACGCCTGGATGCAGCTAGGCTTGCACTTAATACGGCTCTCACCTCTAACGCGGAACAACACCTACGCTGGGTAAGTGGTAGATTCTACCTTAACTCTGATAAATTCGGTCCCCATCTCGCGGCTAAACTCTCCCCAAAATATAGAGTACGGGCTCTGCCAAAAATCAGATCCCTGTCTGGCACTCTGACCCAAAATCACAAACATATTTTAGAGGCCTTCCACAAATTCTATTCCGACCTCTACTCGGGCCCTAACCCAGGTAACAACCAAACGATCGACTCGTTCCTCGACAGCATTCCCCTCCCCAAAATCTCTGATGCCCACCGATCACTCATGGACGCCCCTTTTTCTGAGGAGGAGGTTAGTGAGGTAATCAAGTCCCTAAAAAAGAACTCTGCCCCTGGCCCTGATGGATTTTCCAATTGTTACTATAAATCCTTCTTGGGAGTCCTCTCCCCCTTTCTGACCCGATTCTTTAACTCCCTTGACCAAAACTCACCTATCGACACAGCTTCCAATCTTGCATACATCTCTGTCATACCTAAACCCGGCAAGGACCAGAGTCTAGTAAGCAACTATAGACCCGTTTCCTTAATCAACAACGACCTCAAAATAATGACAAAAATTCTTTCTAACAGATTGGGCTCCTTTATAGGGTCCTATGTCCACAAAGACCAGGTGGGCTTTATCCCAGGGAGGCAGGGCCCGGACCAGATAAGGAGAGCTGTAGACATCATATCTGTGCTTCAGGCTCGGTGGGACAGGAATCCCCCACAGGAGGGCTTCCTCCTATCGCTTGACTTACAGAAAGCCTTTGATACTATTACTTGGCCTTTTTTGTTTCGCACCCTTGAGAATTGGGGATTCGGCTCTCATTTCACGACCCTCCTGGGGACCCTATATTCGCAACCCAGGGCTCAAGTCAGACTACAGGGACACCTCTCTGACCCGTTCCCGATCTCTAAAGGCACCAGACAGCGTTGCCCTCTATCCCCCCTTCTCTTTGCCATAGGCGTCGAATCGCTTGCGATCGCCATTAGGAATCACCCAGACATCCATGGAGTTCAATGTGGCCAATCCGTACATAAGTGTGCATTATTTGCTGACGATGTCCTCCTTTTTGTCACCGCCCCCCTTAAATCTACTCCCAATATCCTCCAACTTCTTCTTCAATTTGGGCAGGCCTCAGGTTTACAGGTTAACATGTCCAAATCCTTAGCCCTCAATATCTCCTCCCCCCAAGCTATGGTTGACCGGCTCACAGAACACTTCCCCTTCTCCTGGAGCACCTCCTCCATTCCCTACCTAGGAGTTCACCTTACTCCCAAATTTGACCAACTCTACAAACATAATTATCCCCCCATGTTTAAGAAGCTCAAGACGGATTTAGATCAATGGTCGCTCCACAAACTATCATGGATCGGTAGGGTGAACGCGGTTAAAATGACCCTTCTCCCTAGGATTCTTTACCTATTCCGCTCGCTCCCCATTCTTGTTCCCCAATCCCACATCCAAAACCTTCAATTGTCCATTAACCGATTTATTTGGGGCAACTCCAACCATAGACTCCCCAAAAACACTCTCTTCTGACCCAGACGAAAAGGAGGCTTGGGCTTACCTAACCTCCGTTGGTACTATAACGCTGCTCACTTAAACCAAATCTCCACTATTTACTTGAGAGGCCCCAAACCAGACTGGATTGAAATGGAGAGACAGGCAATTCCCAACTTCACCATCGACTTTCTTCTATGGCGCCCCCAGAAATGCAGACCCCCGATCATGTCCCCTACCCTCTCACATTCCTTTGCAATTTGCGACACCCTCCATAAGCTAAATAGTGTTACTTCCAGCTGGCACCCCCTAGTCCACATATTTAATAATCCTGCCTTCCCCCCCGGTTTAAATATTAAAGCTTTTCAATGGTGGCTGGACAAAGGCCTCTACAGGATTGGGCACTTTTTTAACATGAATGGCCCCATCACTTTAAAGCAATGCACCTCCCAACTTGCCATGCCCCCCACGGAGCAGTTCTGATTTCACCAGATAGCTCACTTCTTACGCACTCTTCTGCCCACCAATTCAGATCACCTCGGGGTTACTCCCTATGAACAGTGGTGTGTGTCGGCCATGGACATGAAGGGGGGAATCTCCCTGATCTACTCAGCTCTGTCCACCCCATCGGAGAAAACAAGTTATATGCAGAGCTGGGAACGAGACCTCGACCTGGAATGGGACATGGACACTTAGCACTCCTATTTTACGAGGGCCTTCGCAGGGATCCTTAATGTCTCTCTCATTGAAGCAGACGTTAAGGTCCTCACTAGGTGGTATTTGGTCCCGACCTGCTTGGCTAAGTTCTACCCTCAAACCTCACCTCTATGCTTTCAAGGCTGTGGCCACTTGGGCTCCCTTCTCCATATCCTGTGGGAGTGTCCTCGGGTCAGAAGCTACTGGAACAAGATCTTCTCTTTCACTATCACTGACGTTGCGGCCCCCCAAATTCCAACTATAGCACTCCTGAACCAGCCAATTCCTAAAATCTCCAAATACCAACAATGTTTGATCCACTACATACTCATAAGTGCCAAGATGACCATAGCCCGGTCTTGGAAGTCCCCAAGTTCCCGGCAGCTAAACAAAAAATCTCCTGGATTATGTTCCAAGAAAAGACCTCTAGTCTCATCATTGATAAATCTAAAAAATTCAAAAAAATCTGGGAACCTTGGGCACGCTACGTAGGGGTACTCCTCTAGACCTAGAACTGAACGTAATCTCGACAACTAGCACCACAGCGAGATCCCCGTCTTCCCTAGGGAGCTCCCCTTGACATAGGTACCTCCCCCTTCCCCCCCTCCTCTTCTGTCCCCTCTACTTCTGTCTTGGCTTTCTCCCCCTCTTTACTCCGCCCCTCCCCTCAAAATCTTTTGTCGGGAGGAGGTGGATATATGGCACAAGATCAGAGCCTAGCCTAAGCAAGGGTACTCGCTCCTACCTATCTGCTTGCCATGGCACTGCTTTCTTCATGCCCGTAGGGCCAATCCCACTCTGCCCCCCCCCCTTTTTTTGGGGGTCCAGAGTCGGACCGCATTAATTACTATGTTAATGTTCTCTTAGTTTGTATTGTTTACACTCTTCCTTTCGAGTTGCCCTATGTCAGGTTTGATGCACACGGTAATCCTAGGGGGTTGGGGGTTCGGGGGGCTTTGAGTTCCAGGCACAGTCTGAGCCCATTTGGGGTTTCTGGAAGCTGGGCTCCCCGAAGAAACTTGGATATTCCTCCTACTACTAAACTGTACCCCTTCCCCCCTCTCCTTGACTTTTCCTTAAGTAGTGGAATCCCATGTGCATCATTCTCTCAACCCTAGTTTTTACGAGCCCTGCACCCATAGCCTTTAACCTCATGGATAGTGTTCGCAGGTGCTACCCTCCCCCTTGGTATTGTTTCCTTGGCATACTGTTTCTTAATCCTCAAGATGTGCCTTACTACTGACTCTCCTGCATGAGAGCAGTCTGTTCCATGTATAATTTTTGTTTCAATAAATACCTTTTAAAACTTAAAAAAAAAAAAAAAAAGATGAATCAGTCTTGGATCACCCACAGCTACCAAGCACCTGAAGCTGATGTAACCAAATATTTTTTTTGAAATATCACATCCCTTCAAGAATGCCTATGCTGATGCTGAGTGACTGTCCTGTTATGTTGATTGTCTATCCTCTTCCTCCTCCGTTGATATGTTGGAAGAACATTTCTGGTTCTGGGTGATGCCATCAGCCCAATTTTTCTGCCCCTGTTTAACAGGGGCGTTTAATTACAATTTTTGATGCAATGCTTTGCAGCAGGGCTAATTCCTGCACTAAAACTAGAGTATATGGGAGAGGTTGCAGTTTGGTGGCACCAGCACCAGTGCCTAAGGCCCAATTTTTCTGCCCCTGTTTAACAGGGGCGTTTAATTACAATTTTTGATGCAATGCTTTGCAGCAGGGCTAATTCTTGCACTAAAACTAGAGTATATGGGAGAGGTTGCAGTGTGGTGGCACCAGCACCAGTGCCTAAGGCCCAATTTTTCTGCCCCTGTTTAACAGGGACATGTAATTACAATTCTTGATATAATATTTCACAGGAGGGCCTGTTCCTGTGCCCACCCAGAGTAACTGTGAGGACTTATAGTGTTGTGGCACCAGCACCACAACCACCAAAGGTCAATTTTTCTACCACTATTCAACAATGGCATGTAATTACAATTCTTGATATAATCGTTCACAGCAGGGCGCTCCAGCGCCCACCAAGAGTCACTTTGAGGGCTTACAATGTTGTGGCAAAACCAACACCTTGTTCCGCCATTTCTGCAGAGCATATAGGGCAGGCCCCTACATTCAAACATCCAACTTACAAACATCTCCTACTTGCAAACGGAAGGAGACAACAGCAAGTGAGATGAAAAAAGATGGACGACAAAACAAATTATACAGGGGTGATAACCCTTTTCTA
Source organism: Lithobates pipiens (assembly GCF_037356315.1). Lineage (NCBI taxonomy): Eukaryota > Metazoa > Chordata > Amphibia > Anura > Ranidae > Lithobates > Lithobates pipiens. The sequence continues at coordinate 232,533,765 of NW_027507784.1, forward strand.
TGTTTTCCAAAAAGCTTAAAAATAGTTTTTTTGACTGGAGCTACACTTTAAAAATGTACCCGTTGAAAATTACAAACAGATTCAACTTAACACAACAAACCTACACAGTCCCTGTCTTGTTTGAACCGCCTGTATACTGCTGTTCTGAGTATATAGGGCCTGGGGGCCACACGCATTTCCTTTTTTTAATATGGGTACGGGGTTCCCCTTAATATGCATACAAGACCCAAAGGGGCTGGTAATGGGCAGGGAGGGCTACCCATGCCATTTTTCTCAATGATTTTCAACCATATTGCAGGAACCAGATATAACATTAAAACCGCAAGCAGTTTTAAATGATGTTATTTTGTGCAGGGACTGTTCTAAACACGGGAAACACATGGCACTTCACAGGCATATTACAGACACCCCCCAGGCACCATATTTAAAGGAATATTTCAATTTTTTTTCACTTTAATCGTCATTAAAATCAGTGCTCCCGCCAAAACGGCCATTTTTAAAAACATTTTAGGCATTGACCCATGTCCCCTGGGGCAGGAGCCAGGTCCCCAAAACCTTTTTAGGACAGCATCTTCCATATTAGCCGTTAAAATTAGCACTTTTAATTTCGAACGTTCGAGTCTCATAGACTTCAATGGGGTTCTAAAGTTCGTACGAATTTGGGGTCCGTTCGAAAGTTCTGGTGCGAACCGAACCGGGGGGTGTTTTCGGCTCATCCCTAATTATCAGAGACTGCACAAAGGATACAGAAGATGATCAGAGACTGCATAGAGGATACCGGAGATGATCGGAGACTGCAGATAGAATACAGGAGGTGGTCAGAGACTGCACATATGTACAGGAGATGATCACAGACTGTGCATACGACACATTAGATGATCAGAGACTGCATATATATATATATATATATACAGGAGTTGGTCAGAGACTACACATATATACAGGAGATGATCAGAGACTGCACAAAGGTTACAGGAGATGATCAGAGACTGCACATAGGATACCAGAGATGATCAGAGACTGCACATAGAATACAAGAGATGATCAGAGACTGCACATATATAAAGGAGATGATCACAGACTGCACAATGCACATATATACAGATGATCACAGACTGCACATATACACACGGGATATTCAGAGACTGCACATATATACACAAGATGATCACAGACTGCATCTATATATAGGAAATGATCAGATACTGTACATAGGATACAGGAGATGATCAGAGATTGCATATATATACAGGAGATGATCAGAGACTGCACATAGGATACAGGAGATGATCAGAGACTGCACATAGGATACAGGAGATGATCAGAGACTGTACATAGGATACAGGAGATGATCGGAGATTGCACATATATACCGGAGATGATCATAGACTGCACATAGGATACAGAAGATGATCAGAGACTGCACATATATAGAGGAGATGAACAGATATGGCACAAAGGATACAGGAGATGATCAGAGACTGCACATAGGATACTGAAGATGATCAGAGACTACACATAAAATACAGGAGAAGATCAGAGACTGCACATAGGATACCGGAGATGATCAGAGACTGCACATAGAATACAAGAGATGATCAGAGACTGCCCATATATACAGGAGATGATCATAGACTGCACATAGGATACAGGAGATGATCAGAGACTTGCACATATATACAGACTGCACATATATACAGGAGATGATCAGAGACAGGAGATTTTCAGAGACACATAGGATACAGGTCGATGATCAGAGACTGCACATAAGATACAGGAGATGATCAGAGACTGCACATATGATACATTAGATCAGCCGTCATTAAATGGCGGCCCGCGGTCCGAGTCCGGACCGAGCGGAGCTTCTGCCCGGACCGCCATGACACCAGCGTGGTAAATTACAGCAATCACTGGTTTGCTGGGACCACGGGTTTCCCCAGCAACCATTGATGCTGCGCGCATGCGCCCGCCCCCTGCTCCTGACCATGTCTCGCGGAGCTGAAGAGACACTCACGCTCACGGGCAGTAGGGGTGTGACGTCGCATGCGCACTCGCCCCCCTGCTGCCCGCGGTTCCCTATTCCTGGGTCCTGGCTCTCCTTGCGAGGCAGCTCCAGTTGTGCCTTCCCTCCTGCAGTTAAGGTATGTGGGCACATTAGTGATCATTCATGAGACTGTTTTATTGTGCACACTGTTGGGCATATTTTAAGGGGCACACTGATGGTATATTATTAATATGCACAATGCTGGTCTTTTTTTGTAAGGAGCACATGGGTATATTTTTTATGTGCACACTGATGAGCATGTTTTGTTAAGGTGCCCCTTAACAAAATATGCCCAACGGTGTGCACATTAAAAATATACCCATCAGCGTGCCCCTTAAAATAAAATGTGCCCATCAGAGTGCCCTTTAACATAAAATTTGCCATCAGCGTGCCCCTTAACATAAAATAAGGGTCACGCTGATGGGCACCTTTTATGTTAAGGGGTACGCCGATGGACGCATTTTATTTCACGGGGCACGCTGAAGGGTATATATATATATATTTTTAAACTGATTCATCTTTATTAAAAAAAAATTCCAATACAAAATAGCAATAATTTCCACAATTCACAAAAATCTTCATTTCATACATAGATAATACAATGGCGAGGGCGCGCCCGACCCACACGTTGCCGCGGGCTCGCCATCCACCTTTTCCTCCCTACCTCCCCCCCACCCACCCCCCCCTCTTCGAGCACACACTGTTAGTACCAGCCTTACCAATAATGGTCGGCTGGTTGGAGGGTGATGGACACCAATTGATATGGAAGGAAAGAAAAGGGAAAACAAGAGACAGGTAAAGAGGCCCCCCCTCCCCCCTCCCCAAGAACCCCCCGGAAGGAGGTCCACCCGGGGGGGGGGGGAGGGAGAGAGATCCGTCGCCTCCAGCCAACCAGGCAGATGCTAGGCCGCCCCCTCAGTAGACTCACCCAGGGGGTAGCCCATTCCGATCAGCCACGGGTTCCATAATGCCCCACATTTTTTTAAGTTGTTTTGTTTTATAAACATTGCTCTCTCACACCAAATTGTAGAGTTGATTGCATTAACCCATTGTTCGAGTGCCGGGGGATTTTTGGCTTGCCAATTTATTGCTATCAGCCGTCTAGCCTGGTACAAACACCTCAGAACAGACAGCTTAATTGGAGGAGAAATTCTATCCTCCTCAAAAATCCCCAATAAACAAATCCTGGCCTCTGGTTTCAGGGTGGTCTTAAAAATCCTATTTATTCTAAGTACTATTTCTAGCCAATACCTATACAATTTTGGGCATTTCCATACCATATGGAAAAGGTCCCCCGATGCCCCACATCTGTGACAATTGTCTCTAGATTTCCTACCCATTTTCCACAACTTATAGGGGGTATAATATGCCCTATATATAAGGAACAAATGTGACACTCGCTGCGATGGGGATATAGAAACCAATCTCCCCTGTTCAAGGGTCTTATCCCATTGTTCCTGGGTTATCGGGCCCACATCTCCTATCCACCCCCTCCTACTCTTATCCGGGCCCTCTCCCTTCAGGATCCTTCCCCTAATCTTTGTGTATAACCTAGAGATCTGACCTTTTGCTTGCCTGCGATCCATGAGTCCCTGGAGTAGGGGGATTTCGGTCCGTTCAATCTCAAGTGACCCATATTGAGCTTGAATTCCGTGTCTCAGCTGTAGATATTTGTAAAACGCCTTATTAGAGACATCAAATTCCTGTCTAAGGGCTTCAAAGGATTTCATTGCATTCCCTTCATATAGTTGCACCAACCTATTAATTCCCTGCCTATCCCATTCTAGAGATCTATCTATATTGTTTAGTTCACACAGGTGTCGGTTATGCCATAGGGGCGTGTAGATAGTTACTCCCACATATTCCATACTTTGCTTTGCTTTCTGCCATACCTTCCTCATTAGTACATTAGTAGGGCATCTATGAACAAATGAATTAGCCTCCAAGGCTTCAGCCAATAGCTTATGGGGTACCCCGACCATCATCAATTTATGGTTCGGGGACCCTCCCTCTTGGAGCCCTGCCCCTTCTAAATGCTGAAGTTGGGCAGCCAAAAAATATGCTCTCAGATGGGGTATGGCCAATCCTCCCTCCGCTACGGGAAGCTGCATCGTCTGCAGCCCAATCCGGGCATGCCCCTTTTTCCAGATTAAGTCCCGGATAAGTGAATCCATTCTTTGGAACCATTTCTGGTTAATCCAAATTGGGGAATTGTGTAGGATATATAATATTTGTGGCTGCCAGATCATTTTTATTAGATTGCAGCGTCCCGCCACAGAGAGAGGAAGGCCACACCATCTATTGAGTTTCTGCTTCAATTTCGTTAATAGTGGTGCTAGATTCTCATTAACATACTGATTCACTTCCCCAGAGATCCAGATGCCCAAGTACTTCAGCCTGGGCACTGTCTCTAGGCCTGTAATCATTGGCGACGCCCATTGATCCCCAGGTCTAGTCAGTGGCAGGAGAGCTGATTTACTCCAGTTAATTACTAGACCAGATTGTTGACCAAACTCCCCCATCATCTGCACAACCCTGTTCAGGGTAGAATCCATGTCCCCAATAAAGAACAGGACATCATCCGCGAACAGGGCAATTTTATCTTCCCCTGCTCCACGCCGGAATCCCTGGATGTCCGGGCATGATCTTGCCAGGACAGCCAGGGGCTCCATGGCTAATACAAACAAGAGGGGAGACAGCGGGCACCCCTGTCTTGTTCCTCTCTCTAGCTGGAAAGCTTCAGAAAATTCAGTTCCCATCTTGATTTTTGCCCTGGGCTTATTATAAAGTAATTTTATCCATTGGATAAATAGAGGGCCAAAGCCAAACCTCTCCAACACTCCCCACAAGTAGCCCCATTCCAGGCTGTCAAAAGCCTTAGTCGCGTCTAGGGCTAGAATAGCTCCCGGCCCGTCATTGTCCTTGGGTGTTTGAATATTAAGAAAAACTCTTCTAATATTGGTGCTGGTTGCCCTACCCGGGATAAAACCCGACTGGTCTGGATGTATTAGTTTATGAATATATTTATTTAAACGGGTTGCTAGGGCCTTAGCTAGAATTTTAATGTCCGAACACAGCAGGCATATTGGCCGATATGATGAGACTTCCTGTTGATCCTTCCCCTCCTTGAGTGTTATGTAATATTATATTAGCTTCCAGCATCGAGGCGGGAAGTTCACCCACCTCTAATGCATGGTTCAATGTCTCCAAGAGTTCCAGCAGTAGCGCTTCACCATAGCGCTTGTATATTTCTGCTGGCAACCCATCTGGGCCTGGGGATTTATAGTTGGGCATTTCGGCTACTGCGTTTTTTAGCTCCTCCAACGTAAGTGGTAAATCAAGTCTCAATTTGTCCTGTTCTAGTAGTGTTGGGATTGCTGATTGAAGTAAAAAGTCAGTGACAAGGCTACCCTGACCCCGCGTTGCTGATTTATATAAGTTGTTATAGTAATCATGGAGTACTCTCATGATCGCAGGGGGACTAGAAACAAGATCTCTATTTGGCGATTTAATCACCTGAACTGTTGTAGGAGAACTATTAGTTTGGACCAAAAGGGAGAGGGCTCGACCCACCCTCTCCCCTTCGCCAAAATAGTGCTGACGTTGAAATGTTCGCCTGTTCTCTGCCTTTTTTAAAAGAGCCATTTTATAAACTTGTTGGCTATTCAGCCATGCCTTCTGACTTTCGGGCGATGGAGCTTCTATATATGCGCTCTCCGCCAGAGTAACAATATTTCTTATTGCTGACTCCTGTTCTCTGGCTTTCCTTTTAATTATTGCAATTTGTTGTATTAATGTGCCTCTAATATAGGCTTTTAGGGAGTCCCAGACTATTCCGGGTGGAGCTGTGCCCTTATTTATTTGGAGAAATTCCCTTATCTTATCCAGAGAGGGGCTTGAACTGCCCATTAACTCCAACCAGCCAGGGTTTATCCTCCACTCCCCTAGGCCAGTTCTAGCTCCCGAAGTCACAATAATGGACAGGGGAGAGTGATCTGAAATCCCCCTTGCCCCGTATTCTATATCCTGTACCACCTCTGCTGCCTCTTTATTTCCAAAAACCATATCAATTCTTGATAAAGTATAGTAGGTCCTAGAAAAACAAGAATACTGTCTCTCCTGAGGATGTCGCATTCGCCATAGATTGCTCAGTCCTATTTCGGATAAAAACCCCTGCAGTCGCCCTGTTCTAACCCCATCAGGTTTAGGAAATCTATCCAGGCTCCCGTCTAGTGTTTCGTTAAAGCCACCTAATACTATCCACGGAACTCCTGGCTTATCCAAGCAGAACGCCAGCAGTTTATACATAACCTCCAACTTAAAGGGAGGAGGTATATAGATGTTGGCTAGAATATAATGTTGCCCGCTCATCAGACCGTATAGGAAAACGAATCTCCCCTCCTCGTCAATAGAGGACTCCTTACATAGGAAATCCGTGCCCCTCCTAACTAAAACACTCACTCCCCTTGAGTATGATGTATGGAAGGAGTGATAGTATGCCTGGAATTTCCGGTTATTTAGCTGTGGAGCTGTACTAGGGGTTAAGTGCGTCTCTTGCAGAAAGAGTAAGCCGGGGCCTCCCCTCTCTGTTTCCAACATGACCGCTGCTCTCTTCTTTAGATCTCCCAACCCCCTCACGTTCCACGAAATAATACTTACTCTACTCATGGTCATTGGTAATTGCTAAGTTGGCTGGGGGCAGGGGGAGAGGGGGAGGGAGACCCGTCCTCCCTCGACGGGCCCCCCCACCCCACCCCCCATACTCCCCCACGACCACCACTCCCCCCATACCCACAGTGTGTGCACGAAGTTCCCCCCATCCCTCCTGCCCCCCACCCGCCCCTGCCCATTTGAGCAACCCCTAGGGGTCTCTATTGTGGCCTACATACTCCAAAACTCATCCAAAAGATACCTAAGCTCCCTCTACCCCCACCCCCCCATTTACCCCGCCTCCCAAGGTCTAATAACAGTGTCTAAGTGTCATGCCCTGCTGTGACATCAATTAATCCCCCCTCATTTGCAAGGAGGGGAGAGTAAAAGAACCCAAAAGGGAAAACGAAAAGCTAATATATATGGTTATTGTGCCATACTATAATCCCCATCTCCCCATCACCCTATCTCGTGGTAGGTGATCATATCAACCATAATATACATTATCGGTCAAGTTGCAATTATTTGTGATTTCCAATATGCAAAAAAAAAAAAAAAGGGGTGGAAGGGGTAAGGGCCGGGAGATGAGGGGCCTCTATCAATCAGACTCCCTCCATCCCTCCCTTAACGGTCATACATTTAAATCATGCAATAAAATCTCTTATTACTCCTACCTATCCTAGCTATTTTAACCATCTCCTATCTATTTGGCCCCCTCCTCACTCATATATTACAACCTAAGAGGGGGGTGGAAAATAAAAAAATAAAACATATATACCATTATTGTGTCCTTCTATAATCCCCATCTCCCCCATCCCGTAGTAAGTGCTCGTGACTAACATAAAATACATTATCAATTGGCTTACGACTGTTTATAAATTCAAGAAGGGAGTATATATGTCATTATTATGGCACCCTATACTCCCCACCACCCCCTCTCCCTATCTCACAATAAGTGCACATATATAACATAGTGTGGGTTATCAATCAAGTTACAATTATTTGTGAATTCAAATTTACTAAGAAAGAGGTAAAGAAAAAAAAAAAAAATCCCCCCCCACCCCTAGAGGAAAAATACTGTCAATTAGCTTCACAAAGTCCCTTTCTGCTCCTCTAACCAATTTGCGGCCTCCGTTGGAGAATTAAAGAACAAAGTTGAGCCCTGGGCAGACACTCGCAGTCGAGCAGGATACAGCAGAGCATAGGTTAACTTATATTTTTGCAAAGAGCGTTTGATAGGGATAAACTCAGCTCTCTGTTTCTGCAGGTTCAAAGAAAAATCCGGATAGAATGATACTCTAGTCCCTTTGTAGAAAATGTCTCCTAGTTCACGAATTCTTCGCATCAAAATCATTCGATCATTATAGTTAACAAATTTCAATATTAATGGTCTGCAGCGATCTTCTACTAGCCGGGATCTGGAGGGAACTCTGTGGGCCCTTTCAATAGAAAAAAGGGGTGAAAAAGGAGTATCTTCCAATAACTCCTTAAACCAATTCTCCAGAAAGATGATAGGGTTGGGGCCCTCACTACCCTCTGGCAGACCAATTAAACGCACGTTATTCCTGCGATTACTGTTGTCCATATCGTCTAATTTCGATGCCTGTATAATAATCTGTTTCTCAAGTCCTATTATTTTTTGTTGCAAAGGAGAGAGCTCGTCCTCCACTGTGCTTAGTCTTCCTTTGAGTGCAGACGTTCTACAGACAGTATTGCTCAACAATTGACTCATAGAGTGTAATTCGTTTTTAATGTTACTGAGTTGGTTGTCAAGACCTAAAATGGAGTTCTTGCATTCATTAACTGCCTGCAGTATCTCTCGCAACGTGGGTTCACCGGACCCCATCGCCGGGAATATCGGCGGATCCGCCACGCTATGGGGGGCCTTGCTCTCAACAGGAGGTAAGTTGTTCATGCTGCTTCCTGAGGCTGGAGTAGCAGGATTTGAAACCAAATGGCTAATACTTCTCCTATCGCTGGACGGTCCCTGTGGTTTTGTTTGCCCTGCTGATTGGTGATGGCCTTTCCTGCCGGGGGATGTTGCATGGGCAAATCGCTCAAGTTTTGCTGCCACAGAGGCTTGATTTAATTTTTTCTTGGCTGCCCTAGTTTTATGGTTCCCCTCCCCGTATGGTACGTCTTCTATAGCTCTTTTGCTAAGCATAGTAATGCCGGTGTAATGACAATAGTATCGCCGGTTCAAAAGGCTAATAGTATATAATGTTTAGCAATAGACCTGGGCATGCAGCAGCGATAGCTACTTCAGTGTATTCAGAGCGGCAACCTGGGCGGTACAGTAAAACAGCTTTAACTTGAAACACCTATAGATCGACCCCTTGGGGGGGGGGGGGGTAGAAGAGAAGAGGGTATTCACCAGATCAAGGGGTACAAAGTCATTGTCCTAATCTTAAACTTTAGCAATGTTAATGTTGATGGGCTTAATCCCCCACCTCCACCTCCTCCCCCTGGGTTACCGTACACCTGGGCTGATGCCTCAGGTTATACTGTTGAGCCGGCGTTTCACTAGTCCCATCCAGGGCTGTCAAGGATTTGAGCTGGGTTCATCTCTCGCGCCGAATCCTGCTGCGGGGCTTACATAGGCTTTGTCACTTATCCGGCCATTGGCAGCAGCAGCCCCGCTCATCGAATAATCCTTGCCCGCTCGTGCTGGCGTCCAGCCCTCCTCCGATCCGTCCTCGAGCTGCCTTCGGGGCCGCGATTGAAGTCTCGCGATAATCCGAGCCGACAGCGGGAGCTCGCCCGGATATTCTCGGCTAGCTTCGGAAGTACAGGCTGTGCATGCCGCGACCACCCCAGAGTCCACGAAGCAAGGAGTCAAGGCGGCAGCGTCAGCAGCAGGAAGGCAGGCCACTCAATCGATATCCATCGCTTGGTCAGGGTAGACGGAAGGTGGCACGGGGAGAGAGCTCAGGCATCCTCATCCCACTCTCACTCACATTCACACACCGTCATTCCAGCCACGCCCCCGTGAATGCATCCTTATGGTAAGGGTTCATGCACACAGGATATTTGTACAGCTGCTGTTAGGGGCGTCTGAAGGGTATATTTTTAATGTGCACATCAATGGGCATATTTTGTTAAGGGGCATGCTGATGGGCACAACAAAATGTGCCCTACAAAATATGCCCATCGATGTGCACATTAAAAATATACCCATCAGCATGCCCCTTACAATAAAATTCGTCCATCAGAGTGCTTCCTAACATAATAGGTGGCCATCAGTGTGACCCTTATGGGTACATTTTATATTAAAAGGGGCACTCTGATGGGCAAATTTTAAGTTAAGGGGTGCGTTTTGTTGTGTCCATCAGAGTGCCCCTTAATATAAAATGTGCCCATCAGCATGACCCTTATTTTATGTTAAGGGGGACCCTGATGTGCACAGTTTATGTTAAGGGGGACTCTGATGGGGACATCTGATTTAAGGGGACACTGACAGGAATGCCTGATGTAAAGGGGCACTGTGATGGGGGCACCCGATTTAAAGACGCACTGTGATGGGGGCACCTGATGTAAAGGGGCACTGTGATGTGGACACCTGATGTAAAGGGGCACTGTGATGGGGACACCTGATGTAAAGGGGCACTGTGTTGGGGACACCTGATGTAAAGGGGCACTGTGATGGGGGCACCTGATGTAAAGGGGCACTGTGATGGGGACACCTGATGTAAAGGGGCACTGTGATGGGGACACCTGATGTAAAGGGGCACTGTGATGGGGGCACCTGATGTAAAGGGGCACTGTGATGGGGGCACCTGATGTAAAGGGGCACTGTGATGGGGACACCTGATGTAAAGGGGCAGTGTGATGGGGACACCCGATTTAAAGGTGCACTGTGATGGGGGCACGCTGATGGTCATATTTTATTTTAAGAGCAACACTGATGGGTACATTTTATATTAAAGGGGCACTCTGATGGGCTAATTTTAAGTTAAGGGGCACCTTTTGTTGTGTCCATCAGAGTGCCCCTTAATATAAAATGTGCCCATCAGCATGACCCTTAACATAAAATATACCCATCAGCGTGACCCTTAACATAAAATGTACCCATCAGCATGACCCTGATTTTATGTTAAGGGTCATCCTGATGTGCACATTTTATGTTAAGGGGGACTCTGATGAGGACATCTGATGTAAGGGGACACTCTGACAGGAATGTCTGATGTAAAGGGGCACTGTGATGGGGACACCCGATGTAAAGGGGCACTGTGATGGGAACACCCGATGTAAAAGGGCACTGTGATGGGGACACCCGATGTAAAGGGGCACTGTGATGGGGACACCCGATGTAAAGGGGCACTGTGATGGGGACACCTGATGTAAAGGGACACTGTGATGGGGACACCAGATTTAAAGAAGCACTGTGATGGGGACACCTGATTTAAAGAAGCACTGTGATGGGGACACCTGATGTAAAGGGGCACTGTGATAGAGACACCTGATGTAAAGGGGCACTGTGATGGGGACACCTGATGTAAAGGGACACTGTGATGGGGACACCAGATTTAAAGAAGCACTGTGATGGGGACACCTGATTTAAAGAAGCACTGTGATGGGGACACCTGATGTAAAGGGGCACTGTGATGGGGACACCTGATGTAAGAGTACTGTGATGGGGAAAATTGATGTAAAGGGGCACTGTGAAGAACACACCTAATTTAAAGTGCACTATAATGGGCACACCTGTTCTGGTGGGAACATCTGATGTAAGGAGGCACACTTATGGTGACACCTAATGTAAGGGGGCACCTTTATATAATGGGGCACTCTGCTGGTGACAAATAATATAAGGGGGCACACTGACGGGAAACGCCAGCTGTAAGGGGGCTTTCCATTGCAGAAACCTGATGTAAGTGGGCACTCTGACAAGAATACATGATGTAAGAGAGTACTCTGCCTTTGGCAACTGATTTTTGGGGGTAGTCTGATGGGGCACCCAATGTAATAAATTACTTTAATAGGGGCAACTGATGTAATGGGGAAAACTAATGGGGACATTTACATTTACAGAATATTACCAAAGTGTGTGGAGGAAACTGTAGAAAAAGTGACAGAGAGCATGGCTTGTGCCAAGAAAAGGAAGGTAGACACTGAAAACCGAGTCTTCAAAGATGAATGGACAGACCAATATATGTTCATTCTTCCTGTGGGAAGTTTAAAACCGGTTTGTCTCATTTGTTGCGAAACCGTTGCGTTAATAAAAAGTGACAATGTGAAGCGTCACTACGAAACAAACACAGTTCGTTTGCGCAAACATATCCACAGCATTCCGAGGTGAGGGCACGTAAAATAACGGAACTGAAAGCCCAGTATGACAGATCTACCAAAGTCCTCTCACATTCATTTACAGCCCAGCAGCGTGCAAATGAATGTTCACTTAAAGTAGCATGGATTTTGGGGCAACACAAAAGACCTTCTAACGATGGTACATTTGTAAAGGAGTGTTTGAATGCTGTTGCTGAAACTTTACTTGAGGGTAAACAAAAAGATGAGCTGTGTGGAAAAATCAACCAGATCCCACTGTCAGCGTCAACAGCAACAAAAAAGACTGAAATATTAACAGAGGATGTTTTGGGACAACTTGATGCAGCGATTCAAAGTGCAGTATGCATTTTTTTAGCCATTGATGAATCAACAGATATAACTGATAATGCCCAGCTTTTGGTGTATGTAAGATTTTTTCACAAAGAAACAAAAGAACTTTGTGAGGACCTGTTAGGCGTAACACCATTTAAGACACACACAAGAGGACAAGACATATATGAGGCCATTAAGGAGATTCTGAGAAAGAGGAAGATAGATCTGAAAAAGTGGTCTCGGTTACCACAGATGGTGCCCCTGCCATGGTAGGAAAGGAGAGAGGAGCTGTGGCACGACTGAAAGAGGACAATCCCGACCTTATTGCTTACCACTGCATTATTCACCAGACTGTCCTGTGTGCCATTCTATCAGACAAGTTTGCAGAAATCATGGACACAATGATGAAACTCATCAACTTCTTCAGGGTATCCTCATCCCATCAACATCGTTTACTAAGAGAGTTTCTTAAAGAAGTTGAGGCAAATGCAAATGATCTTGTACTTCACAACAATGTTAGATGGTTAAGTAAAGGCAATGTATTGGAACGCTTTTGGTCCATTGGAACTGAAGTAGCAGCTTTCTTAGTGCAACTCAAAAGCCAGAAAGCAAGACAGTTTTCACAGTTTTTACAATATGAGAGCACAATGGATAATATTGCTTTCTTAGTGGACATAACATCACACCTTAACAAACTCAATTTAAAGCTCCAGGGCAAGAACAATTCCATCTGTGATTTGATGACCGATGTCCGCTCCTTCCAGAGAAAACTGGATTTGTTCAAGGAAGATCTGCAAGGAGAGTGCTTGCATTTCACAAAGGTGAAAGAACAGATTCAAGGAAAGAGAGATGTTTCTCCTTTTGTTGACTTCATAAATAAACTCATTGGAAACTTCAGTAAAAGGTTTGATAGCTTCAGTCTTGGACATCAGATCCTCCTGTTCATTCACAATCCATTCCTCATTAAAGATGTCAGAGTGTTTTCAAAGGAGGTTATGCAGACCTTCAAGTGGGCACATAAGGGATCTCTACAGACAGAAATGATTGACCTGCAAACAAACGTTGCACTAAGAGAGCACTTTGGAGGAACTGATCCAGCTAACTTCTGGCTACAGACTGTGCCTGAGACTGATTTCCCTTGTCTAATCAAGGTAGCACTACACACCTTGACCATGTTTGGATCTACGTACAGCTGTGAGTCAGCTTTCTCCACTATGCACATTATTAAAACAAAGTATCGTTCCAAACTCAGCAATGAGCACCTACATATGTGCATGAGAATGGCAGTAACTCAATTTAAGCCAAGATTCAAACTACTGGCAGGACAATCAAAAGCCCATTTTTCTCACTAGACAGGTTTTTGGGTGGTAAAAAATTGAAATAAAGTCAGAAGGTGCTTATTTCTTTTACTTGAAAAATGGAAATGGATGTGCTTTTTATGTTTTATTAAAGTTATTGATTTGTTTCCATATCGTTTTTGTTAAAAATAGTTGTTTGTTTTCCATACAAAGACAAGAGCAAATGTAAAGCTATCCTAGTTCCAACTGTCCACATGTTTAATATTGTAACTGAAACTTGATAATAAATATTTTTGAAATGCTAAGGAAATTGTACATTTCTTATGTTTTTGATAGATATACAGTGACTACAATCTGTCTGAGTCATAGCACAGACTTGAGATTCGGACTTCCGCCCAAAGAAAATGATGGCGACCGGACCTCCTTGAATTTGAATTCATTACCCCTGCATTAGATGATCATAGACTGCACATATATACAGGAGCTGGTCAGAGACTACACATATATACAGGAGATGATCAGAGACTGCACATAGAATACAGGAGATGGTCAGAGACTGCACATATATACAGGACATGATTGGAGACTGTACATATATACAGGAGATTATCAGAGACTGCACAAAGGATACAGAAGATGATCAGAGACTGCACATAGAATACAAGAGATGATCAGAGACTGCACATATATACAGGAGATGATCACAGACTGCACATATATACAGATGATCAGAGACTGCACATATATACAGGAGATGATAAGAGACTGCACATACGATACATTAGATGATCAGAGACTGCCTATATATTCAGGAGCTGGTCAGAGACTGCACATATATACAGGAGATGATCAGAGACTGATATCAGAGATGACAACCCTCCTTGATCCACGTTACAAGGGTAAGATTGCAGTATTTATCCAGCCGTCGCAGAGGGAGCAGTGGATGAAACATCTTTGGGAGGCCTTGCAGCAAGGTTTGTCCAATGCGTTTCCAGAGCCTGGGAGGTTACAAATTCCTGGTCCTGGACAACATGTTGCTGAGGCGTCCGTCAGTGAAGAAGGAGGCCGTCTGACAGATGCATTCAGACAATTTTTTAGTCCGCAGCTCCAAGGTCTGATCAGGTCCAGCAACCATCGCCAGCGTCTGATTTACATGTTGCAGGAATACCTAGGGGCAAGGTCAACTTGGACACCTTTCCCACCAAAAATCCTCTGGCTTACTGGGTCTTGAGGATGGATCACTGGCCAGAGCTTGCACAGTATGCAATTGAGCTACTGGCCTGTCCTGCATCCAGCGTTCTTTTGGAACACACCTTCAGTGCTGCTGGTGGCTTTGTAACCGATCACAGGGTGCGCCTGTCCACCGACTCGGTTGATCGACTGACCTTCATAAAGATGAATCAGTCTTGGATCACCATCAGCTGCCAAGCACCTGAAGCTGATGTAACTGAATAATTTTTTTTGAGATGTTACATCCCTTCAAGACTGCCTATGCTGATGCTGAGTGACTGTCCTGTTATGTTGACTGACTATCCTCTTCCTCCTCAATGATCCTGCTAATATCTTGGAAGAACATTTTTGATTCTGGGTGATGCCACCAGCCCAGTTTTCTGACCCGGTTCAGGGGCATGTAATTATAATTCATGATATAATATTTCACAGCAAGACCCGTTCCAGCGCCCACCAAGAGTAACTGATTTTTTCTGACGGATTTTGTCCAAAACTGGTGTTGCAGAAACACGGTCGGACAAAGTTGTCGGAAAATCCGATTGTTCAGAACGGGATGACGTTTGGGCTAGTAACCAATAGCTTTGGTCTTGTAATTTGATCTGAGCTTCAGGAGATGATCAGAGACTTCACATATAAACAGGAGATGATCAGAGACTGCACATAGGATACAGGAGATGATCAGAGACTTGCACATATATACAAACTGCATATAAATACAGGAGATTTTCAGAGACACATAGGATACAGGTCGATGATCAGAGACTGCACATAAGATACAAGAGATGATCAGAGACTGCACATAGAATACAGTAGATGATCAGAGACTGCCCTTATATACCGGAGATGATCATAAACTGCACATAGGATGCAGGAGATGATCAGAGACTGCACATAGGATACAGGAGCTGATCAGAGACTGCACATATATAGAGGAGATGATCATAGACTGCACATATATACAGAACATGGTTGGGGACTGTACATATATACAGGAGATTTTCAGAGACTGCACAAAGGATACAGAAGATGATCAGAGACTGCACATAGGATAATGGAGATGATCAGGGACTGCACATAGAATACAGGAGGTGGTCAGAGACTGCACATATGTGCCGGTGATGATCAGAGACTGCGCATAGGATACGGTACATGATCAGTGACTGCACATAGAATACAAGAGATGATCAGAAACTGCACATATATACAGGAGATGATCAGAGGCTGCACATATATACAGGAGATGATCAGAGACTGCACATAGAATACAGGAGATGATCAGAGACTGCACATATATACAGATGATAAGAGACTGCACATATATACAGGAGATGATCAGAGACTGAACATATATACAGGAAATGATCAGAGACTGCACATGGGATACAGGAGATGATCAGAGACTGCACATATATACAGGGGATGATCAGAGACTGCACATATATACAGCAGATGATCAGAGACTGTGCAAAGGATACAGGAGATGATCAGAGACTGCACCTAGGATACAGGAGATGATCAGAGACCGCACATATATACAGGAGATGATCAGAGACTGTACATAGGATACAGGAGATGATCAGAGAATGCACATATATACAGGAGATGATCAGAGCCTGCACATAGGATACAGGAGATGATCAGAGACTGCACAGTACATAGGATACAGAAGATGATCAGAAACTGCTTATATATATACACAGGAGATAATCAGAGACTGCACATATATACAGGAGATGATCAGAGCCTGCACATAGGATACAGGAGATAATCAGAGACTGCACATATATACAGGAGAAGCTCAGAGACTGCACATATATACAGGAGAAGCTCAGAGACTGCACATATATACAGGAGAAGCTCAGAGACTGCACATATATACAGGAGAAGCTCAGAGACTGCACATAGGATACAGGCGATGATCACAGACTGTACATATATACAAAGGATGATCAGAGACTGCACGTAGGATACCAGAGATGATCAGAGACTGCACATAGAATACAGGAGATGATCAGAGACTGCACATGTGTACAGGAGATGATCAGAGACTGCACATAGGATACCGGGTATGATCAGAGACTGCACATAGAATACACAAGATGATCAGAGAATGCACATATATACAGGAGATGATCAGAGATTGTACATAGGATACAGGAGATGATCAGAGATTGCATATATATATATCTATATACATACATACATACACACACAGGAGATGATCAGAGACTGCACATATATACAGGAAAAGCTCAGAGACTGCACATAGGATACAGGCGATGATCAGAGACTGCACATATATATAGGAAATGATCAGAGACTGCACATATATACAGGAGATGATCAGAGACTGCACATAGGATACAGAAGATAATTAGAGAGTGCCAATATATACAGGAGATGATCAGAGGGTGCACATATACACAGGGGATGATCAGAGACTGCACAGATATACAGGAGATGATCAGAGACTGCACATAGGATATAGAAGATGATCAGAGACTGCACATATATACAGGGGAAGCTCAGAGACTGCATATAGCAGGGGTAATGAATTCAAATTCAAGGAGGTCCGGTCGCCATCATTTTCTTTGGGCGGAAGTCCGAATCTCAAGTCTGTGCTATGACTCAGAAAGACTGTAGTCACTTTATATCTATCAAAAACATGAGAAATGTACAATTTCCTTAGCATTTCAAAAATATTTATTATCAAGTTTCAGTTACAATAGTTGGAACTAGGATAGCTTTACATTTGCTCTTGTCTTTGTATGGAAAACAAACAACTATTTTTTAACAAAAACAATATGGAAACAAATCAATAACTCTTTAATAAAACATAAAAAGCACATCCATTTTTCAAGTAAAAGAAATAAGCACCTTATGACTTTAATAAAGTGAACAAGGCAATTTAACTGCTCAAATTCCGCGCCATGTGAACAAAAACAAATAAAAATTATACACAAAGAGCAGCTCCCTAGAAAAGTGAAACAAACACCTGTAGAGTGATAACAATGATTAAGGGTCGGTTCACACTGCAGGCGATGCGAGGCGACACCGACTTGCCTCGCCGCGACCTGCCGCGACCTCAGCGGCAACTTGCAGATGACTTCTGTATAGAAGTCAATGCAAGTCGCCCCGAGGTTGCCCGAAAGTAGTACAGGAACCTTTTTTCTGAGTCGGAGCGACTCAAGTCGCTCCTCTCAGAACGGTTCCATTGTACAGAACGGGGGCGACTTGTCAGATCGAGGCGAGGCAAGTCATGTCGCCTCGCATCGCCCGCAGTGTGAACCGGCTCTAAGGGCGCTCTGCAAAAAACATTATTCTAAACCACCAATCTGCAAAATATTTTCTAAACCACTCAATTAAAATGGCTGTGACAAAAATGCTTGAAACAATGTGGTGATCACCAAAGTAAAAATATGCACATATATAATGATAACAATGATTAACCATTTACAGACCGGACCATTTTGCTGGTCAAAGACCAGACCACTTTTTGCGATTCGGCACTGCGCCGCTTTAACGGACAATTGCGCAGTCGTGCGACATGGCTCCCAAACAAAATTTACGTCCTTTTTTTCCCACAAATAGAGCTTTCCTTTGGTGGTATTTTATCACCTCTGCGGTTTTTATTTTTTGCGCTATAAACAAAAATAGAGCGACAATTTTGAAAAAAACGCATTATTTTTTACTTTTTGTTATAATAAATATCCCCCAAAAATATATAAAATTTTTTTTTTACCCTCAGTTTAGGCCGATACGTATTCTTCTACATATTTTAGGTAAAAAAAATTGCAATAAGCGATTATTGATTGCTTTGCGCAAAAGTTATAGCGTTTACAAAATACCGTAGGATAGTTTTATGGCATTTTTATTAATAATTTTTTATTATTATTTTTTTTACTAGTAATGGCAGCGATCAGCGATTTTTATTGTGACTACGACATTGTGGCAGACACATCGGACATTTTTGACACATTTTTGGGACCATTGTCATTTATACAGTAATCACTGCTATATAAATGCAGTGATTCCTGTGTAAATGACACTGGCAGTGAAAGGGTTAACCAGTGGGTGGCAGTGTAGGGGTTAAGTGTTCCTAGGGGTGTGTTACTAACTGTGGGGGGTTGGGCTTTAATTTAGTGAACACTGATCTCTGCTCCAATCACATGGAGCAGAGATCAGCGTCACTAGTTGCTAGGCAGAATGGAGAAATGCTGTTTACAACGGCATTTCTTCACTCGGCCGCTCCGTGAGACGATCGCGGGTATGCCCGCGGCCGTCGAGTCCGCGGGTCCTGCGACCGGACTCACAGGGGTCCCGACCAGCGCGGAATCGTGTCGCCGGCGGCGCGCTCCTGATGGCAGGGCGGCAAATTTAAAGGGACGTACAGGTACGCCCATTTGCCTGCCCGTGCCATTCTGCCGACTTACATCGGCGTGCGCTGGTCGGCAAGTGGTTAAGGGCGCTCCGCAAAAAACATTATTCTAAACCACCAATCTGCAAAATATTTTCTAAACCACTCAATTAAAATGGCTGTGACAATAATGCTTACAACAATGTGGTCCATTGTGAACATGAATTTTAATAATTGTATCTGTTCGTTGTGTTGCCTGGGTGGCACTGGGGCTGCGCACGACCTTTTTCTTCATCCATTACGAATCGTTAATGATTCGATTTAATTGACAATCGTATCCATTATAATTCGATAAGGATTTGATATGGTTGACAATTGTTTTCGTTATTCGAGTGGGATTCGGTATAAATGTTAACTATTAGCATTCATTGTGTTGCCTTGTTGGCTGTGCACGACTTGTTTTTTCCACTCGCTACAATTCGTTAGTGTTTCCATATAATTTGGCAATTATGTCCATCACAATTCGATAACGATTTGATATGGGTGTCAATTGTTTTCGTTATAATACGCTAGCGATTTGATACAATTGTTAATTATTAGTGTTGGTTGCTTTGCCTTGGGTGTACTGAGGCTGCGCACGACCTGTTTTCCTATTCGTTATAATTCGATAAGTGATCCGATATAAGCGACAATTACGAGTGACCCAGTGCGCTTCCTGAAGAAATTAACAACGAAACGTACGTTGTAGCGGTACTTGGTCACGCTATTCAACGCCATTTCCGGCCCTCTGGTTTGTCGGTCTGCAGGCCTGGAACACACGCCAATATCGAATGCGGAAGAATTTTTCTTTGAGTCGGAGAGCGATTCTTTCGGTCAGAGCGAGCAGTCCCAGTGCCAGGTCAGGCACATAACCATGCAAGGAGCCCTTTGGCTGTCTGTTTTTTACTTATTTTTTTATTAAAGTCAGTATTATGCTATGGATCTTTTTGTATTTTTTCACATTTGCCGCTTGAGTCTGTGAAGAGAGACACACCATCTACCATCATTTGCATCATTAGCCATATGAGCAGGCATTATCCTGTACAAGCGTTGTTTGACTTACTTTTAATTAAAGTGATCAAACGGATCTGGTAAGCAGTTTGGACTTGTATCTTCACTACTGGTGTAGTTCTACGTGTATGGTGGAGGGAGTCGCAAGCCTTTTTTCCCGACTTGTTGCTAATCTTTGCTATATCACGATTACTATTTGTTTTCCACATTCCGGATCGGTAGAATTCAGCAGAATTTATCCTTTGTAGAGACACGTTATTTGGACTTTACATTACTAATTATTATTATTATGTATGGTGGTTCACTGATGTTCATTATTTCTCCAGTACAATTATTGTCATTGTATATGTGCATATTTTTACTTTGGTGATCACCACATTGCTTCAAGCATTTTTGTCACAGCCATTTTAATTGAGTGGTTTAGAAAATATTTTGCAGATTGGTGGTTTAGAATAATGTTTTTTTCAGAGCGCCCTTAATCATTGTTATCACTCTACAGGTGTTTGTTTCACTTTTCTAGGGAGCTGCTCTTTGTGTATAATTTGTATTTGTTTTTGTTCACATGGCGCGGAATTTGAGCAGTTGAATTGCAACTGCCTTGTTCACTTTTTACGTTGTCATTATATATGTGCATATTTTTACTTTGGTGATCACCACATTGTTTCAAGCATTTTTTGTCACAGCCATTTTAATTGAGTGGTTTAGAAAATATTTTGCAGATTGGTGGTTTAGAATAATGTTTTTTGCAGAGCGTCCTTAATCATTGTTATCACCTTCTGACTTTATTTCAATTTTTTACCACCCAAAAACCTGTCTAGTGAGAAAAATGGGCTTTTGATTGCCTTGCCAGTAGTTTGAATCTTGGCTTAAATTGAGTTACTGCCATTCTCATGCACATATGTAGGTGCTCATTGGTGAGTTTGGAACGATATTTTGTTTTAATAATGTTCATAGTGGAGAAAGCTGACTCACAGCTGTACGTAGATCCAAACATGGTCAAGGTGTGTAGTGCTACCTTGATTAGACAAGGGAAATCAGTCTCAGGCACAGTCTGTAGCCAGAAGTTAGCTGGATCAGTTCCTCCAAAGTGCTCTCTTAGTGCGACGTTTGTTTACAGGTCAATCATTTCTGTCTGTAGAGATCCCTTATGTGCCCACTTGAAGGTCTGCATCACCTCCTTTGAAAACACTCTGACATCTTTAATGAGGAATGGATTGTGAATGAACAGGAGGATCTGATGTCCAAGACTGAAGCTATCAAACCTTTTACTGAAGTTTCCAATGAGTTTATTTATGAAGTCAACAAAAGGAGAAACATCTCTCTTTCCTTGAATCTGTTCTTTCACCTTTGTGAAATGCAAGCACTCTCCTTGCAGATCTTCCTTGAACAAATCCAGTTTTCTCTGGAAGGAGCGGACAGCGGTCATCAAATCACAGATGGAATTGTTCTTGCCCTGGAGCTTTAAATTGAGTTTGTTAAGGTGTGATGTTATGTCCACTAGGAAAGCGATATTATCCATTGTATGTGAAAATCAAATAAATGGTGTTGCGCTACCTTCAAAGGTTAAACTAAACTAAAGTGCCTAGTGCCTAAGTGTATATTGAGAATAGTGCTAAACAGCAAGCTAGCAGAGATAACACCTCCTACTAATATATAAGTGTAACAACTTCGCCCTAGGCCAGGCAATTACATAATAATATATAAAAAAATGGTTCAGAAAATATAAAGTACCTCAGATAGATTAAATTGTGAACAATCCAATAAATGAATAAAGTGTCCAGTGCTTAACCACTTAAGGACCGCCGCATGCCAATGTACGTCATCACAATGGCATGTACAGGCACAAGCACGTACATGTATGTGCTTGCCTTCCAGCGGGTGGGGGGTCCGATCGGACCCCCTCCCGCTGGATGCGGCGGTCCGTTTCACTTCAGGGGATGGCCTGAGGGGATGGCTTGAGGGGATGGCCATTGGTTTCTGGCCACCCCCTCTCGATCGCTCCTGGCGAATGAGAAGCTTCCTCCCACTGTGTATAGTAAACACAGGCAGGGAGGAAGTGATGTCATTCTCCTCGGGGCGGTCTTTTTGACGGGACTACGAGGAGAAGTGAAAGTAAGTGTGCACCAACACTACACTAACACGTAGGCACACACAGGCACACAAACCCCCCCCCCCCATCACCCCCCCATCACCCCCCTGATCGCCCCCCTATCCCCCCCACCCCCCCTCCCCCCAGTCACAGTGTCACTGATTGCAGTGATCATTTATTTACTGATCACTGCATTCAGTGTCAGTTGTGACAGTAAAAACTGTCAGGGCAGTTAGTATTAGGTCCAGGGTAGCCTCCTACCACCCCCCAATAAAGGTTTAACCCCCTGATTGCCCCTAGAGTTAACCCTTTCACCCACTTTTGCCAGTGTCACTAAGCGATTATTTTTCTAATCGCTGCATTAGTGTCGCTAGTGTCGCTAGGTAGCTAGTTCTTTTTTTAGGTTCACCGCCAGGTTTTTATAGCGCTAGGTACCCCGATATACTACCCAATAATGGTTTTAACCCCCTGATTGCCCCTAGTTAACCCTATCACCAGCGATCACAGTATAAGTGTCACTGGTGATGCTGGTTAGTCAGTTAGTTATTTAGGTTCCCCATCAGGTTTTTATATAGCGCAGGGACCCCCATATACTACCTAATAAAAATTTGAACCCCCTGATTGCCCCTAGTTAACCCTTTCACCAGTGATCACCGTATAAGTGTTACGGGTGACTCTGGTTAGTTTGCTTTTTATAGCATCGGGGCACCCACCATTTATTACCCAATAAAGGTTTAACCCCCTGATCACCCGGCGGGTGATATAAATTAGGTTTTAGGGTCAGGGTCTGCGTCGCCCCAGGCAGCGCTAGGTTAGTGCCAGTACCGCTAACACCCACGCGCAAAGCATACACCTCCCGTAGTGGTATAGAATCTTTACAGATCAATATCTGATCTGATCAGATCTATACTAGCATCCCCAGCAGTTTAGGGTTCCAAAAAAACGCATTGTTAGCAGGATCAGCCCAGATACCTGCTAGCACCTGCGTTTTGCCCCTCCGCCCAGCCCACCCAAGTGCAGTATCGATCGATCACTGTCACTTACAAAACACTAAACACATAACTGCAGCGATCGCAGAGTCAGGCCTGATCCCTGCGATCGCTAACAGGTTTTTTTTGGTAGCGTTTTATATTTAAATCCGGAAGGCAGTGCTTGGTTTTCGGGGTCCCGTACATGGCTAGGCTCCCAAAAAGTCCCCCACATGTGGTATCACCGTACTCGGGAGAAGCAGCAGAATTTATTTTGGGGTGTAATTATATCATTTAGTGACAACTTTGTGCAAAAAAAAAAATTTGTAATATTCCTGCAACTTGTGCCAAAATATAAAATATTTCATGGACTCAACATGCCTCTCAGTAAATAGCTTGGGGTGTCTACTTTCCAAAATTGGGTCATTTGGGGGGGTTTTGTGCTATTTTGGCATTTTATGGCCTTCGAAACTGTGATAGGTAGTGAGGAGTGAAATAAAAAATTTGCACCCTTAGAAACCCTGAAGGCAGTGATTGGTTTTCGGGGTGCCGTACGCAGCTAGACTCCCAAAAAGTCCCACATATGTGGTATCCCCATACTCAGGAGAAGCAGCAGAATATATTTTGGGGTGCAATTCCACATATAACTATGGCATGTGTGAGCAATATATCATTTAGTGACAACTTTTTGTAAACTTTTTTTTTTTTTTTGTGTCATTATTCAATCACTTGGGACAAAAAAAAAATATTCAATGGGCTCAACATGCCCCTCAGCAATTTCCTTGGGGTGTATACTTTCCAAAATGGCGTCATTTGGGGGGGTTTGTACTGCCCTGCGATTTTAGCACCTCAAGAAATGAGATAGGCAGTCGTAAATTAAAAGCTGTGTAAATTCCAGAAAATGTACTCTAGTTTGTAGACGCTATAACTTTTGCGCAAACCAATAAATATACGCTTATTGACATTTTTTTTTACTAAAGACATGTGGCTGAATAAATTTTGTCCTAAATGTATGACTAAAATTGAGTTTATTCGATTTTTCTTATAACAAAAAGTAGAAATATCTTTTTTTTCTCAAAATTTTCGGTCTTTTTTCATTTATATCACAAAAAATAAAAATCGCAGAGGCAATCAAATACCATCGAAAGAAAGCTCTATTTGTGGGAATAAAAGGACGCAAATTTTGTTTGGGTACAACATTGCATGACCGCGCAATTACCATTTAACCACTTCCCGACCAGCGCACGACGATGTACGTCGACAGAATGACACGGGCAGGCATATTGGCGTACATGTACGTCCAATATTCGTTGCCGCCGTGCCATCAGGAGCGCGCCGCCGGCGGCGCGCTCCCGCGCTGGTCGGGACCCCCGTGAGTCCGGTCGCGGGACCCGCGGACTCGATCGCCGCGGGCATCCCCGCGATCGTCTCACGGAGCGGCCGAATGGAGGAAATGCTGTATAAACAACATTTTTCCATTCTGCCTAGCAACTAGTGACGCTGATCTCTGCTCCATGTGATTGGAGCAGAGATCAGTGTACACTAAATGAAAGCCCAACCCCCCCACAGTTAGTAACACACCCCTAGGAACACTTAACCCCTACACTGCCACCCACTGGTTAACCCTTTCACTGCCAGTGTCATTTACACAGGAATCACTGCATTTATATAGCAGTGATTACTGTATAAATGACAATGGTCCCAAAAATGTGTCAAAAATGTCCGATGGGTCCCCCACAATGTCGCAGTCACAATAAAAATCGCAGATCGCCGCCATTACTAGTAAAAAAAAAATTATAAAAAATTATTAATAAAAATGCTATAAAACTATCCCTATTTTGTAAACGCTATAACTTTTGCACAAACCAATCAATAATCGCTTATTGCGATTTTTTTTACCAAAAATATGTAGAAGAATACGTATCGGCCTAAACTGAGGGAAAAAAATGTTTTTTTATATATTTTTGGGGGATATTTATTATTACAAAAAGTTAAATATTATGCGTTTTTTTCAAAATTATCGCTCTATTTTTGTTTATAGAGCAAAAAATTAAAACTGCAGGGGTGATCAAATACCACCAAAAGAAAGCTCTATTTGTGGGAAAAAAAGGACGTTAATTTTGTTTGGGAGCCACGTCGCACGACCGCGCAATTGTCAGTTAAAGTGACGCAGTGCCGAATCGCAAAAAGTGGTCTGGTCTTTGACCAGCAAATTGGTCCGGTCTGAAAGTGGTTAAAGCAGTGCAGTGCGAAATTGTAAAAAGACCTCTAGTCCTTAGGCTGAAAATTGGTCCGGGGCTGAAGTGGTTAAGCATAACAGCAAAACCAAACAGATAATAAAGTGTCTCGTGCTTTAAATATTCATAGATCGATTGATCTATGATTGCATATATAAAAAACACAACCTCCAATAGTGCAGTAGTGGAGTATAACCAAATATCTCATAAATAATAAAATCATATATATTACATAAAGCAATTTCCACTACTTCAAATAGAAAATATATACCAACAGGTAGCATATTACTGTAAACACATAAAATTTTAAAAATAATATAAAAAATATATATAAAAAATATATATGAAGATTAAAAAAGCTAACACTTACTAACATATATTCCCCACAATGGGGGCGGGTCTCCTACATATTTTATTCGCTTCCATGATGTAGGCTATCTAATCCTCATCATAGCCAGTATAGGTAGCCCATTACAGCTATTCAATAGCCTGTAACCAGTATCACATTTGGAAAAGAGCAGGTTAAAAACTCTACCCAATAGTTTGAATTTATTTCATATAAAATTATTAAAATTTAGGTGTTTTAAAACCAGGTTAAATTTCAAGCCACCCAAAAAGGTCAGCTATACCAGACACCGGAAGTGATGTCCAAGAGAACACATTTTCTTTACCCAAACCAGAGTGTATCAGAGTGGAATATGTACTGCAAGATCATTAAACTGGATTAGATATCAACAACTATCGTTAATGGAACTAAAACACACTACTAAAAGCAATATTAGGGCGACTGAATTCAAATATCACCGACTACTATTGATAAAGCTAGAAATCGCTAATTAAACAGTTTAAATCAAAATCTATATTCAAGCCTTGAGGTGTAAATGTAACTAAAATAAAAATCCACTTGGATTCCACTTGGCTAAGTGTCCTAACTTCATGGCTCCCTCTCCAATGTTTTTTATATGGTTCTATACCCCAAAACGTGAGGTGAGTGGGATCCTTATTATGATGGTACTAAAATGTCTGGACACAGGGGGGCGTGGCCTGCACCGGAGCTGAATGGCAGCATAAGTCCGGAGCTCCAGAGACACAGTGGAAACAACGGCTTAAACCTACTGATAGACACCCCGTTTTGGCCCCTAAACCTGGCGTTTTACCTCGAGCACTGCTGAGGATCATGCCGAACAAGCGAAAAGGCTCGTCCAAGCCACAACGCCTGATGGATGACTTTACCAGGCCACGGCATGGAGGTAGGCAATATGGCGCTGACGCCACATCCACCCCTTCTCACACTCCTCGGTTTACTCAGCTGAATGCTGACACCTCACCCTCCCTAGATGAACCGCAAGACAGCTCACACTCCCCACCTCCACACTCTCCCTCCGGAAGCCCGGTTAAGGCTAAGATGAGGATGGATTTAGCCCAGCCATGGGCCCTGTATCAGATTCAGGGGAGGACACTAGGGAACTCTCGGAATCCATCACTAAGTTTCCCACGATGAATCAGCCTGTGCTGGACACGGTCCTCAAAGATATACTTGTCTCCCTGAGAAGCACTCTGCAATCAGACATGATGAACTGTATGCATAAACTAAGCGGGGAGGTGAGAGCAGTGGAGCACAGGGTGGATCATATTGAGAGGAAGATGGGGGAGTATGCATCCACCATTAATGACTTGGTGGATGCTAATAAGGAGCGAGAAGGAGACTCAGCATGGGTGAAAAGTAAATTAGCGGACATTGAAGACAGATCCAGGAGGAACAACCTCAAAATACGGGGGATCCCCGAATCGGTCACACCTTCAGACCTGAAATCATATGCCAAAGCCCTGTTTACCTCCCTCCTGCCTGAAACACCTGATATAGAGTTTACTATTGACAGAATACACCGTTTGCCCAAACCTTCTCATCTTTCAGAAAACATCCCCAAGGATGTAATCTTACGCTTGTACTTTTTTCACATAAAAGAGCAATTGATGTCAATAATGCGCAACCGTGATCATCTCCTACCCCAATACAAGGATCTACAATTCTACGCTGACTTATCCCAACATACCCTGCAAAAGCGTAGGAACTTGAACACTATAACGAAAGCACTGAGGAACCACCGTATCCTTTATAGATGGGGCTATCCGACCAAACTCGTTATTACAAAACAAGATAAACTCTTTGTGGTAGATTCCTTGGAAAAAGGGTTGTTACTGCTTAAAGAATGGCAAATCATTCCTGAACCGGCCGACAACACTGTCGCCACCTCCAGCAAACTGGAACATATCCAAGACTGGAAAACTGTTACGCAGAGGAACGCCAGGTCCCACCATTAGCTATCAGTTTAGCTCCCTTTGGGTCATGGGAACCTCAACTTGTCCACTTATGAGTCCCCGGACCAAATAATAGGCTTGAACTTACCCCCAGCCTACTTGAGCAGCGTATAGCTGCACCCGGGTATATACCCCTTAGAACCATTTATGCGTCGCTCTGCTGATGGCCCCTTGTTCTACAGTAACACGTTCACGGTATTACCCATCGGCAAGTACGCCTTTGCTTTTGTTCAACTTTTTATATTTTTATCTGTTTCGTTTGTTTTTTATTTCCTTTGCCCTCACACAGTCTGGTGTCACAGTCGAACACGATCTGCCGCGAGATCTCTCTCCTACAAGATCCTATGAAGTTATGGGATGGAATCAAAACCCTGCCTCTCAGACTAGACCTGCACTCACAGTGAGGAAATGTGATTTTCTTGTGGCAGGGGCACATTTACCTTTTTTGGAATGGGTATGTGTTATGCTGCTCACACTGAGACAACTACGCCAACATCCTCATAGCACACTATTGCTCCTATGGCTATAAATGTTTTATCGGTTAATGTTAATGGCCTCAACCACCCGGTGAAACGGAAATCTCTATGGGCTGAAGCCTTACAGAACAGGATTGATGTCCTGTGCGCCCAGGAAACCCACTTTTGCGAAGCTTCGACTCCACCGTGCAGTAATAGGCAATATCCACATGTTTTTACACTCCACATCCAAAACTAGAGGGGTGCTGACTGCGATTCGGGACACTGTTGCATTAACTTTACAAGAGGAACACAAGGACCCCAATGGTCGATTCCACATACTCATTTGTGACATTAACCAAATAACGTATACTATTGTCAACGTGTGCGCCCCTAATTCACGACAGCTTCGCTTCTTCCTTAAGCTCATGAAAAGGATCAGCAGTATTAGAAGGGGTTTCTTGATAATGTGTGGCGACTAGGGGTGAGCTTCGTGTTCGAGTCGAACATACGTTCGACTCGAACATACGTTCGACTCGAACATACGTTCGACTCGAACATCGGCTGTTCGTCCGTTCGGCGAAGTCCGAACATTTTGGTCCGTTCGTGCCAAATTCGTGTGGCGCTCACGGCCCACAATGCACTGCGATGGCGCAGTGCATTGCTGGCTCATGATTGGCCAAGCATGCACTGTGACCCCGCATGCTTGGCCAATCGCAGCGCCAGCAGCGAGGAGAGCCATGATTGGCCACAGGCAGGATGCCTGTGGCCAATCATAGCTCAGGCTGTGTAGTGCACGCCCCACACTATATAAGGCCGCCAGCGCGGCGGCCTTGTGTAGTGTGTTGGCGTCTGAAGCAGTGGGTGTTCTGTGTACCTTCAACACAGTACACACCGATCGTTTTCGGCCGATTTTCGATCTTGCTGTTGTGTAGTGGTTGTTGTCTGCGTGCCCTGACCGCAGTATACACCGCTATATTCACCTCACCTATATAGCTAGTGATCTATCTTTTATAATAGAGCTTGCAGTCAGTAGTGTTAGGAGCTTGTGCGTGCTGTCTGCGTGCTCTGTACCCAGTACATACCGCTATATCCACCTACATAGCTGTTCTCTATTTGAGCCCACTTGCCATCTGCAGGAGTTATTGGAAGTTGTGTGTGCCTCCAGCACAGCACAGTATACATCTGTATATACCCCTTTATCTCTGGTGTTCTATAATAAAGGCATCTGCAGGAGTTAGTGGGTGTTCTGTGTACCTTCAACACAGTACACACCGATCGTTTTCGGACGATTTTCGATCTTGCTGTTGTGTAGTGGTTGTTGTCTGCGTGCCCTGACCGCAGTATACACCGCTATATTCCCCTCACCTATATAGCTAGTGATCCATCTTTTATAATAGAGCTTGCAGTCAGTAGTGTTAGGAGCTTGTGCGTGCTGTCTGCGTGCTCTGTACCCAGTACATACCGCTATATCCACCTACATAGCTCTTCTCTATTTGAGACCACTTGCCATCTGCAGGAGTTATTGGAAGTTGTGTGTGCCTCCAGCACAGCATAGTATACATCTGTATATACCCCTTTATCTCTGGTGTTCTATAATAAAGGCATCTGCAGGAGTTAGTGGGTGTTGTGTGCCTCTAGCACAATATACACTACCCAACTGCTTTTTTACCCAACTCCCTTCAGGCCATTACCATGTCTGGAAGGCCAGCAAGGAGAAGGCAGACAGGCGCGAGCCGATAAAAGAGGGCAAGCAGGCTCTGTGCCTAGAGACAACAGTGCTGGTCGTGGACGCGGTGCATTGTCATCAGCACGTGGCCATGGGACACGCTTGTCCTTCTTTTCGGCAGCTGGACATGTTGAGCCGCAACATGCCAACGACTTGGTAGAGTGGATGACCAAGCCCTCTTCATCCTCCTCATCCTCTCTCACCCAGTCTCAGGGTACTAGCAAAGCAGCTGCCAACGCATCGTCTTCCCTCCTCTCAATGTCATCATCAGTGACTCCTTCCCTAGACCCACCATGTCCTCCTGAGGAGTCTCCTGAACTCTTTGAGCACAGTGTTGGGTACATGCTCCAGGAGGATGCCCAGTGTTTTGTGGGCTCTGATGATGACACTCAGCTAGAGGAAGGCAGTAGCGTGAGCGCAGAGAGAGGGGATGCTCAAGAAGGACAGCAATCTGGCAGTCATGTTCCACAAGCTGCAGCATACTGCCAGGTTTGCTACAGCGATGAAGAGGGAGGGGATGATGAGGGCACTGACTCCACGTGGGTGCCTGGAAGGAGAGAGAAAGGGGGAGGAGGAGGAGGAACATGTCCAACGAGGCAGGATGCCCTCCGGGGGCCAGCTTAGGGGCAGCACACCGACTGAATCACACCGCAGAGCTCCGCCTGTGCAGGGCGCTGCCTCTGTGCGTTATTCTAAAAGTTCTTTGGTGTGGGCCTTTTTTGAGACGAGTGCATCAGATCGCACCGCTGCTATTTGCAACATATGTCTCAAGCGTATCTCGCGTGGCCAAAACATCAGCCGCGTGGGCACCACATGCTTGACCAGACATATGTTGACCTGCCATGCAGCTCGTTGACAAGCGTACCTCAAAGACCCACACCAAAGAACAAAGCGGACCTCTCCTTGCTCCTCATCAGCTGGCATCTCCAACCCCACTAGACCTTTAGTCCTCTCTGAAACCTGCTCTGAGAGGAATGAAGGTGTAGAATTAGGTGTGTCACAGCCAAGTGCTTCCGGGAACTCTGCTAGCAGTACACCCACGTCCGATTATAGCAGGCAAATGTCCCTGCCCCAGCTGCTGGACCGGCGAAAGAAGTTCACTCCCAACCATCCACATGCCCAGCGGTTGAATGCTAGCTTGGCTAAATTGCTAGCACTTCAACTGCTGCCTTTTCAGTTGGTAGACTCGGCCCCTTTCCGTGAGTTTGTACAATGTGCGGTTCCTCAGTGGCAGGTCCCCAAACGCCACTTTTTCTCACGGAAGGCGATTCCGGCTCTCTACCGACATGTGGAAGGCAATGTCCTTGCCTCGCTGGACAGGGCGGTCAGCGGTAAGGTGCATATTACCGCTGACTCATGGTCCAGCAGGCATGGACAGGGACGTTACCTGTCTTTCACGGCCCATTGGGTCACTCTTCTGGCAGCTGGGAAGGATGCAGGACAAGGTGCAGTAGTGTTGGAGGTTGTTCCGCCACCACGCCTCCAAAATGCTACTATTGGTTGTGACACACCTCTCTCCTCCACCCCCTCCTCTTCTTCTTCCTCCATGGCCTCTTCCAGTGCTCTGTCCTCAGAACCAGCGGTGCTTCGTAGGCGTTCCAGGGGCTACGCAAGTACGCAGGCAAAACGATGCCATGCCGTGCTTGCGCTGGTTTGTTTGGGGGACAGGAGCCACACTGGGGCGGATGTTTTGTCAGCTCTGCAGGGGCAGGCCGAGAGGTGGTTGACGCCACGCCAGCTTAAGCCAGGAATGGTGGTTTGTGACAATGGCACCAACCTCCTCTCCGCCCTCCGACAGGGACAACTGACCCATGTGCCCTGTGTAGCTCACGTCCTTAACCTGGTGGTGCAGCGGTTCTTGGGCAGGTACGCGGGCTTACAGGATGTCCTGAAGCAGGCCAGGAAAGGCTGTGTGCATTTCCGCCGATCATTTAATGCCTGTGCTCGGCTGGCTGAGCTCCAAAAGGAGTTGAACCTGCCCAAGAACCGCCTTATATGTGACATGCCCACCAGATGGAACTCAACGTTGGCCATGCTGCAGCGGCTGCACACGCAGCAGAGGGCCATCAATGAGTACCTGTGCGACTACGGCACCAGGACAGGGTCAGGGGAGCTCGGTTTTTTCTCACCACGCCAGTGGGGCATGATCAGGGATGCATGCACTGTCACCGTTTGAGGAGGCCACAAGGATGGTGAGCAGTGACAGTGCATGCATCAGTGACACTGTACCTCTTGTCCACCTCTTGGAGCATACGCTGCGTGGAATAATGGACAGGGCACTTGAGGCAGAACAGAGGCAGGAAGAGGAGGACTTCCTTGCCTCTCAAGGCCCCCTTTATCCAGACAGTGTTCCTGCTGTGCCACCCATCACACAGGAAGAGGATGAGGAGGAGGAAGAGGAGGAGGAGGAGGATGATTGTGTCAGCATGGAGGTGGAGGCTGGCACTCAGCATCAGCAGCAGCAGCAGTCTTGTAGGGATGATTTACAGTCCCAAGAAACCCGTGGACTTGTACGTGGCTGGGAGGAGGTAGCTGCGGATCATGTTGTCCTTAGTGACCCAGAGGACTCCGGACCGAATGCCTCAGCTAACCTACGCTGCATGGCCTCCCTGATCCTGCAAAGCCTGCGGAAGGATCCTCGTATTCTTCGGATCAAGGAGAGGGACCATTACTGGCTGGCCACTCTCCTTGATCCACGGTACAAGGGTAAGGTTGCCGACCTTATCTTGCCATCGCAGACGGAGCAGAGGATGAGACATCTCTGGGAGGCCTTGCAGAAAGGTCTGTGCAACGCGTTCCCAGAGACTGGGAGGTTACAAACTCCTGGTCCTGGACAACGTGTTGCTGAGGCATCGGTCAGAAGGAGCAGTGGAGAAGGTGGCCGTCTGACTGATGCTTTCAGACAATTTTTTAGTCCGCAGCCCCAAGGTATGATCGGTTCCAGCACCCATCGCCAGCGTCTGATTTACATGGTGCAGGAATACCTAGGGGCAAGGTCAGACTTGGACACCTTTCCCACCGAAAATCCTCTGGCTTACTGGGTCTTGAGGATGGATCACTGGCCAGAGCTTGCACAGTATGCAATTGAGCTACTGGCCTGTCCTGCATCCAGCGTTCTTTCGGAACGCACCTTCAGTGCTGCTGGTGGCTTTGTTACCGATCACAGGGTGCGCCTGTCCACCGAATCAGTTGATTGACTGACCTTCATCAAGATGAATCAGTCTTGGATCACCCACAGCTACCAAGCACCTGAAGCTGATGTAACAGAATCATTTTTTTTTAAATATCACATCCTTCAAGACTGCCTATGCTGATGCTGAGTGACTGTCCTGTTATGTTGATTGTCTATCCTCTTCCTCCTCCGCTGATATGTTGGAAGAACATTTCTGGTTCTGAGTGATGCCATCAGCCCAATTTTTCTTCCCCTGTTTAACTTGGGCGTTTAAGTACAATTTTTGATGCAATGCTTTGCAGCAGGGCTAATTCCTGCAATCAAACAAGAGTATATGGGAGAGGTTGCAGTGTGGTGGCACCAGCACCAGTGCCTAAGGCCCAATTTTTCTGCCCCTGTTTAACAGGGGCGTTTAATTACAATTTTTGATGCAATGCTTTGCAGCAGGGCTAATTCCTGCAATAAAACTAGAGTATATGGCAAAGGTTGCAGTGTGGTGGCACCAGCACCAGTGCCTAAGGCCCAATTTTTCTGCCCCTGTTTAACAGGGGCGTTTAAGTACAATTTTTGATGCAATGCTTTGCAGCAGGGCTAATTCCTGCAATAAAACTAGAGTATATGGGAGAGGTTGCAGTGTGGTGGCACCAGCAGCAGTGCCTAAGGCCAAATTTTTCTGCCCCTGTTTAACAGGGACATGTAATTACAATTCTTGATATAATATTTCACAGGAGGGCCCCTTCCTGTGCCCACCCAGAGTAACGGTGAGGACTTATAGTGTTGTGGCACCAGCACCACAACCACCAAAGGTCAATTTTTCTACCACTGTTCAACAATGGCATGTAATTACAATTCTTGATATAATCGTTCACAGCAGGGCGCTCCAGCGCCCACCAAGAGTCACTTTGAGGGCTTACAATGTTGTGGCAAAACCAACACCTTGTTCCGCCATTTCTGCAGAGCATATAGGGCAGGCCCCTACTTTCAAACATCCAATTTACAAACATCTCCTACTTGCAAACGGAAGGAGACAACAGCAAGTGAGATGAAAAAAGATGGACGACAAAACAAATTATACAGAGGTGATAACCCTTCCCTATGTTTTCCAAAAAGCTTAAAAATAGTTTTTTTGACTGGAGCTACACTTTAAAAATGTACCAGTTGAAAATTACAAACAGATTCAACTTAACACAACACACCTACACAGTCCCTGTCTTGTTTGCACCGCCTGTATACTGCTGTTCTGAGTATATAGGGCCTGGGGGCCACACGCATTTCCTTTTTTCAATATGGGTACAGGGTTCCCCTTAATATGCGTACAAGACCCAAATAGGCTGGTAATGGGCAGGGAGGGCTACCCATGCCATTTTTCTCAATGATTTTCAACCATATTGCAGGAACCAGATATAACATTAAAACCGCAAGCAGTTTTAAATGGTGTTATTTCCGTTTAATGTCATTTTGTGCAGGGACTGTTCTAAACACGGGAAACATGTGGCACTTCACAGGCATACTACAGACACCCCCCAGGCACCATATTTAAAGGAATATTTCACTTTTTTTTCACTTTAATCGTCATTAAAATCAGTGCTCCCGCCAAAACTGCCATTTTTAAAAACATTTTAGGCATTGACCCATGTCCCCTGGGGCAGGAGCCAGGTCCCCAAACCCTTTTTAGGACAGTATCTTGCATATTAGCCGTTAAAATTAGCACTTTTAATTTCGAACGTTCGAGTCCCATAGACTTCAATGGGGTTCTAAAGTTCATTCGAATTTGGGGTCCGTTCGAAAGTTCTGGTGCGAACCGAACCGGGGGGTGTTCGGCTCATCCCTAGTGGCGACTTTATTGTGGTGCCTGACCCCACAGTGGACTCCACAGCAAGGACGACCCGCACAAGTTTATCCTTACTTGAAACACTTCATGGGGAGGAGTTGTTCGATGTGTGGCGCTGTCTCCACCCTGAAGGAAGGGACTACATGTTCTTCTCGGCGACACATCGAACTTACTCCAGGATTGACTTGTTCTTGGTAGACCAAAGGACTCTGTCTAGGATCATCTCTTCTGATATTAATGATATCACGTGGTCTGACCACGCTTCTATAAAATTTTCAATGACTGACACCTCCATGGTGGGCTCCACCCCAGTCTGGAGAGCTAATTCTTTTCTTATGCAACAACCGGAGTGTAGGCTGCGCATGGAGCAACTTTTGAAATAATTGTTTGCCTTAAATGAACCATCGGTGTGCAATCAATTCACCTTGTGGAACTCCCACAAGGCGTATATGAGGGGAATTCTTATCCAAATGGGGGCGAGGGCGAGAAGGCAGCGGCAGAAAAAGATCCATGACATCACATCTAAAATTAATGACCTAGAATCAAAAAATAAACACCAACCATCCCCCTCCAATTCTAAGATGTTAACCCAACTAAGATGTGATCTCAGAACACTCTTATTGGAGGATTTTGAGACACATACCAAGTGACTTAAAATGAAATACTACGCACATGGAAATAGAGCAGGGAAACTGTTAGCACACCAAATTAAAGGACATAGACACAAAACCAAAATCCCATTCCTCTTGCACCCCACCACTAAACTGAAAATGCAACATCCACAAGACATAGCAGACGCATTTAGCCACTACTACAGCACCTTCTATAACAGTGATGTCAAACCTTGGCACTCCAGATGTTTTGGAACTGCATTTCCCATGATGCTCCACTACACTGCAGAGTGCATGAGCATCATGGGAAATGTAGTTCCAAAACATCTGGGGTGCCACGGTTCGCCATCATTGCTCTATAACCTTAAAGAAGACAGAGATACGCCACAACCCACCACCGACATGATCAATGACTTTTTACAGAAAATCTCGCTACCAACACTAACACCACAACAAATAGCATCCCTGAACGCACCGTTTACTACTGAAGAAATAAATGAAGCAATTGATACACTTCCAATTAACAAATCCCCAGGCCCGGATGGTTTTGTGGGTGAATATTACCGCATTTTTAAAGATATCCTAGCACCTTATCTGGGTAAAATTTTCAACGATGCCGCTGCCTCTTCGTCCTTCCCCCCTGAAATGCTCGAAGCCTTAATCGTGACATTGCCGAAGCCAGGGAAAGACCCAAATACACCTGCAAATTTTCGACCTATCTCCTTGTTGAACACCGATCTGAAATTATACGCTAAACTGATAGCAAACCACCTGATAGACGTTCTGCCACTTCTAATAGACCCCGACCAGACTGGTTTCACTAGGGGGCGTCAAACTTCTGACGCCACCAGGCGACTGATGAACATTGTTCATCTGGCTGGGGCCGAGAGGAGGCCTTCTCTGCTGCTGGCATTGGACGCAGAGAAGGCCTTTGACTGGGTACATTGGGGTTACATGGAGATGGTCCTGTGGCGATATGGCTTTCAGGGATTTATGCTGCGGGCAATATTGGCCCTATACTCTACACCATCTGCCCGAGTGTACACCTCGGGCATTCTCTACAAGCCATTCCAAATTACTAATGGCACCCGTCAGGGGTGCCCGCTTTCACCTTTAATTTTTAATCTCATATTGGAGCCCTTGGCCACCCTTATTAGAGGGCATCCTGACATTACTGGCTTCCATACCCATAAATCTGAACATGTCATCAGCCTCTTTGCAGACGATATTATTCTAATGCTTACGAACCCTGAAACTTCCCTGGCTTCGGTACATGCAGTCCTACAAATGTTTAATACAATATCTTATTATAAGGTGAATGAAAGCAAATCTTATGTACTGGGAATGGGCATATCACCAGGTTTACAGAGAGAGCTCAGTTCACGGTTTCCATATGCCTGGAGCAAAGATAGGGTCAAATACCTAGGGATCTTCCTGACTGCTTCCACTAGAGAACTCTTCTCGGCCAATTATACGCCCTTTCTTAATTCTCTGCCGTTGAAACTTCAAGATCTAGCGAAGGCTGAGCTGCTTTGGTCGGGGCATCTAGCAGCGTTTAAAATGGTGATCTTACCACAGATCATCTATCTATTCAGAGCATTGCCCATCCCGATCCCCAACTCATACTTTATCAAAATGCAATCTATAATTAATAAATTCTTATGGAAAGGAAAGAAAGCAAGGTGGGCCTTTAAGAAATCAATAGCGGCAAGAAGAGCTGGAGAAGTGGGTTATGTACTGATTAAAGATTACTACACGGCCTCGGTTCTCGCGCAACTGAGATCGTGGTTTCCAAATTCACCCAGAACGAAATGGCAGGAGCTGGAGGAATTTCAGCTTTCAGGCGCCAACACCTATAACTACTTAATGGCTAGTACTATTAAACGGATGCCTGATGTGTCCCTAGCCCCAGCAATCTGTGCGTCCTTACAGGCCTGGAAACTCCTACTTAATACCCCTCACACTAATACTCCCTTGTCCTCAATTCAGTTACCTCTTGCATGCCTATCGGAGATTATACCTGATCTTCAGGTGACGCATTGGGTCAGGAAGGGGATTAAGAATATCGCTGAACTAATCATAGGACCCTCTATGAAAACGTTCAGGTCGCTACAAATCGAATTTGACCTTAAAGACTCTGACCTCTATAGGTATACCCAAATACAACACTTTCTCAAAGATAACTCCCCTATCTCGATTCAGCTACCGTGGAGGATCTTCCTCTACTTAAATAATACAACCACTAACATTAAAGGAATTTCCCTGTTCTACAACTCATTAAAACGGTAAATTATCGTTCACCAAAAGCTCTAATATTATGGCCTGGGAACGGGATTGGGGAGCCCAATACTCATCAGACAAATGGCAACAGGCACTTCAATCCACGTACTCTGCCACCATGTGTATCAACCTATGGGAACTAACACAAAAACTACTCCTGGGGTGGTATTTAACCCCGTACAGAGTGTCCAAGTTTGATAACCAAACATCCCCGCTGTGTTGGAGGCAGTGCGGATGCGTAGGCACACTTTCACATTTTGTGGGAATGCACTAGCATTCAAACACTCTGGGATAAAGTGTTCTATACGATTGAGAACATGTTACAGATACAAATACCAAAACACCCTGGTATGGCCATTCTCTCACTTGACTTAGATACACTACCCAAAAGAGCAAGAGTAATAGCTACCCACATCCTACTGAGCACTAGGCTGGTGATCATGAGACATTGGAGGGATCATAATCCCCCTGATCTGGGAGAAATATTAGCTACCACTAATATTCATGCTACGTATGAAATTCTATTTGCCTCATCCCAAGGCAAATATCCGAGGGCACAAGAACAATGGAAACCGTGGACTGACTGGTACAGACTAGAGCAACACCCCTAAAAGGGCTTTTGACTACTTGAGTAATAGATGTGAATTAATTACCAACAACGGACACAAAAGACTGTGTACTTTTATGTTAATTTCTTTTTCTGTGTTTTTGTTTTTCTTTTATCTCTTGCTTTTACAAATCTATATTGAATTTGGTTCAAATTATACTGTATTTGCCCCCACATTCAATACAAAGTTGAAGATACTGAAGGTTATCAGTGACAAGGTCTTCCACAACCAATAAAAGCTAATAGCAATCGAGGAGGTGGGAGGTCCTCTTGGCTCTACACAGTGTGTTCCCAGTTGGCGTAGGGGGTCTGGGGACGCCCAGTCCTTCCATTATACAAGCATTGATGGTGGGGGTAATATTATTATTATATTATTCTACCCTGTTTGAAGTTCCATCAAGATTTGAACTGTATCAGATAGATCCAATATGGGCGTATAGACCGTTTGAGCGTGAACAAATGTTGTTTATTTGTTAAGAAACACTGTTTATACTCTGTCTATGGAAAAAACCTGTATATCTTTTATATACTTTAATAAAAAATTTATTGGTAAAAAAAAAAAAAAAAAATGTCTGGACACACTATGTTTGTCAAAGCCACTGATAATATTTTTTATGTGCTCCTTTATCCTTACTCTCAAAGGCCTTTTTGTTTGCCCAACGTATTGTAGGCCACAACTACATTTGAGGGCATAGACAGCTCCCTTGGTGTTGAGGATATAAAGTCCTTAATTTCGTATAGGTTCCCGGTACTTGTAGAAGTAAAGTTACATTTCTTTTCAACAGGTCTTTTCGTTCTAGTACACGCATAACAACGTTTACACAGGAAAAATCCTTTTCCTGTAAAGAAGGTTAAGCCGTTATATGGGGGGTCAAGGATATTCTTCACAATCTTATCCCTTAAAGTTGGTGCCCTCTTATAAATAAATTGTGGATATTGGGGTAATATCTCCTGGAGATGTATATCTGACCGTAATATGTGCCAATGCTTTTTTATCATTTTCTCAATTCTCTTATGTTGCATATTATAATTCAGTATTATTGGTACTCCATTCGATTTATTAGTGGCGGATGGTTTATCCTTTATTAGCATTGCTCTATCCATCTTCTCTACTTCTGCAATCTTAGTCTTGATATAGTCGCTTTTGTACCCTTTGTTGGTAAATCTATGTCCAATTTTCTCCGCTTGCATCAAGAAATCTTTTGAATGGGAGCAATTTCTTCGCAAACGGATCAGTTGCCCTTTTGGGATGTTACACAACCAGTTCCGATGGTGGCAACTATCTATCGGTAAATAACTGTTTCTATCCACATTTTTAAAATGTGTTTTAGTGTATAATACTTTATCTTTTTGCCAAATCTCTAGATCCAAGAATGAGATTGTCTTATCACTTATCTCCCACAGTAGGTTAATATTCCTATCGTTTTTATTTAATCTTTCTAGAAAGGTGATCAGCTTACTTTTCTCTCCTTTCCACAGTATTAGTACATCATCAATATACCTCTTAAATGTTACCAATTCTTCTGGGGGATTCTTAATCCGCCTCCTCTTCCCATTGGGACATAAACAAACACGCCACACTAGGTGCAAATTTTGCCCCCATCGCTACTCCTACTTTTTGATGGTAGTAACTTCGGTCGTACCAGAAATAACTGTTTTTCAAGCAGAAATCCAGACATTTGATCAGATATTTTTTTGAAAGCATGGCAAAGTAGAGAATTTTCTTAAGCCCCATTTTGTGGCTTTGCATGCCTGGTAATGCTGAATTATTGTGTATAAAGAGGACACATCTGCAGTTGCCAATATCCACGGCGTCTCACCTTTAGGGGTTTCTTCTATTAGTTGTAATACTTGCTTGGTGTCTCTCAAGTAAGCCCTAGTTTGTTTCACTACTGGCTGTAGGTAATTATCTAGATATTGCCCAATTCTTGAAGTCAGGGAATCGATCCCATTGACTATGGGTCTCGGTGGAGGATTCACGTTGTCTTTGTGTATCTTAGGTACTGAATAAATAACTGGAGTTCTACATGACTCGGGGACCAGAAATTTTTGCTTCCTTTTTATTTAAAATGGTTTTCTTCAGGCCTAGATGGACAACCTTTTCCAGTTCCTTCCTACACCTAAATACCGGGTTACTCTGTAGTATTGTATATGTATCCCTATCTCCCAACAGGTTCTTCATAGTCTCTTTATACTGTGTTTTGGAGAGGACTACAATACCTCCCCCCTTGTCTGCGGGGCAAATAACGATATCTTTTCTCTTTATCAATTTGCTTATACCACTTTTTATAAACTTCGGTCCTTCTGATTTTTTAATTTTCAATTCCTTTAAATCTTGCAGCACAGCTTTTTTGAAAACATCTACATGCTTGTTGTTGTTCATAGGTGGGTTAAAAACAGATTTGTTCCTTAATAGACTATGGACGGCATCTTGGTTTTCTATAGGTGGTAGTTTTTTTAATAGGGTTGCTGGCTATGTATTTTTTAATGTTCAGAGTTCTGACATATTTTTGGATCTGTATATAGGTCTCGAACTTATCTAAGTTTTTTGTTTGGTGTATATTTCAAACCCTTGTCCAACACTTCAATCTCTTCATGGGACAAGGGTTTACCACTTAGATTGAAAATGCCCTCGCCCTTTAGTTTCTTCTTGGTCTGTGTTCTCTTTCCGGCTCTCTTTCTTCTCTTCTTCCTGGACTTTTCCTTGAACCTCTTGGTTCCATTGGCCACTTTGGGGGATGGTTTTCCATCCCTCTCTAAAAAAAGCTCTATTCTAATACGGGTCTGGATAATAGTTTTGTGTTCTTCCATCTCTCTCATCATCATAATAATCTCTTAGTGGGGCATAATAGTTATACAATGGTACCGGATTATGATCATTTGTGCGATTTTCCCTTTGTAGAGGTCCCCAATTGTCTCTTTGTCCATTTCCATAATTATATGGTGGACTTCTCCCTTGTGGTCCATGTGGGCCTCTATTCTCTCTCTGATCATAAACTGGTCTATTCCCGTTGTTGTTACCATTATAGGGTTTCTTATTATTATGCTTCCAATATGTTTTT
Source organism: Lithobates pipiens (assembly GCF_037356315.1). NCBI lineage: Eukaryota > Metazoa > Chordata > Amphibia > Anura > Ranidae > Lithobates > Lithobates pipiens. The sequence continues at coordinate 232,575,352 of NW_027507784.1, forward strand.
TTTCCTTTATTTTGTGGAGTGTTATAGGGATAGTAGGGTCTTTGATCATAATTCTGTGGGGTAGAGTAATTATGGTCATTTTGTCCCTCATTAGTTTTTGGATGTCTTGGAGAATATTTTTGTTGATCATTTGGATGCGGTCTCACTTGAGTTTTCACCTGTTGTGGAGTTTTTTCCGGTGTCGAGAATGTAAAGATGGGATCAGAGTGGCCTGTTTGGCTTTGCCATTTGAATACCTCATCTTTTTTAAAGTCGTTAATATCTCTAATATACTTTTTGCTTTTCCTAATTTGGACCTCCTTATCTTTCCTACCTAGATCCTTATTTAGTTGTGTAGTTAGAGAAATAAATTCAGGTTTCTCCTTATGAATCTCTTATTCACCTTTAATTTCTCCTATTATCTGATTGATCTTGTTAAGCTTCCTTTGTTTTCTTTTTAATAGGAATTCCAAAAGTTCTAAACCCTTCTCATTGAAAAATGTAAACCATTCATCCATAGAGTCTTGGTCTAGGAGTCCATCATTGGGTGATACGTCCCATCTCAGGCTTCTGGGTACTATGTTATCCTTTAGGTATTGTTCAAAGGCGGTCACATCCCACCAAAGACTCACCTTTTTCTCCATGTTGTGACCCAATTTCCGCATTAGGCTTTCTAGGTTGCCATTTTTATGGGAATTGGAATCAGAACTATTAAAGACTTCCTCTAGATTAATTTTTCTTTTTTCCATAAGGGAAAATACTTCCATAATTGCAGCAGGGATATGTGGGTTATTTAATAGAGTAGAATAGGTTAGAGTATCCCCACGCTACCATAAAGGGCATAAATTATCACTAAGGGTAGGTTGCAGCAGATCACCGACAGAGGTATATACCCTACCCCCAAAAATAGTATGTGTAAATCAAATAAATGGTGTTGCGATACCTTCAAAGGTTAAACTAAACTAAAGTGCCTAGTGCATAAGTGTATGTTGAGAATAGTGCTAAACAGCAAGCTAGCAGAGATAACACCTCCTACTAATATATAAGTGTAACAACTTCGCCCTAGGCCAGGCAATTACATAAAAATATATATAAAAATGGTTCAGAAAATATAAAGTACCTCAGATAGATTAAATTGTGAACAATCCAATAAATGTATAAAGTGTCCAGTGCTTAAGCATAACAGCAAAACCAAACAGATAATAAAGTGTCTCGTGCTTTAAATATTCATAGATCGATTGATCTATGATTGCATATATAAAAACCACAACCTCCAATAGTGCAGTAGTGGAGTATAACCAAATTTCTCATAAATAATAAAATCATATATATTACATAAAGCAATTTTTGTAATTCAAACGTGAAAACACACAGTGCTAAAAGAAACCAGAGAATAAAGTCTTTATGTGGACCTAGGTGAATAAAGTGACCAGTGATCTATTCAGTGCTTCTCCAAATAAAGGTGCCAAAACCAGTGTATTTGACTCTTCTATCTCTCCAGTGTTCATGGCACACCAGGTGGAATGGCCCCTTATCTTACTGCTGTAAGGTAAACAGCAGAACAACAAAGGTGAAAAGATCCAGGAATTGTATCCCTACTCCTGGCAGGTAGGTGCTGTCCCCCACGGCTGGTGCTTATACCTCAGTAGTTTTCCACAGAGATCTTACTGCTCAATATTTTCCACAAGGGTCTCATAGAAAAAAGAGAGGTAGGCTCCGATGGTGAAGTACGTATGTAGATTTATTAAAAAGTATATAGGAAAGGTACTCACAAGACAGGTAACAGAGACAGCTTTGCAAAACAAACAAACGAGCGTTCCGCTCGTGGTACGGACATCACTTCCGGTATCCTAGTTCCTCCTATTCCGACGCGTATCATCACCTATCACTTGACTTCCTCAGGGAATGGAATATAAGTTTGCGGAACTGTCTTTTATACTAGCGTATATGGCGGCCATTATTCCGGAGTCTCCCATAGAATAACATTATCGCGGCCATTTTTTAGTGGACCAAGCTCCACCCGCAGCCATTTTTTGGTCGATCAGGCTACACTCGCGGCCATTTTTTATATGACCAGCCGCCAGCCATTTTCCCGAAGACATCCCACAACTAAAGTTCGTATGGCCACTTTTTTTTACTGGACTACACCCGCGGCCATTTTTCTTGTGTCTAAAGGTATGGCAGGCATTTTCCAGAAGCTACTCATACATAGACATATACGCAAGCATTTTCCTACATTTAGGTTGCGCCCGTGGTTATTTAAATACATATGTCTATATCTCATTTTATTCCATAAAAACAATTACTTAAAACCCAGCCTAAGGGGGAAAGAGGCAAGGGATTCCGCCAAACATAAATAGCGGATATAAACTACTTCAAATAGAAAATATATACCAACAGGTAGCATATTACCGTAAACAAATAACATTTTAAAAATAATATAAAAAATATATATGAAGATTAAAAAAGCTAACACTCACTAACATATATTCCCCACAATGGGGGCGGGTCTCCTACATATTTTATTCGCTTCAATGATGTAGGCTATCCAATCCTTATCATAGCCAGTATAGGTAGCCCCTTACAGCTATTCAATAGCCTGTAACCAGTATCACATTTGGAAAAGAGCAGGTTAAAAACTCTACCCAATAGTTTGAATTTATTTCATATAAAATAATTAAAATTTAGGTGTTTTAAAACCAGGTTAAATTTCAAGCCACCCAAAAAGGTCAGCTATACCAGACACTGGAAATGATGTCCAAGAGAACACATTTTTTTACACAAACAAGAGTGTATCAGAGTGGAATATGTACTGCAAGATCATTAAACTGGATTAGATATCAACAACTATCGTTAATGGAACTAAAACACACTACTAAAATCAATATTAGAGCGACTGAATTCAAATATCAGTAGAGATAGGGGAAAGCACTGCGCTAAAATCAAATATACATAAAGGAGCACAGCAGCCAACACTCAAACAAACAAAGTTCAACAAACAGAAATAAAAAATAGTGTAGCGCTTCTAAAGTGAACATATGTTGAAAGAATGATCATATAACAAAGATCATATAGATGTGTAGATTAGCAAAATAAAGTCCAAGTAATGGGTGTAAGCTTCCGTGGAAGGGCCGGCACAATGGTGATCAGACCGTATCAAAATGCGAGGCAAATCCCATTAAACGGATATGTCCATATACAACAGCTTGTCTGGAAACATTAGGAAAGAATAGATGGATACTTCTTACCAGATCTGTTGGACTCACACAGTCGTATGACGGTTGAGTCAATAAGGCTTGGGGTCACAATCTGGGACCGAGGGGTGGATCGAAGGAGGTTCGTCAGCCTGGTGGGGAAACTCCAAGAGACCGTATGTCCAATGATGAATCTCACCGATGGAACTTCAGAATGGTTAGGAAATCCAACTCGGATATAGCCCACTGCACTCCGATACTCCGAATACCCCAAAGTGAGGGGGAAGATGTTTAAAGGGTTTGGACCAAAAAAGGAAAAAGAAAGAAAAAGCTCCACATGGTGCGGGTCAGGCGATAAAAAATGATAATTTATTAAAAGTCAAAAGGGTAACAGATGACTTGGTGATCACAAAGCAATAAGGTAAAAGTAAAAGTAAAAGCAATGTGGGGTGCCAACAGCTATCCCGACGCGTTTCGACACATATGTCTTCGACAGGGGCATGTTGGGACCCACCACATTGCTGACAAATATATAGGATGTCTAAAACAGATCCGCCTACAAAAGGGCGGGGGCTCCGCCTACAAAGGGGCGGAGGCTGTTGTCTCGGACAACCCTTTAACAAATAAGATAAACAGTCTGGTCAAATCAGAATAGGCATGTTCAAACATAGTGACCAAATACAAATATCATCCAAAGTATAACCCGCCTACTAATAAAAGCAGTTACATTAGATTTAATAACGGTAAACACTTGATAAACACTCATAATCATAAATGGATCACATGTTAATCTAGACCTCCTCAGACCTCCAAGGAGGGCCAATAAGCAGATAGAGTCTATATAAGACTGCATCAAACACTAGTGTGATAAAGCCAACCATATACTAACATTACTGTATAGAATGTATAAAGTCATCACCTGGAAAGACTTGTTCCCATATGTGTTGTATCACAATAGATCCTAGCAGGTAGAGATGGTGATGTCTGATGGCGATCCGTCATTGTACTGGTTAGCTGTATGTTACTAATTTACTGGCGGTGTGCAGCTAAAAGATGTGTCTATGTAGTCATGGTAACTGTTGCTGCATGATATCCTATAGCACGAAAGTCCGGTCAGGTGATCGGGAAAAGAGGTGACGTGTCATGAGGCTAGGTAACCTCCACCAATCACCAAATGGATCCATCGCATAGCCAAACATGGGAGGGGCTAGGAGGGACACACGTCGTTAAGATGGGAGGTGCTCGTATAAGTGTAGGATGCGGAAGAGGAGAGGAACGTCCGAATTTGGCGCCAATTTGCCGCACAATGTACGTCACCCGCCATGAGGCGTGGTGAGCGGCATCGCGGCCAATCGAAACGGACGAAGGCATGACGATACTGCGCATGCGTCTTAGCACAAAACGCAGTCACGTCACGTCATGCGCCTTAGAAGCCTCGCCATACCCGGAACCAGCTAAGGGGGAGCGTAGTCACGTCACGTCGCAACGAACGATAGGTGGCAACGTGACCATGGCAACCACAACACGTCCCCTATGGTTCAAAACAAAGCATGCAGGGGAAAAGAAAACGAAAACAAGGGCGATTTGGTGATTGGTGGAGGTTACCTAGCCTCATGACACGTCACCTCTTTTCCCGATCACCTGACCGGACTTTCGTGCTATAGGATATCATGCAGCAACAGTTACCATGACTACATAGACACATCTTTTAGCTGCACACCGCCAGTAAATTAGTAACATACAGCTAACCAGTACAATGACGGATCGCCATCAGACATCACCATCTCTACCTGCTAGGATCTATTGTGATACAACACATATGGGAACAAGTCTTTCCAGGTGATGACTTTATACATTCTATACAGTAATGTTAGTATATGGTTGGCTTTATCACACTAGTGTTTGATGCAGTCTTATATAGACTCTATCTGCTTATTGGCCCTCCTTGGAGGTCTGAGGAGGTCTAGATTAACATGTGATCCATTTATGATTATGAGTGTTTATCAAGTGTTTACCGTTATTAAATCTAATGTAACTGCTTTTATTAGTAGGCGGGTTATACTTTGGATGATATTTGTATTTGGTCACTATGTTTGAACATGCCTATTCTGATTTGACCAGACTGTTTATCTTATTTGTTAAAGGGTTGTCCGAGACAACAGCCTCCGCCCCTTTGTAGGCGGAGCCCCCGCCCTTTTGTAGGCGGATCTGTTTTAGACATCCTATATATTTGTCAGCAATGTGGTGGGTCCCAACATGCCCCTGTCGAAGACATATGTGTCGAAACGCGTCGGGCTAGCTGTTGGCACCCCACATTGCTTTTACTTTTACTTTTACCTTATTGCTTTGTGATCACCAAGTCATCTGTTACCCTTTTGACTTTTAATAAATTATCATTTTTTATCGCCTGACCCGCACCATGTGGAGCTTTTTCTTTCTTTTTCCTTTTTTGGTCCAAACCCTTTAAACATCTTCCCCCTCACTTTGGGGTATTCGGAGTATCGGAGTGCAGTGGGCTATATCCGAGTTGGATTTCCTAACCATTCTGAAGTTCCATCGGTGAGATTCATCATTGGACATACGGTCTCTTGGAGTTTCCCCACCAGGCTGACGAACCTCCTTCGATCCACCCCTCGGTCCCAGATTGTGACCCCAAGCCTTATTGACTCAACCGTCATACGACTGTGTGAGTCCAACAGATCTGGTAAGAAGTATCCATCTATTCTTTCCTAATGTTTCCAGACAAGCTGTTGTATATGGACATATCCGTTTAATGGGATTTGCCTCGCATTTTGATACGGTCTGATCACCATTGTGCCGGCCCTTCCACGGAAGCTTACACCCATTACTTGGACTTTATTTTGCTAATCTACACATCTATATGATCTTTGTTATATGATCATTCTTTCAACATATGTTCACTTTAGAAGCGCTACACTATTTTTTATTTCTGAATTCAAATATCACCGACTACTATTGATAAAGCTAGAAATCTCCTGTATCCTATGTGCAGTCTCTGATCATCTCCGGTAGCCTATGGGCAGTCTCTGATCATCTCTTGTATATATGTGCAGTCTCTGATCATCCCCTGTATATATGTACAGTCTCTGATCATTTCCTATATATATGTGCAGTCTGTGATCATCGCCTGTATCCTATGTGCAGTCTCTGAGCTTCTCCTGTATATATGTGCAATATCTGATCATCTCCTGTATCCTATGTGCAGTCTCTGATGATCTCCTGGATAAATATTCAGTCTCTGATCATCTCCTGTATCCTATCCTATGTACAACCTCTGATCATCTCCCATATATATGTACATTCTCTGATCATTTCCTATATAAATGTACAGACTGTGATTATATCCTGTATATATGTGCAGTCTCTGATCATTCCATGTGTATATGTGCAGTCTCTGATAATCTCCTGTATATATGTGCATTCTCTGATCATCACCTGTATTCTATGTGCAGTCTCTGATCATCTCCAGTATCCTATGTGCAGTCTCTGATCATCTTCTGTATCCTTTGTGCAGTCTCTGAAAATCTCCTCTATATATGTACAGTCCCCAATCATTTCCTGTATATATTTGCAGTCTCTGATCATCTCCTCTATATATGTGCAGTCTCTGACCATCTCCTGTATTCTATGTGCAGTCTCTGATCATCTCCTGTATATATGTGTAGTCTCTGACCAGCTCCTGTATATATGTGCAATCTATGATCATCTAATGCAGGGGTAATGAATTAAAATTCAAGGAGGCCCGGTCGCCAAAATTTTCTTTGGGCAGAGGTCCGAATCTCAAGTCTCTGCTATGACTCAGAAAGATTGTAGTCACTGTATATCTATCAAAAACATGAGAAATGTACAATTTCCTTAGCATTTCAACAATATTTATTGTCAAGTTTCAGTTACAATATTAAACATGTGGACAGTTGGAACTAGGATAGCTTTACATTTGCTCTTGTCTTTGTATGGAAAACAAACAACTATTTTTAACAAAAACAATATGGAAACAAATCAATAACTCTTTAATAAAACATAATAAGCACATCCATTTTTAGTAATAGAAATAAGCACCTTCTGACTTTATTTCAATTTTTTACCACCCAAAAACCTGTCTAGTGAGAAAAATGGGCTTTTGATTGCCCTGCCAGTAGTTTGAATCTTGGCTTAAATTGAGTTACTGCCATTCTCATGCACATATGTAGGTGCTCATTGCTGAGTTTGGAACGATACTTTGTTTTAATAATGTTCATAGTGGAGAAAACTGACTCACAGCTGTACGTAGATCCAAACATGGTCAAGGTGTGTAGTGCTACCTTGATTAGACAAGGGAAATCAGTCTCAGGCACAGTCTGTAGCCAGAAGTTAGCTGGATCAGTTCCTCCAAAGTGCTCTCTTAGGGCGACGTTTGTTTGCAGGTCAATCATTTCTGTCTGTAGAGATCCCTCATGTGCCCACTTGAAGGTCTGCATCACCTCCTTTGAAAACACTCTGACATCTTTAAGGAGGAATGGATTGTGAATGAACAGGAGGATCTGATGTTCAAGACTGAAGCTATCAAACCTTTTACTGAAGTTTCCAATGAGTTTATTTATGAAGTCAACAAAAGGAGAAACATCTCTCTTTCCCTGAATCTGTTCTTTCACCTTTGTGAAATGCAAGCACTCTCCTTGCAGATCTTCCTTGAACAAATCCAGTTTTCTCTGGAAGGAGCGGACAGAGGTCATCAAATCACAGATGGGATTATTCTTGCCCTAGAGCTTTAAATTGAGTTTGTTAAGGTGTGATGTTATGTCCACTAGGAAAGCGATATTATCCATTGTGCTCTCATCTTGTAAAAACAGTGAAAATTGTCTTGCTTTCTGACTTTTGAGTTGCACTAAGAAAGCTGCTACTTCAGTTCGAATGGACCAAAAGCGTTCTAATGCATTGCCTTTACTTAGCCATCTAACATTGTTGTGAAGTAAAAGGTCATTTGCATTTGCCTCAACTTCTTTAAGAAACTCTCTCAGTAAATGGTGTTGATGGGATGAGGATACCCTGAGGAAGTTGATGAGTTTCATCATTGTGTCCATGATTTCTGCAAACTTGTCCGATAGAATGGCACACAGGACAGTCTGGTGAATAATGCAGTGGTAAGAAATAAGGTCAGGGTTGTCCTCTTTCAGTCATGCCACAGCTCCTCTCTCCTTTCCTACCATGGCAGGGGCACCATCTGTGGTAACCGAGACCACTTTTTTCAGATCTATCTTCCTCTTTCTCAGAATCTCCTTAATGGCATCATATATGTCTTGTCCTCTTGTGTGTCTCAAGTGGTGTTACGCCTAACAGGTCCTCACAAAGTTCTTTTGTTTCTTTGTGAAAAAATCTTACATACACCAAAAGCTGGGCATTATCAGTTATATCTGTTGATTCATCAATGGCTAAAGAAATGCATAATTTCTAAACTGAAGTGAAGCGACCAAATCAAACGATACCTTTCGTTTGATTTGATCGCTTCACCTCAGTTTAGAAATTTAGTAAATTTGGGTGTCACCCACCCGTCACTCTTAGCCCTTGTACACATGGTCGGAGATTCTGACAACCAAATCCGTCGGATTTTGTCCGACGGATTTTGTCCGAAACTGTTGTATACACACGGTCGGACAAAGTTGTCGGAAAATCCAACGTGATGACGTTATTTCGTTACGACGGGACTATGTTCACGCTAGTAGCCAATAGCTTTGGTGTAGGAATTTGATCTGAGCATGTGTGGCACTTTGTCCGATCGGAATTCTCTACACATGATCGGAGTATGTCCGATCGGAGCATTTTGTCGGAAAATATTTCCGGCAAGTTGGAAAAGTTGGTCCGACGGATATTCCGACGGAAACGGTCCGATGCAGATATCCGACAAAACTCTCCGATCGGACACATTCCGACGGAATCTCAGACCGCGTGTACAAGGGCTTAGAGGTGTAGCTATAGCCAAATCAGTTTTCTATATTAAATGTTTGAATGTGCATGTTTGTTTTCACTGAAGGTTTTTTTTTTTCTCTCATGGCCTACTACTGTGGTAATGCCTTTGAGGGACTTATGGATACTTTCCATAAGTCCCACAACGGCACAACAGGAGGCTTATCGATGGACCGATTTTTGAGATTATAACGAATGTTGGAAAAAAGGCTTGCATTTATTTGAATAAGTGGTACTTTACCAAGTACATAGAGGACAATATGGCTCCCTGGGGCCTGAGAATTCAAATTTTCCCAACAATTAAAAAAATGGAACCTGAGTTTAAAAATCTATGGGAATCCAACTTGCAACAATGCTCGGCACAAATGATGAAGCTATTGTGCTCTCATTATAATACCGAGTTGATTGAAGGGAGGAGCGCTTGGAGAGGTGAGCGTGGAAAGGCTTGCGATGTGAGCGGCTCTCCGGCAGACTCTTACCCCGTGTGTTGATGCTGTACTAGCTGAAGCAAGCTTGTTGGGTGAAGCTGGAGGACGTCGGGAAGGGCAGAGGAGCCGAGGAACGACCGAAACCTCCAGAAACGGCCGAACATTGCCGATCACCGCCGAGCCCCGCCGAGGTACCCGGAAGCAGTGAGAGACGGACGGGTCCCGGTGTGAACGAATAGACAGAGCTGCATGGCCCCGAACAGTACCTGCGGAGAGGGAGGAGAGAGGCTGGGAAGAGGAGACTCATCTACAGGGAAAGCGGCTGTATGAAATCTGGCACCTGAGACCCTTTAAGGACGGTATCGAGACACGAGGCATGAGGTATGTGAAATAGCTGTGGGGGGTAGAAGCACAGCAAGGTGGAGTCATAAAGGACTGACTACTGTGATTTGAAAAACTTCTCCCCTGTATAAGCTCAGGACTGGTGCTGTAATTATTTCTCGAGCATGCCATATACAATTGAGGACTGTGTATTTGAAAATTTTGGATGCCCTTTCATAACAGCGGTCTCAGGAACATTAGTGACCCCCTTTTTTCTTTTTTTTTTTTCTCTCCTCCTCCCCCCCCCCCCCCCCTCCTGCAAAGTAAGAGACTGGCGCCTTTTTTTTTTTTTTTTTTTTTTTTGGGAGGACGATGGAAAGCTGACCTGCCTATACATACTTGGTACACCCAGTGTAGGAGGCCTCCCCCCCTCTTCCTTCTCACCCCCACTTCTCGGTTTATAGCTATAAGCTCTGAATATAAGCTTGACCAGCTGATACCGCCTGTTCATACATACAGTGACTCCCAGAAAGATGTCAAGATGGCGAGGAGAGGAGCAGGTAGCACAGGAAAATGGGGGGGCTCAACAGCTCCGCTCCTCTAAGGAAAAGACTGCCCAGGCAGCACAGGCTGCTGCAACTAAGTTAGAACGGTATGCCCGTACCCCAGGTCAGTCCCCGGGGAAGGGGGAACAGCTGACACAGACACTGCAACAGACGCAGCCATTGCAAGTAAAATCTCATCAGGGGGGGGCGGTGGACAGGAAGAGCCAAGGACACACAGGTCCAACTATGGTCGCGGTATCAGGTCAAAAGAGCGCAAGTAGGCGCCAGGGGGTGGCTCAGAGTGAAAGTGATGTTGTTACCGGGAGTAGCCCTATGACTGAGGAGGACCCTACATTAAGGGACGTTCTACAAGCTGTAAATGTGTGTAAAACCTCGCTGGGAGAACTTTGTGGGCAATTTAAAAGCATGCAGGAGGAACTGTCACTGATCAGGCAGGATATACAGAGAACAGGGGAAAGAATGGCAGAATTGGAGACAAGGGTAAGTCAAATGGAAGATGATTTACACCCACTGAGAGAAGAGGTCAATAACATGCGAAAGCAACTGCATAATCAAAATACCGGTATGGATGAAATAGAAAATAGGCTTCGGAGGGATAACATCCGGCTGTTGGGACTCCCTGAGAGATGTGAAGGTTCCGAACAGATAAAGTTCTTAGAATCCTGGTTTAGTGAACTATTTGGAAGAGAGAGTTTTTCATCTTTTTTCTCTATAGAACGGGCCCACCGAGTCCCCTTTAAAGCTCCTCCCCCTGGGGGACGCCCTAGACCTATGATCCTGAAATTCTTTAATTACAATGACAAGGTGACTTTGATGCACAAGGCGAGAGAGATGGGTAACATCACATATAATGGAGCAAGGATCTCCCTGTACCCAGATTATTCATTGGAATTGCAGAGGCGAAGAGCCGAATTCTTGGAAGTCAAACGTACTTTACGGACTCATAAGATTACGTATGCACTTTTATATCCTGCACGGTTGAGAATAACAGCGTTTGGTGGTACCCAGTTATTTGACTCCCCAGCAGAAGTAATTTCATGGCTGGAAGCAAATAAGGGGTTATTGTAGATTGTAAATAAGCTGGGGGGGGGGGGGGCCAGGGGTTTGAGATAGTAACGCACGGGGGGAGAGCCGGGGGGGGGGGGGGGGGTTTAATTGTGGTTTGAATCTAGGATGGATAGGGTGAAAGGGGAAGAGGATAATTATTTATTTATTTTCTTTGATGTTTTCGCTTTCACTTTTATTCACTTCTGTATGAGGGTAAAGTGGTATGAGAATAGGAAGTTGGAGGAGGAGAGGGATAGAAGAGATGAATGTTTAAAGGTCACGTGTAATCCCCTAGGGGAACACCTAGGTAGGTGGAGAATTGGGGGGGTGGATGGGTGGAGGGAGGGGGGGGAGGGGGGTGGGGGGGAAAAAAGGATCAAAAAAGTTTGGAAAACCACAAGAGTGTTAATGTTGAAGTTAATATAGTTTGCACACAAATATTAATTCGAAAGGGAAAGCACGGGATTTATTATAAAAGAGGAAGGAAATTTGTAAGAATTTTCACTTTAAGTGAGAGTAGAATGAGTACAAGGGGAATGAAACACTACAGGGGCTTTTCCCCGATAATTTATGTGTTCGCACTTTGGTTATTTTTTAATAATTTTGTTACTGCTTTTATATTGAGTGATGCAGGATAACATACTTAATATAGCCTCTTGGAATGTCAGAGGCCTGGGTAGCCCAGTTAAAAGAGCGGTAGTCCTTTCCACGCAGGAGAGATATGGGATCGGACTGGCCTGCCTGCAGGAGACACATTTAATTAAGACAACAACATCGCAACTTAAAAATAAGAGGTATCAGGTTCAGTACCATTCTACTCACACTTCCTATTCGAGGGGAGTGAGTGTGATGATAGGAACCGGGGTGAGATTCTCCTGCAGGCAGGCTAGTATTGATGAATTGGGTCGCTACGTTTTTCTGTATTGCACCTTGGAGGATAGATTGTATGTTCTGGCGGGGGTTTATATACCGCCCCCGTTTAAAATGGAGGTGGTGTACAAGCTCACAAATTTTTTGGTAGATAAGGAGGATGTACCAGTCATAATAATGGGAGACTTCAATGAAGTGCTTGACTGTTGGATAGATAGATTCCCTATTAGAACTCAGGGGGCAGGGATAACGAGATTAAGTCAATTCCTGAAGGAGATTGGATTAATGGATTTGTGGAGGGTGAGGAACGCGGACACTAAGCAATATTCTTGCTGTTCGAGCTCGTACTCAACACTTTCCAGGATAGACTTGGTTTTAGGGAATGAAGAAGCACTACAAAATGTGAGGAAGATCGAGTATATGCCCAGAGGGATATCGGACCACTCGCCTTTGATAATAGCATTGAGTACTGGTAGGAGGGAAGAGAGGACGGGGAGTTGGAGAATTAGTCCATTTTGGCTCGAGTTAATGAAAGATGTAGAAGAAGTTTTAAAGAAACTAAAAGAGTTTATAATGTTTAATATAAAAACAGCCCCAATTGATATAACCTGGGACGCATTAAAAGCATTTGTTAGAGGAATACTGATTCAACAGGTGGTTAAAATCAAACAAAAATCTAGAAGCTGGGAGGAAAGAATTAGGAAAGAAGTAATAGAGGCAGAGGTTAACTATGTTAAGGATCCAACACTCGAGAAACAGGCAATATGGTTAAATAAACAACAAGGGTACAAATCTGTGATTATAAAAAGAGAAGAAAATAAACGCATCTTTCAGAAACAGTGTAGCTTTGGAGAGGGAGAGGGGGTAGGGAGAATGTTGGCTCGTCTAGTGAAAGCCAACTCCCCCCCCTCTACCATCTCAATGATTAAGTCCATGGATGGGACAGTTACCACCAATGGGAAGGAGATAGTTGAGATTTTTAGGGCCTATTATGAGGATTTATATAGAACACGGGATCAAAGGAGGGAAGAAGATATGTTATCCTTCCTGGAGAAAGCGATGCCCCCAACTCTTACCCAAGAAGAGAGAGAGGATCTAGAGGCCCCTATAACCTTAGGTGAACTACGTCAGGCGGTGGCCGGAATGGCCTCCCAAAAATCCCCAGGACCAGATGGGCTCCCAGTGGAGGTATACAAGAAGTACAGCGAGATCTTACTTCCGGAGTTGCTCAGAACGCTGGAAGGGGCAAAATTGGCGGGGAGATTACCTGCATCTATGATGGAGGCGATTATTATCGTGATTCCTAAATCACTCATATAGGCCAATATCGCTTTTATGCTCTGATATCAAAATATTAGCCAAAGTGCTCTCTAACAGACTGAATAAAGTAATTAATAGGCTTATACACCCGGACCAGACGGGATTTATAAAGGGTAGATCAACTAGTATGAACATAAGAAGGGCATTCTTGAATATACAAACCCCAGTGGTGAGAGAAGGTTCAAGGGCCATTTTGTCCTTAGACATGGCTAAGGCTTTTGATAGTTTAGAGTGGAGGTACCTATGGCGCATCCTGGAAGGGTGTGGATTTGGACCCATATTTATAGGGTGGATTAAAATGATGTACGGTGCACCTAGTGCAATAATTAGGATTAATGGGAATCAGTCCGGAAAACTTGAAATGAGCAGAGGCACGAGACAGGGATGTCCACTCTCCCCGTTGCTCTTTGCTTTGGCGATGGAGCCGCTGGCAATAGCTGTCAGGTCACATCCTGAGATAACTGGGTTTCAAAGGGGGGGGGGGTAGAGAGGAGAGGATCGCCCTATATGCGGACGATGTTCTCCTCTTTTTGGGAGACACTGGGCAATCGCTTGACAAAGTAATCAAATTGGTAGAAAAGTTTGGAGGTTTTACGGGATTATTAATAAATTGGGGGAAATCATAACTGCTCCAGGTTGATAGCCCGAGGGTTGTGACCGCATCAGGGATTCCACAAATGGAGGTAGTAGTGGCATTGAAATATCTAGGCATATATTTAACAAAAGATGTTAGCCAGTATGTGGATAGGAATTTGGGTCCGTTGTTGAGCAAATTTAAGAAGAACTGCGACGCCTGGAGTCGGCTGCCCCTGTCAGCGGCAGGCCGATGCAGTCTGATCAAGATGATATGGCTGCCACAATTGTTATACATACTGCATAACGCACCAGTTTGGATATGTAAGAAGTGGTTTAGAAAAATTGAAACTCTCTTTCGGGAGTTAATTTGGAAAAAGGGAAGGGCGAGAATTCGGCTACAGGCGTTGCAGTTACCAACAGATAGAGGGGGAGTGGCGGTACCCAGCCCTAGGAATTACTACCTAGCAGCACAGCTGCAACACATGGTGGATAGTGATCAGAAAGAGGTGGGTAATTTAAATAGGGGGGGGGGGGGGGGTTGATAGAAGCCTCGCATGAAATCCTGACTGATGCTTTAGAGGCGAATTCCTTTAAGTATAAGGTCCCTACAATAGTAATGATGTGGAAAATATGGATAACGGTAAAAAAACGGACAGGGTGCAGGGAATGGTCAGAATACACGCCCCTATGGGATAATAAGAACTTGCAGGAGGTATTGTCAGTAGGAAAAATTAACATATGGGAGAAGAAAGGGATAACAAGACTGGGTCAACTATATGAGGGTGGAATTCTGAAGTCATTCATGGACTTAAAAGAGGAATACAGTATACCCCAACAGACATTTTTCCGATATTTACAACTCAGGCATGCCCTGGAAGCACAATTTGGCTCCCAGACACCTGTATTGGACAGGACATCTCTAGCACAGAAGATACACTCGATGGATAAGTCCAGGGGGTTTATCTCTACCATGTATGAATCATTATGTAAAAATCCTAATGGGGAAACCGACCTGGTTAAACAAAAGGAGAAATGGGAGGAAGACATAGGTGTAATGTCTGATGAACAGTGGAAGAGAGTATTGGAGCTCGGACCACTAACTTCGGTTTCCCCATCACAAAAAATATTGCATTTAATGTTGATACACCGAGCCTATTTCACCCCCAAGAAGCTGTTTAAGTTTGGTAAGAGGACAGATGCTAATTGTCCTAGATGTGGTGGCTTTGGAGACCTCATACACATGGTGTGGAGGTGTCCAAAGCTATTCCGGTACTGGGAGGAAATAGTTGAAACTATAAACAGAATCTTTGGGACAAAGCTGGACCTAGATCCAGGTACATGTATACTGGGTTATAGGAGAACCCAGGGGGAAGGGTGGAATATAACAACTGTAGTTACACGATGTTTGTTTCAAGCGCGGAAGCTGATAGCGCAAAGATGGCAGGCGATGGGAGCACCTCTATCGAGTGAATGGACCCAAGTTATTAATGAGCTGGTGTGGAAGGAAAGGACGGTATATATACGTAGAGGAAACCTCAAAGGGTTTGAGAAAATATGGGCCCCTTGGTGGAAGGGAATGGAGCACCCAATGGATTAATACTACTGTACGAGGATAGGAGTAGATAGAGGTCAATACCTATTAACAGTTGAGTCCCGAAATAGTGACAGTTATGGAGATTGTGTGGCGTTTAACCGGTATAGAGGTGGGAATGGGGGGAGGGGGAGGGAACGGAGGGCTAGGGAGATAAGAAACTGGACATGTTAGATAGCAAATCCTATTGTATTATGTTTTCTTACTTATGTTTTTATGATGTGTACGGTTGTCTAAAATACATTTGGATATTGCTATGATAAATTGAAATAATAAATAAAGAGAAATGAATTTAAAAAAAAAAATAATACCGAGTTGATCAATGTTGACACTGATTTGAAAAAATTATATGAAGACAACAAATTGATCACTTTGGATACGTGCTTCCCTGAACGAGAAGCGGTACTCAAAACTGGTCTAGAATCCTATGTAGTGACTCTTCTTCAAACCAAGGAGAAAAAGTTCATGCGAGATAAACTCTCATATGATAATGATTTGGCATATAATTGGACATCATACAAAAAAAGGAGAAAATTTTATAAAACATCCACTTAAATTGATATAAATCCTGAATTAACAGACTCTGACAATTCATCTCTGTCTTCTTCTTCTTCACAGTCACCGGAACAGGTTACTATGTTCAAGAACCAATCGGCTCACAGGCGCACAAACGGTAACAGTAAGACACAAAATGGCAAATCTAGGGTTCTTCCAATCCTCCACACACACCTATGAGCACTCGGGCTTCAATAGCTCAATCTATAAGCACTATCAAAACAGTGGGTCAACCGGACACTTTACGTCAATTAGGTGCATCACTAGCTTCTTCTGCTCCAGTTTCGTCGAGTTCACTGACTAGAGCAGACGATATCACTACCGAACCGATTTTTCGCACGGCCCCAATCTTTACACAAATCGTGCACGATGCGAAGAAAGCATCAGATCCCAACCTCACTCAGTCTAAACACCTCAAAAGCACCTCAAAATAATCAATTTCATCATATTCGCTCACTGAAGCCCAGATATCTGTATTGAGTCTGGGTTTGACCTTTTGTCCCACCCAGACTACAGACGAATTTGAATTGGTCAAAGATGTTAATTTATTTTCACGAAAACGTATGTTTAGGGTTCTTTATGACAAATCTCAACCAGAGTTGGATACTCACAAACTTGCTAATCCCCATTGGTAGGGGATGAGCATTAATGACATCAAGGCCATGGAGGAACTTATGGAGCTTTTGGAGGAGGGACACATCGAAGCAGATTTATTAGAGGCAGAGGCTCTATCTACATCTCCTCGGTCTGCCCGTCTGTCTGGCCCTCCCCCTTGGCTCCTTCTGTTAAAATATACAAACCCAAGTCAACTCTGATGGGGACATCTGATGTAAGGGGACACTCTGACAGGAATGCCTGATGTAAAGGGGCACTTTGATGGGGGCACCCGATGTAAAGGGGCACTGTGATGGGGACACCTGATGTAAAGGGGCACTGTGATGAGGGCACCCGAGGTAAAGGGACACTGTGATGGGGGCACCTGATGTAAAGGGTCACTGTGATGGGGACACCTGACATAAAGGGGCACTGTGATAGGGACACCTGATGTAAAGGGGCACTGTGATGGGGGCACCTGATGTAAAGGGGCACTGTGATGGGGACAACTGATGTAAAGGGGCACTGTGATGGGGACACCCGATTTAAAGGCGCACTGTGATGGGGCACGCTGATGGGCATATTTTATTTTAAGAGCAACACTGATGGGTACATTTTATATTAAAGGGGCACTCTGATGGGCAAATTTTAAGTTAAGGGGCACGTTTTGTTGTGTCAATCAGAGTGCCCCTTAATATAAAATATGCCCATCTGCGTGACCCTTAACATAAAATTTACCCATCAGCGTAACCCTGATTTTATGTTAAGGGACACCCTGATGTGCACATTTTATGTTAAGGGGGACTCTGATGGGGACATCTGATGTAAGGGAACACTCTGACAGGAATGTCTGATGTAAAGGGGCACTGTGATGGGGACATCCGATGTAAAGGGGCACTGTGATGGGGACACCCAATGTAAAAGGGCACTGTGATGGGGACACCCGATGTAAAGGGGCACTGTAATGGGGACACCTGATGTAAAGGGGCACTGTGATGGGGACACCTGATGTAAAGGGGCACTGTGATGGGGACACCGGATGTAAAGGGACACTGTGATGGGGACACCTGATTTAAAGAAGCACTGTGATGGGGACACCTGATGTAAAGGGACACTGTGATGGAGACACCTGATGTAAAGGGGCACTGTGATGGGGCACCTGATGCACAGGGGCACTGTGATGGGGACACCTGATGTAAAGTGGCACTGTAATGGGGACACCTGATGTAAAGGGGCACTGTGATAGGGACACCAGATTTAAAGAAGCACTGTGATGGAGACACCTGATTTAAAGAAGCACTGTGATGGGGACACATGATGTAAAGGAGCACCTGATGTACATAGTTACATAGTTAGTCAGGTTGAAAAAAGACACAAGTCCATCCAGTTCAACCAAAAAAAATAAAAAAATTATATTTACACACATATATATACATATACATACACATACATACAATAAATATACCAGCCCATATACCCAATTCTATACCCACAGTTGATCCAGAGGAAGGCAAAAAACCCCAGCAGAGCATGATCCAATTTGCTAAAGCAGGGGAAAAAATTCCTTCCTAATCCCCCGAGAGGCAATCGGATTTTCCCCGGATCAACTTTACCTATAAATTTTAGTACCCAGTTATATTACGTACACTTAGGAAATAATCCAGGCCTTTCTTAAAACAATCCACTGAGCTGGCCATAACCACCTCTGCAGGGAGTCTATTCCACATTTTCACAGCTCTTACTGTGAAGTAACCTTTCCGTATTTGGAGATGAAATCTCTTCTCCTCTAGATGTAAAGAGTGCCCCCTTGTCCTCTTTGTTGACTTTAAAATGAATAACTCGACACCAAGTTCCCTATATGGACCCCTTATATATTTGTACATGTTGATCAAATCCCCCTTAATCTCCTCTTATCAAGAGTGAATAAATTCAGTTCCTCTAATCTTTCCTCATAGCCTCATATAATGATTTGAACAGGGGCAAAATGATATCTCTCTCTCTGGAGTACATACCTCTCTTAATACAGGAAAGGACTTTGCTCGCTTTGGAAACCGCAGCTTGGCATTGCATGCTATTATTGAGCTTATGATCTACCAAAACCCCCAGATCCTTCTCCACTATGGATTCCCCCAGTTGTACTCTCCCTAACGTGTATGATGCATGCATATTCTTAGCCCCCAAGTGCATAACCTTACATTTCTCAACATTAAACCTCATCTGCCACATAGTCGCCCAATTAGACAGAGCATTGAGGTCGGCTTGTAAATTGGTGATATCCTGTAAGGACGTTATTGCACTGCATAGCTTGGTGTCATCTGCAAAGACGGAAATGTTACTCTTGATCCCAGACCCAATATCATTTATAAAGATATTTAAAAGCAAGGGTCCCAGCACTGAACCTTGGGGTACACCACTCATAACCTTAGACCATTCAGAGTACGAATCATTAACCACTACTCTCTGAATTCTGTCTTTTAGCCAGTTTTCTATCCATCTACAAACTGATTTTTCCAAACCTGTAGACTTTACCTTACACATGAGCCGTTTGTGCTGAAATGTATCGAACGCTTTTGCAAAATCCAAATATATCACGTCCACCGCCACCCCTCTGTCCAAGGTTTTACTTACCACCTCATAAAAAGAAATCAGGTTTGTCTGACAACTCCTGTCTTTCATGAATCCATGCTGTCTGTTGCTCAAAATATTTTTTTCCTGCAAGAACTCGTCTATGTGGTCTTTTATTAATTCCTCCAGTATCTTCCCAACTATAGAAGTTAAACTAACGGGTCTATAATTACTTGGTAAAGACTTTGTTCCCTTTTTAAATATAGGCACCACATTGGCCCTGCACCAATCCAGTGGTACTATTTCTGTCATTAATGAGTCCCTAAAAATGAGATACAATGGCTTTGAAATTACAGAGCTCAATTCTTTTAGGATCCGTGGGTGGATGCCATCAGGTCCAGGTGCTTTATCCACCTTTATTCTGTCCAAATATTTCTGGACTATATCACTTATGAGCCATTGTGGATTTGGGGCTGCGTCAGTACCACCCCCATTGTGGACATGAGCCCCCCCATGCTCCTTTGTATACACAGAGCTGAAGAAAGTATTTAATAAGTTAGCCTTCTTTGTCCCCAGTCACCCACTCCAGATTATTTTGCAAAGGGCCTACATGCTCAGACTTAACCTTTTTACTATTAATATATTTGAAGAATTTTTTGGGGTTTGTCCTACTGTCTTTTGCAATCTGTCTTTCATTTTGAATTTAGAATTTTGAATGTAAAGGGGCACTGTGATGGGGACACCTGATGTAAGAGTACTGTGATGGGGACAATTGATGTAAAGGGGCACTGTGAAGAATACACCTAATTTAAAGTGCACCATGATGGGCACACCTGATCTGGTGGGAACACCTGATGTATGGAGGCACACTTATGGTGACACCTAATGTAAGAGGGCACCTTTATATAATGGGGCACTCTGATGGTGACAAATTATATAATGGGGCACACTGATGGGAAACACCAGTTGTAAGGGGGCTTTCCATTGCAGAAACCTGATGTAAGTGGGCACTCTGACAAGAATACCTGATGTAAGAGAGTACTCTGCCTTTGGCAACTGATTTTGGGGGGTAGTCTGCACATTGCATCTAGGCTGAGCAGCAGGGGTTTTCCTTTGCTACAGATTGGCCCTGGCTGGTCCCTGTTTCCTTGATGCATTGATTCTACTGGGTAATTTTTAATTCAATCTTATATTTTGACTTTGGAAGTTGCAATTTTTGCGAATCTCTTTAAGTAAATATCATCTAATTTACAATTTTTGTTATAAAATTCAGACTGCTATCCCGGAAGATCTCTCTGCAAGCATTAATAATCCAGACGTTCCCATTTACCTATTTTGAAGCTCCTCTGTTCTTTATTTATTTTACATCCTTGATTTGGTGGTTTTCTTTAACCAATTTCAGGTGAGAGTGACATTTCCCATGTCCTTTGAGCTTCTGCTATCTATGTCCTTATGTGTATATGATGTAAATATTTTTTGTCTGATGTATAATATTTATATATATGCCCTTTTGTGGAACATTTTCTGTAATTTTTCATGTATGTTCATGTATCCAATTATTTATGTATCTATTATTTAATACAGTATTATAACGCTACCTTTATCACATAAAGCTCCTGATGAAACTCGATTTGAGTGAAACATGTTGAGCGTGGTATAAGTCATGTTGACCGAAATCAAAAAAGAATTGTCGAAAATCGCTGTCCATTTTACGTATTTTCACGTATTGTGTTTTTAGCATAAATGTTCTTTTTGTCAATAATTTAGAGATTTTTATCTTTGGTCTATTGTTTTGATCCCTTGTGGTTCTTACTAATACCTTGTGCAATTGATTCCCTTAAAAGTCCCTGGAGATTTGTTACCTCTCCCCCTGTTCTTTATTTTTAAAGAAATGCATACTGCACTCTGAATTAATGAATCAAGTTGTCCCAAAACATCCTCTGTTAATATTTCAGTATTTTTTGTTGCTGTTGACGCTGACAGTGGGATCTGGTTGATTTTTCCACACAGCTCATCTTTTTGTTTACCCTCAAGTAAAGGTTCAGCAACAGCATTCAAACACTCCTTTACAAATGTACCATTGGTAAATGGTCTTTTGTGTTGCCCCAAAATTCATGCTACTTTAAGTGAACATTCATTTGCACGCTGCTGGGCTGTAAATGAATGTGAGAGAACTTTGGTAGATCTGTCATACTGGGCTTTCAGTTCCGTTATTTTATGTGCCCTCACCTCGGAATGCTGTGTATATGTTTGCGCAAACGAACTGTGTTTTGTTTTGTAATGACGCTTCACATTGATACTTTTTATTAATGCAACAGTTTCGCAGCAAATGAGACAAACCGGTTTTAAACTTCCCACAGGAAGAATGATCATATATTGGTCTGTCCATTCATCTTTGAAGACTCGGTTTTCAGTGTCTACCTTCCTTTTTTTGACACAAGCCATGCTCTCTGTCGCTTTTGCTACGGTTTCCTCCACACACTTATATTCTGTAAATGTAAATGTCCCCATTAGTTGTCCCCATTACATCAGTTGCCCCTATTAAAGTCATTCATTACATTGGGTGCCCCATCAGACTACCCCCCAAAATCAGTTGCCAAAGGCAGAGTACTCTCTTACATCAGGTATTCTTGTCAGAGTACCCACTTACATCAGGTTTCTGCAATGGAAAGCCCTCTTACAGCTGATGTTTCCCATCAGTGTGCCCCCTTATATAATTTGTCACCATCAGAGTGCCCCATTATATAAAGGTTAGGTGTGTTCTTCACAGTGCCCCTTTACATCAATTGTCCCCATCACAGTGCTTCTTTAAATCAGGTGTCTCCATCACAGTGCTTCTTTAAATCTGGTGTCCCCATCACAGTGCCCCTTTACATCAGGTGCCCCCATCACAGTGCCCCTTTACATCAGGTGCCCCCATCACAGTGCCCCTTTACATCAGGGGCCCCCATCATAGTGCCCCTTTACATCAGGGGCCCCCATCACAGTGCCCCTTTACATCAGGTGTCTCCATCACAGTGCCCCTTTACATCAGGTGTCCCCATCACAGTGCCCCTTTACATCAGGTGTCTCCATCACAGTGTCCCTTTACATCAGGTGTCCCCATCACAGTGCTTCTTTAAATCAGGTGTCCCCATCACAGTGTCCCTTTACATCAGGTGTCCCCATTAAAGTGCCCCTTTACATCGGGTGACCCCATCACAGTGCCCTTTAACATCAGGTGTCCCCATCACAGTGTCCCTTTACATCGGGTGTCCCCATCACAGTGCCCTTTTACATTGGGTGTCCCCATCACAGTGCCCCTCTACATCGGCTGTCCCCATCACAGTGCCCCTTTACATCAGACATTCCTGTCAGAGTGTCCCTTTACATCAGATGTCCCCATCAGAGTCCCCCTTAACATAAAATGTGCACATCAGGGTGTCCCTTAACATAAAATCAGGGTCACGCTGATGGGTAAATTTTATTTTAAGGGTCATGCAGATGGGCACATTTTATATTAAGGGGCACTCTGATGGACACAACAAAACGTGCCCTTTAACTTAAAATTTGCCCATCAGAGTGCCCCTTTAATATAAAATGTACCCATCAGTGTCGCTCTTAAAATAAAATATGCCCATCAGCGTGCCCCCATCACAGTGCGCCTTTAAATCGGGTGTCCCCATCACAGTGCCCCTTTACATCAGGTGTCCCCATCAAAGTGCCCCTTTACATCAGTTGTCCCCATCACAGTGCCCCTTTACATCAGGTGCCCCCATCACAGTGCCCCTTTACATCAGGTGTCCCCATCACAGTGCCCCTTTGCATCAGGTGTCCCCATCACAGTGCCCCTTTACATCAGGTGTCCCCATCACAGTGCCCCTTTACATCAGGTGTCCCCATACAGTGCATCTTTAAATCGGGTGCCCCCATCACAGTGCCCCTTTACATCAGGCATTCCTGTCAGAGTGTCCCCTTACATCAGATGTCCCCATCAGAGTCCCCCTTAACATAAACTGTGCACATCAGGGTGCCCCTTAACATAAAATAAGGGTCAGGCTGATGGGCATATTTTATATTAAGGGGCACTCTGATGGACACAACAAAGCGTGCCCCTTAACTTTAAATTTGCCCATCAGAGTGCCCCTTTTAATATAAAATGTACCCATCAGTGTTGTTCTTAAAATAAAATATGCCCATAAGCGTGCCCCTTAACATGAAATAAGGGTCACACTGATGGACGCCTATTATGTTAAGCGGCACTCTGATGGACAAATTTTATTTTAAGGGGCATGCTGATGGGTATATTTTTAATGTGCACATCGATGGGCATATTTTGTAGGGCACATTTTGTTGTGCCCATCAGCGTGCCCCTTAACAAAATATGCCCATTGATGTGCACATAAAAAATATACCCATCAGCGTGCCCCGTAAAATAAAATTTGTCCATCGTTGTACCCCTTAACATAAAAGGTGCCCATCAGCATGACCATTATTTTATGTTAAGGGGCACGCTGATGGGCAAATTTTATGTTAAAGGGCACTCTGATGGGCACATTTTATTTTAAGGGGCACGCTGATAGGTATATTTTTAATGTGCACACCGTTGGGCATATTTTGTTAAGGGGCACCTTAACAAAACATGCTCATCTGTGTGCACATAAAAAATATACCCATGTGCTCCTTACAAAAAAAGCCCAGCATTGTGCATATTAACCACTTTCAGACCGGACCATTTTGCTGGTAAATGACCAGAGGTCTTTTTACACTTTGGCACTGCGCTGCTTTAACTGGTAATTGCGCGGTCATGCAATGTTGTACCCAAACAAAATTTGCGTCCTTTTCTTCCCACAAATAGAGCTTTCTTTTGATGGTATTTGATTGCCTCTGCGATTTTTATTTTTTGCGATATAAACGTAAAAAGACCGCAAATTTTGAAAAAAAATGATATTTTCTACTTTTTGTTATTAGAAAAATCCAATAAACTCAATTTTAGTCATACATTTAGGCCAAAATGTATTCAGCCACATGTCTTTGGTAAAAAAAAAGTCAATAATTGTATATTTATTGGTTTGCGCAAAAGTTGTCACATCTACAAACTAAGGTACGTTTTCTGGAATTTACGCAGCTTTTAGTTTACGACTGCCTATCTCATTTCTTGAGGTGCTAAAATGACAGGGCAGTACAAAACCCCCCCAAATGACCCCATTTTGGAAAGTAGACCCCCTAAGGAAATTGATAAGAGGCATGTTGAGCCCATTGAATATTTTATTTTTTTGCCTCAAGCGATTGAATAATGACAAAAAAAAAATTTTTTTTTTTTTTTTACACAAAGTTGTCACTAAATGATATATTGCTCACACATGCTATGGGCGTATGTGAAATGACACCCCAAAATAAATTCTGCTGCTTCTCCTGAGTACGGGGATACCACATATGTGGGACTTTTTGGGAGCCTAGCCGCGTACAGGGCCCCGAAAACCAAGCACCGCCTTCAGGCTTTCTAAGGGCGTAAATTTTTGATTTCACGCCTCACTACCTATTACAGTTTTGAAGGCCATAAAATGCCAAGATGGCACAAAACCCCCACAAATGACCCCATTTTAGAAAGTAGACACCCCAAGCTATTTGCTGAGAGGCATGTTGAGTCCATGGAATATTTTATATTTTGCCACAAGTTGCGGGAAAATTACAAACTTTTTTTTTTTTTTTTTTTTTTACACAAAGTTGTCACTAAATGATATATTGCTCACACATGCTATGGGCATATGTGAAATGACACCCCAAAATAAATTCTGCTGCTTCTCCTGAGTACGGGGATACCACATATGTGGGACTTTTTGGGAGCCTAGCCGCGTACGGGGCCCCGAAAACCAAGCACCGCCTTCAGGCTTTCTAAGGGCGTAATTTTTTGAGTTCACTTCTCACTACCTATTACAGTTTTGAAGGCCATAAAATGCCAAGATGGCACAAAACCCCCACAAATGACCCCATTTTAGAAAGTAGACACCCCAAGCTATTTGCTGAGAGGCATGTTGAGTCCATGGAATATTTTATATTTTGCCACAAGTTGCGGGAAAATTACAAACTTTTTTTTTTTTTCACAAAGTTGTCACTAAATGATATATTGCTCACGCATGCCATGGGCATATGTGAAATGACACCCCAAAATAAATTCTGCTGCTTCTCCTGAGTACGGGGATACCACATATGTGGGACTTTTTGGGAGCCTAGCCGCGTACGGGGCCCCAAAAACCAAGCACCGCCTTCAGGCTTTCTAAGGGCGTTACAGTTTTGAAGGCCATAAAATGCCAAGATGGCACAAACCCCCCCCCCCCCAAATGACCCCATTTTAGAAAGTAGACACCCCTAAATTTAGGGGTACACTAGTGAGACTAGGTAATAAATGGCGGGTGCCCTGAAACTATAAAAAAATAACTAACCAACCAGCGTCACCTGTAACAGTTATATGGTGATCACTGGTGAAAGGGTTAACTAGGGGGCAATCAGGGGGCTTTATGCGGTAGTATATGGGGGTCCCTGGCGCTATAAAAAGCTGCGGCGAACCTAAATACCTACCTGCCTAACTAGCGTCACCTGTGACACTAATACAGCGATCAGAAAAACGATCGCTTATTAGGCTGGGTTCACACTGGAGCGATGCGGGAACGCCACGAATGCGCGGCGGGTTCCCGCATCGCATGCCTCCCGGCGGCAGTTCACACTGCCCTATGCGAACTGCTGGGAGTGTCAGTGAAATGTTAATGACACCCCCAGATCAGTTCGCATATCGCAGTGCGATCTGCAAACTTGGATCGCATGGTGTGAACACCCATGCGATCCGATTCTGCTGCGGACCAAAAAAAGGGTCCCGTGCGAGTTTGCGGCGGGTGCGGCGGGTGCGACACGAATTCAGCCATACTATCTGTATAGCTGAACTCGAATCGCACAGAGATCGGATGTGATTTGCACTGCAGTGCGGTGCGAATCACATCCGTTCTCATAAACCGCTGCAATGTGAACCCAGCCTTAGTGACACTGGCGACGGGGGGTGATCACGGGGTTAAACCTTTATTGGGGGGGTTAGGGGGGTACCTTAGAACTAAAGGGGGCTAACCCTAACTGCCCTAACAGTTATTAGTCACAAATGACACCTGCCGGGTGATCAGGGGGTTAAACCTTTATTAGGTAATAAATGGCGGGTGCCCTGAAACTATAAAAAAATAACTAACCAACCAGCGTCACCTGTAACAGTTATATGGTGATCACTGGTGAAAGGGTTAACTAGGGGGCAATCAGGGGGCTTTATGCGGTAGTATATGGGGGTCCCTAGCGCTATAAAAAGCTGCGGCGAACCTAAATACCTACCTGCCTAACTAGCGTCACCTGTGACACTAATACGGCGATCAGAAAAATGATCGCTTATTAGGCTGGGTTCACACTGGAGCGATGCGGAAACGCCGCGAATCCGCGGCGGGTTCCCGCATCGCATGCCTCCCGGCGGCAGTTCACACTGCCCTATGCGAACTGCTGGGAGTGTCAGTGAAATGTTACTGACACCCCCAGATCAGTTCGCATATCGCAGTGCGATCTGCAAACTCGGATCGCATGGTGTGAACACCCATGCGATCCGATTCTGCTGCGGGCCAAAAAAAGGGTCCCGTGCGAATTTGCGGCGGGTGCGGCGGGTGTGGCGGGTGCGGCGGGTGCGGCGAATGGCTGAACTCGAATCGCACAGAGATCGGATGTGATTTGCACTGCAGTGCGGTGCGAATCACATTCGTTCTCATAAACCGCTGCAATGTGAACCCAGCCTTAGTGACACTGGCGACGGGGGGTGATCACGGGGTTAAACCTTTATTGGGGGGGTTAGGGGGGTACATTAGAACTAAAGGGGGCTAACCCTAACTGCCCTAACAGTTATTACAGTCACAAATGACACCAATGCAAAAAAAAAAAAAAAAAAAAAAAAAATGACATTGGTGTCACTGTGACTGGGGGGCAGGGGTAATTGGGGGGGTGATCGGGGGGTAAAGGGGGGGTGTGAGTGTGCCTGGCATGTTCTACTGTGTGTGGGATGTGTTGGTGCAACTCACTGATCCGCTCTCCTCCGTGTCGGAACGAAAAATACCGACACGGAGGAGAGAATACATCACTTCCTCTCCTGTGTTTACATTACAGGAGAGGAAGTGATGTCACCGGGGATTTCCATTCGTCGGGAGCGATCGCGAGGGGGTGGCCATGAATGAATGGCCGTCCCCTCGTCCGGGATCGCTCCCGAACGAAAACCGACCGCCGCAGGCACCGGGCGGGGGCCCGATCGGGCCCCCGACCCGCGGGAGGCAAATCACGTACATGTACGTGCTTATGCCTGCCCGTGCCATTCTGCCGACGTACATCGGCGTGCGGCGGTCGGCAAGTGGTTAATAATATACCTATCAGTGTGCCCCTTAAAATATGCCCAACAGTGTGCACAATAAAAACAGTCTCATGAATGATCACTAATGTGCCCACATACCTTAACTGCAGGAGGGAGGGCACAACTGAAGCTGCCTCGCAAGGAGCCAGGACCCGGGAATAGGGAACCGCGGGCAGCAGGGGGGCGGGGCGCGCATGTGACGTCACGCCTCTACTGCCAGTGAGTGTGAGTGTCTCTTCAGCCCCGAGAGACGCGGCCAGGAGCAGGGGGCGTGTGCATGCACGCAGCGTCAATGATTGCTGGGGAAACCAGCGGTCCCCGCAAACCAATGATTACTGTAATTTACTACGCTGGTGGCATGGCGGTCCGGGCAGAAGCTCCGCTCGGTCAGGACTCGGACCGTGGGCCGCCATTTAATGACGGCTGGCATATAGGATACAGGCGATGATCACAGACTGCACATATATATAGGAAATGATCAGAGACTGTACATATATACAGGGGATGATCAGAGGCTGCACAGATGTACAGGAGATGGTCAGAGACTGCACATATATACAGGAGATTATCAGAGACTGCACATATATACAGGAGATTATCAGAGACTGCACAAAGTATACAGGAGATGATCAGAGACTGCACATAGGATACTGGAGATGATCAGAGACTGCACATAGTATACAAGAGATGATCAGAGACTGCACATATATAAAGGAGATGAACAAAGACTGCACATATACACACAGGATGATCAGAGACTGTACATATATATAGGAAATGATCAGAGACTGTACATAGGATACAGGAGATGATCAGAGACTGCACATGGGATACAAGAGATGATCAGAGACTACACATATATACAGGAGAAGCTCAGAGACTGCACAAAGGATACAGGCGATGATCACAGACTGCACATATATACAGGAGATTATCAGAGACTGCACAAAGGATACAGAAGATGATCAGAGACTGCACATAGGATACTGGAGATGATCAGAGACTGCACATAGAATGCAAGAGATGATCAGAGAATGCACATATATACAGATGATCAGAGACTGCACATATATACAGGAGATTATCAGAGACTGCACATATATACAGGAGATGATCACAGTCTGTACGTTTATATAGGAAACGATCAGAGAATGTACATATATACAGGAGATGATCAGAGACCATACTTAGATTACAGGAGATGATCAGAGAGTGCACATATACTCAGGGGATGATCAGAGACTTCACAGATATACAGTAGATGGTCAGAGACTGCACATATAGGAGATGATCAGAGACTACACATATATTTGGAGGCTGGTCAGAGACTGCACATATAATACAAGAGATGATCAGAGACTGCACAAATATACAGGACATGGTCAGAGACTGCACAGAGGATACAGGAGATGATCAGAGACTGCACATAGGATACAGGAAATGATCAGAGACTGTACATAGGATACAGGAGATGATCAGAGATTATGTATATGTATATGTATGTATATATATATATATATATGCATATATATATATATGCATATATATATATGCATATATATATATATATATATATATATATATATATATATATACACAGGAGATGATCAGAGACTGCACATATGTATAGGAGATGATCAGAGACTGCACATAGGATATAGGCGATGATCAGAGACTGCACATAGGATATAGGCACTGATCAGAGACTGCACATATATACAGGAGACGCTCAGAGATTGCACATAGGATACAGAAAATGATCAGAAACTGTACATATTTACAGGAGATGATTAGAGACTGCACATAGGATACAGGAGATGATCAGAGACTGCGCATAGGATACAGGAGATGAAAAAAAGCAAAGGGGTAAAGGTGCGCTATGGACCCTAGATATGTTACAATATATATAAAGTGTAAAATTCCAAAACACAGTGGAGTGTAAAGTGAGTAAAGTGAATAAAAAATTATTTTAAATTTTTTTATGATACACACAGAATAAATAAATAAATAAATGAAAGAATAAATAAGTACCCTAGTGGTAAGAACAGGGGCTGCCACTACCTTTGTAATCACCCTTAAAGGGTGAATAGTATAAATGTATATCGAAGGGGGTAGTCAACGGCGCACACCTACTATTAATTTGTGCAAATTGCAAATGTGTATATCAAATTATTAATTGTGAAAAATATAAAAAAGGTAGGAACAATGAGAATAAAGTAAAAAACTGATAATAAAAATATATACGTAATAGTGACAAATGACAGAACTGTATGCGTGATAACCCACAAATTGGGTAAAATTATTTCATGCCTAATGCAATATTCAAATAAAGTGCTAAATATTCCTAAAAGTGCATAATATTAGTATAAAGTGCTTAATAAAAAGTGCATAGTGCTCTGAAATTATAAATGCCAAAAACCAAGAACACAAAAATGCAAAAACCCCAAAATTAAAAAATTAAAAAACCAAAAAATTTAAATTATCAAAACATAATCGTACTCTTCATACGATTATAAAGTCGCTAAGTGGAGATGTGCAGAAAAAATATATATTACAAGTCCAACAGCAGGATGTTATAAGCAAAAAAGGTTTCATTAAACCAGTGAATAAGAGAAAAAATAAATAAATAGATAAAAATATATATAAAAAATCAAACAAATAAATAAAAATAAATAAAACTAAAAATCAGAAAAAACAATCGTAAATGTCTTTTTAGACGAAAGTGCCAATGTGCTTCAGAATTCCTGGATAAACAACCGGTGCATTTGTAGTGTAAAGGCAGTAATCCGCACTCACCAGCTCCCCATCCCCTTATGGGGTTAACGTGCCTTCACAGTGTGAGCCCCTGTGTCGCTGTGTATGGCTGGTCTGGTTTAAATATCCATGGAGTTTCTCACAAAAAGTAAAGTGGGGCAGACATAGTGTGATCCAGTATAAAAGTTTTTATTTAATTATTTATAAAATGCTACTCACATAATGCAAGATAAAAACCGGCATTTCAATTGATCCAATATGAATGTCTGTTTGTATTCACCTCCGCCGCCGCTATGCACGAGTGGATTCACCTGATCACATCCTCCCCCCACGAGGAGAACGGCGGGCGCTGTGTGCCTGTAAGGGGCGCCAGTGGCGGCCAACCACCTCCCCTCACCAGGAGGGCTGCAGGCTGTCCCCACGAAACTGTGGGGAGATTTAGAGCAGGAGAGATGGACTGTCTCCGCCCCCATGCCTGAACGCTGGGAGAAGCCACTGCCGACGGCTTGCCACCCCCCTCCATGCTGGAACATGGGGCTGAAAAAGGGGGGGGGGAGGGTGGCCTCCATAAGCCAGTGTGAACCCAGGGATGAGAGGGGGGGGACCATAGCCGCGGCCAACCGCAGCTCTGAAATGACATGCTACCACCTAGAAAACCCCAACCCTGGCCCTGACAGAGGAGGAGGGTTATATAGTCTCTGACTCCTCCCACAAATACGGCCAGCCTTCCCACATATATATGAAGGAGATGATTAGAGACTGCACATAGGATACAGGAAATGTAAAGTTAAATCACAGTGGCCGGCATAGTGGTGTAGTGGGTAGCACTCTCACCTAGCAGTAAAAAGGGTAGCTGGTTTAAATACCAACAACGACACTACCTGCCTGGAGTTTGCATGTTCTCCCTGTGCCTGCGTGGAATTCCCCTGAGTGCTCTGGTTTCCTTCCACACTCCAAAGACATGCTGGTAGGTTAATTGGCTTCTGTCCAAAACTGGCCCTAGCATATGAATGGGGACCTTGGATTGAGGATAGGGACAATTGTAGACACGCACCCACACTCACTCGGGTTGAACTGGATGGTGTGGTGTCTTTATTCAACCTTGCTAACTATGTAAATCCATATAAATGTGCTCTATACATTTGAATACATTCCTTGCTAAGATACAAATAAGCCTCATGAAACAAGTTGCATATATTATTAAATAATGATAAACATCTAGTTTTAAAAAAGAGGGGGAGTACTAATGTGCAAACCAACAGGGTGATGAATTCTAAACCCAAAGCTAGTAGCTGCCAGCATAAGCTAGTAATCACACTAAAACATATATAATAAATAGCAAGTAATGTGGCGCTTACTAAAAATACCTAGAGTCCACACAGATATATAACAAAGATGATGAATGACTGATCCGGTAACATCAATAAGAGCAATTAATAAACCTAAATAAATGTCAAGCTACCATTGATGAAACATAAATTCCAACAAACAAATTATTATCCAGTGTTCAATAGTATTCAATAACTATGGTACTTCAAGTATAATCACATGGGTAAATCCCAAATGACCTAATGTGCAAAAATATTAAAGTGCATATGTTATGTAAAAACTATCAACACATGACATATATTCATAAAAATCCAAATGAACATGTGCCAAAAAATAAATGAATTTTTTGTGCAAACAAGTAAAAGTGACAAAAAACAGGTATTAAATATATAATAGTGCATAAGGGGAAAAAAGTCCCATTGTAAAGTGTAGCAGTGATCCAAATGTCTTTAAAAAAACATGTCTAAACGTGCAGAAAAACGTTCATCAAATTATAGTGCAAGTGCCACCATCCGATATGTTTCCACCTTCAAATGTGCAACACACTATTTGCCCCAGCCTCTCACCTCATATACCATTAAATTCAGCCTCACTGATGTTTTTCCACTGGATGATCAGACTCCTCAAGAACTTTCCCAATAGTATCACAATCAATGTTTAAATGTACTCATTGGCATGGAAAAGAAGAGGAGGGCTTCCATATTCTAGCATTTCAATAATAGATTTATTCAAAAAACATAGTAACTTACAGTTAAAATTGGAGTAAACAGCATAGAAACCCCATAGACTTCCGGTCTGGGCAACGACCGGAAGTGATGACACCCGGTTCTCTTCTGACGCGTTGCATCACTGTCCACGTGACTTTTTCAAAGGGCATAGAGTCGGGTGTAAGGAACGGGTTTAAATAGCAGAACCGCTGTCATGGTAACCATCATAACAAACATCAAATATCTAATAGGCATAGTAATTCCTAAGTGTTGATCTTCTTACCTCGGAAGGAATTTAGAACCTTTACCTCTATGTTCTAAAATAATATTTAATATCTAATACACTGCCCGTCATTTTCATTATGAGGCTCCATCTAGTGGATGATTAGATAATGGCAGCAGAAAAAAAACAATAAGTGGAAGTTACACGTGCCGATTAAGAATCGACTACGCCATCTAGTGGATAATATTAAAATTCCAATCCCAATAGTATTGTTTAGGGAGCTCCATCTAGTGGAAAATAATAGTTAAACCTCTTCTTAAAAACAAATACTCCATTTAGTGGATTAATAAAAACAGGCAGATAGTAGACCAAGATCAATATAATACTGTAGAACCAACAGTGATATTTACTGGACCAATAAGAAATCCCAATATTTTCTTAGTTTACTTACTAAAATAATCCAACTAAAAGAAATACCCAATTACCACCAAATATCCACTCACTCTGTTGGCAACTGCCTTGACCTCATATTCTCCTACCTATGCACTCTGCATACCTCCAATATTCCTTTTCCTCTATCTAATCACCACCTTATTAGTTTCACTCTCTCCTTGTCTGCCTCCTCCTTGCCTTCCAACTACCAAACTATTACTCGTAGAAACCTTCACCATCTTAACCCTTCTCTTCTTTTTTCTGCTACAGATTGTCTCCATGACAAAATCTCATCCTTGTCCTGCCCCAACTTGGCTACTTCTGTTTACAACAGTTCACTGTCATCCACCCTGGATACCTTTGCCCCCCTCACTACGCACAGAATCAGGCCCAGACTGCTACAACCCTGGCAGACAGACAATACCAGATGCCTCAAGAAACTTGGCCACGCTCTTGAGTGTCTGTGGCATAAAACTAAGTCACAGCAAGATTTCAGCCAATATAAATCTGCCCTCCAAAAATACCATCCCTGCCTGCACACTGCCAAACAGACCTACTTTATCACTCTCATTCACACCTTCTCACGCAGTCCCCGTCAACTCTTTTCTACCTTTACCACTCTACTTCCTCCTCCATTACCCCCAC
This sequence comes from Lithobates pipiens, assembly GCF_037356315.1. Lineage (NCBI taxonomy): Eukaryota > Metazoa > Chordata > Amphibia > Anura > Ranidae > Lithobates > Lithobates pipiens. The sequence goes on from NW_027507784.1 coordinate 232,609,407, forward strand.
CCACTAACTTACTCACTGCCCAGGAGATTGCTTATCACTTCAAAAATAAGATTGAAACGAGTCTCGAGATCTCCGCTCTATAGACATCTCCCTCACTTTACACTCCTTGTCCTCCTGCACAATCAATACTTCCCTCTTTTAACCCAGCTACTATAGAGGAAGTCACTAAACTTTTTTTCTAATGCCCACTTAACCTCCTGCTCCCTGGACCCTGTTCCTTCTCAAATACTACGGTCACCATCTGAATCAACCCTACACTCCTTAACTCATATCTTCAACCTCTCACTCTCTACTGACATCTTCCCCTACCCTCTAAAATGTGTACTAGTCAATCCGATACCAAAAAGACCCCACCAATCTTAACAACTTAAGACCCATCTCTTTACTCCCTTTTGCCTCCAAACGCCTTGAACATTTAATCTACAACCGACTGAGCGACCACCTCATTGAGAATAACCTTCTTGATCCCCTTCAGTCTGGATTTTGCTCACAGCACTCCACAGAAACTGCCTTGGCTTTTCAGGTAATACACCTCCAAGGTGTCTATTAGCCTTTATGATTTTCCAGTATTTCCTACATATCTTCTCAAACTGTTTATGCGGCATGTTGTAATCCATAACCAGTGGGACACCATTCATATATTCTTTATTGTTGATCGAATCTTGAATCAATTTCTCCCTGTCAAAAGAATTGAAGTCCTTTATTTTTTCTTTAATAAAACTGCGTTTATACCCTTTTTGGATAAATCTCTCACTAATAAAATCAGCTTGTTTTAAGAACACTTCATTTTTGGTGTAATTTCTTCTTAGCCTAATTAATTGGCCTTTAGGTATGTTTTCTAGCCACAGGCATAATGGCAGCTATCCAGTGGGAGAAATCTATTCTGATCAACTGGTTTAAAAAGTGTCATCAAGAAAAAAGGTGTAGGGATGGCCGAACGGTCGCCTGGCGGTTGGCTCGCGCGAATTTCGGCTGTTCGCGGTCCGCGCGATCGGCGGACTATTGCCGCTGTTTGCCCGGTGGACTTACGTGTTTACTGTGCAAATAAACTTTGACCTATGATGACACATCCATCATGTGGTACAGGACAGCCAATTGAGACATTACAGCACATGGACACTTGAACATTCCCCCTAACTTATAAATAGACCCGATCCGGCAGCCATTTTAAATTCTTTCTACTGTCACTATAGGGAGAGGTTGCTGTGTGGAGCAGGGAGAGACTGCAGTGACACAAGTCGCTAGCTATTAGGTCCACAAAAGTTCTTTTAAGGACTGGTATGGTATAGGTGTAGTTCAGGATATAGGTTTGAGGCACTGCTATTCAAGTCATTGTTGCAGCAGATTGTCTTTTCTCAGTGCAGATAGGGACAGACAGGACGCTGTGTGTTGCAGAGAGGGACAGTCAGTTTAATCATTAACTGTTACTATTAGGTCCACAAAGGTCCTTTTCAGGACTGGTATGGTGTAGTAGTACAGGATATAGTTTTGAGTGCAGTGCTATTCAAGTTATTGTTGCAGCAGCCTGTGTTTTGTCAGTTTAAATAGGGACAGACAGGAAGCTGTGTGTAGCAGTGAGGGACAATCAGTTTAATCCTTAGCTGTTACTATTAGGTCCGCAAAGGTCCTTTTCAGGACTGGTATGGTAATAGGGTTGTACACGTATAATATTCTTTCTTTTAAATATAGAAAGAATATTATACTTGACTGCTGCCCTTATGCTGCAGTAGTCCTTTATGAGTATAGGGACTGAGGTACAGTCTGCTAATCACAACCTACTGGTTCCACAAAGGTCCTTCTAAGGACTGGTAAGGTATAGCATACTAGAGTATATAGGGTTGAGTGAGCTACAGTCTGCTAATCCTTAAGGACTGGTATAGGTCCACAATATATAGGGTTGAGGTGCACTACTGCTGACTGCTGCCCTATTCTGCAGCAGTCCTTTATCAGTATAGGGACTGAGGTACAGTCTGCTAATCACAACCTACTAGTTCCACAAAGGTCCTTATAAGGACTGGTAAGGTATAGTGTACTACAGTATATAGGGTTGAGTGAGGTACAGTCTGCTAATCACAACCTACTAGTTCCACAAAGGTCCTTCTAAGGACTGGTAAGGTATAGCGTACTAGAGTATATAGGGTTAAGTGAGGTACAGTCTGCTAATCCTTAAGGACTGGTATAGGTCCACAATATATAGGGTTGAGGTGCACTACTGCTGACTGCTTCCCTATTCTGCAGCAGTCCTTTATCAATATAGAGACTGAGGTACAGTCTGCTAATCACAACCTACTAGTTCCACAAAGGTCTTTATAAGGACTGGTAAGGTATAGTGTACTACAGTATATAGGGTTGAGTGAGGTACAGTCTGCTAATCACAACCTACTAGTTCCACAAAGGTCCTTCTAAGGAATGGTAAGGTATAGCGTACTAGAGTATATAGGGTTGAGTGAGGTACAGTCTGCTAATCCTTAAGGACTGGTATAGGTCCACAATATATAGGGTTGAGGTGTACTACTGCTGACTGCTGCCCTATTCTGCAGCAGTCCTTTATCAGTATAGGGACTGAGGTACAGTCTGCTAATCACAACCTACTAGTTCCACAAAGGTCCTTATAAGGAATGGTAAGGTATAGTGTTCTACAGTATACAGTGAGGTACAGTCTGCTAATCACAACCTACTAGTTCCACAAAGGTCCTTCTAAGGACTGGTAAGGTATAGCGTACTAGAGTATATAGGGTTGAGTGAGGTACAGTCTGCTAATCCTTAAGGACTGGTATAGGTCCACAATATATAGGGTTGAGGTGTACTACTGCTGACTGCTGCCCTATTCTGCAGCAGTCCTTTATCAGTATAGGGACTGAGGTACAGTCTGCTAATCACAACCTACTAGTTCCACAAAGGTCCTTCTAAGGACTGGTAAGGTATAGTGTACTACAGTATATAGGGTTGAGTGAGGTACAGTCTGCTAATCACAACCCACTAGTTCCACAAAGGTCCTTCTAAGGACTGGTAAGGTATAGCGTACTAGAGTATATAGGGTTGAGTGAGGTACAGTCTGCTAATCACAACCTACTAGTTCCACAAAGGTCCTTCTAAGGACTGGTAAGGTATAGCATACTAGAGTATATAGGGTTGAGTGAGGTACAGTCTGCTAATCCTTAAGGACTGATATAGGTCCACAATATATAGGGTTGAGGTGCACTACTGCTGACTGCTGCCCTATTCTGCAGCAGTCCTTTATCAGTATAGGGACTGAGGTAGAGTCTGCTAATCACAACCTACTAGTTCCACAAAGGTCCTTATAAGGACTGGTAAGGTATAGTGTACTACAGTATATAGGGTTGAGTGAGATACAGTCTGTTAATCACAACCTACTAGTTCCACAAAGGTCCTTAAGGACTGGTATAGGTGTACTATTTGGTGTGCAGTATATAGTCGTGTAATACACATATAAAATACTTGCACATATAGAAAGCATAGTATAGTGCGTTTCCACTGTGCAGCATTGTGACTGCTGAGCGGTTCTGCAGCGATACTACAAAGAGTGACAAACGCAATCCAAAAGAAAAGTATTGTAACTGGTGTGATAGACCAGTGGCCCCCAAAAACAACAGATTGAAGCGGTGTGTTATATACCTTCTTCCACATATATACTGCACTTCTGTAGAGAGTTTTGTCACAGGGTCATTTAAAAAATGGCAGGCAGAGGAAGAGGCAGGCCCTTCCGCAGGGGTGGTAGGGGTAGGGCAGGAGCAACAGGCTTGAGCCAAAGTGGGAAATTGCAGAAGGTGCGTTCGCTTATTTCAAAGGATGCACCAGACTTGGTTGAGTGGCTCACTCAGCCTTACTCTTCTGCACCCTCCTCATTCTCTCAATCTGCACCCTCTTCTTAACTCTCTGCTGTGTGCACCCCCAAAGACACTACCACCACCACCACCACCATATACCCTCCGCTTGAGTCACAGGAATTATTTTCCGATCCATCACAAGACATTGCCGATGCGCAGCCACTCTTGGCATTGGATCAGGAAGAGGAGGTAGCAACAACCGCCACTCAGCAGTCTTACCAGTGGCCACCCAAAACGACCGATTGAAGCGGGGTGCTATATACCTTCTTCCACATACATACTGCACTTCTCTAGAGACTTTTGTCACAGGGTCATTTAAAAAAATGACAGGCAGAGGAAGAGGCAGGCCCTTCCGCAGGGGTGGTAGGGGTAGGGCAGGAGCAACAGGCTTGAGCCAAAGTGGGAAATTGCAGAAGGTGCGTGCGATTACGTCAAAGGAAGCACCAGAATCGGTTGAGTGGCTCACTCAGCCTTACTCTTCTGCACCCTCCTCATCCTCTCGATCTGCACCCTCTTCTTCACTCTCTGCTATGTGCACCCCCAAAGACACTACCACCAACAACACCACCACCACCACCACATACCTTCCGCTTGAGTCACAGGAATTATTTTCCGATCCATATCAAGACATTTCTGATGCGCAGCCACTCTTGGCATTGGATCAGGAAGAGGAGGTAGCAACAACCGCCACTCAGCAGTCCGACGACAGTACCCAGATCAGCCCAAGGAGGAGGTTGGTCCCAGGTGTTGCTGCCTACTCCGAGATCTCTACTTATAGCGGTGGGGAAGGTGACGTTGATGATGACATGTCTAGTGATGTCACGTGGGTGCCCACAAAAGAGAGGAAGAGGAGGGGAGTTCAGAGGGAGATATGGACCAGCAGATAGGGAGGAGAAGCAGCAATAACTTACATTGCACAGGAGGGACAAAGCAGACTGCTAATGTATCAGGAGCGGGTCATCGACCATGTACGGTCACAACTGGCATTCCCAGGACGCTGGCACATGGCTCCGCAGTGTGAGCTTTTTTTAATGTGTCCGCTGCTGACAATAGTGTTGCCATCAGCAATCTTAGCAGTCAACGCATTAGTCGTGGTAAGCCCAACACTCACCTAGGGACGACTGCCTTAAAAAGGCACATGAGCTGCCATCACCGAGCCCAGTGGGAGCAACGGAACACACAAAGCCACACTCCAGGCTCTCACCGTCCAGCCTCGTCTTCTACTTCTCCTTCTCCTCTCTCCTCACAATTGTCCTCCACTCCACCTTCCATCACGCCAAGCTCACGTTTTTCTGCAAAAAGGCAGGCTTCTGTGGGCCTAATGTTCGAGCGTAAAAAAACGATGACGCCGGATAACCCTCTTGCCCAACGGTTGACGGCTGGCTTGTCAGAACTGATAGCCCGCCAACTACTGCCATATAAACTGGTGGACTCGGAGGCCTTTCGAAAATTTGTGGCCATTGGAACACCACAATGGAAGGTCCCAGGAAGGGAGTATTTCTCACAGAAGGGCATCCCAGAGCTATATGGCCATGTTCAGCGGCAAGTGAATGTATCTCTGGCACACAGTGTCGGTGCCAAGATACATCTGACCACAGACACGTGGTCTAGCAAACACGGGCAGGGAAGGTATATAACTTTTACTGCCCAATGGGTGAACCTTCTGACGGCCGTCAAGCATGTAACCCGTGGCACCCGTGTAGATTTGGTTTTACCGCCATGGATTGCATGCAGGCCTGGCTCTTCTCCTCCTCCTCCTACTCCATCCTCCTCCCTCTCCTCCTCGGCTGACTCCTCCTTTTCCGCTGCTAGCGTCTCTTCCGCTGCACCGCCCAAGCTCCCCAGAACCTATTCGACATGCCAGGTGAGACGTTGCCATGCCGTGCTGCGTCTGTTGTGCCTGGAAGCCAAGAGCCACACTAGCCCAGCACTCCTTTCAGCTTTGCGTTCACAGGCAGATCAGTGGCTAACACTGCTCAATTTGACAGTTGGTAAAGTGGTGTGTGACAACGGTGCCAATCTGCTTAGTGCATTGAAACAGGGCAAAATTACGCACGTGCCATGCATGGCACACGTCTTAAACTTGGTCGTGCAGTGATTCGTTGTCAAATACCCTTGGGTCCAGGACATCTTGCGGCAGGCAAAGAAAATCTCGGCCCATTTCAGAAGATCTTACACGGCCATGGCTCGCCTTGCTGACACTCAGCGGCGACACAATCTGCCGGTCAGACGTCTTATTTGCGGTTGCCCAACGCGATGGAACTCAACCTTCTATATGCTTGATAGGCTGCTCCAGCAGAAACGTGCAGTTAACGTCTATGAACTCTGCGGCAGAACAGGTTCTGGGGAGCTGGGTTTTTTTTCACTGCGCCAGTGGCTGCTCATGCACGACGCATGCAGACTTCTGCGGCCATTTGAGGAGATCACCAAACTGGTCAGTCGCAGCCATGGCACCATCAGTGACATGGTACCTTATGCCTTCTTTATGGAGCGTGCATTGCGTCATGTCATTGATCAAGCTGTGGAGGAGCAGGAGCGGGAAGATGAGGAAGTCGCAATGCTGGATGAATTCCCGGGGGGGGGGGGGCTACTCTATCTGAGACAAGTCAACAACAGGAGTCTGAAGAGGAGTCAGAGGAGGATGGTGCCGGGGCAGATGAGGAGGAGCAAGAAGAGCATGCTTTAAACCTTTCTGGGATCCCTGTTGTTGTGCGTGGATGGGGAGAGGAGAATGAAGAGGATGACATTATCCTGGATGATGAGCAGGAGCTAGGCCACCACACCGCTTCCAGTTTAGTGCAAATAGGGGCCTTTATGCTCCAGTGTTTTAATAGGGACCCCCATATAAAAAGCATAAGGGTCAAGGACCAGTACTGGGTGGCAATGTACTTAGACCCCCGGTACAAACACAAAATGGCGGAAATGTTCCCGCCATCACAGAGGGCTGTCAGAATGAAGCACTTTCAGGCCTTGCTTTGAGAAATGCTGCATTCTGCTTTTGCGTGCTCTGGTAGAGGAGCAATTCCCACTCCCAGAGAAGGAGTTGCGGGTACCAATCCAACAGCGCCTGCAAGAAGAGGCCGTTTTGAAGATGTGTTGGTGACTTCTGATATGAGGTCATTCTTTCAGCCGACCCATGGACAGGTGTCATCCAGATCCAGCATCAGGGAACGCCTAGACCGACAGGAGTCCGACTACATCAGGTTAACGGCCGATGTGGACACTCTGAGGAGTGATGAACCCCTGGACTACTGGGTGGGCAGGCTTGACCTCTGGCCAGAGCTTGCCAAATTTGCATTCGAACTGTTGGCTTGCCCCTCGTCCAGTGTCCTGTCCGAAAGGACGTTCAGCGCAGCAGGGGGGATCGTGACCGATAAGCGTACTCTCCTAGCTCACGACAGTGTTAACTACCTCACATTTCTAAAAATGAATGAGGCATGGATCTCAGAGGAATTTAACACATGTGACCAGTAGACCATGTATAGGTCTATAAATGATTTTTTTAATCGAGCACACAGACCTTCTTTCTTCATTTGGCTCACTTCCTTGTACCAAAAAAGCACACCGTACTATATGCCCGTACCCTCCTGTTTGAAGAGGTTGAGCGGTGTCATATTTCTACTGGGGCTGCTTATTATGAGGGGCTCCCACCATCCCTGTGCTGTGCGACTTCCTCCTGGGGCTGTACCTCTGCTGTGCATATTATGAGGGGCTCCCACCATCCCTGTGCTATGCTCATTATGAGGGGCTCCCACCATCCCTGTGCTGTGCTGACTTCCTCTTGGGGCTGCATATTATGAGGGGCTCCCACCATCCTTGTGCTATTCTGACATCCTCCTGGGGCTGTTTATTATGAGGGGCATCCACCATTCCTGTGCTGTGCTGACTTCCTCCTGGGGCTGTACCTCTGCTGTGCATATTATGAGGGGCTCCCACCATCCCTGTGCTATGCTCATTATGAGGGGCTCCCACCATCCCTGTGCTATGCTCATTATGAGGGGCTCCCACCATCCCTGTGCTGTGCTGACTTCCTCCTGGGGCTGCTTATTATGAGGGGCTCCCACCATCCCTGTGCTATGCTGACATCCTCCTGGGGCTGCTTATTATGAGGGGCTCCCACCATCCCTGTGCTGTGCTGACTTCCTCCTGGGGCTGCTTATTATGAGGGGCTGCCACCATCCCTGTGCTGTGCGACTTCCTCCTGGGGCTGTACCTCTGCTGTGCATATTATGAGGGGCTCCCACCATCCCTGTGCTATGCTCATTATGAGGGGCTCCCACCATCCCTGTGCTGTGCTGACTTCCTCTTGGGGCTGCTTATTATGAGGGGCTCCCACCATCCCTGTGCTATGCTGACATCCTCCTGGGGCTGTTTATTATGAGGGGCACCCACCATTCCTGTGCTGTGCTGACTTCCTCCTGGGGCTGTACCTCTGCTGTGCATATTATGAGGGGCTCCCACCATCCCTGTGCTATGCTCATTATGAGGGGCTCCCACCATCCCTGTGCTATGCTCATTATGAGGGGCTCCCACCATCCCTGTGCTGTGCTGACTTCCTCCTGGGGCTGCTTATTATGAGGGGCTCCCACCATCCCTGTGCTATGCTGACATCCTCCTGGGGCTGCTTATTATGAGGGGCTCCCACCATCCCTGTGCTGTGCTGACTTCCTCCTGGGGCTGCTTATTATGAGGGGCTGCCACCATCCCTGTGCTTTGCGACTTCCTCCTGGGGCTGTACTTCTGCTGTGCATATTATGAGGGGCTCCCACCATCCCTGTGCTATGCTCATTATGAGGGGCTCCCACCATCCCTGTGCTGTGCTGACTTCCTCTTGGGGCTGCTTATTATGAGGGGCTCCCACCATCCCTGTGCTATGCTGACATCCTCCTGGGGCTGTTTATTATGAGGGGCACCCACCATTCCTGTGCTGTGCTGACTTCCTCCTGGGGCTGTACCTCTGCTGTGCATATTATGAGGGGCTCCCACCATCCCTGTGCTATGCTCATTATGAGGGGCTCCCACCATCCCTGTGCTATGCTCATTATGAGGGGCTCCCACCATCCCTGTGCTGTGCTGACTTCCTCCTGGGGCTGCTTATTATGAGGGGCTCCCACCATCCCTGTGCTATGCTGACATCCTCCTGGGGCTGCTTATTATGAGGGGCTCCCACCATCCCTGTGCTGTGCTGACTTCCTCCTGGGGCTGTACCTCTGCTGTGCATATTATGAGGGGCTCCCACCATCCCTGTGCTATGCTCATTATGAGGGGCTCCCACCATCCCTGTGCTATGCTGACTTCCTCCTGGGGGTGCTTATTATGAAGGGCTCCCACCATCCCTGTGCTATGCTGACTTACTCCTGGGGCTGTTCCTCTGCTGTGCATATTATGAGGGGCTCCCACCATCCCTGTGCTGTGCTCATTATGAGGGGCTTCCACCATCCCTGTGCTATGCTGACTTCCTCCTGGGGCTGCTTACAGTGCGGGTGTCATTGCTCTATATCACGGTTCTGGTGTCAGTGCTTTATGTCACGCTGCTGATGTCAGTGCTCTCTATCACGGTGCTGATGTCAGTGCTCTATCACGGTGCTGGTGTCAGATCACTCTATCATGGTGCAGGTGTCAGTACTCTATATCACGGTGCTGATGTCAGTGCTCTCTATCACGGTGCTGGTGTCAGATCACTCTATCACGGTGCAGGTGTCAGTGCTCTATATCACGGTGCTGGTGATCATCTTCTGCACCCTCTTCTTTGCCTACCCTGACCTTCCCTCTCCTCCATTGCCTTCATGCGCTCTAGAGTCCTGAATTGTCAGAATTTCACATATAAAAAAAGAATGCTTGTAGTTGTCGATCCCAGATTCACTTCATACATGTGTTATGTCATTGGCCATGTGGTGGCACTATGTGTGCACAGCTAGTAATTATTTTGTGGCTGCAAATATGATCTGTAGGTTTGTAAAGTTCGCCTCAAATTGAAGTCAATGGGGCCCGCCGCGAACGTTACGGTTCGCGAACTATCGGCCGCATTCGCGTTCGCCAAACGTCCCGTCGGAAGTTCGTCCATCACTAAAAAGGTGCCTCTAAGTGCATAATTCAAACTTTTAATATTCCCAAACAAGATTTAAAACAATTTGTCACGTACCCTGGTGGAGAATGAACTGTAGAGAGGGCTTCTCTTGCATCTCCTGTCTAGCACCTCTGGTAGAGATGAGAGGGAGTGAAAGACACAAGGGCTGATGTAACAGGTGGCTCAGGACGGGTCTTGTCAGGAACCCGATAGCTGCAGATCACTGGATAGGCACAGAGGATTGGAACTTCGTGTTGCTGGATCAACAGGCAGAGTCGTGGGTGGGACATAAGCCAGGAGGTCATCAACAGCCAAGCAGAGCAGGTACCGGAAAGTGAGACAGAATCAAATACAGGATACAGGCTTGGTTCAGTACACAGTCAGGCAGCGCAGTACAGTAACATGAAGCAGGAACGGGTCATTCACAAGCCGAGGTCACAGGAAGGCAGGCAGAAGTCCAAGGGAAGGTTCAGGTACAAGCCGGGTCAAACACAGGAATGCTGCAACAGATTAGATACAGATAACAAGTACTAGCTGTTCATGTGTCAGTTTTCCGTTTAAATAAACTACTTGGCGCCTAGACGTGCGCGTGTGTGTGCATTGATGTGCAACCATGTGCACGCATTTGTGTGCACATTGGGGCGCATCTGTGTGCACACATTGGCAACCGTGTTGGCACACCTCTATGTGACCCGCACATGTGCCAATACACACTGGTGTGCCCATGCTTGCGTGCAGGTGCGTGTCTGTTAGCCAAACTTCTCTTACACACTTACAGAATCAAGGATAAGAAGAGGCATAACATGGATGTATGAAGCAGGTGATCCAGCATCAGGAGGTCCCAGTGTATCACAGCTTTCCAGGAATAACGATATGCAGCAGCAGAAGGTCCCAGGATAACCAGCAGGTGAACACCCCAGGCTCTGGGAATGCTGGTGAAACAATTGCTCTGTCTGAGTCAACGTGGAGCATGAATCCCGGAAATTACATCAGTGGGAGGGGATGGCAACCAGCATGGACCACAAACAGGAAATATGTCATCAAAAAGCACCTTGCCTCTTCTTATCCTTGATTCTGTAAGTGTTTCTAATCTTGTTTGGGGATATTAAAAGTTTTAATTCTGCACTTAGAGGCACCTTTTTTCTTTTATCTGTTTTCTATTAGAGATTGCTCCCCTCGGTTTGAACTTGCTGAATCCCTAATAGGAAGATAACGCCATACATCATAAAATCTACGGGGTAAGTGGATACACAAGTATAAAGTATTGAAAGTACTCCGTATTGTATTTTCTGTCAAATATTGGGACTGTGTGGTAAAGCTGCAAGAGCAACATTAGCAAATAATTAGGAACATACTTTCTCATACACACGTTTTCAGTGGCAAGAATGCATTGGCAAGTAGTTAAAGCGGTAAAGTAAAATTAAGTGATTTACCTCAATAAAAGGAAATCTGGAACATCACGCGATCTCGCTGGATTAAAAAATTGTGTGGAAAAATGACTATGCAGAGGCTGAAATGAGGGTTTATGCAGGCCATACGGAAGGTAATGCAAAAACATAGTGATAATATGAAATTTTAAAACCACACTGCAGTGGATAAGGAAGATCGCTGACACCCGTGGATATTAAATAAAATACAAAGAAAGTGTAAGAAGGGGGAAGAGGCACACTTAACAATAGCAAGAGAGGCAATTAACTAAAGCTGTGCTAGATGAAGGGAAAAACAGCAAAAGCAGGGGCAACCCCGAAATCCCCATGTCGGAGCTTAGTCGCCAGTCCAGGTGCTATGAACAAATATGTTACACAGACGGCAGGCACAGAGAAACAACAGGCAGAAAAACCTCAATCTCAATATATAAAAACCCAACAGACAGAAAGTACCGAAAAAAGGGAAAGAGAAAAGAGCAGAAAAGAGAAAAGAAAACTTCAAACACAAAATATCTCTGCACAAGACATGGATGGATTACTTGACGTTCCACTAGAGGAAGGAACAGGCTTAATAACTGAACCTGATCAAAGTGTTGAATTTTTAACATCCCAACAGTCACAACAAGAAAACCTTCAAGTATTGCCCACTAAAAATGAGATAATCTCTATGTTTGCAGCTCTGGAAAATACCATGAAAGCAGAAATGGAAAGATTACACCAGAATCTAGGACATATACTTGAAAGGGTGGTAGAGGTGGAAAAAAAAGTGGAAAAAGACACGAACACAATAAAGAATTTGGAAGCAGAAATACAAAGTTTAAAAAAGATACAGCAAGATCAAGCATTTAAGATCGAAAATCAAGAAAATAGACACAGAAGAAAAAATCTAAGAATACGTGGTGTCCCAGACGCACAACAACGAGAGGATCTAACGGATACAATTAAGAAGATTTGTAATCCCCTAATGAACAAAGAAAGTACCAACGAGATAAAAATAGAAAGGGCGCATAGAGTAAGGAAACCTATAGGTCTCCCAAAAGAAACACCACGAGACATTATAGTGCGATTCCAAAACGAAGAAGAAAAATTCCAAATATGGAAGAACATTAGATCAAAAGCACCACTAAGATATGAAGGAAATGATATTCAGATATTTCAAGATATCTCACTGGAAACTTTGAAGAGGAGAAGAGCCCTAAAATAACAATATAATTGGGGTTTTCCTGCAAGTTTAATAGGAAGAAAGGATGGCCGCACAGCAAGATTAAGATTTTTAGAAGAAACCGCAGAATTTTGTGGAAAATTGGGGATCCCGGTTCCGGGGGGAGGGGTGGAGGAGGGGGGAGGGAATAGAGATGAAAATTAGTCCCTCCCCTTCTCAAGAGGAGAGGGGGGGGAGACGAGAAAGATAGAGTCATAAACTAGAGAGAGGGGGGAGTTATACTCCCAGTAGGATGGGACGTCTTTCTTTCTGGTCGAAGAGGGGGGGGGGAGGGTGCGGTGGGGGTAGGGGAGCCCCTTGTACGTGGATTAACCACCCCGCCAAAGAAAGACGGGATGGGCGATCGCACCTTTGAGCAGAATTCCACCCTAGGGCCAAGGGATAACTGGAACGAGGACGTTCCAGATAAAAGGTCCCGGACCAGTGGGTCAAATATACATCTAAAGGGGGGACGGGGAGGGGGGCAGAATGGGAGGGTAAAGGGGTAATGGGAGGCGGGTGGAGGGAGGGGGGGGGAGGGTTAAATCTGTTGACAAGAAACCATTGCTCCTACTAAAAAAGGTTAGAAAAAATGTTAAATACGTATAATGCCGGAAATCAAAATAGTAACATACAATGTCAGAGGAATGAATTCTCCAAAAAAAAGGTACAATACACTAAGGGAGCTGGAGGGTTATTCAGCAGACATCGTGTTTTTACAAGAAACGCATTTGGCTCTAGACTTAAATATCAGATTAAACACACAGAATTTTCCAACGTGGTATTATGCAGACACCCCAATCAGGGGCTCTAGGGGAGTAGCAATTGGGATCTCTAAAAAAGTCAATTGGAAAGTAGAAGAAATAAAAACGGATCCACAGGGGAGGTACTTATTTGTAAAAGGACTAATAGAAAGAGTTAGATACACATTAGTAAATATATACTGTCCCAATAAAGGCCCAAAGAAATATTTAAACAAAATGCTGAATATTTTAGAAACATGCAAACAGGGCCATATAATCTTGGGAGGGGATCTAAACTTCGCCATGGATCCGTATATAGATAGCACTTCACTGGGCATGGTACACGAAATCAAACAACATAGAACCCTGAAAAAGAAGATGCTGCAGCACCAATTAATGGACACCTGGCGAATACTTAATTTAAGGAAAAAGGATTACACATACTATTCCACAGTACATGATATGTATGTTAGATTGGACTATATATTTGTAGACCACGAACTACTAGAAAAAATATTGGAAGTTAAAATAGGATCTATAACCCTCTCGGATCACGCTCCTGTAATAATAAAACTAAAAGATCTAGGAAGAGAATATAGTAAAGGATTATGGAGACTAAATGAGTCCCTCCTGGAAGATGTGGAAACAGAAAATACTATTAAATATGAAATTGAACAATATTTTCTAGCCAATGACTCAGAGGAGATCCCAAGGGCTACACTCTGGGAGGCCCACAAAGCCCTAGTCAGGGGGAAATTAATATCCATAGGATCCTGGGTAAAAAAAGAGAGTGAAAAGAAGTTAAACGATTTAAAAAAAGAACTTCACTTATTAGAACAAAAACATAAGGGTCAACTCGATAAAAACATATACAATGAAATAATACATAAACGTATGCAACTAAACAATAGATTGGAACAAGAAGCAAGAAAAACCTATAAACACGTAGCTAAAGAAAGATACATGTGGGGTAATAAACCTGGGAAACAATTGGCCAGAATAGTAAGGGATAAAAAAGCTATTAATTATATAGAAAAAATTAAAAACGCGAATGGTGAAATAAAACACACAACATCAGAAATAGCTAACGCGTTTAAAACATATTATAGCGCCCTATACTCAATCAGGCACAAGGAGACTGAAAGTCAGAAGGAGACCAGGAAAATTAAAATACAAGAATACCTGAGGGAAGTAGATCTTCCAAAGATAACCCCCGAAATGTCCAATAGCCTAGAGGCCCCAATCACTCCAGAGGAAATTGAGTATGCAATAAAGGACATGCCCAACGGGAAAAGCCCAGGACCAGATGGTTTCACCATCAGGTATTATAAAAAATTCAAACAGCTGTTGGTCCCACAGTTATGTAAACTCTGGAATAAACTGGCAGAGGAGGAGCTCCCGAGGAAAGAATCACTCCTAGCTAATATCATACTAATTCCAAAACCGGGTAAAGATCCTTTGAGTTGTTCTAATTACCGTCCAATAGCACTTTTGAATACAGATATTAAATTGTATGCAAAAGTGTTGGCAACGAGGATAAAAAATCTACTCCCAGAATTGATCAACAATGACCAAGCAGGATTCGTACCAGGAAGGGAGGGCCGAGATAACAGTTTGCGAATGCTGTTATTAATGGGGATGGATAAGGAAACCAATCCTCCAATGATCTTGGTCTCGATCGACGCAGAAAAAGCGTTTGACCGAGTCGATTGGAGTTTTATAATGGAAACATTACAGGCAATAGGATTTGGCCCAAAAATGCTAAAATTGGTAAACAATCTATATACATATCCATCAGCCAGAGTGGGGGTAAATGGGAGTATGTCGTCCGCGTTCGATATGCAGAATGGTGCAAGACAGGGGTGCCCCCTCTCGCCATTGCTATACGTGCTAGCTCTGGAACCCTTATTAGCAAAAATTCGTAACAACCCAGTCATAGAAGGAATAAGAATAGGGGGGGAAGAACATAAAGTGGCGGCATACGCGGACGACATACTCCTATACTTGACCAACCCCCAAACATCTCTATCAGGTATGATGAAGGAGATCAGAGATTACGGGGTCCTTTCCAATTTCAAAATAAACCCAATTAAAACAGTTATTCTGAATATCGGATTAGATCCGCAGGAGGAAGAAAAGATACGGCATAAATTCCCCTTCACATGGGAAAAAAAAGAAATAACATATTTAGGGATCAAAATAACAAAAACAATTCGGGGGTTATATCAAGCTAATTATATCCCGTTGATAAACGAAGTCAAAGCGTTATTAATGAAGATGAATAAAGGAAAAATATCTTGGATGGGAAGAATAAATGTGCTGAAGATGGTGGTATTACCAAAAATCATATACAAAATGCAAATGCTTCCGATAAATATTCCAATAGGTTTTTTTAACATATTAAGAACACTATTTTCAAAATTTATTTGGCAAAATAAAAAACCCAGGATAAAATTTAATTTACTAACTAGGAAAAAAAACAGGGGAGGAATGGCACTACCAGACATTCCACAGATATTACTTAGCAATTATTTTCACTAGATTGGTTGAATGGACAAATCAAAACACGAAAAAAAAATGGGCAAAAATGGAGGAGATATTGACCGGGTCACAATTTAAAAAAAACATATGGATTCCACCAAAATTTAGAACAATTAGTAGTAGGACGCACAAAATCACTTTAACGGCACTAAAAAAATGGGACACAACACAGCGCAAAAACAAATGGCAATATAATTCACCATTAATCCCTCTGGAGGGAACGAGTTTTTTTATACCAGGTCACGACACATCACTAGGGAATAAAATGAGGGATCTACAATTAAAAGACATCATAAGAGAGGGGAAGTTAATGTCAAAACAAGATTTAATGACAAAGCACAATTGGCAAATATTGAAGGACTGGGAATACCTCCAGATTCAGCACTTCGTTAATTCCATCCCAAAACCAATAAGAAATGAAAAAAGGTTAACAGCAATGGAAAAATTATGTTTAAAGAAAAAAGCAGTTAAAGATTGTGTTTCACAGATATATGACTGTTTATCGGAATTAGAAGGCCAAGGACATATCCCATGTATAGCTAAATGGGAGAGGGACTTGGGGTATGAAGTCGATGTGACCCAAATGATTAACTCAGTATATTACTCTGTATCTGACATAAGATCAATGGAAGTAAATTATAAATGCCTAATGAGATGGCATTTAACACCAGATAAACTACATAGAATGGAACCATCCAACTCCGAGTTATGCTGGAGAGAATGTGGGAAACCTGGAACGATATTCCACTTCTGGTGGGAATGCCCAGTAATAAACCAATATTGGAGTAAAATTACAGAATATATAGAGAAAATAATAGGGCAAAAAATACCTTTAACCCCAGGGGAATGTTTGTTTTTAGGGGTAGAGGTAAAAACGTGTAAGCACTTCAAAAGAAGTATACAAAACTCATTAACACCCGTTTTACTCAATACCGCAAAAGCTCTAATACCAAAAAATTGGTTACAGGTGAAACAACCCCTGATCAGAGATTGGATCCAAAGAATAGAATATATCAATAATATGGAATACCTAAGAAATATGGAGGAAAATAAAATGATAAAATACCGCAGAACGTGGGAAAAGTGGAGAATATTTAAAAAGACGAAGCATTATACCCAAGCATTAATGGAATAAAGAGTAGTGGGTATGGGAAAGGTCAACAGATGGGGAGAAGAGGGAAGGGCGGGCGTGGAAAAATCTAATATAAAAAGGAGTTAAATAAAGAAATAAGGAAGTAAGAATAGGATGGCAATGATAACCAAGCAGATGTCAATTTTATTGTGGGTTCTTTTTTTTCTCTTTCCCCTTTTCCCTATATATGTACGTTTTTTTCTTTTTTTTTTTTTGATGGTAAACATTAAACTGAATGAAGCTTATAAAAAAAAAAAAAAAAAAAAAGAGATCGGGAAAAGAAAACAAAACTTTTGCCACAAGGATGCTAAGAACTCTGGATAAAAATCAGAGAGTTAATTCTGATGAGAATCCATAAATAACAAATCTTACTGAGTGGTAATAAAAAAAAAAAAAAGAGATTGCTCCCCTCTTTGAGTGCAGCCCTAAGTGTTTGAAGACCACTTCATCCATCCAATAAAGACACTATCTGCCTGGTCTTGACATTCTGAGTTCCCTTTACATACGCTTTATCTGTGGTTTCTTGTTGTATAAGGCATCCTCCTCCCACTCTTTGTCAGAGATTTGCCACACTTGGCGCATATTTAGCGCCCATTGCTATGCCACAAATCTGTTTATAATAATTTTTTTAATACCAGAAATAATTGTGGTCCAGACTGTATTTTAGACAATTAACAAGACATTTCCTTTGTGTATATTTTAATTCACTAAATTATTTTAATGCCCATTTTGTCGCTGTATTGCTTCTTCATGGTTGATTATTATAAAAAGTGACGCTACATCTGCTGTTGCAAAATACACAGGTCTATCATCAAGTTCAATATCATCCAATAGTTGTATCAAGTGTTTTGTATCTCTAAGATACAAATAGTTTTTTCTTACTATTGGCTGTAAGAACTAGTCTATACATTCCCCAATCCTCGATCCAACTTAATTTATTCTATTCACTATAGGTGTTCCTGGAGGGTTTTCCCTATTTTTATGGATCTTAGGGAGAGTGTATATCATCAGAATCCTGCATGCAAGAGGCTGGAGATTCTTCCCTTCTTTTTTATTCAACAAACCTTTTTTAATACCCCCTTCTATCAAATGTGCCAATTCATCTTTTGGATTACTGGGTAATCTTTGGTAAGTAGCTTCATCTCTTGGTTGACAATCCAACTCATCTTAAAACGCTTTTTTTGATTGTATTACAATAGCTCCATCTTTGTCAGCTTGTCTCACTATGTCGTCTTTCCTTTCTTCAAGTCTTTAAGAGGAAGACATACTGGTGTACTGGTTAGCACTCTCATCTAGCAGCAGGGCTGGACTGGGACAGAAATTTGGCCCTGGACTTCATCTAGACCGGCCCACTTACATTTTGAGTGTCCCATCAGCACTCCCTTACATCAGAGTGTCTCATCACCAGCCCCCTTACATCAGTGTCCCATCAGCACCCCTTACATCAGAGTGTCCCATCACCAGCCCCCTTACAACAGAGTGTCCCATCAGCACCCCTTACATCAGAGCGTCCCATTACCAGCCCCCTTACATCACAGTGTCCGATCAGCACCCCATTACATCAGAGTGTCCCATCAGCACCCCCTTACATCAGAGTGGCCCATCACCAGCCCCCTTACATCAGAGTGGCCCACCGAGCCATCGGCCCACCGGGAAACTCCCTGTAGTCCCAATGGCCAGTACATGCCTGTCTAGCAGTAAGAAGGGTTGCTGGTTTGAATCCCAACCACGACACTTCCTGCCTGGAGTTTGCATGTTTCCCTGTGCCTATGTGGGTTTCCTCCAGGTACTCCAGTTTCCTCTGACAAACCAAAGACATGCAGGTAGGTTAATAGGCTTCTGTCCGAAATTGGCCCTAGTATATGAATGGGGACCTTGGATTATGGGCTCCTTGAGGGTAGGGATCAATGTGAGTGTGCAATGTACAGGGACAATTGTAGACACTCAGGATGGACTGGTGTCTTTATTCAACCTTACTAACTATGAAACTATGACTTCATATGACTTCATATCACCAAGGTCATGTATTTTCTTTATTTTTAAATCCTGGAGATCTTTTAAAACCATCCTTTGAAAATACCTCAATGTGTCCTTCAGTCCTAATTGGAGGGTTAAACAGGGATTTGTTTCTCAGATTACTAAACATGATCTCGCTCTCCACAACATTATTTCTTACTATTTTCTCTCCTGGTTTATTTAGCATATATTTCTTTATGTGTAGGCTCCTGGCGAATTTGTTAATATCGACATAGGTGTTAAATTTGTTTAAATTGCTTTTTGGAGCAAATTTCAGGCCCCTGTCTAATACACTAATCTCTTCTCTTGTAAATTCAACTCCATTAATATTTATAATCCCTTCTCCTATCACTCTCTTCTACTTCTGTTTCTTGGTTCCTGCCCTGCATCCTTGCCCCGATTTGCGTTTTCCTCCAGGATTCCTTTTTGGTGTTCTTCTCTAGGGGTTGCCTTGCGGTTCGCCCAGTGGACGGTTCGCGGCAAATTTTGCGTGTTCACAATTTGCCAAACCGGCGGACTTATGGCGCTGTTCGTGCGGCGGACATATGCGTTTACATTGTGAAAGAACTTTGACCCATGATGACACATCCATCATGGGGTACAGGACAGCCAATTGAGACATTTCAGCACATGGACCATTATGTCCACAATGGTCCTTTTAAGGACTGGTATAGGTATACAGTATATAGGGTTGTACACGTATAATATACTTTATTTCAAATATAGAAAGCCTATTATACTTGACTGCTGAGCGATTCTGCAGCTGTCTTTTATCAGTGTAGGGACTGAGGGACAGTCTGCAAATCACTAGCTACTAGGTCCACAAAGGTCCTTTTAACCACTTGCCGCCCGCCCTATAGGCAATTGACGGTGGCAAAGTGGTTTCATAATCCTGATCGGACGTCATATGACGTGATCAGGATTATGAGCTGATGAGCGCCCCCGGGGGCGCGCATCGCGGCGATCGTTGTTGCGGGGTGTCAGTCTGACACCCGGCAACTACGATCTCGGTAAAGAGTCTCCGACGGAGACTCTTTACCACGTGATCAGCCATGTCCAATCACGGCTGATCCCAGTGTAAATGGGAAGAGCCGGTGATTGGCTTTTCCTCACTCGCGTCTGTCAGACGCGAGTAGAGGAGAGCCGATTGGCTGCTCCTCTGACAGGGGTGGTCTGTGCTGATCGATTATCAGCACAGCCCCCCCGAGGATGCCCACACTGGACCACCAGGGACGCCACCAGACCACCAGGTAAAAGGTAATCCTCCCTAGACCACCAGGGATGCCAGTCAGCACAATGGATGCCAATCAGTGCCCATAATGGATGCCAATCAGTGCCCAAAATGGGCATCACTGATTGGCATGCATTATTGTTTGGCACTGATTGGCATCCATTAGTACAGTATAACATCAATGCTGCCTATGAGTGCCCACCTGTGCCGCCTATGAGTGCCCACCTGTGCCACCTATCAGTGCCCACCTGTGCCGCCTATCAGTGCCCACCCATGCCCATCTGTGCCGCCTATCCATGCCCATCTGTGCTGCCTATCCATGCCCATCTGTGCCGCCCATCCATGCCCATCTGTGCCGCCCACCCATGCCAATCCGTGCCAGCTATCAGTGCCAATTTGTGCCACCTATCAGTGTCCATCCGTGTCGCCCAACCGTGTCGCCCATCCGTGCTGCCCATCAGTGCCGCCTATCAGTGCCACATATCAGTGTCCATCAATGCCACCTCATCAGTGCCACTTCATTGGTGCCACATCATTGGTGCCCATCAGTGCCGCCTTATCAGTGCCCATCAGTGTAGCCCCATCAGTGCCCATCAGTGAAGGAGAAAACTTACTTATTTACAAAGTTTTGAAACTGAAACAAAAAAAGAACATTTTTTTTCTCAAAATTTTCGGTATTTTTTTATTTGTAGCGCAAAAAATAAAAACCGTAGAGGTGATCAAATACCACCAAAAGAAAGCTCTATTTGTGGGAAAAAAAATATAAAAATTTCATTTGGGTACAGTGTAGCATGACCGCGCAATTGTCATTCAAAGTGCGACAGCGCTGAAAGCTCAATATTGGTCTGGGCAGGAAGGTGTTTAAGTGCCTGGTATTGAAGTGGTTAAGGACTGGTATAGGTGTACAGTATATAGGGTTGTACACATATAATATACTTTCTTTCAAATATAAAAAGTCTATTATACTTGACTGCTGAGCTGAGTGCTGGCCGATACTGCAGCTGTCTTTTTATCAGTGTAGTGACTGAGGGACAGTCTGCAAATCACTAGCTACTAGGTCCACAAAGGTCCTTAAGGACTGGTATAGGTGTACTATTTGCAGTATATAGGGGTATAATACACGTATAAAATACTTGTACATATAGAAAGCATAGTATAGTGCATTTCCACTGTGCAGCACTGTGACTGCTGAGTGGTTCTGCAGCGATACTACAAATAGTGACAAACGCAATTTAAAAAAAAGTATTATAACTGGTGTGATAGACCAGTGGCCCCCAAAAACGACAGATTGAAGCGGTGTTATATACCTTCTTCGACATACATACTGCACTTCTCTAGAGACTTTTGTCATGAGGTCAGTTAAAAAATGATAGGCAGAGGAAGAGGCAGGCCTTTCCACAGGGGTGGTAGGGGTAGGGCAGGAGCAACAGACTTGAGCCAAATTGGCAAATTGCAGAAGGTGCGTGCCATTACGTCAAAGGATGCACCCGACTTGGTTGAGTGGCTCACTCAGCCTCACTCTTCTGCACCCTCCTCATCCTCTCGATCTGCACTCTCTTCACTCTCTGCTGTGTGCACCCCCAAAGACACTACCACCAACACCACCACCACCATATACCTTCCGCTTGAGTCACAGGAATTATTTTCCGATCCATCACAAGACATTTCCAATGCGCAGCCATTCTTGGCATTGGATCAGGAAGAGTAGGTAGCAACAACCGCCACTCAGCAGTCTGATGAAATTACCCAGATCAGCCCAAGGAGGAGGATGGTCCCTGGTGTTGCTGCCTACTCCGAGATCTCTAGCTTTATAGATTATAGCGGTGGGGAAGATGACATTGATGATGACATGTCTAGTGATGTCACGTGGGTGCCCACAAGAGAGGAAGAGGAGGGGAGTTCAAAGGGAAATATGGACCAGCAGATAGGGAGGAGAAGCAGGTGGAACTTAGATTGCACAGGAGGGACAAAGCAGACTGCTAATGTATCAGGAGCAAGGCATCAACCATGTACGGTCACATCTGGCGCTCACAGGACGCCGGCACATGCAGGGGCATACCTAGAGCATTTGGCACCCGGGGCGGATCCTATATCTGGCACCCCCCCACCATTAAATGTAAAAACACCCACCGTGTCCCCTGCATACCTCTGCATCCTTCAATATCTTTTTGTCACTACTGTGTACCCCCCCTCTCCACAACTGCACCTCTGGACCCCTTTAAATTACATAGCACCCTGCACCTCTGGACCCCTTTACATTACACAGGACCTTGCACCTAAGGACCTCTTTACATTACACAGCAGCCTACACCTCTGGACCCCTTTACATTACACAGCAGCCTGCACCTCTGGACCCCTTTACATTACACAGCAGCCTGCACCTCTGGACCCCTTTACATTACACAGCTCTTGTACCTCTGGACCCCTTTACATAACATAGCACCCTGAACCTCCTGACCCCTTTACATTACACAGCGCCCTGCACCTCTGGACCCCTTTACATTACACAGCACCCTGTACCTCTGGACCACTTTACATTACACAGGACCTTGCACCTAAGGACCTCTTTACATTACACAGCAGCCTGCACCTCTGGACCCCTTTACATTACACAGCTCTTGTACCTCTGGACCCCTTTACATATCATAGCACCCTGAACCTCCTGACCCCTTTACATTACACAGCCCTTGTACCTATGGATCTCTTTACATTACACAGCACCCTGAACCTCTGGACCCCTTTACATTACACAGCCCTTGTACCTCTGGACCCCTTTACATTACACAGCACCCTGCACCTCTGCACCCCTTTACATTACACAGCCCCTCACAGCTCTGGACCCTCTGCATGTTACACAGATCCCCTACAGTGCAGACCCCCCTCCCTACCATACAGACCCCCATCTACAGTGTAGACCCCCCCTACAGTAAAGAATCCTCCCCTACAGTGCAGACCCTCCTACAGTACAGACCCCCCCCTACAGTGCAGACCCTCCTACAGTACAGACCCCTCCCCCTACAGCGCAGACCCCCCTACAGTACAGACTCCCCTACAGACCCCACTACAGTGCCGAATCTTCCCCTACAGTACAGACCCCCCCTACAGTGCAGGACCCCTTCTACAGTGCAGGACCCCCCTACAGTGCAGACCCCCTACAGTGCAGGACCCCCTACAGTGCAGGACCCCCCCTACAGTGCAGACCCCCTACAGTGCAGACCCCCTACAGTGCAGGACCCCCCTACAGTGCAGGACCCCTTCTACAGTGCAGGACCCCTTCTACAGTGCAGGACCCCTTCTACAGCGCAGGACCTCCCTACAGTGCAGGACCCACCCTACAGTGCAGGACCCCCCCTACAGTGCAGGACCCCCCCTACAGTGCAGACCCCCTACAGTGCAGACCCACTACAGTGCAGGACCCCCCTACAGTGCAGGACCCCTTCTACAGTGCAGGACCTCCCTACAGTGCAGGACCCCCCTACAGTGCAGGACCCCCTCCTACAGTGCAGGACCCCTTCTACAGTGCAGACCCCCTACAGTGCAGGACCCCCTACAGTGCAGGACCCCCCCCCCCCTACAGTGCAGACCCCCTACAGTGCAGGACCCCCCTACAGTGCAGGACCCCCCCCCCCCCTACAGTGCAGAACCCCCCTACAGTGCAGGACCTCCCTACAGTGCAGGACCCCCCCTCCACAGTGCAGGACCCCCCCTACAGTGCAGGACCCCTTCTACAGTGCAGGACCCCCTACAGTGCAGGACCCCCCCTACAATGCAGGACCCCCCTACAGTGCAGGACCCCCCTACAGTGCAGGACCCCTTCTACAGTGCAGGACCTCCCTACAGTGCAGGACCCCCCTACAGTGCAGGACCCCCCCACAGTGCAGGACCCCCCCTACAGTGCATGACCCCCCCTACAGTGCAGACCCCCCTACGGTGTAGGACCCACCACAGTAAAGAACCCCCCTACAGTGCACAGCCTCCCCTAAGGACCCATAGTGTACCTCGAGCCCAAGGCAGCGGCATTGCAGGGGGGAGGTGTGGGCAGCACCCGAGTGAAGTGTCACCTGTCGGCTCAGCGATCCGGGACCCGGCGCAACAATCCCCTTCTCTCTGTGGTCACGTGACTCACGTCGCGCCGTTCTGATCAGTCTCGGGCAGCGGCTGTCACTCACAGCCGAGCAGAGTGAAGCCGCCTCCCCCTCCTTGTCTACACAGTGCTGTGCATGGAGGAGGGGGAGACGGCTTCACTCTGCTCGGCTGCGAGTGACAGCCGCTGCCCGAGACTGATCAGAACGGCCGCGCGACGCGACCACAGAGAGAGAAGGGGATTATTGTGCCGGGTCACTGAGCTGATGTCACTCCACTCGGGTGCTGCTCGCACCCCCCCCCTGCAATGCCGCCCACTGCCAGTGCCTCGGGCTCTCTCTGTGTGGGCTGCACGGCGCTGTCTGACACTTCAGTTGCGGGGGGGGGGCGCTGGCCTGACACCCCCCCAGTGTGTGGCACCCGGGGCGGCACGCCCCCCCACTTAGTACGCCCCTGGGCACATGGCTCCACAGTGTGGGCTTTTTTTAACGTCTCCGCTGCTGACAATAGTGCTGCCGTCTGCAATGTTTGCAGTCAACACATAAATCACGGTAAGCCCAAAACTCACCTAGGGTTGACCGCCTTAAAAAGGCACATGAGCTGTCATCACCGAGCCCAGTGGGAGCAACGGAATCCACAAAGCCACACTCCAGGCTCTCACCATCCAGCCTCGTCTTCTACTTCTCCTTCTCCTCACAATTGTCTTCCACTCCACCTTCCATCATGCAATCTTCACGATTTTCTGCAAAAAGGCAGGCTTCCGTGGGCCAAATGTTTGAGCGTAAAAAATTATGATGCCAGAATGGAGCACTTCCAGGCCTTGCTTCGAGAAATGATGCATTCTGCTTTTGCGTGCGCTGGCAGAGGAGGAATTCACACTCCCAGAGAAAGAGTTGCGGGTACCAATCCAACAGCGCCTGCAAGAAGAGGGCGGTTTGAAGATGTGTTGGTGACTTCTGATATGAGATCATTCTTTCAGCCGACCCATCGACAGGTCTCATCCGGATCCAGCATCAGGGAACGCCTAGACCGACAGGTGTCCGACTACATCGGGTTAACGGCCGATGTGGACGCTCTGAGGAGTGATGAACTCCTGGACTACTGGGTGAGCAGGCTTGCCCTTCATCCAGTATCCTGTCCGAAAGGACGTTCAGCGCAGCAGGGGGGATCGTGACGATAAGCACACTCGCCTAGCTCACGACAGTGTTGACTACCTCACATTTATAAAAACGAATGAGGCATGGATCTTGGAGGAATTCAACACGTGACCAGTAGACCATGTATATGCATAACTCTATAAACTATTTATTTAATCGAGCACACGGACCTTTTTTCTATCTTTGGCTCACTTCCTTGTACAAAAAAAGCACACCGTACTATATGCCCGTACCCTCCTGTTTGAAGAGGTTGAGCGGTGTCATATTTTTGGGTCCCGCAGCGAGTTGCTGGTATCAGTGCTGCTGTCAGTTCTCTCTATCTTGATGCTGGTGTCAGTGCTCTCTCTCTATCTCGGTGCTGGTGTCAGTGCTCTCTATCACAGTGCTGGTGTGGTGTCATTGCTCTCTATCTCGGTGCTGGTGTGGTCTCAGTGCTCTCTATCATGGTGCTGGTGTCAGTGCTCTCTATCATGGTGCTGGTGTGGTGTCAGTGCCCTCTATCTTAGTGCTGGTGTGGTCTCAGTGCTCTCTATCACAGTGCTGGTGTGAGTGCTCTGTATCACAGTGCTGGTGTGGTGTCAGTGATCTCTATCTCGGTGCTGGTGTGGTCTCGGTGCTCTCTATCACGGTGCTGGTGTGGTGTCAGTGCCCTCTATCTCGGTGCTGGTGTGGTCTCAGTGCTCTCTGTTACGGTGCTGGTGTCAGTGCTCTCTACCACGGTGCTGGTGTAGTGTCAGTGCTCTCTATCTCGGTGCTGGTGTGGTCTCAGTGCTCTCTATCACGGTGCTGGTGTGGTGTCAGTGCCCTCTATCTCGTTGCTGGTGTGGTCTCAGTGCTTTCTATCTCGGCCCTGGTGTGGTCTCAGGGCTCTCTATCATGGTGCTGGTGTCAGTGCTCTCTATCCCGGTGCTGGTGTGGTGTCAGTGCTTTCTATTTCAGTGCTGGTGTGGTCTCAGTGCTCTCTATCACAGTGCTGGTGTGGTGTCAGTGCTCTCTATCATGGTGCTGGTGTCAGTGCTCTCTATCACGGTTGGCACACTGGCACAGGACTACGCTGCCCTGACTGTGGCACTGATCATCTCCTGCACCCCCTTCATAGCCTGCCCTGACCTTGCCTCTCCTCCATGGCCTTCATGCACTCCTGAATTGTCAAAATTTCACAGATAAAAAAAGAATGCTTGTCGTTGGCGATCCCAGATTCACTTAATACTTTTGTCATGTCAGTGTCCATGTTGTGAGACTATGTGTGCACAGCTAGTAAGTATTTTGTGGCTGAAAATAAGGTTTTTAAGGTTCACCTGCCATTAAAGTCAATGGGGTCCGCCATGAACTTTGCGGTTCGCAAACTTTTGGCCACATTCGCGAAACGTCCCGTTGGAAGTTCGTCCATCACTATTCTTCTCAAAGCTCTCCTTGATTGTGCTTCCCTCACTCTTTCTGGGTTCTCGATTTTTCTCTTCCTCCCTATTTTCTTTCCAGGTTTGTGGTCTGGGCTTCACCTGGTTGATCTCTGGAGTCCACTCTCCAGTTGATAACGCCTTGAAGAGTCCCGGCGTGATTTATTCCCTGAAATGGCCATTGTACAGGTCTAGGTGGATTATGGGAATTATTATTATAACAGTTATTTTTCCAAAATGGTTTCTTCCCATTATTATTCCCATTCCATCTTCGTTTCTGATTTGGTGTATTATAATTATTATAATTTCCTTCTTATTAGGCTGATTCTTCACTCTATTCATGGCATCTTTTGTTCTCACTTCCTTCTCTGTAGAGCTATTATTCGATTCAATCGTAGATTCTTCCAATTTATTTTTCCATTTAAACACAAGGTCATCTTCATAATCCTTCATGTCTCTTTGATATTTTCTTTTTTTCCCTGCAGCAGTTCCCTTATCTTTCTGTTCCATATCTCTCTGTAGTTGTTTTGATAAGGCAATAAACTCAGGAAGTTCTTTAAATCTTTCCACATTGACTTTCAATTCAGAAATGGTCCGATCCAACGCCCTGATTTTTCATTGTTTTCATTTTATCAAAAGATCTAACAACTCAAGGCCCTTATCATTAAAGAATTGGAACCACTCTTCCGTGGATTCCTTATTTAACAATCCATCATTGATAGGGACATCCCATCTTAACCTTCTTGGAATTAATCTATCTTTAATATATTTCTCATGAGTAGCTATATCCCACCATGAATTAATCTTTTTTTTCCATCAGATGTCCCATTTTTCTAAAACAATTCTCTGTGTCTCCCACTGGATTCACTTCTTGTTTCTCAAATATAATATCCAGGTCTACTGTTCTATTTTCTAAAAACCCAAATACTTACTTGGCTGCAGTAAATAATGATAAACACCAAGTTTTAAAAAAGAGGGGAAGTACTAATGCGCAAACCAACAGGGTTATGAAATCTAAACCCAATGCTAGTAGCTGCCAATAGGGATGAGCTTCGTGTTTGAGTCGAACATACCGTATATACTCGAGTATAAGCCGAGATTTTCAGCCTCTTTTTTGAGGCTGAAAGTGCCCCCCTCGGCTTATACTCGAGTCATCGCTGTCTGCCCGCTCGATCAGCGTGTCGAGCAGACAGACAGCGGCCATTCTATTCAAAAGCCGCGCCTCCGGCTCCGCCTTCGCCTGTGATAGGCGGAACACTGAATTTCCCAGCAGCCTGTGTTCCGCCTATCACGGACGTCGTATCATCCTCGTACTACGGACGAGGATGATACGACGTCTGTGATAGGCGGAACACAGGCTGCTGGGAAATTCAGTGTTCCGCCTATCACAGGCGAAGGCGGCGGCGCAGCTTTTGAACTTTACAATGGCCGCCGACGAAGAGGGCACGGGACGGCACGGCACGGGACGGGACGGGACGGGGGCAAGGCAAGGCACGACACGGGACGGATGCAAGGAGGCAAGGCACGGCACGGGACGGAGGCAAGGAGGCAAGGCACGGGACGGAGGCTCGGGACAAAGGTAGGCTGGACACACACACACACACACACACACACACACACACACACACACACACACACACACACACACACGGATGGAGACACACACAGGGATGGATGGATGGATGGATGGAGACACACACACACAGGGATGGATGGATGGATGGATGGATGGATGGAGACACACACACACAGGGATGGATGGATGGATGGATGGAGACACACACACACAGGGATGGATGGATGGATGGACACACACACACACAGGGATGGATGGACGGACACACAGGGATGGACGGACACACAGGGATGGACGGACACACAGGGATGGACGGACACACAGGGATGGACGGACACACACACAGGGATGGACAGGCATGTCTCACCCTCGGCTTATACACGAGTCAATAAGTTTGCCAGTTTTTTTGGGGGTAAATTGGGGGCCTCGGCTTATATTCGGGTCGGCCTATACTCGAGTATATACGGTATGTTCGACTCGAACATTGGCTGTTCGCCCGTTCTGCGAATTCTGAACGTTATGGGCCGTTCGCGCCAAATTCGTGTGGCGCTCATGGCCCACAATGCACTGCGATGGCGCAGTGCATTGCTGGCTCATGATTGGCCAAGCATGCACTGTGACCCCGCATGCTTGGCCAATCACAGCGTCGGCAGCAAGGAGAGCCATGATTGGCCACAGGCAGGATGCCTGTGGCCAATCATAGCTCAGGCTGTGTAGTACACGCCCCACACTATATAAGGCCGCTAGCTTGTGTAGTGTGTTGGCGTCTGAAGCAGTTAGTGGGTGTTCTGTGTACCTTCAACACAGTATACACCAATCGTTATCGGCCGATTTTGCGTTCTTGCTCTTCTGTAGTGGTTGTTGTCTGCATGCCCTGATCGCAGTATACACCGCTATATTCACCTATATAGCTAGCGATATATCTATCTTTTATAATAGAGCTTGCAGTCAGTGTTAGGAGCTTGTGCGTGCTGTCTGCGTGCTCTGAACCCAGTATACACCGCTATATCCACCTATATAGCAAACTATCTTGCTCGTTTTAAATAGAGCTTGCATTCAGTGGTAGGAGCTTGTGCGTGCTGTCTGCGTGCTCTGAACCCAGTATACACCGCTATATCCACCTATATAGCAAACTATCTTGCTCGTTTTAAATAGAGCTTGCAGTCAGCGGTAGGAGCTTGTGCGTGCTGTCTGCGTGCTCTGAACCCAGTATACACCGCTATATCCACCTATATAGCAAACTATCTTGTTCGTTTTAAATAGAGCTTGCAGTCAGCGGTAGGAGCTTGTGCGTGCTGTCTGCGTGCTCTGAACCCAGTATACACCGCTATATCCACCTATATAGCAAACTATCTTGCTCGTTTTAAATAGAGCTTGTAGTCAGCGGTAGGAGCTTGTGCGTGCTGTCTGCGTGCTCTGAACCCAGTATACACCGCTATATCCACCTATATAGCAAACTATCTTGCTCGTTTTAAATAGAGCTTGCAGTCAGCGGTAGGAGCTTGTGCGTGCTGTCTGCGTGCTCTGAACCCAGTATACACCGCTATATCCACCTATATAGCAAACTATCTTGCTCGTTTTAAATAGAGCTTGCAGTCAGCGGTAGGAGCTTGTGCGTGCTGTCTGCATGCTCTGAACCCAGTATACACCGCTATATCCACCTATATAGCAAACTATCTTGCTCGTTTTAAATAGAGCTTGCAGTCAGCGGTAGGAGCTTGTGCGTGCTGTCTGCATGCTCTGAACCCAGTATACACCGCTATATCCACTGTGGCAGCATGCAGGTAAAGTCACCTGGTTGTATCCAGGATGGAAAATATGTGTGCCCTAGATTCAGGCTTTATGCTGACTTGTACAACTAGAGGGGAAGAGTTAATGAGCCCAGCTGAAGTAAGTGGGCTCATTAAGACCTCTACAAAAAACCCCAGCATGCTTAGGGAGATGCTCCATCCTGGAACCAGTTTTGTGTTGTATAGACTGGGGAGTGTGACACCTGTTCTGTGCGGTGAGTTAACGCCTGTGTGGCAAACCTTTATAACAGAGACAGGGACTGGTGCAGCACAAGGCTGCACTCAGTTGTTAGATAGGGAATCTAAGTGTGTAGTTAAAGGTCAAGCTGACCAGGATTTATTTTCATGTTTTATTTTTGTTTGGCTGTTATATGTTTCACTACATGGAGCACAAATAAACACATCTTTTGTTTTATTTTGCACCTACAACGCTGTCTGCTGTGCCTGATTTTGTGTTGTGAACCCATCCAGGGGGTCACACATACCCGCTGCCGAGCTAACCCCTCACAGTTGGTGGAGAATTTTGGCAGTTTTTTTTAAGGCCAGCATGGAAGAGATACTGAGACAGCTGGCTCTAGCAAATGCAAATCAGCAGCAAGAAAATGCAAATCAGCAGCAAACAAATGCAGCTTTACAAAAGAGCCTTGCAGCCCAGCAGCAGACAAATGCAACTTTGCAGCAGAGTCTGGAAGCTCAGCAACAAGCCCAGCAGCGATCTGAAGCCCGCTTCATAGACCTGTTGCAGAAGCAAGAGCAGAGTTTTCAACAGCAAATAGAGACATTAATACAGCAACGTCCGCAGACCAATAAGGCAAGTGGTTACACTAATACCGCATCCTTTGGTGTGAGCCGTTTACTGACAAAAATGACTGGAGAGGATGATCCGGAGGTGTTTTTGACCACATTTGAAAGGACTGCTGAAAGGGAAAAGTGGCCTAAGGAGCAATGGGCTGGACTGGTGGCCCCTCTGTTAACTGGGGAATCGCAGAAAGCGTATTATGACCTAGAGCCTGACCAAGCAAAAGACTATGTGGTGCTAAAAACAGAAATATTGGTACGGCTGGGTGTCACCCTGGCCGTCCGGGCTCAGCGTGTGCATAATTGGACTTTTCAGGTTGGAAAACCCCCCAGGTCTCAAATGTATGATCTCATTCACCTGAGCAGAAAGTGGCTGCAGCCAGAGATTTTGACCGCACCAAACATTGTGGAACGTGTTGTTATGGATCGTTTCCTGAGAGCTCTTCCTACTGCCATCCAAAAATGGGTAAGCCATGGAGATCCAGAAAATGCAGATAAACTTGTGGATCTGGTTGAGAGGTACTTGGCTACAGAGAACCTGACCACCTCTTCCAGGGACTCACGGACTTTCCACCCTAAGACCAGATCATTCCCAGTGGTGGGTAAGATGACTCCAAGGGGTGAGGGTGGAGAGAGTGAAAGAGTGGGAGTTCTACCTAAGGTCTGGCGGGAGCAGCCCGGGAAGCCCAGGCTGCAAGAGGCAGTGAAAAAGATTATTTGCTACCGCTGCCGCCAAGAGGGACATATTGCAGCCAATTGCCCAGTTGTGGATGAGCTTATGCAATGTGACTTTATAAGGGAGAGACGTCAGTCGCTGTTTGCGACAGTTGCATGCACTGCCATTCGGGGACCTGAGAAACATTTATGTAAAATGTGTATTAATGGTAGAAATGTTGATGTGTTGCTGGATTCAGGTAGCCTGGTAACATTGATAAAAGCTGAATTAGTTACTACAGAGGTCTCTGGGAAGAACAAGGTGGCTGTTATTTGTGTGCATGGGGACACCCGAGAGTATCCTGTAACTTCAGTGTTTTTTGAGACCCCCAAAGGTAACCTCTCTCATCAGGTGGGGTTAGTGTCTCACTTACCACATGATGCTATTGTGGGAAGGGATTTTCCAAAATTCTGGGAACTCTGGGATTGTCCTGAGCCCCCCACTGGTGCCCCTATAGACCAGGAAGATGACCAGAATTCCTCTGGGAGTGGTGAGGACTCTCCTGAATTTCCCTTGTCGGTATTGGCCGGGGAAACTCGAGAAACTGGGGAGGAGCCAACATCCTCAGATGAAAACATGCCGTCTGTGGAGTTTTCGGATCTTGAGATTCACAGGGAAAATTTTGCCACAGAACAGTTAAAAGACCCCACCCTAATAAAGGCACGGGAAAATGTGGTGAAAATAGATGGCGAGTTAGTGAACCCAGATAAGACTTGCACTTATCCTTACTTCGCTATGGAAAGGGACCTGTTGTATCGAGTGGCTCAAAGGGCAGAAGAAACCATTGAGCAACTTGTAGTGCCCAAACCTTACAGGAAGTTGGTGTTAGAATTGGCCCATGGGCACATTCTGGGAGGTCATCTGGGGACTGAGAAAACCAGAGAGAGGGTACTGCAGAGATTCTATTGGCCTGGGGTCATGAAGGAAACAGAAAATTATGGTTCCTCCTGCCCTGTGTGTCAGAAGTCGGCACCTATGCCACATTTCCGTAACCCGCTGGTACCTCTTCCTATCATTGAGGTCCCCTTTGAGAGGATCGCAATGGATTTGGTAGGTCCGATAATGAAGTCTGCTAGGGGGCATCAGTACATTTTGGTTATATTGGACTATGCCACCCGTTATCCGGAAGCAATTCCTCTTCGAAATACCTCGGCCAAAACCATAGCCAAAGAGCTATCTCTTGTTTTTAGCCGCGTGGGTATTTGTAAGGAACTGCTTACGGACCAAGGTACACCCTTTATGTCCAGGGTTATGAAAGAACTATGCAAGTTGTACAAAGTGACACAATTGCGTACATCTGTGTATCACCCCCAAACAGATGGGTTGGTTGAAAGATTCAACAAAACCCTAAAACAAATGTTAAAGAAGGTGGTGGATAGAGATGGAAAGAATTGGGACTGTCTAATACCCTATCTGATGTTTGCCATTAGGGAGGTACCCCAATCCTCTACGGGTTTCTCACCCTTCGAGTTGCTCTATGGGAGACACCCAAGAGGGCTGCTGGATATCGCCAAGGAAACTTTGGAAAATGAGAGTTCTCCTCACAGGAGCGTGATTGAGCATGTCGCCCTGATGCAAGATAGAATTGCACAGGTAATGCCAATCGTAAAGGAACATTTGACCCAAGTGCAGTTAGCACAGCAGAGAGTGTACAACCGTGGGGCCAAGACCCGTACTTTTTCCCCGGGGGATAGGGTCTTGGTGCTAGTCCCTACGGTTGAAAGCAAATTTCTGGCCAAATGGCAAGGTCCATACGAAGTAATTGGAAAAATTAGTGAGGTGAACTACAGGGTTAGACAGCCAGGAAGACGAAAGCCGGAGCAGATCTATCATGTCAATCTGCTGAAAGCCTGGAGGGATAGGGAATCCCTAGTCGCAGAGACTTTGTCACAAGCACAGCCTGATTGCTTAGTTCCTGAGGTTGGAATAGCAGACACCTTATCGAAAGCCCAACAACAGGAGGTTAAAGAGTTTGTACTTCGTAACAAAGAGATTTTCTCTGAGCTGCCGGGACAAACATCTGGCGTAGAGCATGACATTATCACCCCGCCAGGAGAAAGGGTAAAACTAAAACCTTATAGAATACCAGAGGCCCGACGGGAGGCAATACGTGGGGAGGTTCAAAGGATGCTGGAATTGGGTGTGATAGAGGAGTCCCAGAGTGACTGGTCCAGTCCTATCGTACTAGTGCCCAAACCTGATGGGAGCTGGCGGTTTTGTAACGATTTTCGACAATTGAATAAAGTTACAAAATTTGACACCTACCCCATGCCGCATATAGATGAGTTGATTGACCGGCTGGGAACAGCCCGATATATGACAACTCTTGATCTCACCAAAGGGTATTGGCAAATTCCCCTGGCCGAGTCGGCCAAGGAGAAAACTGCGTTTGTAACCCCAGATGGGGCATTCCAATATAAGAGAATGCCGTTTGGGTTACAGAATGCACCGGCAACATTCCAGCGGAAAATGGATAAGATTCTGAGGCCCCATCAGAAATATGCTGCAGCTTACCTGGATGATGTGATTATCCATAGCACAGACTGGGTCTCACATTTGCTAAAAGTACAAGCAGTCCTAGACTCTATCCGGGAAGCTGGGTTTACGGCCAATCCAAAGAAGTGTACCATTGGACAGGAGGAGGCCAAATATCTTGGGTACACTATTGGGAGGGGGGTGATAAAACCCCAAGTCAATAAAGTCGAGGCCATACAGAGTTGGCCACGTCCCAACAGCAAGAAACAGGTACGAGCCTTTCTGGGAATCGCTGGCTATTATCGACGATTCATTCCCCATTTTGCTTCTCAGGCTGTGCCCCTCACCAACCTGACAAAAGGGAAAGAGTCTGTTATGGTTAAATGGTCCCCAGAGGCTGAAGAAGCATTTCAGTCCTTAAAAACAGCCTTATGTAGCCAGCCAGTGTTGTACTCACCAGACTTCTCTAAGGACTTCGTTGTACAAACTGATGCATCAGACGTTGGGTTAGGAGCAGTGTTATCCCAGGTCTGGAACGGGGAAGAGCACCCAGTCATTTACCTCAGCAGGAAGTTGAAGTCCCATGAGGTAAATTACGCCACGATTGAGAAGGAATGTTTAGCAGTGAAGTGGGCTCTAGATTCCCTTCGGTACTATCTGCTAGGTAGGCACTTTGACCTGGTGACTGATCACGCTCCTTTAAAGTGGATGGCTCAAAACAAGGAGACCAATAGAAGGGTAAATAGGTGGTTCCTGGCCCTACAGGAATTTAACTTTACAGTTAAGCATCGCCCTGGTGTTAAAATGGGGAATGTGGATGATTTGTCTCGGATACATGCGTGTCTGACTGCTTGTGTTACAACCCCAAGGTTGAAACAAGAGGGGGGGGTGGTATTTGGCAGCATGCAGGTAAAGTCACCTGGTTGTATCCAGGATGGAAAATATGTGTGCCCTAGATTCAGGCTTTATGCTGACTTGTACAACTAGAGGGGAAGAGTTAATGAGCCCAGCTGAAGTAAGTGGGCTCATTAAGACCTCTACAAAAAACCCCAGCATGCTTAGGGAGATGCTCCATCCTGGAACCAGTTTTGTGTTGTATAGACTGGGGAGTGTGACACCTGTTCTGTGCGGTGAGTTAACGCCTGTGTGGCAAACCTTTACAACAGAGACAGGGACTGGTGCAGCACAAGGCTGCACTCAGTTGTTAGATAGGGAATCTAAGTGTGTAGTTAAAGGTTAAGCTGACCAGGATTTATTTTCATGTTTTATTTTTGTTTGGCTGTTATATGTTTCACTACATGGAGCACAAATAAACACATCTTTTGTTTTATTTTGCACCTACAACGCTGTCTGCTGTGCCTGATTTTGTGTTGTGAACCCATCCAGGGGGTCACACACACCCGCTGCCGAGCTAACCCCTCACACCACCTATATAGCAAACTATCTTGCTTGTTTTAAATAGAGCTTGCAGTCAGCGGTAGGAGCTTGTGCGTGCTGTCTGCGTGCTCTGAACCCAATATACACCGCTATATCCACCTATATAGCGAACTATCTTGCTCGTTTTAAATAGAGCTTGCAGTCAGCGGTAGGAGCTTGTGCGTGCTGCTTGCGTGCTTTGAACCCAGTATACACCGCTATATCCACCTATATAGTGAACTATCTTGCTCGTTTTAAATAGAGCTTGCAGTCAGCGGTAGGAGCTTGTGCGTGCTCTCTGCGTGTTCTGAACCCAGTATACACCGCTATATCCACCTACATAGCTCTTCTCTATTTGAGCCATCTGCCATCTGCAGGAGTTAGTGGAAGTTGTGTGTGCCTCCAGCACAATATATACTACCCAATTGCTGTTTTTCTCAACTCCCTTCAGGCCATTACCATGTCTGGAAGGCCAGCAAGGAGAGGCAGACAGGCGCGAGCCGATAAAAGAGGGCAAGCAGGCTCTGTGTCTAGAGACAACAGTGCTGGTCGTGGACGCGGTGCATTGTCATCAGCACGTGGCCATGGGACACGCTTGTCCTTCTTTTCGGCAGCTGGACATGTTGAGCCGCAACATGCCAATGACTTGGTAGAGTGGATGACCAAGCCCTCTTCATCCTCCTCATCCTCTCTCACCCAGTCTCAGGGTACTAGCAAAGCAGCTGCCAACGCATCGTCTTCCCTCCTCTCAATGTCATCATCAGTGACTCCTTCCCTAGACCCACCACGTCCTCCTGAGGAGTCTCCTGAACTCTTTGAGTACAGTGTTGGGTACATGCTCCAGGAGGATGCCCAGTGTTTTGTAGGCTCTGATGATGATACTCAGCTAGAGGAAGGCAGTAGCGTGAATGCAGAGAGAGGGGATGCTCAAGAAGGACAGCAATCTGGCAGTCATGTTCCACAAGCTGCAGCATACTGCCAGGTTTGCTCCAGTGATGAAGAGGGAGGGGATGATGAGGGCACTGAATCCACGTGGGTGCCTGGTAGGAGAGAGGAGGAGGAGGAGGAGGAGGAGGAGGCACATGTCCAACGAGGCAGGATGCCCTCCAGGGGCCAGCTTAGGGGCAGCACACCGACTGAATCACACCGCAGAGCTCCGCCTGTGCAGGGAGCTGCCTCTACGCGTTATTCTAAAAGTTCTTTGGTGTGAGCCTTTTTTGAGACGAGTGCATCAGATCGCACCACTGCTATTTGCAACATATGTCTCAAGCGTATCTCGCGTGGCCAAAACATCAGCCGCTTGGGCACCACATGCTTGACCAGAAATATGTTGACCTGCCATGCAGCTCATTGGCAAGCGTACTTCAAAGACCCACACCAAAGAACAAAGCGGACCTCTCCTTGCTCCTCATCAGCTGGGATCTCCAACCCCACTAGACCTTCAGTCCTCTCTGAAACCTGCTCTGAGAGGAATGAAGGTGTAGAATTAGGTGTGTCACAGCCAAGTGCTTCCGGGCACTCTGCTAGCAGTACACCCACGTCCGATTATAGCAGGCAAATGTCCCTGCCCCAGCTGCTGGACCGGCGAAAGAAGTTCACTCCCAGCCATCCACATGCCCAGCAATTGAATGCTAGCTTGGCTAAATTGCTAGCACTTCAACTGCTGCCTTTTCAGTTGGTAGACTCGGCCCCCTTCCGTGAGTTTGTACAATGTGCGGTTCCTTTAGTGGCAGGTCCCCAAACACTAGACATGTGCATTCGTTTTCGTCCGAATGCATTTTCGTCCGAATTTCAGCTATTTTCGTTTTCGTTTTGACAAACGATAACGAAAGCACAAAATCCGAAAAACGAAAGATCCGACATAAATAAATGCTTTATTTTCGTTTTCATTGTTACAACAGTTCGATATAGAATAGGAGATTCGACATGACTCTGACAACAATCTGTGTCTATAGAACCTGTGGTCGAATGTGCTTAACCTTACCTCTATTAGTCCAAGATTATATAGAGAAAATATTCGACAGAGAAAAAAGATTTGACAGAGAGAAAAGATTCTGCAAGTTACTGTCCTAAAAAGTGTTTGGGGACCCGGGTCCTGCCCCAGGGGACATGTATCAATGCAAAAAAAAGTTTTAAAAACTGCCGTTTTTTCGGGAGCAGTGATTTTAATAACGATTAAAGTGAAACAATAAAAGTGTAATATTCCTTTAAATTTCGTAGGGGGGGGGGGGGGTTGTCTATAGTATGCCTGTGAAGGGGCGCATGTTTCCCGTGCTTAGAATTGTCCTTGCACAAAGTGTCATTTATGCAGGAAAAAAAGTCCTTTAAAATCACTCGCAGCTATTATGAATTTTCGGCTCCGTAATACAGAGAACACTCATTGAAAGTCATTGATAAAAAAATAAATAAATAAATATAAAAAAAAGCGTGGGGGTCCCCCAAATTCAATTACCAGGCCCTTCAGGTCTGGTATGGATATTAAGGGGAACCCTGCCTCAAATTTAAGAAAAAATTTGACGTGGGGTTCCCCCTAAATATCCATAACCAGACCCTTCAGGTCTGGTATGGATATTAAGGGGAACCCCGCATCAAATTTAAAAAAAAAATTGACGTGGGGGTCCCCCTAAAAATCCATACCAGACCCTTTATCCGAGCACGCAACCTGGCAGGCCGCAGGAAAAGAGGGGGGGACGAGAGAGCGGCCCCCCCTCCCTCCTGAACCGTACCAGGCCACATGCCCTCAACATTGGGAGGATGCTTTGGGGGTCCGTGACCCCCTCAAAGCACCTTGTCCCCATGTTGATGAGGACAAGGGCCTCATCCCCACAACCCTGGCCGGTGGTTGTGGAGGTCTGCGGGCGGGGGGCTTATCAGAATCTGGAAGCCCCCTTTAACAAGGGGACCCCCATATCCCGCCCCCTCCCTGTTTGAAATGGTAAGGGGGTACAAAAGTACCCCTACCATTTCACAAAGAAAGTGTAAAAAATGGTTAAATAAAACAAACACACTTTTGAAAAATTCCTTTATTAAAAAATAAAAAATAAAAAAAAGATTCCAGCGGCGGTAATCCACTCTTGCTATCCAGCGACGGACGGTCATCTCTCCAGCGATGTCTCATGTCATCCAGCACAGCGAATACATCCTTCTTCTGTCTCCTCCACGGAGACACTGCAGGCATTCCGGCGGCTGACGTTTCTTATATACGGAGGGCGGGGCCACCCGTCACCTGACCCCGCCCCCCTCTGACGCAAGGGGAAACCCGGGGTTCCCTGTGACGTAGGGGTGACCCGCACCCCTCTGATGTAACACAGGCAGGTTTCCGTTACATCAGAGGGGGGCGGGGTCACCCATACGTCACGGGGAACCCCGGGTTTCCCCTTGCGTCAGAGGGGGGCGGGTCAGGTGACGGGTGGCCCCGCCCTCCGTATATAAGAAACGTCAGCCGCCGGAATGCCTGCAGTGTCTCCGTGGAGGAGACAGAAGAAGGATGGAGGATCGCTGCGCTGGATGACATGAGACATCGCTGGAGAGATGACCGTCCGTCGCTGGATAGCAAGAGTGGATTACCGCCGCTGGAATCTTTTTTTTATTTTTTTATTTTTAATAAAGGAATTTTTTAAAAGTGTGTTTGTTTTATTTAACCATTTTTTACACTTTCTTTGTGAAATGGTAGGGGTACTTTTGTACCCCCTTACCATTTCAAACAGGGGGGGGCCGGGATCTGGGGGTCCCCTTGTTAAAGGGGGCTTCCAGATTCTGATAAGCCCCCCGCCCGCAGACCTCCACAACCACCGGCCAGGGTTGTGGGGATGAGGCCCTTGTCCCCATCAACATGGGGACATGGTGCTTTGAGGGGTCACAAGACCCCCAAAGCATCCTCCCAATGTTGAGGGCATGTGGCCTGGTACGGTTCAGGAGGGAGGGGGGGCCGCTCTCTCGTCCCCCCCCCTCTTTTCCTGCGGCCTGCCAGGTTGCGTGCTCGGATAAAGGGTCTGGTATGGATTTTTAGGGGGAACCCCACGTCAATTTTTTTTTTAATTTGACGCGGGTTTCCCCTTAATATCCATACCAGACCTGAAGGGTCTGGTTATGGATATTTAGGGGGAACCCCACGTCAAATTTTTTCTTAAATTTGAGGCAGGGTTCTCCTTAATATCCATACCAGACCTGAAGGGCCTGGTAATTAAATTTGGGGGACCCCCACGCTTTTTTTTTTTTTATTTATTTATTTTTTTATCAATGATGTTTTTTTAGCAAACACCCTGGAGAATACAATGGTGGTCTTTGCAACTTTTTATCTCGCACGGTATTTGCGCAGTAATTTTTCGAATGCTTTTTTTTGGAAAAAAAAACAGTTTTGGGCTTAAAAAAAAAAAAAAAACAGTAAAGTTAGCCCAATTTTTCCATAATGTGAAAGATGAAGTTACGCTGAGTAAATAGATACCTAATATGTCACTCTTCAAAATTGCACACGCTCGTGGAATGGGGCCAAACGTCGCTACTTAAAAATCCCCATAGGCGACGATTTAATTTTTTTTTTACTGGTTATATGTTTTGAGTTACAGAGGAGGTCTAGGGCTAGAATTATTGCTCTCGCTCTAACGTTCGCAGCGATACCTCACATGTGTGGTTTGAACACCGTTTTCATATGTGGGCGGGACTTACGTATGCGTTCGCTTCTGCATGCGAGCACATGGGGACAGGGGCGCTTTAAAAAAAAAAAATTTTTTTATTGTTCATTTTACTTTATTTATTTTAGTTTGACATTTTTTTCCCCAAAAATAATTTTTTTGATCACTTTTATTCCTATTACAAGGAATGTAAACATCCCTTGTAATAGGAATATGGCATGACAGGTCCTCTTTACAGTGAGATGTGGGGTCAATAAGACCCCACATCTCACCTCTAAGCTGGGAAGCCTGAAAAAAAAAAAAAAAAAAAAAAAAGATTCTGTCTTTGATCGTATTAGCGATTCGGTAGAAGCACCGGAGGGCGGCGGGAGGGGGGGGGTGTCTATGGCTGGGTATTGCAGGGTATCACCGACTATGGCTGGGTATCTCAGAGTATGGCGTTGCAGAGTATTGCATTGCAGGGTATTGGCGAGTGTTGCAGAGCATTGCAGAGTGTTGCAGGGTATTGGCGGGTGTTGCAGAGCATTGCAGAGTGTTGCAGGGTATTGGCGGGTGTTGCAGAGTGTTGCAGGGTATTGCAGAGTGTTGCAGGGTATTGCAAAGCGTTGCAGAGTGTTGCAGGGCATTGCAGAGTGTTGCAGGGTATTGCAGAGTGTTGCAGGGTATTGCAGAGTGTTGCAGGGTATTGCGGAGTGTTGCAGGGTATTGCGGAGTGTTGCGGAGCGTTGCAAGGTGTTGCGGAGCGTTGCAAGGCGTTGCGGAGCGTTGCAGGGCGTTGCGGAGTGTTGCAGGGCATTGCGGAGTGTTGCAGGGCATTGTGGAGTGTTGCAGGGCAATGCAGAGTGTTGCAGGGCAATGCAGAGTGTTGCAGGGCAATGCAGAGTGTTGCAGGGCAATGCAGAGTGCTGCAGGGCAATGCAGAGTGCTGCAGGGTAATGCAGAGTGTTGCAGGGTATTGCAGAGTAATGGGGGTATTGCAGAGTAATGGGGGTATTGCAGAGTAATGGGGTATTGCAGAGTAATGGGGGTATTGCAGAGTAATGCAGAGTAATGGGGGTATTGCAGAGTAATGCAGAGTAATGGCAGGGTATTGCAGAGTGTTGGCAGGGAATTGAGGGGTTAATTTTCGGTGCGCAGCGATGTGGGCACTGCAGATGCAGCCCACATCGCTGCTGACACCGATCTCTTCCCCCTCCGCTGTACCGATCGGTACACAGAGGGGGAGGGAGGAACCGGCGTCATAACATGACGCCGGTTTGTTTACAAGTGATCACTCCGTCATTTGACGGAGCGATCATGTGGTAAACGGCCGCGCTGAGCGGCCGTTTACCGTGATTCGTGATGCGCCGGGTCCTGTGGACCCGGCGGTCACGGATGCTCTCGAGTGCGCGCCCCAGGGGGCGCGCGAGAGCAGAATTCTGGGAGGCCGTTAATTAACGGCCTCTTAGAGTTAAACAACCGCCCTGAAGCCGTTAATCGGCAATGGGCGGTTGTTAAGTGGTTAAAGGACTTTTTTTCCTGCATAAATGACACTTTGTGCTGGGACAGTTCTAAGCACGGGAAACATGCGCCCCTTCACAGGCACACTATAGACAACCCCCCCCCCCCCCCTATGAAATTTAAAGGAATATTACACTTTTATTGTTTCACTTTAATCATTATTAAAATAACTGCTCCCGAAAAAACGGCCGTTTTTAATACTTTTTTTTGCATTGATACATGTCCCATGGGGCAGGACCCGGGTCCCCAAACACTTTTTAGGACAGTAACTTGCAAATTAGCCTTTAAAATTAGCACTTTAGATTTTGAACGTTGGAGTCCCATAGACTTTAATAGGGTTCTATAGTATGCTATATAGTTAGCTCCGTCTAATCTTCTTTATACATTCGACAGACACCATAAGCCTTCCAAGACAGATTCGACCGTAATTCATGTGGATTTTCGGACGAATGCAATTTTTGAACGAAAAACGAAATAAATAAAAACGAATTTCGGGAGTAACTAAATAAATTAAGTTTTCGGACGAAAACGAAATTCCGAAACGAAATATT